>NC_030809.1:26740948-27365948 GCF_001704415.2 Capra hircus
ATGTTTCCATTCATCCCAGAGGTTTAGAGATGGGTTTCACCCCACTGTGCTGGAAGGCCCATCACCCCTCACAGTGGCCTGAGTGTGCTAGAGCTCCCTGGCTGGTGTCATATTCATGCCTGATACCCAAGTCCTCTCCAATTTCCTGGAAGGTCATGGACTCCCTTTGTCTCCTTACTATGTCTGCACACGTCTGTCCATCTTTCTCATTAACACTTGTTCAAGGGACACCGAAGCACGGGGATTCAGAAGCAAGCTGACTGCTGTGAATACTGGGGACACCTTAGCTTGTGCTACTGACCCTGCATAAATCAGTTTCCCTTCTTATAGGGAGCTTGAGGAAAGAAGATTGGGCAATGGTACTTGCAGCAGGTCAGCAGGTTAGATAGAATCACTGATTCAATGGACATGAACTTGGATGAACTCTGGGAGATGGTGAGGGACAGAGAGGCCTAGTGTCCCTCTAGAGGGACCTAGGGGCCTAGGTCCATGGGGTCCCAAAGAGTTGGACATGACTTGGCAACTGAACAACAACAACTTCCTATAGCAGGAGGAGGCACTTCTCTCTAAAGATGAAAATAAAGACGATGATAGCAGATACCATGTGTTGAATGTGGTGATTGTGCTAAGACCTTTCATTCATCATCTCATTTAATCCTGTCAGCAGCCCTGCTAGCTAAGTATCTTTATTGCTATTATTCCCCAGCAGTCTTTTAAGAGATTTATATGCATTAATTCACTTAATGAGAAGTATGTATTGTACAAACACAGTTTTTACATATGTGGAATTTCAGGTCAGGTAAATTTCTGAGATCACACCATATGTGAAGTCTGGTTCAAGCCCAAGTGGTCCACTCCAAGGACCCTGGACTGCAGCATGATAGGTCTGTCCAGCAGCTTGCTTCAACAGAACACCTTGGTGGTGGTAGGTTCTGAAGTGAAGTCTGGCTCTTCGGTCTGTTTGCAGAGTATTTTCTCAACTTGCTCTGTGGTCTACAGCTTCTAAAGAAGTTCTTAGTGGTCTCCACCCCTGATGTTCCCAACCTGTGTAATGCCCTTCCCTGAGTGTTGGCTGGACCAGGGCTTTTCACCTAATTTGCAACTCTGACAGGACATCACCTTCAAAATTAGATTTAAAAAAAGACCATGTCTCCCATCTTGCTTGCACTTCTCCTGAGTGGCAGTACTTGCTTGCTTGCCTGATTAATGAAGTGAGATGTCATACTGTGAGCACCCTATGAGGAAGCCCACATGGCAAGGAACAGGGGGCAATCTCCAGCCAATGGCCAGTGGAGAATTGCTATGCTTCATCCAAGCCACCCAGCAAGGAACTGAATTCTGCCAATAACTGTATAAGTGAGCTTGGATGTGGCTTCTTCCCCATTCAGACCATACGACTGTACTATTGGCTGAATGTTTGTGTCCTCCCTAAGTTCAAACGTTGACCTCCTAATTCCCTATGAGATGGGCTTAGGAGGTAGGCCTTTAGGAGGTAGATTGTAAGGCTTCAGCTCTCAGAAATGGATTAGTGTCATTTTATAAGTAGAGACCCCAAAGAGCTCTCTTGCATTTTCTGTCATGTGTGGCTACAATAAGCCAGTCACTGACTCTCCCCAGAACCCCACCATGCTGGCACCTGATTTGGGCTTCCAGCCTCCATAACTTTAGGAAATAATTTCTTACTGTTTATAAATCTACCAGTCTATGGTACCTTGTTAGAGCATCCTGAATCAACACCTTGATTACAGCCTGGTGAGACACCTGAGTAAGAGCCCCAATTAGACTGTGTTCAGATTCCTTATCTACAAAAGCTATTAATATAATCTAATAAATATTATTGTTTCAAGCTACTAAATTTTGGTGTAAATTTTGCAGGTAAAGATAATACACTTGGCTGACCTAAAGAAGTAACTCATCTAATCTCAAGATTTTATTAAGCACTCAAAGGGTCTATAGGGAATCAATGAATTCCCATGATGGAATAAAAGCTATGCATTTAATATTTACCATTAACTGAGTACTTACCATACATCACCATACTAAGTTCTTTTTTTCACATCCAACATTAATATTTAAGCCTCACAACTTTGGGGAGGAACGTTCTTAGTCATAACTATATTCATCAAATTATATTTAATAATGATATTTTGTGTTTATTTTCAGCTATCTCATCAATCGTTTAGCTCTTACTAGAGATCCTTACCCCAGCCACTAATGCTGAAGAAGTTGAAGCTGAATGGTTCTATGAAAACCTACAAGATCTTCCAGAACTAACACCAAAAAAAGATATCCTTTTCATCATAGGGAACTAGAAAGCAACAGTAGGAAGTCAAGAGATACCTGGAGTAACAGGCAAGTTTGGCCTTGGAGTACAAAATGAAGCAGGGCAAAAGCTAACAGAGTTTTGCCAAGAGAATGCACTGGTCATAGCAAACACCCTCTTCCAACAACACAACAGATGACTCTACACATGGACATCACCAGATAGTTAATATCAAAATCAGATTAATTATACTTTTTGCAGCTGAAGACGGAGAAGTCTATACGGTCAGCAAAAACAAGACTGGGAGCTGACTGTAGCTCAGATCATGAACTCCTTCTGCCAAATTCAGACATAAACTGAATAAAGTAGGGAAGATCACTAGGCCATTCAGGTATGACCTAAGTCAAATTCCTTATGATTAAACAGTGGAAGTGACAAATAGATTCAAAGGATTAGATCTGATAGACAGAGTGCCAAAAGAACTATGGAAAGAGATTCAAACATTGTATAGGAGGATGTATTCAAAATCATCCCCAAGAAGAAGAAATGCAAAAAGGCAAAATGGTTGTATGAAGAACCTTACAAATAGCTGAGAAAAGAAGAAAAGCAAAAGGCAAAGGAGAAAAGAAAAGATATACCAGTGTGAATGCAGAGTTCCAAAGACCAGCAAGGAGAGATAAGAAAGCCTTCCTAAATGAAAAATGCAAGGAAAGAGAGGAAAACAGTAGAATGGGAAAGCCTAGAGATCTCTTCAAGAAAATTAGAGATACCAAGGGAACATTTCATGCAAAGATGGACACAATAAAGGACAGAAATGATATAGACTTAACAGAAGTAGAAGATAGTAAGAGGTGGCAAAGATACACAGAAGAGCTATATAAAAAAGACCTTAATAACCTGGATAACCACGATGATGTAATCGCTCACCTAGAGCCAGATCTCCTGGAGTGCGAAGTCAAGTGGGCCTTAGGAAGCATCATTACAAACAAAGCTAGTGGAGGTGATGGAATTCCAGTTGAGCTATTTCAAATCTTAAAAGATGATGCTGTGAAAGTGCTGTGCTCAATATTCCAGCAAATTTGGAAAACTCATCAGTGGCCATGGGACTGAAAATGGTCAGCTTTCATTCCCATCCCAAAGAAAGGCAATGCCATAGAATGTTCAAATTATGACATAACTGCACTCATCTCACACGGTAGCAAATTAGTGCTCAAAATTCTCCAAGCCAGGCTTCAACAGTATGTGAACCAAGAACTTCTGGATGTACAAGCTGGATTTAGAAAAGGCAGAGGAACCAGAGGTCAAATTGCCAACATCTGTTGGATCATAGATAAAGCAAGAGAGTTCTAGAAAAACATCTACGTCTGCTTCATTAACTACATTACAGCCTTTGACTGTGAATCACAACAACTCTGGAAATTCTTAAAGAGATAGGAATATCAGACTACCTTACCTGCCTCCTGAGAAACCTGTATGCAGGTCAAGAAGTAAAAATTAGAACTAGACTTGGAACAACAGATTGATTCCAAACTGGTAAAGGAGTACATCAAAGCTGTATATTGTCACCCTGCTTATTTAGCTTATATGCAGAGTACATAGTGTGAAATGCCTGGCTGGTTGAAGCACAAGCTGGAATCAAGATTGCCAGGAGAAATATCAATAACCTTAGATATGCAGATGACACCACCCTTATGGCAGAACACAAAGAGGAACTGAGGTGACTCTTGATGAAGGTGAAAAAGGAGAGTGAAAAAGCTGGGATAAAACTCAACATTCAAATAATGAAGATCATGGCATCTGGTCCCATCATTTCATGGCAAATAGATGTGGAAACAAAGGAAACAGTGAGAGACTTTATATTCTTGGGCTTCAAAATCACTGCTGCTGGTGACTGAAACCATCAAATTAAAGGACACTTGCTCCTTGGAAGAAAAACTATGACAAACCTAGACAGCATATTAAAAGGCAGAGATGTTACTTCGCCAACAAAGGTCCATTTAGACAAAGCTATGATGTTTTCGTGAACTCCGGGAGTTGGTGATGGATAGGGAAGCCTGGAGTGCTGCAATTCATGGGGTCACAAGGAGTCAGACACGACTGAGCGACTGAACTGACTGAACTGACTGATGGTGTTTTCAGCAGACATGTATAGATGTGAGAGTTGGACCATAAAGAGGGCAGAGTGCGGAAGAATTGATGGCTTTGAACTGTGGTGTTGAAGAAGACTCTTGAGAGTCCCTGGGACTGCAAGGAAGTCAAACTAATCAATCCTAAAGAAAAGTAACCCTGAATATTCATTTGAAGGCCTGATGCTAAAACTGAAGATCCAATACTTTTTTGCCACCTGATGTGAATAACTAACTCATTGGACCCTGATGCTGGAAAAGATAGAAGGCAGGAGGAAAAGAGGATGACAGAGGATGAGATGATTGGATGGCATCACCGACTCAGTGGACATAATTTGAGCAAGTTCTGGGAGATGGTGAAGGACAGAGAAGCCTGGAGTGTTGTAGTCCATGGAGTCACAAAGAGTTGGAAACAACTGTGCAACTGAACAACAACAAGATTTCTTTTCTCAGCTCTATCTTGGTTTCCTTCTCCAGTATTAGCCAACTTGCTGAAGGTCTTCCTGAAGGTCACTTCTTTTTATGTGGACCAATACTACATTAAGAAGATGATCAGACTTTACTTTTATGAATGCTCATTGTGCTGTAGATACAGAGTCTACAGCTTGCTTTTTGTAATATCTGCTGCACAAATGCCCATTGCTTCAGATCACTTATGATTGGGATGAGTTCCTTTTATTGTTGTTTTGCCCCTGCAAGGTTTGACTATTTCTATTGTAATCCTCTGTGTTTTGTTGATGAGGGAGTCACAGCATTGAATGTGTAGAAACTTCATCTTTTTCATTAACATGAAGACTAAAATTGGATTCCTCTTCCTATATCTCAATAAAGGGTATATTGTCTTTCATTATGCAACCTCTCAACACACACACACACACACACACCCCCCTCACACACACACACCTCACACACACACACACACACACACTAGTTATAATAGATCAGGATGTTCTATTTGAGTGCTTGATGCTCACTGTAAACCCAGAGTGAATCTGTTATACTCACTGTAAACCCAGAGTGAATCTGTTATACTAAGTATTTTAGTTCAATTAGTTGCTTCTTCACATTTTTCACATGTGCAGACAGGCACCTGTTTGTAAAAAGGCACATCACTGTCAAGAGCATCATATGCTCAGCTTCCTGGGTTCTCCAAGGCTACACAGTCTGTGCACTCAGGACTTCACAGCAAGAGCAGAACTGAATAAGCCCACATGGCAGATTCATTATTTGAAAAAAATCAGTGTATATTCAACACATATGAATTTCATTTGCCCAGTGCACAATCTAGAGATAAACTTTCAGTCCCTTTATATTTTATAATAAAAAAGGATTTAAAAATTGATGTTAGTTTTTTTCCTTAGATAAACATTTCTAACATAATTGCTGAGCTCCTTAGATTCCATTCCATTTATTTTTTCTGTATGACTTTTATTGAAGTTCTGTTTAAGTTCAGGCACCAGGCCACTGAAAAGCATGGAACATTTAGGCACTAACAATTTCTTCAAGAGTCTCGTGCCAGATAACTGCTGGTATGTTTTAACTTTTAAACCTCCTTTCATCCCCTTAACCCTTGCATTGAAAAATCTGATTGTCAAAAGAATTGATTAGTTGTTAGAGAAGATGGGAAGCCCTTCTTTCTTGGGATGCCTGTCTCAACCCTACATGGATGCAGGAACATAAAAATAAGCAACAGGTTTGCCATTATTGTTGAAATATAGAGCTCCACATTTTTCTACTCTGAGACTGTGTTATAACCCCAGCCAGATTATCATGGAAAATGAATGACTTTGATATTTTAGTGATCAATATGGATTACTAAAATATAAATAGCAGGGCTCCTGCAGGCCAGGAGAATGGTGATGAATAGTTTTTGGGAATGTGTGGACCACTTTAGCCATTATAAGATTTGGGAGAGGCAAGCTAAAGGAAGAGAAAGGATGAAGAATGATTCTCAAGTCTTGGCTTCATGATGGGTAGAGTCATTCACAGAGACAGGAAATCCAAGCCTCAATTTTCAGTGAAAAATAGTGGATTTCTATTTGGATATGTTAAGTAGGAGGTGCCTGACTGACCTTGAGTTGAAAATGTCTAATAGGCAGTAGAATATATTTGTCTGGCATTCAGGCCAGTGGTCAAGACTTGGAGTTTGTGGGGAATGGAGGGATTTAAAGTAATGAGAGAATGTGCATGTTAATGGATTGATATGTTGCTATTTTTAGACAAGGAGACTTAAACCTACAAAAGTCGGGTGAAAGAAAAATGCCTTTGGCATCAATATCTGTTCAAAATTTCATGTCCATAAGCTTAACTGTATGTGACTTAATTCTTTGAAAATATTTATTTAGCTCTTACACAAAGGCTCATCTTACTACCGTGAGATTATTTGGGCACGGGGGAGGATTTTGCCCTGTTCCAGGTGGAGATAATTAACCTTGCACATCGGATGGATGGTCCTCTCAGGAGTCATCCTTCTCTACCTCTGGTAAAACAACTGTAAATTAAAATCTGGCATTATTATACTTATTTTACAAGCTTTTGTAAAAATAAAAAAAAAGCAGGCATATGCCAGATTACTTAACAAATTACACATCACCTTTTAAAAACAATTTCTAAAGAGAGCTATCACTGTTACCTGTATCCATAAGAATGCCTTTAAAAGCCACAAAACATGCATGACAGACATGATCAATTTGTGTTCACATGTCTGGGAAAGCTGAAGATTGGCTGGTGGCTATGCTAATCTAGCTGGGCTTCCTTAGATATGTGCTTGCCAGGGACCGAAGCTGGGTCTCCTGCATTGCCAGCAGATTTGTTACAGTCTGAGGTTGTCAGTTAGCTATCAGCTCAGGCATCTGGGACTACTCGGCTCCACATTACTGTCGTCCCCCTGCTAGCTGGCCCTCACTTGTCTTCACAGCGATGGCAGAGACACAAGAGAGCAAGTGTGAATGCAAGCCCATTTCAAGCATTTGCTGGGATCCCATCTGCTAAAATCCTATTAGCCATGTGCCTGCCCACTGCTCTGTTTAAAATGGATAACCAACAAGGACTCACTGTATAGCACATGGAACTCTGCCCAATGTTATATAACAACCTAAACGAATTTGAAACAGAATAGATATCTGTATATGAACCATTTCACTGCATACTTAAAGCTAACAAAACAATGTTTATCAACTATGCTCCAATATAAAATATAAAGTAAAAAAAAGGGGGGGGGAGGGGAGGAGAATTAAAAACAAATATCTCATTAGCCAAATCAAGTCATAGATGTGGTTGACCCTGGTGTAAATGTAGCAGTCCAAAGCTGTTTGGCACAGGATATGGCTCTGGGGATAAGGAGAGAAACTGGGCTGGCACTGTAGCCTATTACAACAGCAAGGCTCCTGTTCATGGAAATGGGTCCCTGGAAGTAACAGTTAAATACGTCTCTCCTATTGCCTACTTAGAGTTAATTGGATCAATAACTATCACTATCCAAAGCTAAAACTCTAATTAAGATGGTAGAGATGCATAAATATATAATAGATAAACAGCAAGGACCTACTATATAGCACAGGAAACTATATCAGTATCTTACAATGACCTATAAAGGAAAAGAATCTAAGTATACAAACATATGTATATGTGTATAACTGAATCACTTTGCTGTACACCTAAAACTAACAAAACAGTATAAATCAACCATAGTTCAATAAAAATAAATAACATAAAGATGTGGAGATGCAAAAAAGCTTCTCCATTTGAAGTAAACATTTAATTAGAGTTTTTTCATAAGTTTAAGATTTTGCTATAGTTTAAAATTATTTCCACCATTTTGTCCTTAATAATATCACATGAAGAGAATCCTTTACATAAACACATCAATAAATATATTCATCTCTTTAATTGCTTAGTACTGTGTCATACATTTATTGTGCTATACACTCAAAAATATATTAAAACATGGCCTCTGCTCTCATATTTAGAAAAATGGGAAATAAATCACATATAATGCAAGGTGATATGTGATTATAATAAAATTCAATCTAAGTTCTACACAATTTTGTGCCATCATGTTTTGAGCCCTATGTTAATTGCTCTAAGGTTTTCATCTCAAAATACTCAATGAACACACATAAGTAGGTATTTTTATCTCTGTCAAACTAACGTACTGAGGTCTAGAGCTTTTAAGAAAGGTGCTTAAAGTTCCTTCATCTTCCAAACATTTGAATCAGGTTTGAACCTAACTCTTACTAACCTCAGAACACAGATACTTTCCATAACCAAAATTGCCTCCTTCTCTTAAGAATCCTTTCTTCATTTATTAATATGATAGTGGTTCCTTGTGAAATTTGGACAGGAGACTACATTTTTAATAGAAAAAAATAAAAGAAGAAAATCTTTTTGGTACTATATTAATTTAGGATTGTTAAACTTTTGAAATGAGATTATAGTTTCACCAGATCTTTGTTATAAAAGGTATTTTAACTCATCTTTTCATTACACAAAAGTATGCTGCAGGTGCCAGTACATATTAAACATTTTTAGCAATATAAACAAGACATTGATTACATCTTTTAATATTTTGCTGATGAAATGAAAGTCTTCCAAGCAACTATAATAAATTCCATGGTCTCTACCCTTTGAGACTAATTAGTTGGTACTACAGAACATTTAAGAAAATGAAGCACCATTGGCAGACATCAGCTCATCCACAGAAAGCTTCCAAATGACTCAGAAATGGGCTTCATGAATTTAGCCTGGTAAGACATGTGTTAAAATAATGTGAATATTACTATTACTTGCCCAATAAATGTATAAAGAATAAACTTGCTTGAATGTATAATTTAATATATTAATTATTAAACATGGTCATTAACTCATTGTTAATACAGTTATTAAAAATTAACATCTGAAAGCTATTGAAATTTTTGAAAATTTAACCCTAAGCTAGGGTAGTAAATAACCATCAAATATTTTGCTTTAAAATAACAAATAACTATCTTTAAATTGAGTGTGGAATACATAAAGCATATTAAAACAACATATTTAAATAAACTGGCAAATATTTTTATTTCTTCTAACTTCTAAGTTTGTCAACATTTTAAAATTTCTGATTCTGGACAGAAGGGCTGCAATGAAAATTCTTGATCAATTTTTATACCTGAGGCATAAAGTATAGATAATAGATGCATCTTTTTATTAGCTTTATAGATAAATACTTCCTTAAGAGATTCATAATAATAAGAAACATAAGCTCTTAAAGTGTACTTCTACTGCAGATATATGAAAATATCTTAAACATGCCAAATAAGACACCTATAAAATAACTACATGCTTTGAGACTTATATGAAAGGGGTAATAAAATCAGCACAGAAACTTAAGTCAGAAAGTCATGTTTGAAATTTTGCTTCTCACTTATAATCCTGATGGTACGTGTAAATTATCTGAGACACTGTTAAGAAATATTAATTCTTTTGGCCTTATCCCAAGATGCTGAATTAATCTATGATGCTTGTACTGCTTTGTTAAAACATCCTCCTCTGCCTCCAGAAGCAATTGTAAATGCATACTCAGTTTGAGAAACACAACATTAGATCTAGTTGCTGAGCCTGAATCCTCTTCTAAAAAATGGGATGACATTGATTATTACCAATTACTTCTCAAGAGTTTTTAGAAAACTCAAATGAGATATATATATACATATGTTATATCAGCTTTCAGTGCTAGGTGTTTCAACTCTGTGAAATTGCTTTAATGAATCACATGATCCTCTCTAAGAGTAATGTAGTGTGTCTCTGTATATGAGAGAGAGGGAGAGACAGAGACAGACACAGAGAGAGTGATTCATCAATTTGGATGTCATTTCCCTTCTGTGGATCTGCCTTATTTTTCATGTAGAACAAAATATTATTAATGGATATTTTAAAACTATACTTGATAGATTTAACATATGATTTGCATTTTTTCCAGTTAGGTTAAGCATCTTGTCTGATAAATCTTATTTCTGTGGTTCTCCGGTTATAAGCTAATTTATATTTCTACACTTAAAAATGATGTTTATTAGAGAAGTTTTTTTCAGAACATAGAAGTAATACATGCTAATAGATAAACTGGAAAATATAGATATGCAGCAAAAGAAATCAGCTATGATCCAGGAAAAAAAGCACTGTTGACAGTTTTATTTGCTCATTTCTCCATTTATTTAGTTCTTTTAAAATTATTTGTAATGATATCATTCCATTAGAAAATGCTAACATTTATCTGTTACAAGTTTTACAACTATTTTTCTGATTATGCTACCAGCTTATTTATTTTCTTTTGGGTACACACTGTTTAAAACTTTTTGCAATCAAATACACTGACTTTTCTCTATGATTTCTTTTATTGTTTTTAGGTTTTTAAAGCCTTTTCTTGATCCAGTGTTAGACAAATATTCACCATATTTTCTACTTTGTGACTTTTTCAGCTATTTCACTGATCCATTGTTACCATGTAGTATGGATCAAATATCACATATAAATGTAATTTCAGACACAGGCACACAGTTAAATTTCCCTGAACAATATAGGGGTGGATTCATTCTTTTAGTTTTCTTTTAAACCTTGCAATTAAATCAAGCAGAAAGTCTAAGCCTGAGATTACTGAGTCTTTGAAACTTTTAACACACATATTAATCTCCTTTAAAAAACAAACAAAGTGGAGGCCTTGGGCTCAAAGTTTGAACAATAGCATCGAACGAGCTTCACATGTGGAATTTATTTTTACAAGCACTTTCTGTAGTTGGCAATTCATAAATGTTTTCCATTTATGCTAATAATATAAAGCTTCTTACAAAAATACATGTATTTAAGCTCTAAAAAGTGTATGCATATAAAACGAAGTGAAGAAGAGTAGAGGTGATACTGGATATAGCACAAAGATCAAGGCAAGAGAGGTGACCTGGGTTTCTGTCCTGCCTGTGATAGCTCCCAGCCATTGCTCCAGGCATATTACTGCACTTTGCTAACTGAGCCTCTCACCCTTAACCTGTAAGATGGGGACAGTAGTAGTGCCACTACATGATTTGGTTATGAGAATTAAGTTATTCTTTGAAAAAGAACTTACAAAAGTGTTTCATGAATATTACTATTGTCCTTAATTAGGTACCTGAAATTTAATGCCCCCTGACATTTAATTATAGAGATTAAGACAATAGTTCTAAAACTTGCGTATGTTTAAGACTCACCCTGAGAGATAACAAAACAGAGGCCCAGTTTCCCTGCAACTGAATCAGCTCTGACATTGGTCTTTTTATCAAGTTCTTTAAGGGATTTTGATACCCCCATAAGTGTGAGGACCACTAGGACTCCATCAAGAGTCACTGATGAATGTCAGGAACTAACCTAAAAGTCCTAGCTAACTAGTCTGTTTTCCCAGACTGCTGCCTTTTTTGATGTCAGATACAGTCCTGGGAGAATAGGGGGAAAAAAGCCAAGTTAAGAACTGTTGAATGAACAAACAAATAAATGAACTAATATGAGTAAGCTAGTTAGTACTAATTAACTAGAGGATTATCCAGTTTCTCAAATCAATTTTAACTTTAATATCATTCTGATTAATGTCCCAAAGGAGCTTTTTATGAAAGATGACAAAATGGTTTTGAATTTCTTCTGAAAATAAAACTAAAAATAATTTAAAAGAAAAAGAGCATTGCAGGACTTTTTCCATGGGGAAGAAATAGATTATAAAGCAACTATTAACAGTATGGGTGTAGGTTCAGAATTATAAATATGATTCTTGGGAAAGAACAGATATTTATGCAAATTCATTTACACATAAGTATTTAATACGTCATAAATAGAGCATTTTGAATTCAAGATGATTTTTTTTTAACAAATGACGCTGTCATTGCAATCCATATAATAAGCTTTAAAGAGAAATAGAGAACAATCAGAAATGCATATACACCAAGATGTATTCCAGCTGCGTTAAAATTACATGTACATCAAAATTAACTTATAGAACTACAAGAAAGTGTACATAAATATTTATATAATAATGACTAGGAAAAACACTTGTAAATGTAAAACCAAATCTTTCACAGAGAAAATGAAATAAATGCATACCCAAAAAATGAACACAGTCAACCAGTACATACACACAGACAGGAAAAAACATTGATTATCACTGTCATTATGCCAATGAAAAGAAACCATTTTCAACTATCAAACTGACAAATATTAAACATTTAAAAATATTGACAAAGATATTGGGAATTAAGAAACATCAGGCACTGTATTTCATAGTATAAATTTCACAAAACTTCTGGGGAAAATTTTAACCAAGGATTTTTAAAAGTCTTAAAAATGCACAAACTCTTTTACCAGTAATTTTCTTTGTAGGACTGTAACTCAAGAAAGTTATCTAAACTATGGAAATGTTTTGATAATAGAATTTGTTTCTCTGAAAAAAAAGAAAACAACTGAAAGGATTAGCAAAAAGAAATTAGCTAAGAAAATCATACCATGCTTTTGAAATTAAACAACACGAATATATATTGCAAACTATGTCAGTAAAATATAGTCAAAAGAAAGTGTTCACATTACATTTCTGTCATTAAAAGTGAAATTCTACATCTTATAAAAAGAAACATGATACAGTATTCAGAGGTCATATGCTAAAATCTAAGCAGTGGTAAATTTTTGCTTTTGCAGATATTAACAAATAATTTTAATATAAAGACTGTTTTCATCCATAAGGGACAGAGACTGGCAAAATGAAACCTATGTTTATTAGTCTTCTTTAATTTAGTCCAATATGCTAAACTACTTTTTGATCCAGAGGTTAAAGCTTAAAAGGAAATTTTTAGATATTACAGGTTTATCTTCCCTGGAATACAGGTAAAGAGTGTATCCATCTACAGAATACAATTCTGGATTTGATGGTGTAGTAGTTGTAGAATTAGAAGAAGGAAACTTGAGTTCACTTTCGGTCTTGTGAAAATCTCGTAAATCTTGGTTTCCTCATTTGCGAAACAGTGAAAATCTTAAGGAAAATCCTGAAGACACTCCTCCTGGCCTAGAGGAGTATCTTAAGGATTCAGTATCCAATGAGATTGTGTATGTAAGTTTGTATGCATCAAAAAAGCAAAGTTGTAAGTGGAAAATAGAATGTCAGATCTGGAAGAGAACTTAAAGCCACTAACAACAGTCTCCCCATTTAAAGGAAATCATTCATCTAATGACGGCATACATACTCAGATGAAGGTCTAAGTTTTGACACCTGTACAAAAGTTATCAGTGAACTCGATTCTTCAGTACCTGACCACTTTATTAAAAGCCCTATACCATTCAACAATTGAAGTATTGTACAAAGATAAATCAAGGAGTCATGTTTTTTCTCAAAGAAATACACAATGTAAAAGGAATAATAAAACTCGATGATTTAAATCCCTATAAAATTAATGCATTGTATATGAAGAATTAGCATAAAACATACTGACATTTATAGAATTGTTTCCAAAATACACTGAAGGAATTTCTTGTTAGAGAAAACAGTGGTTTGGAATCATTTCCTCATGTGAGCCATAAAAAGTCTTATACTTCAGTACTTTTATTTAGTTGCTTTAACCACAATTGAGTTCATGTAAATTGGAGCTTAGCTCTCAAATATGTTTAATCTCTCTATTCCCACGCTAGAAACAGCTACTGAACTCTAAGGAAAAAGACACTTCAGTGATGTAATTGGTTTACCATCAAGGAAAATCAGTAGAAAAGACTAGATTATGAAGAAGAGCTGTTTTTTAAAGCAAAATCTCTAAGCTTGAAATGTGCACATGAGCTTTTTGTAAAGAGTGCACAAATTTGCAAATGTTTTTATCCAGGTCAATGGGATTGTTCTTGGATTTGTGTCAATTTAAGTAGCAGTTATTAATCAGATCAATTTGATCCACTTAAAGCAAAAATTCCTAATTTTCAAGGCAAATACAAAATAGAATCGTCTTATATTTGATGTGGACAGATTCTTTCTTTCTTTCTTTCTTTTTTTTTTTTGTAAGCTGTTCTATAGGAATGATGAGCTTCCCCCAAAGGCTCAGCAGGTAAACAACCCATCTGCTAATGCAGGAGACACAGGAGACGTGAGTTTGATCCCTGAGTCAGGAAGATGCCCTGGAGGAGGAAATGGCAACCTGCTCCAGTATTCTTGCCTGAAAAATCCCCTGAATAGAGGAGGCTGTCAGACTACAGTCCATGGTGTGGCAAAGAGCCAGACAAGACGGAGCACAGCACCACTGTTCTTTAGTATTACCCTAAAAGAAAACCCAACTAGGCAGTCACAGCCCATTGCCCCTCCACTACCAGCCTCTGGTAACTAGTAATCTGCTTTCTCTCTGTATGGATTTTCCTATGTTGGATGAGTGAAGTCGCTCAGTCGTGTCTGACTCTTTGCGACCCCATGGACTGAAGCCTACCAGGCTCCTCCCTCCATGGGATTCTCCAGGCAAGAGTACTGGAGTGGGTTGCCATTTCCTTCTCCAGGGGATCTTCCTTACCCAGGGATCGAACCTGGGTCTCCAGCATTCCAGGCAGATGCTTTAACCTCTGAGCCACCAAGAGTGCCTGTGTTGGATAAGAACTATTTTTTAAAATTGTGGTATAATTGACATATAATCTTATATTTGTATCAGGTGTACACATAGTGATTCAATATTTGTTTATTTTGTAAAATAATCATCACCATAAGTCTAATTAACACCCATTGCCACACAGTTATAATTATTCCCCCTCATGATGAGGACATTTAAGATCTACTAATAACTTTCAAATATATGAGATAGCATTATCTACTATAGTCATCAAACTTTACATTACATCCTTGCGCTTATTTATCAGACTCTGCTTGGCTCTGGATCTTGGGAAATGGGTGTCTGTGGACTTCACTCATTGGGTGCCCCTGCTGTCTGGCTTCTGGACAGCTGTGGCTCTCAATAAGCATTGCACAAACTTCAGAGAATAAGAACAGTGCCTATTTTCTTAGCTTTTTCCCTTCCTGGCTCTGGGTCTGACTGACCATGCTTGTATCCCTCTATCCAGGGCCAAGGCTTTGGTGCCAGGTGTGCCTTGTCCAGAAAGTTCTCTCCAGATCTCAGTAGCTGTTCCCTCTTTCTCTTCACTCTTTAGGCCTCACTATGTGGTGTTGCTCCCTGGTGTTAGTTTCACCTTCCTTTTCGGTGTCATTGAAACTAGTCAACACTTTATAAATGGTTCCTTCACTAAGAAACTCTTCTTCAGTTGGCCCATTTGAGTGGGCTGTTTACCTGTGAAACACTGATTAATATAATGACTTGGCTGATACACTGACTTGATTTATCATGAATATTTTCTTTTTAATTATTATCATTCACCATGAGGAAGTCATATTAAAAATTAAAAGACTTGAGATATGTACCATTTCTTCAAGGAAGGCAGATAACAGGGCAGTTGAGGATAAGGGGAAGGTAAACGTAAAGAGTTTTGTTGTTAATTTATTAAAAAATGAAATCTCTTTACAGTTGTTTTGCTCCATGTACATCATTTCCTTCCTGTTTGCATTTTTCATTTAACCCTCTTTGATTTCACTTTCAAATCCAGACTTGGTAGTTTTCTTTGCACTGAGCCTGACCCGTGTACAGCATACACACATATGCAAGACGTGTAGTTAAATATCAAAATAAAAAAGTTTATTCATATAAAAATAAATAACTTAGCATATACACAATAATATAACTGGAAAAAAATAAAAATGAGTACAAAATTGTGAAATACAAAGGCAACAAGGAAAGAATACTTTATGACTATTGTCTCAGAAAAAAAAAAAGGTGTTAAAACATAATTACCCAGAAAAACATTTTTTAAAGATAAATGCAACATGTTATAAATGCATTCTGGCCTGATTTTGTGCTTGGTCCATAGCATACAATATCTTAAATTGCTAAAGGTTTTATTAATACTAGTTATTTAGGACCCTTCTTTCACTTTGAAGATTATCCTTTTAGAAATTTTGTCTTTGAAATGAGGTCAAGGTGTAGGTTGTGTCTGTAGTTATTGAAATTCCAGGCAGCATTTTGCAGTAGATAGGATATAATCCTTTACGATTTGACTAAATTTTAACTTGGGTAAATTTGAACTGTTTGCTGGATTTGTAGTCTCAGTTGAAAGGGACTAAAGATTCTGACAGTTTTAAGAGAATTTAGTCAACTTTAGTATTAAAAGAGCATAGGAACTTTCATTTTTCATATCGTACTGGTTTGGGAATGCCATTATGTTCCTTTTAAAATTTAATTTAATTTTGATCTTTTAAATTTTGAAAAAAAAATGAGGATGCCGAATACTTTACGTATTAGCCAACGAATAGAAAAATCTTGTAAGAGAATTTTGTGTAAGGCATAGCACCCTATAATCACCCCATAAAAATAAGAAATATTTACAAATGCCAGGTTTTCAGTGGTGCAATAAATATGGCAGTGACTTAAATAAGTTATTCAGTACAACTGCTAGAGAAATAGAAATGTAAGGAGCTTAACAGCTTTGTTATTCAACTCTGAATATGAATATGAGCTTTACAAAATTATTGAAAGAGAGAACCAACAAAACTGCAGTGGCTTTCAACTGAGGTCAGTCTGTAAATCACTCAGATTCTTGGTTTAGACTCAAGAATCAGAGCAAAGCTTTACTGCTTCTCAAAGAGTTTTCAATGAATTTATTTATAAGGCATGTTTCATAGACTTCAATATTACAAATCTGTAGAAATGACAGCTGTTTCTTCTCTCCAGACTGAGAGGGAAAAGGTAATGTAAAAAGAGGAATGCAATTTTCACATTAGGAAGAGAAATTTACCTTTAGATTTGTCCAGAAAAGAATATCCATGGATAATGACACTAACAAGTTTCTAAATATAACTTCTTTGCTATAAAAACTAACACATTGAAAAGATTAAATGGAAACCAAGTTAATGATGATGTCATTAAGTAGTTCATACTAAGGAACCATGTTAGTAGGTAAAACAAGGCTACATTAATGACTTGATGCAAAAATAAAATAAAATTCTTAGGATATAAACTTGTTTTAACACCTTGAGAATTTAGGCTTAGTCTTTTTATAATTTGTTTTACACCCTTGGAAGGTAAGGGTTTATGGCTCTGAGGTCATACCTTTACAAAAAAGTAAGTTTCCTTATGATATCTGACTTGTGGGTTATTAAAGGCTTGCTTGTTTTAACTTTTTAGGACATTTGAAATAATTCATGCCGCTTTGTTTTTCTATCCATATCAAACACTCCAACGATGTCAAAAGTATGAGAAGACAAATTATGTTTTGAAAAACCGTGTTAAAGAAAGTGCTCCATTTTATTAGTGAATTAGAGAAATTATATGCATAAAGTAGATTAATCCATCATTAAACCATCAACAGAATTAGGAAAGGGAATCAATAAAGCCTGAAACCAAACAAATATAAACCCCAGAAACATGAAGAACAAAGAGTTTGGATGCAGGATAAACACGAAAGGAGCATGTAACTTAAACTGTCGGATCCTCTCTGTATATGTGTGTGTTGATAAACTGCAATGAATCCACCAATAGATGACATTGGCCCCCTTTCCCAGCAGTGCTCTACAAATACAAACACAAAAAGCACACTGCATTCTTTAAAAGCTCAAGAAAATAAAGTTAATTGATAACATTTGGTGCTTCTCAGTTTATTATCACATTTGTCTAAATCTTTCTTCCATGTCGTTACAGTTTACGTTTCTACAATAGGACTCCTAGGAAGGTTCCATTGTAAAGAATCCCAAATTGACCAAATGTCTCATTGAGTGGTCTTGTGGTAGGAGAGCAAACAAGAGGAGAAGGGAAGGGCTTACACAAATAGATATGTGTGACATACCCTCATGTGACTGTCACTGTTTAATTAAAACAAATTAATACACCATACTGCCTGCCAATGCAAGGGACATGAGAGATGCAGGTTCGATTCCTGGGTTGGGAAGATCCCTGAGAGGAGGGCCTGGCTACCCACTCTGGTATTCTTGCCTGGAGAATCCCACGGACAGAAGAACCTGTTGGGCTACAGTCCAAAGGATTGCAAAGAGTCAGATACAGCTGAAGCAATTTAGCACGCATGCATGCACTGTGTCTTACTTTTGTAAACCAGTGCTCACCATACAATTTTTGCATTTGAACAAATTTTGATTTTTAAACAGAGCTCACATTTATGAAAAGAGAGTCTACTGCTTGGATCACTGATTGGAGAATAACAAGGAAAACAAAGTCAAAGGTGCTTTTACCTTTTCTCACTATATATTTGCCATTCTAATAGAAATGCCAATGAAAATAAAAGGCAAAGCCATCATACCTTTTAACTAGATACATAGGGGTTATTGTCTTGTCGATCCAATTTCATTTAATTCCATTGGTTTAGTTTTAAGTACTCAAACCTCCCCAAAATTCAAAGTCTTACTACTGCCTTCCTTTGTTAGGAAGATTCTCATCCTTTAACTTCATTGTCCTCTTTTTAACAGTGTTCAGTCCCTTCAGGTCAGGTTGGGAAGTGTTTTTTGTCATGACCACAGTTTTCCCAAGATCTTTCCAAAGTAGCGATGAAATAGAATTTTATGTAAAAAATACTGTTTCAAATATATTTTGTTTTATATTTAGTTTAACTCAAAGTCATTTCTCCTTATATAAATAAGAAAAATTATGTTAAAAATATCTTTTGGGGTACACTTCAATTCAATAAGCATTTATGGGGTCCTTTCTTTCTGTTGGGCTTTTCTGGTAGCTCAGCTGGTAAATAATCTGTCTGCAATGCAGGAGACCCTGGTTCAATTCCTGGGTTGGGAAGATCCCAGGGAGAAGGGCATGGCAACCCACTCCAGAATTCTTGCCTGAAGAATCACCCATGGACAGATGAGCCTGAAGGGCTACAGTCCATGAGGTTGCAAAGAGTTAGACACCTACGAACAAGCTAGGGGAGTTGGTGGAATCCCACTTGAGCTATTTCAAATCATAAAAGATGATGCTATGAAAGTATTGCACTCAGGATGTCAGCAAATTTGGAAAACTCAGCAGTGGCCACAGGACTGGAAAAGGTCAGTTTTTATTCCAATCCCAAAGAAAGGTAATGCCAAAGAATGCTCAAACTACCGGACAATTGCACTCATCTTACACGCTAGCAAAGTAAAGCTCAAAATTCTCCAAACCGGGCTTCAGCAGTACGTGAATGGTGAAACTCCAGATGTTCAAGCTGATTTTATAAAAGGCAGAGGAAGCAGAGATCAAATTGCCAGCATCTGTTGGATCATTGAAAAAGTGAGAGAGTTCCAGAAAAATATCTACTTCTGCTTTATTGGGGCTTCCCTGGTGGCTCAGAGGTTAAAGTGTCTGCCTGGAATGCAGGAGACCCAGGTTCGATCCCTGGGTCGGGAAGATCCCCTGGAGAAGGAAATGGCAACCCACTCCTGTACTCTTGCCTGGAGAATCCCATGGAGGGAGGAGCCTGGTGGGCTACAGTCCATGGGGTTGCAAAGAGTCGGACACGACTGAGCGAATTCACTTCACTTCACTTCTGCTTTATCGACTATGCCAAAGCCTTTGACTGTGTGGATCATAACAAACTGTGGAAAATTCTTAAAGAGATGGGAATGACAGAACACGTGACCTGCCTCATGAGAAACCTATATGCAGGTCAACAGCAACAGTTAGAACTGGACATGGGACCACAGACTGGTTCCAAATAAGAAAAGGAGTGTGTCAAGGCTGTATATTGTCACCCTGCTTATTTAACTTCTATGCAGAGTACATCATGAGAAATGCTGGGCTGGAAGAAGCACAAGCTGGAATCAAGATTGCTGGGAGAAATATCAATAACCTCAGATATGCAGATGACACCACCCTTATGGCAGAAAGTGAAGAGGAACTAAAGTGCCTCTTGATGAAAGTTGAAACAAGAGAGTGAAAAGGTTGGCTTAAAACTCAACATTCAGAAAACTAAGATCATGGCATCCAGTCCTATCACTTCATGGCAAATAGATGGGGAAACAGTGGAATCAGTGACAGACTTTATTTTGGGGGGCTCCAAAATCACTGCAGATGGTGATTGCAGCCATGAAATTAAAAGACGCTTATTCCTTGGAAGAAAAGTTATGACCAAACTAGACAGCGTTTTAAAAAGCAGAGACATTACTTTACCATCAAAGGTCTGTCTAGTGATAATGAAGTTGCTCAGTCGTGTCCGACTTTTTGCAACCCCATGGACTGTAGCCTACTACGCTCCTCCATCCATGGGATTTTCCAGGCAAGAGTACTGGAGTGGATTGCCATTTCCTTCTCCAGAGGATTTTCCTGACCCAGGGATCAAACCCAGGTCTCCTGCACTGTAGGCAGATGCTTTACCATCTGAGCCACCAGGGAAGTCTAGTCAAGGCTATATTTTTTCCAGTAGTCAGGTATGCATATGAGAGCTGGACTTTAAAGAAAGCTGAGCACCAAAGAATTGATGCTTTTGAACTGTGGTGTTGGAGAAGATTCTTGAGAGTCCCTTGGACTGCAAGGAGATCCAATCAGTCCATCCTAAAGGAAATCAGTCCTGAATATTCATTGGAAGGACTAATGCTGAAGCTGAAACTCCAATAATTTGGCTCCCTGATGCGAAGAACTGACTCATTGGAAAAGACCCTGATGCTGGGAAAGATAGAAGGCTGGAGGTAAAGGAGATGACAGAGGATGCAATGGTTGGATGGCATCACCAACTCAATGGACATAGGTTTGAGCAGGCTCTGGGAGTTGGTGATGGACAGAGAAGCCTGGCCTGCTTCAGACCATGGGGTAGCAAAGAGTCGGACACAACTGAGCAACTGAACTGAACTAAGCTACTAATATGATTTAATGCTAAGTTTTCAGAGAGATGCCTAGATTAATAGGATTAAGTTACTCATCTAGAACAGGTTATAGTCTAGAAAAAGAGGCAGAAACACACACCGACTCAACTTTAAAATGATGTAATAGTGGGAAGGAAAGATGATCAGGAACATTATGAAAGTAGGTTTTGTAAGTTATCTTGGTTTAGGATCATTATGTTGGTATTTGGCACGTATTACTTGGGTTTGTGATTACTTCTTGTCAATGATTAAGGCCATATTTACCAGGAATCCTTAGAAGTTCTGTGTTTTTTCCATCACCATTCCTATTTTTTCTTACAAAAGTTAAAACACATCTGACTAACTCAGTGACTTAATTAGCCAGATGCATTATTTGGCTTCTGAAAACTGTGCTTGCTTGTTCAAAATGAAGAGGTTGAGTGAGCACATTGGAGTACATCTACAGGATGGCTGGCTGGGATAAGTAATCATTATTCAGCTGTATTTTTCAAGTGCAGAGTTTAACCTTTATATTGTCTGAAGTGAATAAAAATGGATCTAATTTCAAAACTATACAAAACTCATTGGAAGGTTGACTTAATCACCCTTCTGATACTTGGCCCCATCTTGCAAAGGTGAGGTTGACAAAACAAGAATTCTGAGGTGCCCTTGGGGTATAATAACAGTATTGGTTTTTAGAGGAGAGTAAAAGTTCAGGCAAGTAACACTTGAAACTAATCTGTGATGGTGTTTCTTTTATAACTCATTTTTAATTGAAAAGTTTTGAAGTTCATGAGCTAAGATGATAAATGAAAAGAAAGGGCTTGAATTGAAATGTCCTCATTTCATCCATTTATCCTCAATAAGATCTTTCCTACTTTAGAAGAGTAACCTTCTCTACCTATAATGCCAACTCAAAGCAACTATTTGTGAAGTCAATCTGCTGCTCCATGATTGACTTACAAGTATATTACCCTAAGAAAGGCAGCAACTCAACCATGGTTATAATACACTGGAACCTTGATCCTTCAACTGTGTGGTTGATCAGCAGCCTCAGCACCACATGGGAGCTTTCCAAAAATGCATCTTTCAGGTCCCAACCCAGGCATCTTGAATCAGAATCTTCATTTTACCAAGATCCCCAGGAGGTTGGTATGTACAGTAAACTTTGAGAAGCACTACAATAGATTTTTTACTTAAAAGGAAAGTAAAAAAAAGAAAAAATACACTTAAAAAATTACACATCCTGCAGAAATTTAGTGTTGGCATTGAGGAGAAACAGCACCATGAATGATTAAGGATACATAGAGCTTTTTGCAACTGTGTTGTTTTGCCTTGATATTTAAACATGGTGATTTGATCAACAATCACTTTCACAAGAAAAAGAAGCACCATTTCTCTTTCCTCCAGAGTTTTTTGTAGTTCTAAGTCATTGTTTTTCATGGGCCAGGGGCCTGCAGTTTGTCTCTGAGACAGAGACAAAGAAGAATAGCTTGCTGCTGACACAAATAAGAGAGCACAGCTCAATAATTCAACTGCCACCTGCCAACTGATCCTCCTTTTAAACTCAATCCTGGAAATTCCACAGATCCTGCCTCTGTCTCACCTGGCCCTTGGTGGACATTCAAAGGACTGGGATGAAAGTTGCTGATAAGGGGCAGACAGGATGGTGGCCCCGCAATTGTTGGCAGCTTCTTTCTGTTCACCACTAAGAGCTCTTCCAATCCATGAAGGGTTCCTTTTGAACTTGAACTCACAGACAAATCCCATGCCAGAGTAGTTAATATCTTCAGATCTTAGTACTCTACAATGCTTTGAGCAATAAGGTTAACTTGGGAGCTCATTCACTATTATTTGAGAGCAATTAAAGTTATACACAGATGTGAGTAAGAGAAGAAGAGAGAACCTTCTTCACAGTTTCCTCTTCCCAAACCCTCATAAGCTTCAGGGAAAGAAAATGAGATGCGAGGTCCACTTGAAGATACCCAGGGGAACTCAGCCAATGGACCAGATGTTAGGATGATATTTATTAAAGGCAGGGTCTAAATATATGAGTTCAGGTCTTTTATCTGCTATTGCACTCAGCTTACTAGTGAATATAGCCATGTGTCTTTGTGTGTGATCGGATAGGATGTTATTAACAAGCATATGTTTTGACAATTGCCATGACCATTCATGGAGCCCAGAGTCCATGGGTACCCAGATAAACTGCTTCTCACGAGGACACTTCAATCTATCACAGTAAGGATATGGGCGGGTTACAAGCAATGAGATCCTCTGTGTATAGCTGGTATGTAAATAAGTCTCTTTATTGAAAGTGTTCAGTAAAGGTGTGTGAAAGTTTTGAAGCTGGGGTTCCAAAGTTTTTCCCTATGAGACATGGGCTAATATTTTATTTATCTGGACTTCATTCCATTGTTCTTAAAATGATGGATTTCAAGTTAGTATTCCACTGAACAATGTTCTAGGAAATTGTTTTAATACAAGGAAAAGATGGGAAGGTTTACCATATGCTAAACTTTCCCTGTTCAACTCAGTGGGGAGTATGTAGGATTCAACACAGGTAAATGGTCTCCTTTCCTTCAAAATATTCCAACATCTACTATGTGTCAGTATGGAAGGTGAGTCTCAAAGGGAAGACACAGCTTGTTGGGTCTCCCCAGATCCTTGACCTGGGTTGCCTCTCACTGTGATGTATCTAGCCACATCTCCTGGACCAAGCCAGGGGATGGCCATGTGGATGATCTCCAAGATTTGTGCCTGGGCTGACGTTGCTTGATTCTGTGATCATGGAGGCGACTCATGTCCCTCCTTCATTTCTACCTTGATAGAACTGTCCTAAAGAGCTTCCATGGTTGGGAAGTCATTTACATTCTGAAGCACTGCACCCTTTACTTTGCCTTCCTAATTGTATATTTAGGTAAAAATGACTGGCTCACAATTACAAGCCAATCTTGAATGTAGAAAAGGCTTAAATATAAATTAGCCTATTGAAAGTAAGCTGTTTTATTTTTAATTATGATTCACTCCAAAATAAAATTTGTATAAAATTTACACCAATGGTTTAAAATAAAACCATTTACTTGAAAAAAAAAATATATATATCCATCTATTTATCAGATAGTTTCAACTGTTTCTGGGGGTCTAGCTTCTGAGTCGGACACAACTGAAGTGACTTAGCAGCAGCAGCAGCAGCTTCTAAGAGCTCAGAAAAAGTGAAAGTGAAAGTCACTCAGTCGTGTCCAACTCTTTGCCCTCCCAAGGAGTGGAGCCTACCAGGCCCTTCTGTCCATGGAATTCTCCAGGAAAGAATACCGGAGTGGGGATCTCCCCAACCCAGGGATTGAACCCAGCTCTCTGGCATTTCAGGCGGATTCTTTACCATCTAAGTCACGAGGGAAGTCCTCTAAGAGCTCAGACTTGAATCATTTTTCTCTAAATAAATAATATAGTTGTGACAGCCATATGGAAAACATTTTATTGGGAAGATATTAAAATCAGAAATTTGTATGCCTAAGGTGTTTGTATTAAAGCTTGGTAATTGAATGTTAATATACCTTGAAAAAATGCCAGTTCAGTATATAATGTGTCCTGCTTACATGATTCATTATAGCATAATATTTTAAATTTTGAAGAATTCTAGGATCAAAAGAATTTCAGGTGAAAAGACAGTGGATTAAAGTTCTAATGCCTTATGGCTTCTAAAAGCTGTGCTAGAATTAGAAAGAAATAATAGATTTCCAATTTGGTTTTAACAGAAAATGATGTAAACATACATCATTTTCACTGTCAGTTTCAGAGGGCTCTCTCAAGCTGAAAATTATTGGTTTTTTTTTCCTCCTTTTCAAAACTATCAGTAAACTTTTTTATTTTTTAAAATGACTCATTCAGTTCACATCTACTTGAGGGGGAAATTGGTAAGTTATTTAACTTCAAAATAAGCTACATCCCAGCCTTCATTAGGGTGGTTCCTGGAATCAGTCTAATTTTAAGTCCTCATTCCTGGCTAAAGCTTATTATTACTAGAAGAATATGTGCTGACAGGCAGAGACAAAAAGGTTATGGAGAAGGTCACTTTTAAACAGAAATATGATTTATATACTATAAAGCACTCCATTATTATTAGACAGGAATGGAAGTGCAGGGAAAGAATATGGGACTTGAAAAGTCTTTTATTTCTGAAAGTTCAGACAGATTTTAGGGGGAAATTGTGCCATGAATTTCTGTTTCACCAAGGATGAGGCTGCCTGGTGGGCAGTGCAGACAAAATGAGAGACTGATCTATGAACCAAAGCAATATTATGTTTTAGGTTAGACTAGCTAAAATACTTGACTTTGTCTTGGTAGGGAGAAATTGTATTTATGCACATAAACGTGAAAGTGAAAGCCACTCAGTCATATCCAACTCTTTGCGACCCCATGGACTATACAGTCCATGGAATTCTCCAGGCCAGAATACTGGAGCGGGTAGCTGCTCCTTTCAACAAGGGATCTTTCCAACCCAGAGATCGAGCCCAGATTTCCTGCATTGCAGGCGGATTCTTTACCAGCAAATCTGCTGCTGAACACGGTGTTTTAGGCAGCTCGGAGCCGCTACCTTTTCAGTGCCCAGAGTTTTGTATGTTTTCCTATTGTTTTTTTTTATCTATTTGGGGGTGCGGAGGACAGGAGGGAAGAAAAGGGGAAGGGAGAGAGAGGAAACCTTATTATATCTTTGAGTCAATGTTAGAATATGATAGATTTTCCAGAGTCAAAACCAGCTTTAGATATATATACTAAATGCTGAAAAACAAAAGAAGGCTAATAAATTTAAATGACATCACAAACCACAAAACAGGTCCTGTTCCTTTACTGAAGTTAAAGACATCTTATTGGCACAGGGAAGATGGTTTGCTTGCCTGGAGCAGAGTCCCAAGTTCTTCAGTTTATCCATCTGCAACCGGTTGACTATGTTTCACATTGGTGATGAATTATACTCCGTTTCCTCAGTCTAATCCTTTTCATTTATTTATGTTTTATGGAGGAAACATAAAAGCCTTCTTAGAAAAATCCAACTGTTTTTGATAAACCTTGTCATGTGCAAATAATGGAGCCTTGTCAGGGCCAAGCTTTCCTGGAAATTTATACCTTCTAATAATAATTAAAAGGGAAAAAAAAGAAAATCAGAAACAAATAAGAAGTATATTGAATTGGATTCAAAGCATGTTTGTGGCTTTGAATCAGTGGCAATAAAGCATTTTCTATAAAAAAATGTTTAAACATGGCAGTGGAACTAAAATCCATGTTCAGTTTGAATTGGGGATTTTTCAAATAGTGAAACCATGACTTCAGTTTTGAAGCCTAAGGAAGAAAAAAACATTTAGTTCTCAGTGAAGCACTAGATGAATAGTCTGGATCTGGAACAATGAGAAAGAACTGGGCAGTAGGATAAAGCTTGATGAAGGACCTTAAAATAGGCTGCTAAAAACAATCCTCAGCAAGAGGTTTTTATTTCTAAAGAAGTAAAATTTATAGAAACAAAGACAAGCATTTTAGCTATCATCAGGTATATGTGGGTTTTGAGCATCTACATATTTTTCTAAGGTTTGAAATATATATTAATATTTTTCTAATTAATAACAATGATTAGTAAAGTCTACAAATTGGATATTCTGGAGAAAAAAGGCCAATTGTGTGTTGATTTCTGTCTTTGGTTTCTTTGTATATTTTTGCTAAATAAATTGAAACTCTTCAGTTAATTATGAGTTCTATTTAATAGATTTCATTTAATTTGAAATTTGAAGGTAATATTTTACTCCTATCTTTCCCCTACCCTCAGATTCTGTAGAGCTTCTCTTTATGGTAGAAGTTCTCAAAAATGAATATTTATTAGAATTTTCTAGGAGCCTCTAAAAACATTGAGGCTTGGCTTACCTCAAACCAGCTGAAGTCAAGACTTTGGGGATGTGGTCTTGGTCATCTCTGTTTTTAAAAGTTCTTCAGGTGATTCTAGTGCACAGCGAGGTTGAGCTCCACTGCTCTGTGGGATTATATCAGAATCCTATTAGAGGGAAATATCATTGTGGGACAAAGAGCCTTATGCTCAGTTAAATGGCCAGAATTCTTCCCACTTTCTATCTTTGCAGGGTGAGGAAGCAGGGTAGGTATTGAGAATTCATAGAGTTATGAGTTCAAATCCAGGTTCTGCTATTTACTTAAAATGTGATCTTAATTGTGCCTATTAAAGAGACTGATTGGTAACATTTATACAGGGCTATGGGGAGATTAATAAGACAACTTAAGAATGCCAAGGATGCTGGACAAGAAGCCAGACTGCATCCATACTGTAAACGGATTTGTCAGGAGAGCACCTGATCCATGCAGTTGATGAAAGACGTCACCTGCTTTCTTAGTTGAAATGGCCTTTGGGTGCAAATACAGCAGTAAAAGCAGAAACTGCTCCAGGGCCAAAGAGAAATATTATCACTTAATTATTAAAATAAATAAATAGATCACCTCTGAGACCTACACGTTGTACATTATAAGAGATTAGAAGTTTCATGGCCACCTAGCCTTTCCATCGACTTGGAAGATGCTCCAATGCAGAAAGCAGGAAAACAACAAAGGTAAATGTCCTTAAGCACCTCCCCTCCCACCTGGATCTTCTCAAAGGATTCCTGAAGAGAGATTCTGTATTCACAACTATCACTGGGACCCTTTAGCCTCCCTAGATGGCTGGTGTATTCTATGCTGCGTTGCCCATGACAAACATCTTGCAGAGGGCTGCCATCTACAGCTGTTCCACAAATGTTACTTCCCCTCCATTCGCACCACGTCATTTCCTCCTTCATTATCTCAGTTTTGTGTTTGGTGTTTCTAGCACTCAAAATCTTCTTGGCATTCTTTTTACTACTCGATCTAGTACACTTTCCATGTGGTTGATTGCTCAGTGCAGTTTCATTGATTGTATTCATTCTCTAAGACTGTCATACAAAATATTGCAGACTTAGTGGCATAAATAGCAGAAATTTACTTTCTCACAGTTCTGGGGGCCAGATGTCTGAGACCAAGGTAGTGGCAGGATTCGCTCCTTCTGAAGGCTGTGAGGGAATGCTCTGTCCCAGACCTCTCTCCTTTGCTTATAGACACTGTCTCCTTCCCATGCACCTTCACACTATTGTCCCTCTATGCGAGTCTGCATCCTGATTTCCTCTCATTTTTCTAAGGACACCACTGAGATTGGAATAGGGCCCACGTTAACAAAAACATTTTAGTGTAGTCACTTCTGTAAAAAGTCAGTCTCCAAATATAGTGACATTCCTTGGAATGGGGGTTAGGACATTCAACACATGAATTTTGAGTGGGATGGACACACGTAATCCAGCCTACGTCAGCTACATCATGGCTGGAGGGAATACATGTTTGATGCAGAGAGAATTCATTCATGCATGCTAAGTTGCTTTAGTTGTGTCTGACTGTTTGCTACCCTATGGACTATAGCCTGCCAGGCTCCTCTGTCCATGGGGTTCTCCAGGCAAGAATACTGGAGTAGGTTGCCATGCCCTCCTCCAGGGTATTTTCCCAATGAAGGGATCGAACCTGTGTCTCTTCAGCCTCCTGAATTGGCAAGCAGGTTCTTTACCACTAGCACGACCTGGAAGCCCCTTGAAAATGTTTACATGTGTTCAGAACTTCTGGAAGTATCTCTATGAGATGAGCATATTCAGTCACCCTGAATTTTACATAGATTTCTTAAAATGTAATTCTTATTTATTTTTTTCCGAAATGATAAAGACAAGATTAAAAGACCAAACAAAATTGTGGATTGTTTTCCTCTTTGCTCAAATACTTTCCAACTAGGTCCTTCAGCAGCTATACACATTTTAAGACAAAGATAATGCTTTTGATATTTTAAATTTTAGACATCTCCTTCCTAATCTCTTTTGGTGCAAGTGAGTTCACATTTTTGTTCGTGTTGTTCAGTTGTTCAGTCATGTCTGACTCTTGGTGATCCCATGGACAACAGACACAGGTTCGATCCTGGGTCCCATAGACTACAGCGTGCCAGGTTTCCCTCACCTTCACCATCTCCCGGAGTTTGCTCAAACTCATCCATTGAGTCAGTGATGCCATCTAACCATCTCATCATCTCATCCCCTTCTCCTCCTGTCTTTAATCTTTCCCACCATCAGGGTCTTTTCCAATGTAAAGACTTGGCTTAAAAAAAAAAGAAAAGAAATTGACTCCCAATGTGAGCTCTGTAGGTCCCTGCCTTGGGTGGAGGGTAAGACTGTGGGTGACAGGCATTCAAAGGTGGCTAAACTAGGATGACATTAAGTCTGCATTCATTTGGGGAGTATCACACAAACCAGCAGGACACTGATTACAAGCCTGATCAGGAGTGAAATGCTAGACAATTCCTTTAATTCCCAAAGTGCCTGTGGAAATCAGTGGATTATTCCGCTTCGTGGTAAAGGCATGCAATCTAGTCATTGATGCTTCCACCAGCTGTGGGTAGGGAGGCCAAATAAATGAAAATAATTATGCCATGAAAAATACCTTTTCTCTAGAATCAGAACTACCACTGAAGACTGGCTTCATGAAATATGCCCTGGTTTAATAGTGAATTTTTATGTGTGAATCATTGGGACTAATAAGCACATTGTAAATAGGAAACATTTTTAGGTTTCAAAGATTTAAAAAATAGCAGAATTATGAAACTTCTCAAAGGTTTCCCAAAATAGTATGGACTGTATAAAATTTTTATGATGTGCATGTATGTCATTTTTGTGTATAAGCACAGTTAGCATGACCTAAATAATTTCACTGTACCAAAATAAATAAATAAATAAATAAAATAGTCTATTATCCATGTAGCTCATTGTCTTACCTTCTAGCTTTTATCTTATTTTCTAATTTTTCTCATATAATTATTATTGACCTGTGAAATTTATAACAATGACACCTATATTGGAATTTTTAGTAACAAAGTAATATTAAATATTGGTGCTATCAAAACTAAATTTTACTAGTGATCCATCAAAATGATCTTCTTAAATGTTAGCCATAATCATTTCAAACTAATTTTAAATCTTAATTATAGCTTTCATTTTAGCCATATGCCTCACTCTGGATATGGAGAAACAGCCACTGATTAGCGGCATTCCAAAAGTTATAACAAGTGAAGAACATGTTTTAAAATAATGATGAGAGTGTCTTGGATATAAATCATTCTGAAGTTTCTGAGTTTAAGTTAGATTTAGCAAGGATTGTTGGAGGAAGGAGAGGGTGACAAAGTAGCCCCTGTTCCTAAAATTTATTTGAAAGGACAAATATTTAAATTCTAATGCATATATATGGAATTTAGAAAGATGGTAACGATAACCCTGTATGTGAGACAGCAAGAGAGACACGGATGTATAGAACGGTCTTTTGGACTCTGTGGGAGAGGGAGAGGGTGGGATGATTTGGGAGAATGGCATTGAAACATGTGTAATATCATATATGAAATGAATTGCCAGTCCAGGTTCAATGCATGATACTGGATGCTTGGGGCTGGTGCACTGAGACGACCCAGAGGGATGGTACGGGGAGGGAGGAGGGGGGGGGGTTCAGGATGGGGAACACGTGTATACCTGTGGCAGATTCATGTTAATGTATGGCAAAACCAATACAATATTGTAAAGTAATTAACCTCCAATTAAAAGAAATAAATTTATATTAAAAATAAAATAAATTTTATTAAATCTTCTGAAAATTTGAAACTCAATTTTTTCCATCTATGAAATCCCACTTTGCTAGAAAATTCCATAAGTCAAAAATATATTCCATTATCCATTCTTTTGTCTAATTTAAGCAACATTTGTCTACCCCTATTGACTCACATATATTTCCACATGTACCATGGTATACAGCCACTCTTTAGTCTTTTAACTGATTTTGTTTTTTTTTTTTTTTTAATTTTAAAATCTTTAATTCTTACATGCGTTCCCAAACATGTTCCCAATCAGTCTTTAACTGATTTTGAAATCAAACCCTTTTCCTCTTCCTTCATATTTGCTAAAGTGTAATTCACACGATTAAATTGGAAAACATATCTCAGTAACTTCCAATGAAAAAGGAGACCTTAGCAGGGAATAAGGGCCCATACTTTACACAAAAAAGGTTTGACAAATGTATATTTTTGCTATTCATTTGAGGAAAAATTCAAGAGGCATTCTGAGATTTGGAGAAATGTATTTGCCTTTCAGAGATCTTAACACTTACAAATAGGCAGCCATTAAACTTGGGTTTGTGTAGCAAGCAAGTGCCTCCAGATGAGAGAATTTCCACCCAGGTAAAGTTCTCACCTGGCAATTTAGAAATTTGGGTTCTGAACAACTAAATAATCAAATAGATCTGCAAACCTCTCAGTGAACCCTAGCCAACTCTTAGATGAGTTTTCAGCAAACCTGGGCTGAGTTTGGAGAAATCCAAAGCAATTTTATGGTTGCAGATGGAAACCAGGCCCGACTCAGCAGTTTAAATGAACCTGAAACTCCAGGGCCATCTCAAGGGTTCTGAACCCAAGCAAACCAAAACAAAGTAATGATTCCCAGGGAACACTGGAAACCCTCAGTGCATTGTCTCGGCAAAAGCTGGACACAGATTTATTCTATATTGTTCAAAAGTGGTAAACGAGAAAATTAAGAAAGATTTCCTAAACGGATTATCTGGAAGGTCTGTGTGATTCGGAGGCAAGACCAAGAAATTTTCAGGCTTTGCTCCCTTCACACAAAGTTTTCAGAAAATAATTGAGAAATTTTAACTACTATGACAACTATATAAAGACATTAACTATATTAGACGTAAGGCCAGAAAGGCTCTCCCCAAAGTGGATCATTCTGGCCATAGTCCTTGACATCTGGATTCAAACCTCATTCAGATGTTCTGGTTGACCACCGGGCTCCACATGATGTCGGGTCAGTGCCTTGCATGCTTGGTGTAGCTGAACATCTTTCTTATTTTGAGAACACCTGGAATCCAGGCAACTAGAAAAAGAATTTTTTGACTTTTTCCTTAGGGCTTTCATAAATAACAATGTCAATAGTTCACAAGAAAGGGCTGTGTGTGTGTGTGTGTTTCTGTTTTTCAGTCATGTCTTCTGGAGGATGTAGGAAATATAATTTGAAAAATCACTTTTATAATTGAATCAGCTTTTAATGTCCTTTGTGTACACGTGTGCTTATTCGCTTCAGTCGTGTCTGACTCTCTATGACTCTTTGGACTGTAGCCCACCAGGCTCCTGTGATTCTCTAGGCAAGAATACTGGAGTGGGTTTCCATGCCCTCCTCATGGGGCTCTTTCCAACCCAGGTATCAAACCTGTGTCTCCTGCATCTCCTGCATCACAGGCGGATTCTTTCTCACTGAGCCACCAGGGAAGCCCCTTTAATGTCCTAATGAAATCCATTAATTTTTCATTTTATTGATTCCTGGTTTCAAAAGTTATTACAGATCAAAGTATCCCAAATTGTATATAGAAGGAAGAGGAGAAAAATTACAGTGACAAGTATTTATTGGAAATTAGATATGCTCATGTGATATCTATTTCTTAGAAATTGTGTAAGAATTAAATTAAAAAAAAACTCGAATTCCCATTATGTGAAGGAAACTTGATAATTGTTAACTCTTATATCCTCCATAATTATCATCACCACCATCATCATCATCATTGCTACCATTATTTCTCTCTCATCAGGGCCCATTGCCAGGAATACTGATGCCCTCACTTGCCTTTGGCTGAAAAGAGACATAGGAAGAACAAGTTTTCTCTGTGTTTCTGTCTCAGTTTTCATTCTTGGTCCCATTTCTTGAAGTACTACTGAAGTCCACTTACTGAGAGTCCGTAAATTATTCTCATGTTCTTACCAACTCTTTTCATTAAAATTCTCCTAAATAATCTTTGTCAATCATCCCTTTAGAGAAAATGACTGTGTGTGTGCACACTTGGTCACTCAGCCATGTCTGACTCTCCAATCCTATGGACTGTAGCCCACCAGGCTCCTCTCTCCATAGGATTCTCCAGGCAAGAATACTGGAGTGGGTTGCCGTTCCCTCCTCCAGGGGATCTTCCCGAGCTGGAGATCGAGCTCAAATCTCTGATGTCTCCTGCATTGGCAGGCCGGTTCTTTACCACTAGCACCACCTGGGAAGCCCTGGAGAAAAGGACTAGGTAAGTAAGTAAGTGAAGTCGCTCAGTCGTGTCAGACTCTTTGCGACCCCATGGACTGTAGCCTACCAGGCTCCTCTGTCCATGGGATTTTCCAGGCGATAGTACTGGAGTGGATTGCTGTTTCCTTTTCCAGCGGATCTTCCCGACCCAGGGATCGAACCCAGGTCTCCCGCCTTGTAGACAGACGCTTTACCATCTGAGCCACCAGGGGAGAAAAGGACTATTTGCTTTTAAATGTTCTATGAAATGTGATATAAGCAAGTTGTTTAATATAATAAATGAAATTAGAATCTCTGAGATTCTTTTAACTTTTCAAAATCTTTTTAAAGCCTTTCCCCTTGATTAAAAGATTGTTTTGTCACAGTATATTTTCCTCCAATTAATTTTCCAATAGAGAGAGAAGACTGATATTTAACCGGAATCATACATTTTTTAATGTTAAGTTCCTATAGGCAATATTTGACAATTTGGTTTACTCTGAGACCTCTCAAGTTGTCACCTAAGCAAGGAATTGACTCTGGATTGCCAGTGGTCCATAGATCATGGTTTGTGAACCATTCACCTAGGAGTTTGAGTTTTATAATTATGAAAAGTAAACTGAAGAACAATTTTTTTCTCATTACCCAAATTGCTAAAAGAGGTATCTGTAAGAAACTTTATTCAGTAAGCATTTACTTAATTTTCCAATAGTCAAGGCACTAAGGACTGGTGTTAGAGATACAGAAAGGAATAGGTATCAATTCCTTTTCTTATGTTCTCAGTAGAGATAAAAAGTATAGATCATCAAGTTCACATATAGATATCCCACTCTTTTTCAAAACACAGTCTCTGACTTAGAAATCAGAAAAATAAGTTCTTGAGAAGCAAAATATATTTGAAGGAAGAGTATTTTCAAATTTTTCTCTCCTGGTCTATTTTTGAGACTCCAAGAAATATGATTATATTTAGGGAGTTCAAATGATAGCAAAAAATATAACCGTCCTATTTTTTGTGGCTGTTGTTGTTTAGTCACTAAGTTGTGTCTGACTCTTTGTAACACATGGACTGCAGCACACCAGGCTTCCTTGTCCTTCACTGTTTCCTGGGATTTGCTCAGATTCATATCCATTGAGTTGGTGATGCTACCCTCTGCTGCCCTCTTCTCCTTTTGCTTCAATCTTTTCCAGTATCAAAGTCTTTTCCAATGAGTTTTCTCTTCATATCATGTGGCCAAAGTATTGATGCTTCAACTTCAGCATCAGTCCTTCCAGTGAATATTCAGGGTTGATTTCCTTTAGGATTGACTGATTCGATCTCCTTGCAATCCAAGGGACTCTCAAGAGTCTTCTCCAGTAACACAGTTTGAAAGCATCCGTTCTTTGGTGCTCAGCCTTCCTAACGGTCCAACACTCACATCCATACATGTCTACTGGAAAAAAACATAGCTTACATGAAAAAACCATAGAAAAAAAAACCATTGATTACATGAATCTTTGTCAGCAAAGTGATGTCTCTGCTTTTTAATACACTGTCTAGTTTTGCTATAGCTTTTCTTCCAAGGATCAAGTGTCTTTTAATTTCATGCCTGCAGTCACAATCACAAAACTGGTGGTGATTTTGAAGTTGAAGAAAATCATCCTTTATCACTTCCCAAATCATTCTAGGTCAAGTCAGTTCACAACATGCTGTTTGCCCTTTTGTTTGTTCATCTGTTTGCCTTTTGTAAGCTTTTTTCACTTGAGTACTTATCAAGTGCCAAGGATTACCCTAGCCCTTTCATTCATTATCTCATTTAATTCTCCTACGACACTATAAGGTAGGTATGATTATTACTTAGCCTTTACAGACAGGGAAACTGAAGCCAGAAGAGGATCAACACGCTTGTGAGGAGCCCAACAAATATCCGAATCTCAGCAATCCTGCTCCAGGGTGTGTGTTCTTAAGTGTTACCCTACAGCTTCTGTGCAGATTATCACATTAAGTATTCTAAGCGTCAGGCAGTAGAGAAAGTTGGTTAACTTTGTTCAAGCCTGTATTTGACCAATTTATTTTATTGTGTTTGCTGTTGAGACAAATCTACTGACTCCCTGAAGGGTAGTGTCCCATAAAAGAGAGGGTGGGGATTACTGACTTAATGCATGACACTTGATTTTCTGTTCTTTCATGTCTTCATCTCTGCTGATCCCTTGTATATACGCTGGTGGTTTTAGACTGAAGATTCAAAAACACAAGAGGACTCATGACAATGCTTAGGATTGCCATGGCTTAGGATTTCTGAGTTTTAAGGACGCTGCCGTCAGTTCCTGGGAGGGCCATGTGGTAGCGCAATGAACTGCACATGTGCTCACGTCTCAAGCAGACAGCAGGCTGTTTGCTCCTGTTGGCTTTCTGAGCTCAGGGTCTACGTAACATCCACCCACCTTGATGCCTTCTTCTTATATCCCAGCTGCTGTGTTAGTGCTCATGAATGTAAAATAAAGTAGCTGCAGTGTGACCAAAAACGTGACCGAAACTGCCTCCACACCCTGCTTCTGTAGAACTGCTACGTTGGTTGGATGCAGGTGCATTGTGCCCAGTCAGCAAGCAAAGCAGCTGAGCGAATTTTCAGGGAGAACCATTCCTGAGTGGTGATTCCATACACACTTAAAAGCTAGTTCAATTTGACTCCAATCTGAATGCTACCAACAGATGAAATCTGTCTCTGAAATCTACATCTGACGTGATTCTCACTCATGTCCTCTTCTCCTCCTTTACCACAATCACTATCATAGGAACAACCCTCACCATTGCTTGCCTATTTATCCTCAGCAGCTCTGTGAGTGGTTCTGACACTTTATTGTGCATAGAAACCTTTGGAAGAATGTGTTAAAAAATGCATCTCTAGACCATTTTTAGTTCCGTTTATTGGATCAAGAAGGGACTCAGTAATCTAAGCAATCTATATTACTTTGATTAGTCATTCCCACGTAAGTTTTGTACAAGTTTCTCTCACTTTGAGAAATTGTCACAGGCTATTATCTAAAATGCAGTGTTAACACAGCTTGATTTTTCTCCACAAAGAATATCTCCCTTTCTGCAAAAGAAAATAGGTATGAAATTGGAATGAATATGAGGAGGGACTTTTAGACTCAAAAGACAAAGTAGGAAGGTCAAAGGGAATTTGTGGATCTACTATAGATACCAGATTTTTTTTTGGGGGGGGGATGGGTGTGAAATCTGGGGAAGTGACTGTATAAATGCATATAGATAATTGGATTTGAAAGATTAAGCGGTGGTGTGGAGGAATGGTGGTGTGGATCTCCCTGCATAAGTATGAAGTTAGATGGAGTCACCATAACTTGGACAGAAACCACCAATTTTTTCATCCTCTTTATTTAAAACAAAATTGTACATTAAGCAGTGTGATCCTTGCAGCAGTGAGCAGAGAAAACATCGATTTAAAGAAGCCACTTCTCTAAAATAGAAAGCCACTTTTCAGCTTTTGTGACAGAAGCAGTGGCAGCAGAAAACAGATTATCTCATTTTTTCCCCTTTACCTGTAGTCCCTTGTTTAGAATCATGATTATTCTCTTTGGACTGAGTTATATCACTCTTCTTCCCTTGTGGCTCAGCTGGTAAAAAAAATCCACTTGCATTACAGGAGACCTGAGTTCAATTCCTGGGTTGAGAAGATCCGCTGGAGAAGGGAAAGGCTACCCGCTTCAGTATTCTGGCCTGGAGAATTCCATGGACTATAGTCCATGGGGTCACAAAAAGCCAGACATTACTGAGTGACTTTCACTTTCTCTTAGGCTATTGGTGGAAGTAGGTCTGGAGAAAGGGGTTGGAGGCCCTTCTTATCTGAGAGATGGAGGCTTAAGTAATTAAACTTCAGTGTTAAAAAGAGTCATATCATTATTCATGCTCCAAGCAATAAAGCGAACTATGTGCCTGAACACGTTATTTCCGTACTTAAAAACAGTCAATTCGTCTCCATTGCTTAGCCCACATGGTTCTGATGCTGCAATATGGCATGAAAGGGTCTTCACAAATAGTTCCAGCTTCACCTGCCTCATTCTTAAGCTCATGCAGTTTGGTCATATTGGAGTATTTTCTGGTTCTTAAATTGCTGAGTGTTTTCATATTTCCATGTTTCTTTTCTCTTATTCCTCTTTTTCTTTTAACCTATTAATTTCAACTATTTATTCTTTAAAACAAATATTAAATGGAGCTTTCCTTTTGGATAAATAGCCAAATGAACAAATTTTCAGATGAGAAAAAAATTTCAGAACAATGCAATTTTCTCCTAAAACCAAAAAGTTAATCAGTGCTGGGAATGATTGGAAGTCTAGCTCTGTGACCCTAAGCCCTTGTGCCAGAGGCATCCTCATTCAGACTCTCAATTATGCCACTCTGGTCCAATTTTTCATAACAATTGTTTACCTGAACCTCGTGACCTGCCCAACTCATGTTTCACCTGATACACTATGTGCATTGCCACTGTAACTTAAAGATACCTGTACACTACCACTCCCATCACCTATCCCAGACCTTAGACAGCTCTAACTGTGATCAACTGCCAGTTAGAATAGTTAGAACTAGTCAGTTCCCTGGTCACTTTATTTCTAAGCTATATATATAAAAGAGACTAGCCAATTAATGTGTTCCAAATTTAATATCTTTCTAATCCTTAGTTACTGCCCTTACTTTGGGACATGCACGTCCAAAAAGATGCTCTATTCCTGAGGCAGAGGGAAAAGAGCCCACTTCAGGATTAAAGAGCACAGAAGAGGTGGAAGGGAGTGTACGTAAGATGAACTTCACCCAAGGTTCACTGTGCTTCCTGAGCTACAGTTTCAATTTTAGAAAAGACATCTGGCAAAGTAAATTTTGTAAGGGGAGAAGAAATATAAATTTACCTTGAAGGGTGCCTGGAGAGAAAGGAATCTGATTGTAGAATTTAGAATATGAACATTCTAGCTTGCTGGATTGTCACTTTATTTATGCTCATGCTCAACTCAACTGTAGCTTCTGGGTATTTTTTATGTCATTAAACACCCATGGTCTAACCAGGAGAATAGAAAGTGAGATGTGGCTTTGTTTGCTTGTGGTGCCATTCAGCATTTCATCTCATAGCCCACAGGAGACTTCTGGCTAGATTCACAATGATGGTGACAGAAGTTTAAATAAATGCGGCAGGATCCCACTGGTACGCAGCGCAGTAAATCTGAATGCATGAGTGGAAAGTCTCTTGGATGTATACTGTCATGTAAGAATTGAATCGCCAGTCCATGTCTGACGTAGGGTGCAGCTTGCTTGGGGCTGGTGCATGGGGATGACCCAGAGAGATGTTGTGGGGAGGGAGGTGGGAGGGGGGTTCATGTTTGGGAACGCATGTAAGAATTAAAGATTTTAAAATTTAAAAATAAAAATAAAAAATTAAAATTAAAAAAAAAAAAAAAACAGAGAAATACTAAATCTTCTCTGAAAAAAAAAAAACCATTGTAAGTTAAAGATGTAAGGAGCCTTGTTGATTGAGTTTAACTTGGTGATTTGTAAGTGAGTCACTTGAACTAGGTGTCTTTCTCAAGGTCACACAGCTAGTTGGTGGCATCAGTAGGTCTGGAAGCCCAGTCTCCTAATTCATCGCTGGGTGATTTTTACACAATGCTTCCTGCTCACCAACCCCCCTCCCCCCCAAAAAAAAAACCTCATCAGATGAATTCTTTCCTGGGAGATATAGGACAAAATTGATGAGCAAGTGCACAAGGGCAGGACAGAAAGCATGCAAGCACAAGATGCGTACATGTCACACTTTACTGGCTATAGTGCTATGAGATGGGGAGCTCTTGTCTACCCCCAGCCCTGGGATCCAAGGGCCCTCTGAAGTCGGTGAAGATCTTCAGATGCAAGCAAGAAGACAGCCATAGCCATGGTGCCCCGCAAATGAAGCAAAGCCCTCATCAACGTGAACAATTCCTCTGGAGATCAAGCCACGCACACTGCATTTTAAGCTACTGAAGCTTGTTCTGCTTCTGGACAAGGAGCAATTTTCTGGGGTGGATATCTGAGTCTGAGTGAAGGGAGGTGATCATGTGGCCCAGACTTATACCATCTGACAGACCATCTCCAAAGCCTTCTTGGCCTGTTACCAGAAACATGTGGATGAGGCTTCCAAGACTTACCCCGTATAAGCAGCAGATCCTGCTGATAGCTGATCCTCAGCACTGTGAATCCAAAATGTTTGTAGGCCCTGGTGCCTGTGCTCACTTCCAGAAATCCAGCAAATGAACTCACCATGAGGATCTAGGATAATCTTTATAATAAACAATGGCTGTGGGATTTGAAGTTTAAAGAAAAAGTTCAAAGAGTATCGTTTTCGCAGTAAGGTATATGTCTTGGATGGTCTGTTTAATGAAGTTCACTTTGTCCAACTTAATGAAGCCTATATCCTTTATGTACTGAAGAAACAGTGTCTACACATATTGAAGCAGTATTTCTGGATTAGACATACCAGTCTGAGCAGATGTGGCATGAGCAAGAACCCTGGTTGAATCTTCTCTGATGGTTTCCATAGAACTACTGGGGACCCTTATTGCTTTCTCAGACGCAATAAGGTGCAACACAAAGAGGCAAGTACCAGTGGAGTCCTCAAAGATTATATTGTATCTGGGAGAAATTGGTTTATTCTCACAAACTGATTCTGCAGGAACATATGCAGTCCTTCTTAGACAAATCGCGAACTGGGGTGTTGAAATCAGGACCAGGCGCATCAGGAGCCAATACTGGATACTGTAGTAAGGTCAAGGTTTACTGGGTCTCTGAACTTTAGTAATAAGGGGTGAAGAAGGTGGGTAGACCTGGAGACTAAAGGGAAGTTACTGAGTTATAAAACAAAACCATGCATTGTCAACATGAAGCCAGGCTGAATGGACATACAGAAAGAGAAGCAATGAGATGGAAATCTAATGAAAGAGAAAGCTTCAAGTTCAAGTGTAGGTTAAAAATTACAGGAATAAAAAAGCAGCTGCAACACTTTTGTATCTAGTTCCTCCCACCTTAGGTATGCGTGGAGAAGTACTTCCTCCACACTTTCAGACCGACATCACTGTTGAGAGATTCTTTCTGCTTCAGTTCTGATGGAATCGAATTCCCATTCACCCTCACTTCCCACACTATGTGGATTTCTCTCTTCATGATTATTTAGCCTATTGGTCAAGGGACATGGCTGGAACCAAAGAGTTTCCATCATTATTCAATTTAAAATAATTACTATAAAAGACAGTTGACTCCACATTCTTAGCTTTATCAAATAAATTCATATAAAGCTAGATTATTTTTCTCTTCTATATGATCTACTTTTCTCCTATAAGAGGAATTTCGAAGTAATTTAAATGTCCTATTTTTAAAAGATTTTTTTGGAGCCCCATTCAATGGCATAGTTCTCCTCTGTACCTTCTCAAGAAACATCATGAATTCAGAGTTTAAAACTTTACATATAATGAAATGAAGTGAAGTGAAGTGAAGTGAAAGTCACACAGCTATGTCTGACTCTTTGCAACCCCATGGATGGTCCATGGAATTTTCTGGACCATAGTACTTGAGTGGATACCTGTTCGCTTCTCCAGGGGATCTTCTCAACCCAAGCATCGAACCCAGGTCTCCTGCATTGCAGGTGGATTCTTCACCAGCTGAGCCACAGGGAAGCCCTGCATATAATGAGATCATATCATTTTAAGCTCATGGCTTCCATAAACAAATTATCAATCTAATTTTTGTGAAACTCACCCTTTATTCCATGGGATATTGTATATCTTGTGACCTTCCTCCAATGCCACCTAATTTGAGTGTTTTTAAACATGGTGTGTGGGTGATTTCTGATTGAATGTCATTTCCAGCTACTGTACCCTAACTTCTCCACCTTTGGGTTCCTGCTTGTACGTTCAACTATGTGACCTTGGAGACAACCGTTTTCACCTAACATCATACGAGTACTGAAATACAGTAAGTGGTACTAATGAACCCAACGTTTTAGGGCTGATTAACAGGAGGGCCCCTTATTCCTTGACTAAAGAATAGAGCCATCTTGGGAGAGTATGTTATGGGTCATAAGGAGGACAGGGCAAAGGAGCATTATCGCAAAAGTCTCAAAACTTCATTATGAGAAAAGTGATTCAAAATCCTGTGGATTGGTGGTCAGAGCAGTCATATTCTCAAGAAAGACCTGAATAGTACTCTGGGTAGCTCTGATTCAATATTAATTCATTGCTCGGTGATTTCCATTTCTTGTTTATGTTCATTTTCTTCATCACATTATTCTACTCAATTTCACCCATTATTTCCCACATTGTTATTGTTAATGGAGTAATTGATGAAGTATGCTCTGCTAAAGTGATGTGCATTTTTTTATAGCTGTCTTCTCTAGGCACAGTAAAAACCCTAAACAGCCTTGAAATTAAATGTAATATATTTGCATCTGTATAGCTTTTATTTTAGCATCTGGAAATCATCTAGCCAGTTATTTATTTGAAAACTGGTTTTAGAGCAGTAAAAGACCATGTACTGAATCTGTGTCTATACTGAGCTACTGAATTAAACCCAGGCTAAACCCGATGATTGAGTCCAGCCAGGCTGCTGACCCACTGGAGAAAGGATATTCCAACACACATTGGAACCTTCACTGAATCATGAAAGACAAGAATAACAGTCTCCATCACCTGAATTTTAGCCCTAGTTTCAGCCAGCATTAGCATGTAAATAGCAAAACAGTAAATTCCTCGCAGATTTTCATGATTTCATTTGAATCCCAGTGATCACGGGGATCCTGGAAAAGAATATTTTATCCTACTTAGGGGAGCAAAAATATAAACAAGTTGAATTTGCTATCAAAGTTATATATGATATGTTTTCTGCAAAATTAACCTCAAGGGAATGAAGAGGGGAGTTGGATGATATGAAATAGTAATTGAAAATTTGGAGAAAATTCAAGCAACACACAAGGACAGCATTTTCGAAGACAAGAGATGCATATAAAATATATAAGAAAGCCTTTGAAAAAATAATTGCTCAAATTTCAAAATGAAGTAAAAAGGTCAAATGTCTCTCAGCACCCTTCCTGGTACACAATAGTGCTCTGTAAACCTCAGTTGCTTCCTTCTTACTTCTAATCACTTCTCCTTCAACCCTTTCTCTTGCTTACACTGTTTCTTTCTTTTTAATTTTTCTTGCATAGTCATATTTAGGGGAAATTTTCATAACTAATGGAAGTTATTTGATGTGCAAAAATGTGGCTTATGCTTTACTTTTCCGAAATTCCATGACTGTTTGTGCTGAGGTACATTTTTTAGACCATAGTAACTCTTCAACATTCAGAAAACGAAGATCATGGCATCTGGTCCCATCACTTCATGGGAAATAGATGGGGAAACAGTGTCAGCCTTTATTTTTGGGGGCTCCAAAATCACTGAAGATGGTGAATGCAGCCATGAAATTAAAAGACGCTTACTCCTTGGAAGAAAAGTTATGACCAACCTAGATAGCATGTTCAAAAGCAGAGACATTACTTTGCCAACAAAGGTCCGTCTAGTCAAGGCTATGGTTTTCCCAGTGGTCATGTATGGATGTGAGAGTTGGACTGTGAAGAAAGCTGAGTGCCGAAGAATTGATGCTTTTGAACTGTGGTGTTGGAGAAGACTCTTGAGAGTCCCTTGGACTGCAAGGAGATCCAACCAGTCCATTCTGAAGGAGATCAGCCTTGAGATTTCTTTGGAGGGAATGATGCTAAAGCTGAGACTCCAGTACTTTGGCCACCTCATGCAAAGAGTTGACTCTTTGGAAAAGACTCTGATGCTGGGAGGGATTGGGGGCAGGAGGAGAAGGGGACGACAGAGGATGAGATGGCTGGATGGCATCATGGACTCGATGGGCGTGAGTCTGAGTGAACTCCGGGAGTTGGTGATGGACAGGGAGGCCTGGCGTGCTGCGATTCATGGGGTCACAAAGAGTCGGACATGACTGAGCGACTGAACTGAACTGAACTGAACTCTTCATAACCTTGTCACACTCAAGCAGACCCTTTATGAAAAGTACAACATCAACTTTCACAATTAAAAAGGAATCTGGAAAACTGAGAAAGGTATCAATGACAGGCTAATGGGAATTCCTGAAAAGACCAAACCAAAGAACTGGATGAGCCATTAATCCAAACCCTGTGCTCTTACAGCTGAAAACAAAAATGAGGTGAAGAAAGGAGGAAACTTTTATTTCAGTTGTGGTGTTATTTTTCCTGTTTCCATGCTTCTGAAGTCCACACAACTTGACAGCTGGACCTCCAAGGAAATGAGTATTGCATGTAACTATTTGAGTGTTGCACCTTGCCATAATAGACACTGAATAAAATGTTAGCTTCCTATAGTAGACAGATATTAAGATGACCCCCAGTTACCACTATTTCCTGGTGCTGATGACCTATGTAACCCCCCTCTCTTTTAGTATGAGCTAGATCCTTCCCAGGTGGCACAGTGGTAAAGAATCCACTTGCCATTTCAGAAAACACAGGAGATGCTACTTTGATCCTTGGGTTGTGAAGATCCCCTGGAGGAGGAAGTGACAACCCGCTCCAGTATTATTGCCTGAAAAATATATTCCATGGACAGAGTAGCCTGGTGGGCTTCAGTCTGTGGAGTCACAAAGTGTCACTCATGACTGAGTGTGCACACACACATGCACACACAGATCCACCATGGCTTCTAACAAACAGAAATCAGTAAGAATAAAGATCACCACTTCCATTATGTGGCTTGGCATCATGCTAACGGACACTTTTCCTTGCTGGTTTAATGGAGAGGGACACAGAACAAAGAAATAATGGTGGTCCCTCTTAAGAGACAGCAAGAAATGGAAGCCCTTAATCTAGTAGTTTTCTGGGAACTAAAACCTTCCAACACCATCGTGTTTGGTTGCAGGTTGTTAATGTTTGAATATTCAGATAAGATCCCAGACTTGAGAAACACCTTCATTGTGATCTTGGTTCAAACACTGTAAGCCAAGGGTTCCCTTTGCCCATATTTCTGACTCATTGAAGCTATGAGAATGATATATGTTTGTTTTAAGCTGGCACGTTTTGTGGTAATTTGTTAAACACAATAGATAACTAATAGATACCATCATTTCCCCATCCCTCCCCAAGCTATGAGACCAGCTTTGCTTTGGGGGCCCTATAAGGAAGCTTTCTCAATCTCATTTACTAGCTTTCTACCCTCTGCCACCATTTTGTCTCTGGATGATACATTCTTTGTACTGCATGCTTGGTCTTTCTTGTTATTTGGCATCCGTCTTTTCCCTTGACCCTCAGCTGCCAAAGTGAAGTTCAGACTCCTTTCTCCTGCTAACCGGACCACTCTTAAGAACACAGGATTTTCACCAACTACTTGTTGTGCTCACTTGCTATATTACATGCCCAATTTTCCTTTAATAGAAACCTCAGAACTCTATATAGAAGAATGATAGCTAGTCCTTCTTTCCCCACATGAGATTACTCTAGCATTTCAGATTTTTGTCTGTATAATAATCAGTTGGTGACTATGTTTATAAATCTATATTCCAGTCTTTACCTAGTTTTTCTTTCAAGATGTGTCCAAATTCCTGATCTGATCCAGTGTGATATCACTGAATGGAAGTATTATTAACAGTGTCTATAATATCACTGAATCAAAGACTTAGAGGAAAAGCCAAGACCGGATCAGATTTTCTTATCCCTTGTTTAATAATATTTCTACAACATTTTGCAGCTTCCCTGTAAAGATAAAAAGACAACAGACCATCTGGCCCCGACAAAATAAAGATAATCAATGATGATTTTCGAGTATATTCACAAAGGTTGCTGCTTTTTTATTTCCACTGGGGATGGAAGAAGAGAAAAGGTGCTTAAGCTGTGTGCCACATACTGAAAATTATTTATTTTGGCAATATGTTCTTGAGAATGCAGTGAAAATTCCTTCTAGAGTAGATTTCCTTCTACCTAGGATATGTTCAGTACTATAAATGAAGCCAGAAAATGGTTCAAGTGACCTCAAGCTTCCAGCACAATGCTTCTTATCTGCTAAGGATTTAACAAACAGTTTAAAGTAAAAAGGTAAATCTAACTTTGAATTCTAAGATAAATGACCCAATAACAGAAATGGAAAGTACGCAAATAAAATCCAGGAGATAGCATGATTGGTATTTAGGAACATAATAAAATCTACTATCTGTAAAGTTGGAAAATAATATTTGAAATCTCACCTTAAACTGTCTTACTTTAATGGTTGCTGTTGATATATCTACCTAACTCAAAACACAAGGCTACTTCCCCAAATAAGTTAAACATTTGAAAAAAACAACATTAAAGAGCAAAAAGATCAAGGTAAAGTTATGTCTATCTCGTAGTGGAAAATGATCAGTTTTGACAGGTCTGCTTCAGACACGATCACAACTATTTTATAATAACCACACGTATGTGTGAAGTTTGATTTCATCAACCATAATATGGTTACTTTAAGTGCTAGGAAATCTTGATAGCCATTTCTCAAGTGATTAGTGATATCAATAACTCATAGCTTTTATGCACTTTAAAAAGTGTTAGATATTATAGCAATTATTTTCCATAAATTATAGCATTTAATCCTTACAGCAACACAGTCACATATAGAAATTATGATTATATCTATGTAATATATAATAGAAACAAAACAAGGTTAAAAAAATTGTGCAAAGTGACATAGTTTAAAAGTGATGGAGTCTGGCTACAATCTAAACAGTCTGATAAGTATGTTCTTCACCACTGCAGCATAAAACCCTATGGCTAATCTGACTGTGGTTCACAGCAAAGTATTTCAGTCTGTTGATCACAAAATCAGGTCAACAATGTTGAGCGCTTATTACCAGTCCCTTAAAGGGTAAAATAACAAACAGGATGTGGATCCTGTTCCCAAGAAGCTTAGAGGTTAGCTTTATAACTTGCTTACAGCTTCATTAGTGAAATTACAGGAAGAAATGAAAACCCCATGATTCTTCGAGGGTTGAGATGTTCTTTCAAATGAATCATTATGTGATTTATTTAGTGGACACCATCAGAGCTTTGTGCATATCTTCTTGTCACACAACAGCTCAGTACGCATCAAAAGTGTCCTACTACAAGAAACCGTGATTCATTACCTGAGGGCTTTTGTATGGTCCTCACCTGTGTGGAGTGCAGGCAGGGAATTCCAGGAGGTTCATGTTTCCTGGGGAAGCACTTGGCAATGACGGATGTGATAGGAGAATAAACACTTCTACTTCCTCAATCTTCAGATGGGATATCCCTAAAATCTAATCTATACTGTCTTCTAGAGTTCCCCAGCATAACTGAGTCTCAGTTGCCCAAAGTGATAATCTGCGTGATAAAATATTGTTTATTGACCTGTATCCTTCCTTGTCTCAGTTTTGAATCTTCTCCCAGAACTTCCATGAATCACCTCCCTATTACACTTACTTATATTCAAATCTTAATTTAGAATTTTCTTCTGGGGGAACCCAACATAGGATAATTTGTGAGCCAATTTGATTTCAATAATATAAAAATTCACTGTCTTGTTTTGTGCTTTCCCCATTGAAAAATAATGTTTTGCTCTCAGACTGGCAGGTTTGAAAACTTCAGGTTTGCATAAAGTTTGAAAAAGAAAGTGAAATGCAGTGGGGAATTCTTGATAGAAGATTGAGATATCTTTGGTGTGCTTCTCAGTCGTAACAGACCTTCTAAGGCAGCCTCCAGTACCTGTCAGAACTGAAGGTTCTGTGTCTTAACATATCAAATAGTGACTACAACCTACTGAGACGAAATTCTTCCTCAAATATTTTCAAAAGGGATACTGTCTAAGAGGAGTCAAGTATAAAAAGATCAAGATCAAGACAGTATGTCAAAGAGTGGAGGGGGTTTTGTGTAATGAAAATGTTCCCAAAATTTAAGTCATGAAAATTGGATTCTACTCCTCTTTTGTCCCTAAAAAGCTATATCACCCTGTGAAAGTCAAATTGTTCCTAGTCACTTCATTTTTCTGTACATAGATGTTTGGTTAGTTTGATTTAGTTTTTAAAATTATTTCTGAACAAAATTACATATTAGCAGATTAGTAATTGCCTGGGTTGGATAGGAAAGTATGAGTTACAGTGGATAACAAGGAAAAAAGGCAAGTTTTTCATTTGCCCATCTTCTTGATTGTGGTGCATGTTTCAATGGCATATACATATCACAAAACCACCAAACTGCATTTTAAATGACATGAAGAACAAAAAGAAAAGAAAAATATGTGTTCATTGGAAATTTTCCAAACGGTGTATAGGACTGATTTTCCCTTTTTTGTGTGTGTCCCAGTGTACCCAAACCCACTACCAACAGATAAACTATTTTTAAATATTACTAAGAGTTTGAATTGTTCAGAGTTTGGCTCAGATTTCTCTTCCTTTCTTATATGCTCTTCCCATGTGATATTATCAATTACCTTAACTTTGAATTCTTTCCATACATTACCAACTGTGAAACATATAAAGCTAGTCTAGAACTCACTTCTAAGCTCCAGACTTGTAACATTTCTTACGAAACTCTTGTTTGGATGTCTCACAAACACTTCAAGTGTAACATGTCTCGGATGACTCAGATTTCCTTGTTCACATATTCTTAGCTTTCCCCAACTCTCTGTAAATAGCACCATCAAACATTTTCTCAATTAAGAAACTTTTTCTGTCATCTTTGAGAAATGCAAATTAAATCCTATCCCTCCCTAGCAAAAATCTCATGAAGTGTAATCAAAATAAGATCTAACTTCTCATAGTTTGTTAAGACTCATTGCTTTATGTCAGAAATTTTCAATTAATAATCTGTAGATACCTGTAGCTTCCTGGACTTGAGGAGTCAGTTTGCCCCAAGCTAATTTTATAATGCTACTAAAATGTCATTTTCCCATTTCATTCTAACATTTTTCATGGATGGTACAAAGGCAATGTTAAGTAAAACTTGCCACCTACTATGATTCAAGGCTGTAGCACCAATCTTTATTAGTAAATATTGTATTTTCTCTGTCATATATTAGCAAAGAAAAAAAAAAGAGGAAAGAAAATAATATCCTTGATGAAGTATTGAAAATTAAAATGATTCATTATGTTAAATCTTGACACTTGACTTTGTCTTTTTAATACTCAATATTATTAGATGGGAGATACTCATAAAAAACATGAAAAATTGTTTGAGTTGTGAGCTGAACTAACCTCATTTATTTTTCACATAATACCATTTTTGTTTGAAAGAATAAATGACAAAGTATGGTTATTCAGATTTGAATGTTTGTCACTTCAAAAAAAAAAAAAAAAGGAAAGAAAACAATTGACAGCATTTTTATTTTCCAGAGACAAATCACTTTTACGGGTTCTGAACCTTAGGACATGGGCTTACCATTTTGGGCTATCACCATTCAACTCACTAGAACATGATTATCATTGTTATTTGTATTTAAAGTATTAAATACATAGTTTTTTAATTTCTCCATTTAATAGTGTCACAAATAAATATCGGTTTTATCACATAAAAAAATTGGGGGCCCTTCAATTATTTTTAAGAGAGTAAGACAGTGCTGAAGGTAGGAAGAGAAAGGGATGGCAGAGGATGAGATGGTTGGATGGCATCACTGACCTGATGGACATGAGTTTGAGCAAACGCCAGGAACTGGTGATGGACAGAGAAGCATGGCATGCTGCAGTCCATGGGGTCACAGAGTCAGACACGACTAAGTGACTGAACTGACTGAACTTTAGTCTTGAGACTAAAAGGTTTGGGATACTTGAACAGAACTTGGGGTTAGAGCTCATCTATTGTTCAACTAGAGACAGTAGAACAACTCAGGACAACTGAGAGAAAGAGATGCTCACATGCCAGGGCCAGAATAAAGAAACACTGGAAACAAGTATCTGAAGAGGAAAAAAATCTGACCTTAGAATTACAGAGCTGTGTTCCACTCTCGGCTCAGCCTCTGATCATCTCCCGACTGTGAAAGAGCCACTGGTTCTTCCTGGGATCCACCAGCACCAAGAGGGCTGGATCTCTAGTCCTAGAGCCCTTTCTGTGTCATACCTAAATTACACTTACTGGATAAATCTATGTTAAGATTTTGCTCAGGGTTTGTCCTGGTCCCAGGATCAATTCAAGGAAGAGGAAACCAAACTCCCTGAGCTAAAATCAAGGGCTGCATTCCTTTTAGAGATTCTAGATAGAATTAGCTTTCTGGACTTCTCCAGCTTCTAGAAACCACCTGATTTCCTTAGTTCATGACCATCTCCCCTATCTTCAAAGCTAGCAGGGTAACATCTTCAGCTCTCTTTGACTCTACCCTCCTGCCTCCCCCTTTAATTACAAGGATTCCTGTGATTTTATTAAATTGAAGAAAGTAGGGAAAACCACTATACTATTTAGGTATGACCTAAATCAAATTTTTTATGATTAGACAGTGGAAGTGAGAAATAGATATAAAGATATGATAGACAGAGTGCCTGATGAACTATGGATGGAGGTTTGTGACATTGTACAGGAGATGGATCAAGACCACCCCCCTCCCCCCCCAAAAAAAAGACCATCCCCAAGAAGAAGAAATGCAAAAAAGCAAAATGGCTGTCTGAGGAGGCCTTACAAATAGCTGTGAAAAGAAGATAAGTGAAAAGCAAAGGAGAAAAGGAAAGATATACCCATTTGAATGCAGAGTTCCAAAGACTATCAAGGAGAGATAAGAAAGCCTTCTTCAGTGATCAGTACAAAGAAACAGAGGAAAACAAGAGGCTAGGAAAGGCTAGAGATCTCTTCAAGAAAATTAGAGATACGTAGGGAACATTTAATGAAAAGATGGGCATAATAAAGGATAGAAATGGTATGGACCTAAGAGAAGCAGAAGATATTAAGAAGTGGCAAGAATACACAGAAGAACTATGCAAAGATGATCTTCACAATCCAGATAACCATGATGATGTGATCACTCACCTAGAACCAGACATCCTGGAATGTGAAGTCAAGTAAGCTTTAGGAAGCATCAGTATGAACAAAGCTAGTGGAGGTGACAGAATTCCAGTTGAGCTGTTTCAAATCCTAAAAGCTGATGCTATGAAAGTGCTGTACTCAATATGCCAGCGAATTTGGAAAACTCATCAGGGGCCACAAGACTGGAAAAGGTCAGTTTTCACTCCAATCCCAAAGAAAGGCAATGCCAAAGAATGTTCAAACTATCGCACAATTACACTCATCTCACACGGTAGCAAAGTAAAGCTCAAAGTTTTCCAAGGCAGGCTTCAACAGTACGTGAACCGTGATCTTTCGGATGTTCGAGCTGGTTTTAGAAAAGGCAGAGGAACCAGAGATCAAATTGCCAACATCCGCTGGATCATTGAAAAAGCAAGAGAGTTCCAGAAAAACATCTGTTTCTGCTTTGTTGACTATGCCAAAGCCTTTGACTGTGTGCATCACAACAACAAACTGTGGAAAATTTTGAAAGAGATGGGAATACCAGACCACCTGACCTACCTCATGAGAAATCTGTATGCAGGTCAGGAAGTATCAGTTAGAACTGGACATGGAACAACAGACTGGTTCCAAATAGGAAAAGGAGTACATCAATGTTGTATATTGTCACCCTGGTTATTTAACTTATATGCAGAGTACATCATAAGAAACACCGGGATGGATAGAGCACAAGCTGGAATCAAGATTGTTGGGAGAAATATCAATAACCTCAGATATGCAGATGACACCAGCCTTATGGCAGGAAGCCAAGAAGAACTAAAGTGCCTTTTGATGAACGTGAAAGAAGATAGTGAAAAAGTTGGCTTAAAACTCAATATTGAGAAAACTAAGATCATGGCATCTGGTCCCATTACTTTTTGGCAAATAGGTGAGGAAACAATTGAAAGAGTGACAGACTTTATTTTTTTGGGCTCCAAAATCACTGCAGATGGTGACTGCAGCCATGAAATTAAAAGACACTTGCTCCTTGGAAGAAGAGTTATGACCAAATTAGACAGCATATTAAAAAGCAGAGGCATTACTTTGCCACCAAAGATCCGACTAGTCAAAGCTATTCTTTTTCCAGTAGGCATATGGACGTGAGAGTTGGACTATAAGAAAGCTGAAGGTTGAAGAATTAGTGCTTTTGATCTGTGGTGTTGGAGAAGACTCTTGAGAGTCCCTTGAACTGCAAGGAGATCCAACCAGTCCATCCTGAAAGAAATCAGTCCTGAGTATTCATTGGAAAGACTGACGCTGAAGCTGAAACTCCAATACTTTGGCCACATGATGTGAAGAACTGACTGGTTTTAAAAGACCCTGATGCTGGGGAAGATTGAGGGCAGGTGGAGAAGTTGACGACAGAGGGTGAAATGGTTGGATGGCATCACTGACTCAATGGACAAGAGTTGGAGTAAACTCTGGGAGTTGGTCATGGACAGGGAAGCCATGGGGTCACCAAAAGTCAGACATGACTGAGCAACTGAACTGAACTGAACTGTGATTACGTTGGGGGTCCAACTGAATAAATCAATATGATCTTATCATGTCGAGATCTCTTAACTGCAAACCCCATTTCCCAAGTAAGTTAATATCCTCACACGTTGCAGAGATTAGAATGTAACATCTTTGCAGGGAGGGGCTATGCTGCCTGCTGCTGCTGCTGCCAAGTCGTCAATCTTGTCCGACTCTGTGCGACCCCATCGATGGCAGCCCACCAGGCTCCCCTGTCCCTGGGACTCTCCAGGCAAGAACACTGGAGTGGGTTGCCATTTCCTACTCCCTATGCTGCCTGCTACACAGTTTAAGAATTTACTTTCTGATGTTATGAAGCTGGAAGCCAGGCTGTCTATGTTGTTTGTTCTTAGGATTTTTTTCGTTTATTGATTGCTGTGTAAAATTAGCCCCCAAGTAGAGTGTTCTTGCCTGGAGAATCTCAGAGACAGGGGAGCCTGGTGAGCTTCCGTCTATGGGGTCGCACAGAGTCAGACATGACTGAAGCCACTTAGCAGCAGCAGCAGCAGCAATAATTACAGCTGTTCAGGTGTTCTCCTTTCAGTAAGGCTTACTCACAAGGCTGGGACATTGATTCTGGCTGCTGGCTGGGAATTTGATCAGGATTTGGTACTGGAGGTCTCAGTTTCTCTCCACGTGGTTTTCTCCATAGACTGTTTGACTTTCCTCATGCAGTGGTAGGTGGGTTTTAAGAGCAAGAGGTTCAAAGAATCCAGACAAAAATCTCATATATCCTATTGTATGTGACCTCGGGCTGGCAGCTCAGTCAGTAAAGAGACTGCCTATGAATGCAGGAGATGTAGGTTTAATCCCCGGATCGGGAAGATTCCCTGGAGAAGGAAATGGCAACCTACTCCAGTATTCTTGCCTGGGATCTTCCATGGATGGAGGAGACTGGCAGGCTACAGTCCATGGGGTTGCAAAGAGTCAGACATGACTGAGCAACTAAACCATCACATGATCTAGACTTGGAAGTCACATAGCTTTACTTCTGTCATAATGACAAGGTCACTTTTATTCAGGGGAATGTAACTGCAAAGTCTTTTTAAGAAGAGTGTGAGTCCCCCTGTAAGAAAAGCTTATGGGATGGGAATAATGTTATATCATCTTTGAAAAAATAATTTACGATGAGGATAGTCTAGAATCTTTATTAAACTTTTTTCGGTAGAGTCATACAACCAATCCCTGAAAACTACATGACACACAAGCAATTTGAAGAGGTCTGTTTCTCTTACATTAACCATATTGGAAAACTAGGTGTGCCTTTGGACTAAAAAACTCTTTTCTTGTTAGATGTGCCCAGTGGAAACTTAACATACCCTCATATCATTAATTAGAATTGACATTAAATATCTTCTACTCAAAGGCAATTACATTTATATTTCTCATTGCTCAACTATACGGGCATTCCCTCTTTCCTGGTAAATGTCTTACTGTAGGAACTGCAGGATAGATATATGCAGAATTTTTTATGTACAGCTCCAGACCCACAACGTCACCAGTTGTGTCAAGTCACATAAATGGTTAATAAAAAATTTCAATCTGTCATCTAGATGTTTTGTCTATCATCATGCTGAACATCTGGATATGGGGATGCATTTCATGAATGGATGGATTTTTCTTTTCCACCTGAATATTTAATCTTGGTTATGAACAACTATTGAGTGGAATAATTTACAGGTCTGAGAAAATCCATATTTTAATTTTTAAACTAGTTTACCTGGTTTTCTCTTCATTCATAACTAATCAAAATTAACTTTTTCCAACTTTGATCTCCCTCTGCATCTGTGGAAGAAAAAGCAAATGACTATCAACTCACTTGCTCATCTCATGTGCTGTGCTTAGTTGCTCAGTCATCGCTGACTCTTTGTGACCTCATGGACTATAGCCTGCCAGGTTCCTCTGTCCATGGGATTCTCCAGGCGAGAATACTGGGGTGGGTTGCCTTTCCCTCCTCCAGGGGATCTTCCCAACTCAGGAATCGAACCCAGGTCTCCCACATTGTAAACGGATTCTTTACAGTCTGAACCACCAGGGAAGCCCAAGAATAGTGCAATGGGTAGCCAATCCCTTCTCCAGAGGATATTTCCAACCCAGGAATTGAACCAGGGTCTCCTGCATTGCAGGTGGAGTCTTTACCGGCTGAGCTACCAGGGAAGCCCATAGATGGTTGTATAGAGTTTGGTAAGTGTGATTTTTCTTGAAAGTATCCTAAGGTATTTATCCTTCTCACCCTCCTTCTTGATGTCTCTTCTTCTTTCCTTCCTCTCTGCTTCCAACGCATGGTTACTGAGCACTTACTATGTGGAAACTTGTTTGCTCACACCTGATGGGATGCAGAAAATGGGGGAAAAGATATGGCACCTGTCCTGAAGTTGCTTATGCAGTAGTGGGGAAATAGTGGGATAGAGATGTAGAGAGACAGGTCTCCAGAGGAATGAAGATGAAGCAGTGGTTGTTTCTCCTTCCAATAAGAGACAGGGTTGGAGGGTGGGATCAAAGAAGGCTTCACAGAGAAAGTGACATCGCAAATGCATCTTGAGAAGATTAACATGGATGGACTGGAAAAGGGGATGGCATTTATTCCAGGCAATGAATGGCCCAGGGCACAAAGGGGTTCAGAGCAGGAGGGTGCAATGAAGGTCCATATCAGCTCAATAGAACCATGGATAAGAATATTAGGCTTTGGGGATGAATCAGATAAAGTCTAAAAAGACAAGTTGGGAAAAAAAAAAAAAAACCTTTGTGCTATATTCTGTTGGCAGTGGGTTCCATCATTTTGAAGCAGAAGAGTGACAAAGTCAGCTCTGTTTTTATGAAGTTGCCTTTTGGGACAGTGTAAAAGGCTGACTGAGGAAAAGGATATTAGAAGCAGGAAGAAGAGTGACACAGATACAGTCTCAGTAAAAGTTGTGGGAGAACATGACTTCTGTAGCATTTTAATTTCATTTCAAGTCAGTTACACATTGTTTTCATTTAAACTGTATTAGATATGTGCCCACAAGTCCACAGCAGAACACTTAATTTGCCATAGAAATTTGTACATTTTGTAGCCAAGTACTATCCTGCCATTCTTTAAGATGTAGTTTTAAAAAGATAAGCCTTTCCCATGGGTTACTTTAACTTGCATTATTTTGGGGTCATGTATGTATTTATGAAAAGAGAAAGGCTATTTTAATGTGTCTAGAGACATTTTCACTTAATTAATTCTGTTAATTCTATTTGTTGGGTATTTGTAGGTTTGCCTGGTGAGGTCCATTTAAACCAAATAAACTTGTAGTCACAGGCTATTACAAGTCTGTATTTTAAATTCATTTGAAATAGCAATATTCAGCAAATGGTTATAGAGGTTCAGCTGTGAGGCAGGCGCCAGGAATGCGATGGTGAGGGAAGACAGCGCTTGCAAAGGTCCTGTGGCAGGAAAAGGATTGTCTTAGTCTGTTCATTCTGCTATAGCAGAATGCCATAGACTGGGTGTCTACGAACTACAGATGTTTACATCTCACAGTTCTCGAGACAGGGAAGACCAAGAGCAAGGGGTTGCAAGATCAGGTGTCTGGTGAGAGCCTGATTCTTTGTCTGTAGGTGACTGTCTTCTGGCCCTGTCTTCACATGCTGGAGAGAGAGCTCTGAGCTCTTTGCCTGCTTATAAGGACACCAATCCCATTACGGGGGCTCCACCCTCATGACCTCATCCAAAACTAGCAACTTTCCAAAGGTCCCACCTCCAAATACCAGCTCCACTGTGAAGTAGAACTTCGATATATGAATTTCACGGGAATGTAAATATCCAGTGTAAAGCAGGAGACTAGAAAGGATCTGCTAAAGATTTATTTGAAAGTGAAAGGATCATGACTTAAGCATCTCTTGTGATGGCTGCATAGTAAATTTTCACTGAACCACTGCTTAATTGAAAACAAGAAGAAAAATGTCCTCGGTGATAGGGAATAAAAGGCCTCGTTTTATCACCAACAGAGAAGATAAACAAAGAAAAACCTCTTCAGGAAAGACAAAAGAACCCTAGGGACAGAGGAGAGGGAGGTATACAACAGGTGCTTAATAAATAGTTGTTACATTAAGATCCTGTTTGACTCAGTGGGCTGTATAGCAGAGCGGGTGATAATGAGGATTCTCAAGTGAGTCCACATAGGTTTGAGTCTTGACAGAAATTTATAAGTTGAGTGCAAGGCTTTAATTGTACCCCTTAATTACAAATATGTTGAACCCCCATTATCTCAGAATGTGATCTTATTAGAAATAAGGTTTTTATAGAGGTGACTAGTTAAAAGCAGGTCATACTGAAGTAGATTGGACTCCCAGCATAAGCAGCTGGACAGTCATAACAAAACACCACACACTGGATGATTTAAACAACAGCCATTTATTTTCTCACATTTCTAGGGGCTAAAAGTTCAAGATCAGGTGTCAGCATGGTCAGGTTCTGGTGAGGGCTCTTTCTGGTTTGCAGACAGCTGTCTTTCTGTTGTATCTTCACATGGTCTTTTCTTGTTTCACAAACATGGCTAAAGAAAGATATCTCTCTTCTTACAAAGCTGCAGGTACTAGTGAATTAAGGTCTGCTCTTATGATTTCACTTACCATTAATTAACACCTTAAATTCATATCTCAAAATGCGTTCACAATGGAGTTGATGCTTCAACATATGAATTTTGGAGGGGCATTCTGTCCATTGCTGCCCCTAATTGAACATGACCAGTGTTCTTGCCTGGAGAATCCCAGGGATGGGGGAGTCTGGTGGGCTGCCATCTATGGGGTCACACAGAGTTGGACACAACTGAAGTGACTTAGCACCAGCAGCAGTGTACTTAAAGAAAAGAAAATTTGTATATAAACACAATTAAAAGAAAAACAATATGAAGAAACAGGGAAAAGAGGGCAATGTACAAGCCCACCCAAAAAGCCCGGACCAGATCCTTCCCTCATACTGAAAGTGAAAGTCTCTCAGCTGTGTCCGACTCTTTGCAACCCATACAGTTCATGGAATTTTCCAGGCAAGAATACTGGAGAGGGTACCCTTTCCCTTCTCTAGGGGATCTTCCCAACCCAGGGATCAAACTCAGGTCATCTGCGTTGCAGGCAGATTCTTTACCAACTGAGCCACAATGAAATCCTCCTTCACAGTGCTCAGAAGGAATCGCTCCTCCTGATACTTTGATCTCAGACTTCCAGGCTCCAAAACTGAATTTCTGATGTTTAAGCCATTCTGTTGTTTAAGGGTGGTATTTTGTTACATCTTCTCAGATGGCGCAGTGGTAAAGAACCTGCCTGTCAATGCAGGAAACATAATGAGATGTGGGTTCGATACCTGGGTCAGGAAGATTCCCTGTAGGAGGGCATGGCAACCCATTCCAGTATTCTTGCCTAGAAAATCTCATGGACAGAGGAGCCTGATTGGCTACAGTCTGTGGGTTCGCAGAGTCGGACACATCAAGTGACTAACAGTTTCACTTGTTACAGCAGCCCTCAAAAACCAATATACTGAGTAAGCTTAGACAATTTCTGTCTTGATTTTTCTTATCTACAAGATGGAAATGATGATAATAATACCTGCCTTTTAAGGTTGCTATGATGATTAAATGTATTAATACTCATTCAACTCTTAGTCAGAGAAGGAACTGTATGTAAAGGCCAGCTATTGTTTTAATAATGCTTCCCTTAGCAGCATAGAAATCTATATGTGTTATTCAACAGAGTTAAGTCACACGAGACCATCTAGCCACATGCCAGTCAATGGATTGAAACTTATTTAATTCCCCCCATGCAAAAATAGAACTGACTCCGTTGGAAAAGACCCTGATGCTGGGAAAGACTGAAGGTGGGAGGAGAAGGGGATGACAGAGGATGAGATGGTTGGATGGCATCACTGACTGGATGGGCATGAGTTTGAGAAAGCCCCAGGAGTTGGTGATGGACAGGGAATCTTGGTGTACTGCAGTACATGGGGTTGCAAAGAGTTGGACATGACTGAGCGACTGAACTGACTGATGCCCAAATAAACTTACAACAAATATTTATAATGGCAAACAAAGAAACATAGCTCAGCGGAGAGCCCACCAGACCTGGGACTGGCAAGTCATGATGGATGTAACTTTAATTTCCTCATTTATAAAATGGAAATTAATTTATTCTGGCAAGTAGGTTTGTTGTGAAGACAAAACGAGGGGCCTGACACCTAGCAGGTGTCCAGTGACAGAACCAATGTTGAGGAGTTGAAGGTTAGACCTCTACCCTCATGTCCTTTGGCATCATTCTCATGATCTGTCTTGACAGGCAGCATCCTGCACTGAAGCTAGGTGTCCAGCTCCCCAGAAGTTCTAGGCATGGCTTTCCTGGTTCCTAACACCTGAGGCTTTTCCGCAGCTGCAGCTATTCTGCAGTTGCTAGTCTCTCAGTTTTTCCTTCTCATTGTTGTTCACTTGTTAAGTTGCATCTGACTCTTTGAGATCCCATGGACATAGCACGCCAGGCTCTTCTGTCCTCCACTGCCTCCTAGAGTTTCCTCAAATTCATGTCCATTGAGTCGGTGATGCTGTCTAACCATCTCATCCTCTCCTACCCTCTTCTCCTTTGGCCTTCAATTTTCTTTTTCCTTCTCACCTGTGGGCAATTGCATACTGCTGCATAGCAGTATACAGAATATATAATAATATATATATAATATATATATGTATACTATATATAATAATATCCTCCACCTAATTAAGAAGCAAAGAAAGACAGAAGCAAGAACAAGTGAAGTTAAGCCACGACAGCAAGAGATAGGATGCTTATTTTATCATGTGCTACTTTGTGGGTTGATGGATTTTCGTAAGTTCTCAGAGGCTCTGATTTCTGAAACTGTATTAACTCATGCATCATTTTTCAAACAACTGCTTGAGTCAATGGTTCTCTCTTTGTTGATGCTGAAATTTGACTTCAGGCTTCCTGGACTTCTAAGCATCTTTGCTTATGTCTGAGTGGCACCAGGAATTGCGACTTGGATGGCTAAGCACCCACTTACACTTGCTGATCAACTGCTCCAATGATACTCTGGCTTCACACATAATGTTCATTATGACATTTCTTCATTCTGTTCTGAAACATAAACTCAGGAAGTCACTCTGTTCTTTTCTTTCTCTCAAGTCCTGGTGTGACTTTTTATCCCTGCCTACTCAGAGGGACACTTGTGTCTCATTTGTGAGTAAGAAGGAATTACTTACAAGGCAGATGTTATTTGAAAGGTAGACCTCCACAAAAAACCAAAAGTTTATTTTCCCAATGTTTTTACTTATTTAACTTTATGCTTTTTTTTTTCTTTTTTAATTCTGGTGGTTATTCAGTTATTTTCTGCCTCATCTATCAGACACATTCCTCATCTCCCAGCTGTAGAGCAATACACCTCCCACTTACCTGCCAGCGGCAGTTTTTTGACAATAAAAAATATTTTAAATATATCTGGAAAGAGAGAGAGTAGAGGAAGTGAGAGAGAACACAGCAAAATGAGGCAGTTAACCTTTTTATAAATAATTGGTAAATATGGGTGTATAGAAATTCCTTGTACTATTCTTGCAAATTTTCTGTCAGTTTGAAATTGCATCAAAATAAAGAGTGTTTTTTATTTTTTTTTTTTTAGTCCTAGGTTTTAAAATGTCACCATATAAAGACTTTTTTTTTTTTTTTTTCCCTTAAAAACATCAGCAGCCTGGTTTGCACTAAGAAGTGATATTCCAGATGTGTCAAGCAGTAAGTTCAAGATCTGGCTGCAAAAACATTTAACTTCTTATGTGTAATAGTCCCCCAGTTGAGGTTTAGACAAGTTTCTTTTACCAAGCATGCTGACATTCAAAACTCAAGAATTTATATTTTTGAGACAAAACAGCCTTATATATAATTTGTTTTATTTATGAGGCTCATTCAACTGTAGGTAGTCCTTTAGAGTAAGATTTTTCTCTTGGTAAACACTGGCATTGTTCAACTTCAGTCAAGGTCTTTATGTCTCAGATCTTTCTCAAAATATTCCCCTTGGAAAATGGCAGTGTTCTAACTACAGAATGAGATCAGGAGCATCTGGTCACTGGAAAAGGTACTCGTCATTGTCAAAACATTGAGACAAGCCATGTGATATACCCACGACATTCCTGAACCTCCACAAATATCAGATTTAAGATCTAGCAGTCCAAATTAGAATGTGACACTTTCAGACATAAGTGACAAAACTGAGAAACATATATCAAGCCAAAGCTATGCATTTGAGCAGTAGAGATAAAAACTGTGGAATGTCAAACACACTGGCAGCTTTTCATAGTTCAGAGGAGTGAAAGCAGTTTGTACTGTTGTAGCACTGTCTTGATTCTAAGTTTATTTTAAAACCGATATATTTTTGTTTTCCTCTTTCAATATATTTTATCTCCATGCATGAATTTTCATCAAACTTGGAAATAATTTTACAAGTCAAATTTATATGGAATAAAATTCCCAGAGCATAGCAACATCCTATTTTAGTGTATTTTCAGCAATAATAATCCCTTAAATGTGTGATGCTTTGCTGTTTGCAATGCTATTTCTTCTTCAAGTATTATTTTATCTAGATTTTTTTGCTCAATAAACATTATGAGATTCATCATGTTGTATGCAGTTGCAGTTTTGTTCTTTTGAATGAATTTAATATAATTTCTATGTCTGTTCAGCGGTGGATGGATATTTGGGTTGTTTCCACTTTGAGGCTTTTGTGCATGTTCCTTGGTGAACATATGAATGCATTTCTTAGGCTAGTAGAATTGCTATGTCATTAGATATACATATTAATGCCAGTTTTCCAAAATGGTTGTACCAGTTTAAACTCAGTTGCAATGCATACAGCTCACAGTTGCTTGGCTTTCTGGCCAATATTTGGCACTGTTAATCTTTTCAAGCAGGAAGGATTAGCTGAAGGAAGACAATTGCTTCTGTTGAGATTAGCCCAAAGCCCACATAAAATAAAACATTATTTGTTTAAAGGCATCAAAGAGCTGATGAAACAACAGGAACCAGAAGAGCCAAGATTCCAGAGAGAGAAGTGAGGAAAAGTGAGTTTATGATGTGTAACTGCTTTTGTTCCTGGGGAATTTGCAAATTCTTGGTGTAGGCAACAGTCTTAGAGTCCAGGATCTGTCCTGGGAAGAGAACTGGGCAATGGCAAACAAGCAGAATTCTTTGTAGTTTTATAAAGCTGGAAAGATAAAAATGGAGACCTTAAGAGCCTCTAACATATAGCCATGTTTTCCTTCAACACATTGGCTGAATTCTGAAGCTGTGTGAGATGAGAGATGAAAAAACTAAATTGGAAACATCTGAAAAGTAAAGCAAAATGCTTCTCAATCCCATACAGTTGAGTAGACTAAGGTTAGAGTGTGACCACCCCACCCCACCACAGGCACTGAGCCCTTGGGAATGCCCTGCTCAGTTCAGTTCAGTTCAGTCACTCAGTCGTGTCTGACTCTTTGCGACTCCATGGATTGCAGCACGCCAGGCTTCCCTGTCTATTACCAACTCCAGGAGCCTGCTCTAACTTACGTCCATAGAGTCGGTGATGCCATTCAGCCATCTCATCCTCTGTCATCCCCTTCTACTCCTGCCTTCAATCCTTCCCAGCATTAGGGTCTTTTCAAATGAGTCAGTTCTTCGCATCAGGTGGCCAAAGGATTGGAGTTTCTGCTTCAGAATCAGTCCTTTCCAATGATTATTTAAGACTGATTTCCTTTAGGATGGACTGATTGGATCTCCTTGCAGTCCAAGGGACTCTCAGGAGTCTTCTCCAACATCACGGTTCAAAAGCATCAATTCTTCAGCACTCAGTTTTCTTTATAGTCCAACTCTCACATCTATACATGACCACTGGAAAAATCATAGCCTTGACTAGATGGACCTTTGTTGGCAAAGTAATGTCTCTGCTTTTTAATATGTTGTCTAGGTTGGTCATAACCTTTCTTCCAAGGAGCAAGCATCTTTTAATTTCATGACTGCAGTCACAATCTTCAGTGATTTTGGAGCCCAAGAAAATAAAGTCACTTTTTCCATTGTTTCCCCACCTATTGGCCATAAAGTGATGGGACCAGATGCAATGATCTTAGTTTTCTGAATGTTGAGTTTTAAGCCAATTTTTTCACTCTCTTCTTTTACATTCATCAAGAGGCTCTTTAATTCTTCTTCACTTTCTGCCATAAAGGTGGTGTCATCTGCAAATCTGAGGTTACTGATATTTCTGGCAATCTTGGATTCCAGCTTTTGCTTTATCCTGCCCAGCATTTTTCATGATGTACTCTGTATATAATTTAAATAAGCAGGATGACAATATACAGCCTTGACGTAGTCCTTACCCAATTTGGAACCAGTCTGTTGTTCCCTGTCCAGTTCTAACTGTTGCTTCCTGACCTGCAACAGATTTCTCATGAGGCAGCTCAGGTGGTATGGTATTCCCATGCCTTTAAACATTTTCCACAGTTTGTTGTGATCCTCATAGTCAAAGGCCTTGGCATAGTCAATAAAACAGATGTAGATGTTTTTTGGAACTCTCTTGCTTTTTCAATTATCCAATGGATCATCCAATGGATCATCAATGGATCATCCAACAGATAGTAAAGGACAGAAGTGGAATGGACCTAACAGAAGCAGAAGATATGAAGAAGAGGTGATGAGAATACACAGAACTGTACAAAAAAGACCTTTGTGACCCAGATAACCATGATGATGTGATTACTCACCTAGAGCCAGACATCCTGGAATGCAAAGGGGTGGGTCTTAAGAAGCATCATTATGAACAAAGCTAGTGGAGTGATGGAATTTCCGTTAAGCTATTTCAAATTCTAAAAGATGATGCTGTTAAAGTGCTGCACTCAATATGCCAGCAAATTTGGAAAACTCAGCAGTGGGAATTCCCTGGTCTCAGTCAAACGATCTTAAGGGCTATGCTCCAGCAATAGCAGGAACCAGAGACAGACAAAGACTTAACTTCACAAAAATGGTTTCAAATGTATATACTTATTGGCGGTAAGTAAACCCCACTTTTTATGACTGGTAGAGGAAGGAGATAGTGAAGGACTGGAAAGTCTAGTGTGCTGTGGTTACGGAGTCACAAAGAGTCTGACATGACTGAGTAACTGAACAACAACAAAGGAAAGTATGACCTCATTCTAGAGAACATGATATCATGTGAAATATCAAATATTCTTTTTATGCAATTGCTGTGCTGAAATTTTTATTTTATCTATTTTTCATCTTTTTCTCAAATTTGTTAAAAATATTAATACTTATTTATTGTTCTTATCTGTTAACTATAAGATTGGCATCACCTGTGCCTGTTTCCCTTGTCCTTTCTCCCTTGGTTTTAGTCTTATTATCCTGTCTCTTGGTAGGCCTGGACTTTCTTGATGGAATATTGGACACAGATCTCTGATCTCTAGCTTTCATTTTGCTGTATTTGCTTTGAAGTGGTTAATTTAAATCAATTTAAGATCTGTGTCTGAAAACTCTAGCATCCAGTTCACTTACAACTCTGCTGTTTCTTGATTTGGGGATGCTGTTCATTATTATGTATAGTAGCATGTCGATATCAAATAAGGTAGATTTTTAGATGACATTTTCCCTGCAGTGAGGATTCACCCTGTCCTGAAGCTGAATTGAGGGAGTTCACCTCAATTCAATTAGGAACTGATGTAACCCAACACTATTTCGCAATCTTTTTAAATCTTGGTCTCCTTTTCACCTCCAATTCCTGGAATGAAGCTTGCCAAGTTTCCCCATTCAAAGACAGTGTTTTCTGGGATCTCTTTTCCTGGCAGTCTGAATTCCAATTTTGTTTACCCAGTGAGATTGCCAAAAACGCTCTTCTCCTTTTCAGTTGCTTTTAGTAGATTTTTAACCTCTAACACTGTTTAATAAGGAATTGGCACACGTCTTACTGGGAGTACAGAGTATCAGGCTTGCTTCTCGTGCCTGTTTATTTTCCATTCTGTTAGTCCCTAAAAACCCTTGATGCCTCATTGACCTGTTCTCTAGCTTTTGTCTTCCAGCCCTATGATATTTTCAAAGGTTCTGTTGGCCCATCTGTTTTTAGCAGTTACTTCCACTTGGTTTCACAATCTCTTACTAATATCACAAATTTACAAATGCTCTAAAATGAAGCATATATAAATTGAGCTTGTTCTAATGATTGTCATTTTTTCCTGGGATTCTTCTCCCTCAAATTCTGGCTGCCTAAGCAGTTTTCCAATATTTTCCCACAGATTATATTTACATATATTCTATCTGACTTTTCCAATTATTCTGTGTGTATATTGGTCTGCTATAAGCACATCAATCATAGAAACAGATGTCTTGTCACGTTTGTGTTATATTATTATTCAGTTATGTCATTGCCCCCGTTTTACAAATGAGGTAAAAAGTGGAATGAATATATGTGGTTTATCCATAGTTACACAATTAGAAAATGGTAAATCTTGGATCTTGAGTTTTGATTCCAAGTTTAGGGCTCTTTAAACCACATTTTAGTGATCCCTATTATTTTACTAAACTAACATCTGATCAGTGGGTGAGTATATTGCCTGGGAAGGGAGGGAAGTTGCTCACTCATGTCCGACTCTTTGCGACCCCATGGACTGTAGCCCACCAGGCTCCTCTGTCCATGGGATTTTCCAGGTGAGAGTACTGGGGTGAGTTGCCATTTCCTTCTCCAAGGGATCTTCCCTTCCCAGGAATCGAACCTGGGTCTCCTGCATCATAGGCAGACACTTTACCGTCTGAGCCACCAGGGAAGTCAAAGTGAAAGTGAAGTCACTTAGTCGTGTCCGACTCTTTGCGACCCTGTGGACTGTAGACTACCAGTCTCCTTCATCCATGGAATTCTCAAGGCAAGAACAATGGAGTGGGTTGCAAGTTTCATCTCCAGGGGATCTTCCTGACACAGAAATCGAATCCTGGTCTCCTGCATTGCAGGCAGATGCTTTAACCTCTGAGCCACCAGGGAAGCCCAATATTGCCTGAGAGGCTCATTAAAGAAAAGGATACCCCTCCACCATCACTGAAGTTTTGATGTGTACTTATGGAATATACAGGCTTCCCAGGTGGTGCTAGTGGTAAAGAACCCATCTGCCAGTTCAGGAGACAAAAGAAATCTGGGTTTGATCCTTGGGTTGGGAAGATCCCCTGGAGGAGGGCATGGCAACCCCCTCCAGTATTCATGCCTGGAGAATCTCATGGACAGAGGAGACTGGTCGGTTATCATGTGTAGGGTCACAAAGAGTCAGACATGACTGAAGTGACTTAGCACAGCGCTGCACAATGGAACGCACACATATACATTTCTTTTATCTGTCTCTATCTACCTCTCTAAATTTTTATTGGACCATGACTCTAGTTTGGCAGTCAACTCTAGTAAATAATTATATTGCTAATATATGTTCTACATATACATTTAATTAAAACATCTTCAAAACCAACCAAAACATTCATGAAAAACCAGCTTTTAGAAATACATTTTTTTTTCTGCAAACAGATCCTTCCTAAAAAATTGTAATATATGGGCTTCCCCGGTGGCTAAGGTGGTAAAGCGTCTGCCTACAACGTGGGAGACCCAAGTTCGATCCCTGGGTCAGGAAGATCCCCTGGAGAAGGCAATGACAACCCACTCCAGTACTCTTACCTGGAAAATCCCACGGATGGAGGAGCCTGGTAGGCTATAGTCCACGGGGTCTAATTTTAAAATAACATAAGGAGACTAATGTTTATAGATCACTTACTGGTTCCCCAATGCTTATATACAAAATGTTCTGTATAGGGCGTGTATTCTCATCCTATTTTATAAAGGAAGAACTCAAAGTTTAGGGATATTTTTAAAACATACCTGAAAATGTATGTTTATGATACAAATAAGCCTGAGTCTGAACCACATGGACTGACCCAGAGCCATGTCACTAAATACTATTTGCATTATACCCATATATAGAGAGTAAATTAAACTAAAATTTTTTTCCTTTGAATTTTAATTTAATCTATCAATGTCCCCTTTTAAGTTTATATTTTGTATTAGAGTTTAGCTGATCAACAATGCTGTGGTTGTTTCAGGTGGAGAACAAAAGGACTCAGCCATATATATACATGTATCCATTCTTTCTCAAACTCCCTCCATCCAGGCTGCCACATAACATTGAGCAGATTTCCTTGTGCCATACAGTAGGAACTTGGTTATCCATTTTAAATATAGTGGTGTATACATGTCTTTCCTGTTGTTATCAATGGAGAACAAAGGAATTTATAGTTAAATCAGTTGAGTGTGCATATGTTATAGTTGCTGTGATGGATACAAAATTCACAGAAACTTCACAGTTTAGTTGATAAGAAAGAACAGGAACATAAAAAATAGCCCACTGAAAAATGCCATTAAGTTTTGAGTGACACAGATAAGAGATTTAGGAATTTAGACAGCTGAAGAGCTGTGAGCCTATTGTTGGTAATAACTGCACGGAGGAGGGCAACTCTTAGACTTTGTCTTGAAGGTCAGTGCCTCAGATAAAGGAGAATAAAGGTGAAGCAACCCAGATGGAGGCACTGCAGAGGCTCAAAAGTACCTGGTGTGTCCAGGCATCAGCACATAAGTATCAAAAGTTTCTTTTTTGATCTCCTTTAAATTAGTTCAATATCTTTGAAAGTTTTGACCTTCTATTATTCATATGTTTTAAAGAGAAAAACTGATCTGAGCTGTTCCTATAGTGTAATTTGAATGGAATAACCAATACAATACTTTGCACCCAAATATCACCCCCCACAATGATCTTTATCATTTCTTATTCATCTATTTGTTAGAGTCCTTGATTGCTCTAATAAATGCCAATTCTCTTTGAAATGCATTTGCCTCAATACACTGTCTTAAATTAACAACTTATTTTGAGCTAATTTATGTATTTCCTCCATCCTTTGTTTTAGAGTATTAGGTATGCAGGAATATGGGAAGAAAAGGGAAAGAATCCCATGAGAGACATACAAACACACAATGACCAGATCATGTGTAACAGCTAAATCTGACCTACATCTGAAATCATCCCAGAGTATCAGGACTTGGTCAGTGAGTGCCAGCGTCTCTTTTTTTGCTACTAATAATTCAGGACTAGCACAAGGAAGCCAAATGTGCCTCCCAAACCCATGCCATGTATGCTCTACTTTTAGATACCTATGTCTAGCTGCCCCATACCAACAACCTCCAATCAGAGCATATTGAAGTCTTTTCTTTTTTCACTACTAAACTTTCTTCCCACTCCCCTCAAAACCTCTGCGTCTTTGCCAGACACAATGGATGGTGGCCGACTCCCCAGCTATAGCACACACCGAATAAATAGACTCTGTTTTTTTTTTTTTCCTAATTTAGAAGATCTTAATAATTGATTTCCATATATCTATGGTAGGGCTATGGGATCTATGATAAGGCTAATGGCAACCTCTTTCAAGAGGACTTATATCAACATGCTACACCTCCCAGAACTGCTGCCGCCAGTGCCCCGGACCCCACAGCAGGCCACTGTTTGGCCCACGCCTCTGCTGGAGACTCCCAAGGTCTAGAAATAGTTCCTGCCCTCGTGAATGGAGCTACAGTCTATTGGAGAGACAAGACTTCCACACACACATACAAGGAGAGAGAAGGTAAAGTGACATAATGACATAGGAAAATCCCGAATTGTGGTAGTTAAATAAAATGGTGTTTACAGTGGGGAGAGGAGTGGCTTCTTAGGAATGCTGGTCTGGGAAGATCTCCCCAGAAGTAAATTTTGGCTGAGACTTGATGGGGAAAAGGGGAAGACTAGCCGAGAATAGAACTGGTGAGGCAAAGAGGTGAGGATGAACTGGGAGGGACTGCGTGTGGTGGGCTCCAGGTAGGAGGGAGAATTTTGAAGCGAGTGTTCTTCCATTTTACAGATGGAAAAAGTGAAACTGAGAACCACTGAGATGTCCAGAGTTTCACAGCTTGTGTCTGGTTTCCCTTTAGGCTTTTCCTCCAGTTCCGGCCCCTTCAGGGGCGGCTTTCCTGGCTGTAGGTTAATAAAGGGCTTCTCACTACTGAAGAGGCTGGAAAGTTCAAGAACTCTTGGCTCTGGAAGGAAAGGAAGCCAAGGGCTCTTAAAAGAGTAGAGAAAAAGTGATGAAAGTTGAAGAAAGGAGCCCTGCAGGCAAGTGCCAGAGACTTCATGATTTTGCCTTAAGGCAGCTTTGAATGAATAAGGAAAGAGGAAAAAATAATAATAATAATGGAAGCCAGTGTCTGATCTTGCAGAGTAGAAAGGTTTGACTGGAGCCATTTTCAGGTTTGACGAGTCTGAAAACTTTTTTTCAAATGTGTTGGTGAACATGAGGAAGTAGTAAAAGAATTTTTTAAACGGATTTAATTAAGCCTGAAGCCAGGATTAGGTACTGTGCTATTTCTGTCTTCATTACTTAACACAAACAAAATTATTTTCATGAAATGCTATAAATTTATTTTGGACTTTGTTGACCAAGTTTCAGCAGCTTGAGGCAAAAAAAAAAAAGAAAAAAAATCTGAAATGGAATTATGGCTGTTCCCTTTTTGGGGGTGGTGAGAACAATATCCCTGTTGGTCTCAGGGAGCTGTGCGGAGCAAGCCACAGGAAGAACCAGGCCATTCTGAAAACAGGATTGCCCCATGGACACCTGCCAATGCGTCTTTCGGGGGCATTGGTGCCATTGGATATATTGAAGGATATTAAAGTGCTGACAGGATCCATTAAGGGAAAAAATAAAGACTTCTTAGAGCATTCCGAGATTCCCCAGGAGATGTGGTCTTCAGAATCCCATGCTGCAGACTGCCTTTGCACTCTATTTAGGGAGCTGTCTATTTTTAGTTTTCCTTAGTTGGTTCCTGGAAGTGTGTATCATTTATTTAACTTTCCTCTCTTCCCCGCCTCCACCTGAAGTAAAAAAAAAGAAAGAAATTGCATACCGTACAATTACTCTCTCTCTTCTTTTACCTTGATGTCATGCCTGTGACAAATCCATGTTCTGAGAATGTCTTTGTTATCCACAGAGGACCTGTTCCTATCTATTAGTTCCCCAAGAAACACTTATCGTCAGTTGACACCATTATCATCCCTTTGATTCAGATGTCCACATCTTGGGGAACATCGTTGGCTGAGAATCCACACTAAGATCATAATATTTAGGCAACACTAAAGTGAACACAAGTTTTTATAGATTTGATTTTGTTTTTGTTGTCTCTGTGAGTATGTCCTGGTGATTCAGTGATTCACTGATCTCAGGGTTTCCTTGATTATAACATTTCCTTAAAATTATAAATACCCACAGAGTCTGCTGTCTCATAAACCTGCTTCAGCAGCCCAGCAAAGCTGCAGAAGGAAGAGTGGCCTCAGTTCTCTGCTTGGATGGAATAATCATCAGCTGTCATCATGTTTCTCAGAAGTGTCCTCTGATGAAAGTGAGGAGCTCTGGAGACAAGCTTGAGGGTCCCATCACCCCCACTGATAAATAATATACACAAGAACAATGTTTTTCCAGTGAGTTGTCATATGGGTCAGAGTGCACTGTCAAACTCCTGGAGTGTGGGTGTGGGTGGAGGGGTGGTACTTGAGGGTGAAGGACCACGTCTTTTCTCCGTGTGGAGCACAGTAGCTAGCTCTGTGGTTGTTCTATGATGTTATGTTACATGAAGTGAAGCAGAAGTGGAATTATGACAAGATTGACTATCATAATGCCTGTTACAAGTTCTTTAAGGAGCTGTTTATCTCTGGCCAGCTCACAAAGCAGTATATTATAATACTATTATATATTGGGAGAGTAAAATTTAAGAATTTAAAAGTACTTTGAAATATCAAGTCTATAGAATGTTAGATATAATGGGTATGGGACTGTGTAAATGGTTTTGGGGATTCCTCATAGGGAGTCAGAAGTGGAAAGCCTTGGTCCCTTTGAGAAGTTAGAAGGTGTCTTAAGAGGCACATAAGAATTAATGCAACTCTTGGAAGTATCAGTGCTCAAGACATAACTGTAACTCTGGGATTGCTGGCCTTCAACATCCGTTGTTTTTTGACAGCTGGCTGTATAATAGGAGTACTCCTATCACTTAAGAGACCGGGAACTCTAGGTCCTAAAGGGTAAACACTTTGACCAAGGTCAAAACATTAATAGCATCTCTTTATATATGCAACAATACTGGACAAAACTGATACCTTGATTCTTCTGAATTGTCAACATTTTAGAGTTTCCTCTGAGAACCCTGGAACAAGTAGGTCTTTTTGCTTCATGTTTTTCCTTGCGAATCAAAATGATTAGCTCTTCTGGCTACAGTGATTTAACCACATTCCCAATGACAACAGATTTAGTGGCACGTACCACCTTTCTTCAGACTTCAAAACTTAACCTCTCTTTACATTTAACTCTAGGCTTCTGTTGTATCATGCTGATGGAGACATTTACTGTTTCCACCTGTACAGAATTTCTTCTTCTTTCTTGGATAACAAATCCCTTCCCTTTTCCTTTTGTAAATTGCCCCTTCACCTCCTGGTGGAATTGTCAATCATAATCTCATGGACGACTAATAACCATATTCCAGACCAAGGGCATAGTTGTTGGTTTAGGGTAGGTATGTGACCTGAGTGAGGCCAATCAGTCCTTCAACATAATCATTTTGGGTGGTCAAACAAAGGAGATGCTCTCTCTTTCTGACACATGAATCCGGAGGTACTTGAGTCTATTTTTGCAACCACGTGGAGGGATCCTGCTTGACAATAACACCAACTCATAGGAAATGGGACAGCAGACAGAAAGGGAGAGATAGAGGAGAGAAGGAAGATAAGTAAGAGACAAAGAAAGATGTTCTGATGACATGTTTTGAATTCCTGAAACATGCAGCCACTTGAAACCACTCTATCTATCTACCTATCCATCTATCTATTTTTAGCACAGTTTGAGTTGGATTTTGCTAATGTGAACAAACATGTCTTGATTAAAATATATGCCTGGTATAATAGACAAATATCCATGTTGAATTCTCAAACTAAGATACATTAAATAGCATGTTGAATACATATATTTTTTCAACATATATTGAAATATATGTGCTAAATAATACAGCATCTAATACAGGTGCTCAGTAAAGCTGTGTTGAATGAATGAATGAAGCCTACTCAGTGCGGAAATGATAGTTATAAGTTTCTTCAGAGTCTAGTGAATCGGACTGAGAAAGGCCATCCTCTGAAATGGAAACTACTAAAACCTAGCCTGCTATGTATAGAATGCAGCACACACTAATATATGTTTTAAAAGTGTAACTGATGAGGTTAGGTGATGTACTGAACCCAGTGAAGAAGACAGGGCATTTTCATGAAAACCTGCTAGCAGTACAACAGGATTGTAACATAATGGAGAAAGCCACTTGCCTTCGTCTTACAGAAGAGAAATGAACTCAATTAGGAAGGAAAGACAGCAGGAAGTGCTAACGTGTTCCCACATACTTTGTTACAGTTGAAAGAGAAATTTAACCAGCATTCTCAGGAATATAGGTGTATGACCAGATCCCTTTCTCTAACTCTGTACTCATAAGCAATCTTTGGTAGATATATGAGTTTAATCAGGGTCAGCTTCATGGGCTTGTGACCCATGCAGTTATGCAAGGCCCTCACTTTCAGGTGGGCCCTGAGCTTGGCTTAATGCTGTGCTGTGGCTGCCTTGAAGTTCTTCATTATTTTGAAAAATGTTTTCAAATATTTGTGCATTTTCATTTTGCACTTGGGCTTCCCTGGTAGCTCAAATGGTAAAGAATTTGCCTGTAGTGCAGGAGAGTCGGGTTCAATCCTTGGGTTGAGGAGCTTCCCTGGAGAAGGGAATGGCAACCAATTCCAGTATTCCTGCCTGGAGAGTTCCATGGAAAGAGGAGCCTGGCGGGCCACAGTCCATGGGGTCACAAAGAGTCAGACACAACCAAGAGACTAACACACTTGTCAATTATGTAGTTCATCCTGAGTCTAATTTGTGGTTATGTTTCTCATTGAAAATTAATAAAATGGAATTTTATATTATCAAATTCTTTAATGAGTTTATTTAATTAAAGGTGGTTTGACACCAAATATTAAAAATCACAAGATAGGCTTATACAATTGTTTCTGAACCTTTAGAACTGAGAATCAGAACCCAAAATGTGGCAGAGTAAATGTCCATAGTATGTACAGTTACTACTTAGAAAGTCCTATGCAAAAAGGCTAAACATTTAGAATCTGTTTAGCCTCAAAGTAAAGTATAAATATAGGTACCACTAGCTTATGATGAACAGAAAGATAAAAATGATCCCTTCAAAAAAAGCAGAGTGATTGCAAATAGATATGTTGTCTTCCGTAGCTTTATATTATTTTGTTATTTTAAATTTTATAAATATAGCTATTTCTTAGAACTTTAGATTATTTCTAGATAATTTGCAAACAACAAATAAAAAGCAAAAGCTCTCCTAAGAAGATGCTTCAGGGAATCAAACATTTGTAGACAATATCACAGTTTCTTCAAAAACAAATGAGCTCACTGATAGAGGGTCTCTATCACGAAAATGTTTTGACTCAGCACTGATTAGATTTTAAAGGTTTCTTTATAGCTTTGTTCTATAGAGTAAGGAAATCATCACACTTTCAGTTCAAGATGAGGACCTGACAAACAACTATAACCTCAACTATTGAAATACATTTTTAAAGATGTTTATGCATTATTCAGTAAGCTACCTTGAATCAAACATGTAAGAGCTTATGAAACAAAAAAATATAATATATATCCAATGTTATCATCAGATGGTAGACTTTATTTGTTATTCTAATTCCATTTTACATTTAGAAAATAAAAATCAGCATGAATATTTAATACATTTGCTATAACAGAGGTAAAAGGCCAACATTATTATTGTAAGAATGTAAAGCTCAGAACTATTTAACTTTAATGGAGCTGTTGTTTTTATATTGCTGCACCCTCTTTTTTCATTGGAATGGGCTAAAATGTTAGCAGATTGTTGCCAAGAGTCTGAGAAACAACTCTGTTTCTCTTTGAATATACTGTTCTTAAGGTCAATACATTTGTTTGAAAACTAGATTCCCCAATTTTTGTGGATTGTTTGGCCATTATGCATATTGTCCACTCCTTAGAAAGGATTAATGTGTTCACATATGAAAATAGCACATCTTCAGCTTTTTAAAGTAAAATGCAAGCTAAAAACAAATATGCAACGCAAGATTTACCTTAGTTCACTTCCCAGTAATTCATTTATTTAGCCTTACAGTTTTTAAAATATTAATGAATGTCTACTTACTCTGCAAGTATTTAAAGGACTTATCAATCTGTTCCAAGTGAACGTGTTAGTCACTCAGTTGTGTCCAACACTTTGAGACCCTGTAGACTGTAGCCTGCCACATTCCTCTGTCCATGGAACTCTCCAGGAAAGATTACTGTAGTGGGTAGCCATTCCCATCTCCAAAGGATTTTCCAGGCTCAAGGATAGAAACCAGAGACCATGAATTGATGCTTTAGGAACTGATGTTTATTTGTTTGCTTGTGTTCTTATTTGCATTTGAAAAGAGAACTTACCTGGTAAGAGGCCTAGCTATCTTGGGGTGCCCTCAGGAGCAGGTTTCTGTAGAAGATGAAGGAATTTTAGCCCATAGATTATTAGCCCATGGGAGCCATGGGGAAAAATTTAACTATGGAGGGTTATATTTGGGGAATCAAAGGAAACATATCTGGTATAGATTTCCTAGCTTGTTTTACTGGTTCTAATTGTAGAATTTAAAAAGGGGCATTGATTTTGTTTGCTTTTTTTATATGCTTCTGTTTAAGAAAACATAAGCATCCATTAGTTTATGCAATATATATAATCATTGAGTTCTTGTCCCAAAGGATGCCAGTGATAATGAGGAGAAATAAATGCTGTTCTGGCCAGCATAGTTCAATCCAAACTATCTTGGAGAAATATGATTTCAACAAGCCCAGTAGAAGCATGGGTGTGACATTGCATTCTATATCATATCTGAGTATGAAATAGAATGAGCAGTTTTCTTATTTCTAATGTGAGAACATAATTACTTATTTCATAGTATTTTTGTAAAGATAATAAAATAATTAATAAAAACAGAATAAGCAAAACAATTCAATGAATTGAGCAAATATTTGTGTTAGATAGGATTTCCCAGTGGCTCAGACAGTAAAGAATCTGCCTGAAGTGCAGGAGACTTGGGTTTGGTCTCCTGGTAGGGAAGATACCCTGCAGAAGGGTATGGCAATCCACTCCAGTATCCTTGCCTGGGGAATTCCATGGACAGAGGAGCCTGACAGGTTACAGTCCATGGGGTATGAAAGAGTCAGATAGGACTGAGTGACTAACACACACACACAAACGCACACACACACATGGGCACGTGCACACATTTATGACTATACATAAAGACATTTATATCCACTGATCAACAAAATCAAGCTATCTCTGAATAACAATATACTATAATGTGTGTTTTGGAGACCTCACAATTGAAGACTACCAAAATTTCAGTCTTGCTGAGCCCATAACATGATTTTGAGAACTCAAAGAATTTCATGAGAGCAGTACGTAGATACCCAGAGCCCAGGGAACCAAGCTTTGTTTGAATTTAATGCTAGGTCCGTTCTTCAGCCACATAAAAATAAGAAACACATTTTTTCACTTGCTAATGCCCAGAGAATGGTGAATGCCCTGTAGCACATACAGAAAGACAGGAACCCACTTAAACTCATCACCATTATAGGGAGGACCCTAACTCAGGGTTTATGTAGAGACACATGTACCCTGAGCAAGATCATAATATTAGCAACTGCAAATCATGCAAGCAGTAGAGGAGTTGAGAAATAAGTTTTATTCTTAGCTTTATTGGGGAATACTTGAAAGATAAAATTGTAAGATATTAAACTGTGCCATGTGATACTATCTCTCTCTCTTTACATATACATATCATGCTGCTGCTGCTAAGTCGCTTCAGTTGTGTCCGACTCTGTGCGACCCCATAGATGGCAGCCCACCAGGCTCCATGATCCCGGGGATTCTCCAGGCAAGAACACTGGAGTGGGTTGCCATTTCCTTCTCCAATGCATGAAAGTGAAAAGTGAAAGTGAAGTCACTCAGTCGTGTCCAACTCTCAGCCACCCCATGGACTGCAGCCTACCAGGCTCCTCCGTCCATGGGAGTTTCCAGGCAAGAGTACTGGAGTGGGGTGCCATTGCCTTCTCCGATATATATTGTAATTATATATATAAATAATTCCTACCATTGAGTTAATTAATACTTACATCATTTCACATATTTTCCTTTTTTTGTGTGAGATTTCTCTTAGCAAATTTCAATTATACAATATAGTGTTATCAGTTGTAGCCACCATGTTATATATCATATCTTCAGACTTTATTCATCTTTCACTAAAAGATTTTACCTTTTTAACAAACTCTCCCTATTCCCCCCACCATTCCCACTCTCGAAACCACATTTGTACTCTCTGTTTCTATGAGTTTGACTTTTAAAAAAGTGTCATTTAGATTCCACAAATAAGTGATACCATGCCATATCTATTTTTCTTTGTCTTGCTAATTTAGTTTGACATAATATCTTCCGTATTCACCCATGCTCTTACAAATGACAAGGTTTCCTTCTCTTTTAAGGCTAAGTAATATATATATATATATATATTAGGCTATATGTATAAATATATATATTTATATATTTATTTATATTTATGTATATATTTATATATTTATTTATATTTGTATATATTTATATATAGGCTATATATATATTTAAGGCTAAGTAATATATATATTACTATATTATATAATATATATACACTATATTATATAAATAATATATATATTATATAAATCATATATATATACTGTATTATATAAATAATATATATACATTACTTAGCCTTAAAAGAGAAGGAAACCTTGTCATTTGTAAGAGCATGGGTGAATACGGAAGATATTATGTCAAACTAAATTAGCAAGACAAAGAAAAACAGATATGGCATGGTATCACTTATTTGTGGAATCTAAATGATACTTCTTTAAAAGTTAAACTCATAGAAACAGAGAGTGCAAACGTGGTTTCGAGAGTGGGAATGGTGGGGGGAATAGGGAGAGTTTGCTAAAAAGGTAAAATCTTTTAGTGAAAGATGAATAAAGTCTGAAGATATGATATATAACATGGTGGCTACAACTGATAACACTATATTGTATAATTGAAATTTTTTGGGCTCCAAAATCACTGCAGATGGTGACTGCAGCCATGAAATTAAAAGACGTTTACTCCTTGGAAGAAAAGTTATCACCAACCTAGATAGCATATTCAAAAGCAGAGACATTGCTTTGCCGACTAAGGTCCGTCTAGTTAAGGCTATGGTTTTTCCTGTGGTCATGTATGGATGTGAGTGTTGGACTGTGAAGAAGGCTGAGTGCCAAAGAATAGATGCTTTTGAACTGTGGTGTTGGAGAAGACTCTTGAGAGTCCCTTGGACTGCAAGGAGATCCAACCAGTCCATTCTGGAGGAGATCAGCCCTGGGATTTCTTTGGAAGGAATGATGCCAAAGCTGAAACTCCAGTACTTTGGCCACCTCATGCGAAGATTTGACTCATTGGAAAAGACTCTGATGCTGGGAGGGATTGGGGGCAGGAGAAGAAGGGGATGACAGAGGATGAGATGGCTGGATGGCATCACTGACTCGATGGATGCGAGTCTGACTGAACTCCGGGAGCTGATGATGGACAGGGAAGCCTGGCATGTTGCAATTCATGGGGTCGCAAAGAGTCAGTCACGACTGAGTGACTGAACTGAACTGAACTGATATATATGTATATGAGCATGAGCTGGCTGGACGGCATCACTGATGCCATGTACATGAACTTAGGCAAACTCAAGGTGATGATGAGGGACAGGGAGGGCTGGAGTGCTGCAGCCCATGGGATTGCAAAGAGTCAAACACAACTGGGTCATTGAACAGCAACTATATATATATATATATATATATATATATATATATATATAACATTTTCTCTATCTATTTATCTGTCAGTGAACACCTAGGTTGTTTCCGTTTCTTTGCTATCATAAATAATGCTGCTATGAACATGGGAGTACAGATACCTCTTTGAGAACACTTCATTTCCTTTGCATATATACCCAGAAGTAGGATTGCTGGTAGTAGGTCTGTTTTTAAATTCTCAAGGAATCTCCGTACTATTTTTAGTTGTGGCTGTCCAGTTTAACTTCCCACCAATAGTGCAGTGGTCTCTTTTCTCCACATCTTCTCCAGCATTTTTATCTCTAGTCTTTTAGATGTGATATTTTATTCAGGTTGTGATTTGCGATTCCCTGACTCTTTGCGACCCCATGGACTGTAGCCCACCAGGCTCCTCCGTCCACGGGATTCTCCAGACAAGAATACTGGAGTGGCCATTTCCTTCTCCAGGGGATCTTCCCGACCCAGGGATCGAACCCAGGTCTCTCACATTGCAGGCAGACGCTTTAACCTCTGAGTCACCAGGGAAGCCCCTATGATTAGTGATGTTGAAATGATTTCATGTTCCTGTTGACCTGTTGTATGTCTTCTTTGGAAAAAAAAAATATCTCTTCAGGTCCTTTGCCCATTTTTAATTGTTTTTTTATTTTTTGCTATTGATTTGTATCAGTTTTCAAAAATATGCTTACTTTGGTCTTTTAATCTTCATACTAAAATCCACTGCTATTACAACAGTAGAGTATTTTGAATTTAAATATATATTTACCTTGACCAATGAGTTTCATACTTTCATATGTTTTCCTATTAGTAACTAGTATCATTTCATTTCAGCTTGAAGAAACCCATTAATATTTTTGTAAAGCTGGTCTAGTGGCAATGTATTCTTTTTGCTTTTGTTTGTCTGGAAAGCTCTCTATTTTTTTAACTCTTAAGGATCATTTGCCAGGTAGAATATTCTTTATTGGTTGATTTTTTTCTTTTAATATTATGCCGCTTTCTTTGGACTGTAAAGCCTGCTTAAAAAAAAACAAACAAAAAACACCTGCTCATAATCTTATGGGTTTCCCATGCAAATAGCATTGTTTTTCTCTTGCTGTTTTTAATATTCTCTCTTTGTCTTTAATTTTTGACAATTTCATTATAATATTTCTCATTGTGGATCCTTTGGATTCTTTCTTTTTGCAGTTTTATAGGCTTCATGTCTTTTTATTTTCCCAGATTAAAGAAGTTTTGAGTCATTATTCCTTTAAATAAGCTTTCTGCCTCATTCTCTTTTGTTTTCCTCTGAGACCATTGTAATGCATATATATAGGACCATTTGATGGTTTCTCATGAGTCCCTTACTATCTTTATTTTACTAGCTTCCTCTTTTTGCTATTCTAATTGGATAAATTCCACTGCCTTGTCTTTGAGTTTGCCAAACCCTTTACTCCATTTGATCTAGACTGTTGTTGAATCCCTCCACTGAATCTTCAGTTCAGTGATAGTATTTTTCAGCTCTATGATTAATTTTTGGTTTAATATTTTCTATTTATACATTGAAATTTTCACTTTGTTCATGCATTACTCTCTTGACTTATGTAAACATCTTTATGTCCAGTATTCTAAAGTATTACATAAAGGGCTTATCTATATTTTATTAAGATATCGTTGTTGTTCAGCTGCTCAGTCATGTCAAACTCTTTGTGAACCCATGGACTGCAGCATGCCAGGCTTCACTGTCCTTCACCATCTCCAGGAGCTATCTCAAGTTCATATCCATGGAGTTGGTGATGCCATCCAACCATCTCATCCTCTGTCGTTCCCTTCTCCTCCTGCTTTCAATCTTTCCCAGGATCATGGTTTTTTCCAATTAGTCAACTCTTTGCATCAGGTTGCCAAAGTATTGGAGCTTCAGCTTCAGCTTCGGTCCTTCCAATGAATATTCAGTATTGATTCCCTTTAGGATTGACTGGTTTGATCTCCTTGCTGTCCAAGGGACTCTCAAAGAGTCTTCTCCAACATCACAGTTCAAAAGCATCAATTCTTCAGTGCTCAGCCTTCTTTACGGTCCAAATCTCACATCTACACATGAAAAAACCATGGCTTTGACTACACAGATGTTTATGGGAAAGTAATGTCTCTGCTTTTTAATATGCTGTCTAGGTTTGTCTAGCTTTTCTTCAAAGGAGCAGGCATCTTTTAATTTCATGGCTGCAGTCACCATCTTCAGTGATTTTGGAGCCCCCCAAAATAAAGTCTTTCACTGTTGCCATTGTCCCCCCATCTATTTGCCATGAAGTGATGAGACTGGATGCCATGATCTTCATTTTTTTAATGTTTAGCTTTAAGTCAACTTTTTCACTCTCGTCTTTCACCTTCATCAAGGGGCTCTTTAGTTCCTCTTTACTTTCTGCCATAAGGGTGGTGTCATCTGCATATCTGAGGTTACTGATATTTCTCTAGGCAGTCTTGAATCTTATTAAGATCTATTTCTGGATATTTATCTTGCTATTTTGTTTCAAGCATATTATTCTGTTAATTTTTGTTGACACTTCATATTGGTTTCTGCACATTATGTAAAACACATATCTTTCCCAATCTTGACAGAATGGCCTTGTGTAGAAGATGATGAACCTTGTTGATCAACTTAGTCCAAGCTCTTAGTTGTCTCTCAGACTCTGGTACTGTTCAAGCCTTTTTCTTTGTTCTGTGTGACTCCCAGTAGCTGTGAATGTGCTAAGGCATGTCAGTATCCCGAAGGAGGACTGCAGTCAGGATCTAGATAAAGCTGACTAGAAGCTGAACTATAATGCAGCAGCTGGAAAAGTATATAATTAATGCCCTTCCTGGGAGATGCATATATTTTACTATAGTGGAAGGGGTTTTCTAACACCTGATAAAAATTGTTTCTTTGTTTGATACAGTGAATGCAATCTCCGTTGGCTATTAGAGCAAGACTACTTAGGGCATCCATTTTTGGGTGGCTGCTGCAAAAACTGAGTTGCCAGATGGGTTGCAAATTACTTCAGGGAGATATTGGTGAGTTGGTTTTATTATTGGAGTAAGAAAGAGAGATAAATTGTTAGAGTTGTCTACCAGTTTCCCTATTCATGGGGAAGATCTCACCCTGTCTAGAGATGCCTATTAAATTAGAAGCCTAGCCCTTGGAGCAAATTTTGCAGTATACAGATAAGCTTCTTTCAGGGAAACACTGGAAGATAGTGATTTTGCCTCTTCCTTCTCTGCAGGCTCTGGCAGGAAAGCTGGTTGAGAATTGCTTCTACAGTCACTCCTGTCCTATGGGACTCATGAATGCAAGTCCCTTTGGCTACCAGAGTCAGGCCATCTGGGAACTCACTTCTGGGAAAGCAGCCATAAAATTTGGGGCACAGTCATATGCTCATTCCAGGGAGATGCTGGCTTTTGGGGTAGGTTGTAAGGAGAAGGCAATCGTGTTCTCTCGCTTCCCTGGCCTCTGGGGAGCACCTAGTGCCTGTCATTGCAAAGTGTGTGTTTTCTCATTTGTCCAACATGTAGGGGAAACTCCGCTAGTTTCTGGATCTCTGTTAGAGAAATTGCTCTGTGTGTATGTTCCTTGTATCCACAGGAGGAGGAAGAGAACATAGAAACTTCCCGAATTTTTTCCCTGATTAGTTTCCCCACTGGAATAATTCCTAAAGAGAATGAAATCACTACTATACAATTGTTATTCAGTCACTAAGTCACGTACGATTCTTTTTGAACCTGTGAACTGCAGCATGCCAGACTTCCCTGTCTTTTACTTTCTCCTGGAGTTTGCTCAAACCCAGCCCACTGAGTCGGTGATATCATCGAACCATCTCATCCTCTGTTGCCACCTTCTCTTCCTGCCCTCAATCTTTCCCAGCACTGGGGTCTTTTCCAGTCAGTCAGCTCTTTGCATTAGCAACAGTCTAGTTCCACATCTACTTAGATTTTCTGACATTAAGTTTCTTCTCTGTGAAGTTTACCTTGACAAACTTAGGGTAAACCAATTTCTTCCTTCAATGAAGATAATTTGGTGCTTAAATTTATTTTAATTTAGAAATTTATTGAGTGCTTACCCTATGTCAGGCACCTCCCACAGTATATCTACGATTAGTACAATAGCTGATTCTCATGTTCTAGGTTTGTTCGTACCCATCATTGTGTTTAATGTGCCTATTCAGTTGCTACATGACTTCTAACCTGTGTAAATGTCCATACATGCATTTCAGATTTTTGCATGCACTACCTAAGTTGGTAGGATAGCTAGGGAATGCTTCCCTATTGAGGCTAGACCACACTTCTTTCTAATCACTGACTTGTATTTACTGAGGTCTATTGTGGTCATGCTCTGTCAGTACCAAAGTTTAAACCAAAAATTATGTCAGTAAAAAACAAAAACAAAAATAAAAACTGAATAGAGAATTCAAAAGGGGTGATGTTGGTGGTATTTTGAAGTGCAGTGGTGAACTGGGCAACAGATTAGGACAGAGCCGTGCTGTGTATCTATCATGATTCCCACTTGCCACAGGTGGCCATGGAGAAGTGCTAAAGATGTAAAATACACATCATATTTTGTATAAAAAATATAGTAATCTATCTCATAATAATAATGCATATTTTTAAAGTTGAAATAATATTTTAATATAATGGGTAAAATAAATATTTAAAGCTGACTTTGTATATTCCCCAGGAAAAAGAAATGCAAAAAAGCAAAATGGCTATCTGAGGAGGCCTTACAATTAGCTATGAAAAGAAGAGAAATGAAAAGAAAACAAGGAAAGATAGGAAAAGAAGAGGGAAAGATATACCCATTTGAATGCAGAGTTCCAAAGAATAGCAAAGAGAGATAAGAAAATCTTCCTCAGTGATCAGTGCAAAGAACTAGAGGAAAATAATAGACTGGGAAAGACCAGAGATATCTTCAAGATAACTAGAGATACCAAGTGAACATTTCATGGAAAGAAGGGCTCAATAAAGGACAGAAATGGTATGGACCTAATAGAAGTAGAAGATATTAAAAAGAGGTGGCAAGAATACACAGAAGAACTGTACAAAAAAGATCTTCACACACCAGATAATCATGATGGTGTGATCCCTAATCTAGAGCCAGACATCCTGGAACGTGAAGTCAAGTGGGTCTTAGGAAGCATCACTACGAACAAAGCTAGTGGAGGTGATGGAATTCCAGTTGAGCTGTTTCAAATCCTGGAAGATGATTCTGTGAAAATGCAGCACTCAATACGCCAGCAAATTTGGAAAACTCAGCAGTGGCCACAGGACTGAAAAAGGTCAGTTTTCACTCCAATTCCAAAGAAAGGCAATGCCAAAGAATGCTCAAACTACCACACAACGGCCCTCATCTCACATGCTAGTAAAGTAATACTCGATATTCTTCAAGCCAGGCTTCAACAATACATGAACCATGAACTTCCAGATGTTCAAGCTGGTTTTAGAAAAGGCAGAGGAACCAGAGACAAAATTGCCAATATCCACTGGATCATCAAAAAAGCAAGAAAGTTCCAGAAAAACATCAATTTTAGCTTTATTGACTATGCCAAAGCCTTTGATTGTGGGATCACAATAAATTGTGGACAATTCTGAAAGAGATGGGAATACCAGACCACCTGACCTGCCTCTTGAGAAATCTGTGTGCAGGTCAGGAAGCAACAGTGAGAACTGGACATGGAACAAAAGAATGGTTCCAAATTGGAAAAGGAGTACATCAAGGCTGTATATTGTCACCCTGCTTATTTAACTTCTATGCTGAGTATATCATGAGAAACTCTGGGCTAGAAGAAGCACAAGCTGGAATCAAGATTGTTGGGAGAAATATCAATAACCTCAGATATCCAGATGACAACACCCTCATGACAGAAAGTGAAGAAGAACTAAAGAGCCTCTTGATGAAAGTGAAAGAGGAGAGTAAAAAAGTCGGCTTAAAGCTCAACATTCAAAAAACTAAGGTCATGTTATCCTGTCCCATCACTTCATGGGAAATAGATGGGGAAACAGTGGAAACAGTGCCTGACTTTGTTTTTTAGGGCTCCAAAATCACTGCAGATGGTGACTGCAGCCATGAAATTAAAAGACACTTACTCCTTGGAACAAAGTTATGACCAACCTAGACAGCATTTTAAAAAACAGAGACATTAATTTGCCAATAAAGGTCCATCTAGTTAAGGTTATGGTTTTTCCAGTAGTCATGTATGGATGTGAGAGTTGGGCTATAAAGAAAGCTGAGTACCAAAAATTTGATGCTTTTGAATTGTGGTGTTGGAGAAGACTCTTGAGAGTCCCTTGGACTGCAAGAAGATCCAGCCAGTCCATCCTAAAGGAGATCAGGCCTGAGTGTTCATTGGAAGGAGTGATGCTGAAGCTGAAACTCCAATACTTTGGCCACCTGATGTTAAGAGCTGACTTATCTGAAAAGACCCTAATGCTGGGAAGTATTGAGGGCACGCAGAGAAGGGGATGACAGAGGATGAGATAGTTTGATGGCATCCCCGACTTGATGAACATGAGTTTGGGTAAACTCTGTGAGTTGGTGATGGACAGGGAAGCCTGGCGTGCTGCAGTCCATGGGGCCACAAAGACTTGGACATGAATGAGTGACTGAACTGAACTGAACTTCATATATTTCTTTTTTAACATGGTCATTACAATACAGAATACAAAATGTTAGTCCCTCAATGTAAAGTGTTAGTGAGCTCATGAACTGTAGGCCAACAGGCTCCTCTGTACATGGAATTCTCCAAGATAGAATGCTAGAGTAGGTTGCCATTTCCTTCTCTGGGGATCTTTCCGACTCAGGTATTGAGCCCTGGTCTCCTGTGTTGCAGGCAGAATCTTTACTGACTGAGCCACCAGGAAAAACAACACGGTCCTTAGAAAATTTAAACTGCTCACATGTTTCTAACAGACAAAACTGAATCACTTCATGAGTCTTACCTGTCCTGGAATCTTCCAAGGGTCATGACATCTTATTATATGGATTTGGGTGTAAAAAGTGAAATATATTCAATGGATATTTTTTTCTTACTCACAAAAGATGCTTTGGGGATGAGATTAACCATCAATTGTCCTTAAGCTTTAAATGTACTTGAATCAGTTTGGATTCCTTATATTTTTATTTTTTAGTATCAGATTTATTTGAAAATTGACATTAAAATGCTCTGACACTCAAACAAATAATTTCCTGTATAGCCATAGGGAGAAATACAAGATCACAAAACTGAATGAAAAATTAAAAAGTACTAAACTATAATTCAGAAAGATACATGCACTCCAGTGTTCACAGTAGCTCTATTTAGCCAAGACATGGAAGCAACATAAGTGTCCATCAACAGAAAAATGGATAAAGAAGACGTGGTATATAACCGCAATAGAATATTACTCAGCCACAAAAAGGATGAAATAATGCCACATGCAGCAACATGAATGGGCATAGAGAGGATCATACTGAGTGAAGTGAGCCAAACAGAGAAAGACAAAATATCCTATGACATTGCTTTTACGTGAGTCTTGAAATAATGATACAAATGATCTTATTTATAAGACAGAGATAGACTCATAGACATAGAAAACAGACAGTCATCAAAGGGGAAAGGGAAAGAGGGGATAAATCAGGAGTTTGAGATTAAAATACACACACTACTATATATAAATTAGATAACCAACAAGGTCAAACTGTATGACACAAGGAACTATGCTCAATATCTTGCAATAAACTATAATGGAAAAGAACCTTCAAAAGGTTCTTTTCAATATAACTGAATCAGTTTGTTATTATCTGAAACTAACACAACATTGCAAAGCAACAATATTTCAATAAAAATTTAAAAAGTGAACAAGCATAACAGCAACTAAAATGAAACATGGATGTCAGGATATTGAACAGAATTCTGACTACTGCTCTGGAATGAGTGGAGTGTAGAGCTGAAGACAAATAGACACCAAATATCGCAGGTTTAAACAGAATGAATAATTGGATTGCTACTTCCTTGTGTAATTACTAAGAGGTTACCAAACAGGCTTTGTTGTCTGCAGACATTTTATTCCTTTTCTTCCCTCACTCTTTAAAGGGGAGGAAACATGGAAGAAAGAGAGAAGAATCATAGAGGCATTAGCTATAAGCCAACTGAAATGAACTTGGCCTTTCCTTCCTTTCTTGTGGTAGAAGGGAGCTGGCTACTTCTCCAGGCAAAAGCCAAATGGAGAAGACTCTTAGAGAATCAGTTTCACAGAGACATGGAAACAATGACAAGAAGGGAACATTGGCATCTCATGTCCCATCAGAATTTTGTATCTGCCTCTTATCTATTTGCATAGAAGTAAAAAGAGGAAGTAGGGAGAGATGGCAAGGCCAAGAGTGGCCGCTAAGAACAGAGAATTGCATCCATTTTTGTTAAATGTATGATTCTTATGTGTACTCAACAGAAATGGTTTCCTCCTATGTCAGAGTCTAGCTGCAAGAGGAGGTGCCTTGTATAGTGGTAGTGGACTGGAAAGTCTGAAGTCAGGGTATTATTCCAGGGGCCTCTGTTCCCTATTAGTCTCCCCTTAAATGCCCAGCAACACGCACACACACACACACACACACACACACACACACACATACCTCACTAGTGACCCATATCCTTACAGCTTGCCAATTACCAGTCAACACCGGCCAGGAAGTAGGTACACCCAAGACAGTATTAAAATGTGATCTCAATTTAATTAAAAAGACTCCATACCTTTCTCCTAGACCCCCAGACCAGAAGAGCTAAAAATAGCAGGAGGAAAGAAGTGAAGAAGCAACTTGGACCATATCCTTACCCTTATGTTCATCATGTTCAATACTGGCTGGGGCTTGGGAAAGGCAAGGAAATAAATATAAATTAGACATGAGATTGACATTTTTACCAGGACTAGTCTGGTCTAGAATTTTTCATAAATGAGAGTAACCAAAAAGCTGTGGGACACACGGCAAATATTGGCAAATTTCAGGAAAAAAGTTCTTACAGAGATGATGCAAAGGCAGTGAGAAAAATAAAGCAATTTTAATTTAGAATCTGACTGACTTCAGTGAATAGGCTGTAAGCAAATCATAAATGTCTGCTTCCCATTATCTAAGGTCTTGGACCACAAAGTGACAGAGATGTTAAGTAGCTACTCTCCAATTCAAGGAGATTGTAACAGAACAAAGGACCCCAAGGAAGGTAGCAAATGAAAAGATGAATTTAAGTAACCACTATTCCCAAGGACTTTCATCATAGAATGACCTTCTTCCTCCCTTTCAATTTCCATCCTTCCATCTTTTTGTTCACTGTTTCACATGTACTCAGCAAGGCATTCTTCTCAAATATATATTTTACAAATATAAAATTTTACAACCAAATAATTTTTGAATTAGTAGAGATGATCTTAAGGTGGAAATTAGTATGAAATGTAGAAGAAGAAGAAGAAAAAAAAACACACCTTTTATAGTTACCAAAGGGGAAAGGGGGCAGGGGATGAATTGGGAGACTGGGATTGACAGACACATTGCATGTGTGTTCAGTTGCTTCAGTTGTATCCAACTGTTTGCCACCCAACGGACTATAGACTGAGAGGCTCCTCTATCCATGGAATTTCATAGGCATGAATACTGAAGTGGGTTGCCATTCCCTCCTCCAGGTGATCTTCCTGACCCAGAGATCAAATCCATGTCTCCAGCATCTCCAGCATCTCCAACTTCTCTTGCATTGCAGATGGATTCTGTACCCACTGAGCCACCTGGGAAGCCAGACATATTTACACTACTGTATATAAAATAGATAGCTAATAAGAATCTACTGTATAGCATAGGGAACTCTCCTTGATAGTCTGTAGTGATTTATAAGGGAATAGAAAAAAGAGATGTGTACATGCATTATATGTGTAATATATATCAGTTCAGTTCAGTCACTCAGTCGTATCTGACTCTTTGTGACCCCATGGACTGCAGCACGCCAGGCCTCCCTGTCCATCACCAGCTCCCAGAGTTTACTCAAACTCATGTCCATCGTGTCAGTGATGCCATCCAACCATCTCAACACCTATCGTCCCCTCCTCTGCCTGCCTTCAATCTTTCCAAGCATCAGGATCTTTCCAAATGAGTAAGCTCTTCCCATCAGGTGGCCAAAGTATTGGAGTTTCAGCTTCAACATCAGTCTTTCCAATGAACACGCAGGGCTGATCACGTTTAGGATAGACTGGCTGGATCTCCTTGCAGTCCAAGGGACTCTCAAGAATCTTCTCCAACACCACAATTCAAAAGCATCAGTTCTTCAGTGTTCAGCTTTCTTTATAGTCCAACTCTCACATCCATATATGACTACTGGAAACACCATGAACTTGACTAGATGGACCTTTGTTGGCAAAGTAATGTCTCTGCTTTTTAATATGCTGTCTAGGTTGGTCATAACTTTCCTTCCAAGGAATATACATATATAGATATACACACATATGTGTATTATATATGTATAATGATTCACTTTGCTGTAGAGCAGAAATTAACATAACATTGTAAATTAGCTATATTCTTATAAAAATTAATTAAAAGAAAAACAAGGAAGAGGGACAGAAATCAAACTAAATAGACAATTGGATATGTAGTTTTTCTGATAGTAGTAAAAATTATATTTTTATTAGAATTGAAGTAATTAGAATGATCCTATATTCTCAGGGATAGAAAAAATATATTGCAACCTTAGACAGTATGAGGGCTTCCCAAGTGGCATTAGTTGTAAATAATCCATCTGACAAAGCAAGAGACTCAAGGAACTCAGGTTGGATCCCTAGGTCATGAAGATCCCTGTAGGAAACAGCAACCAGCTCCAGTATTCTTGCCTGGAAAATTCCATGGACAGAGGAGTCTTGCAGGCTACAGTCCATGGTGCTGCAAAGAGTCAGACATGACTGAGTGCACACACACACACAGACAGTATGACTTGTGCTCTTCAGTTGCTGATTCATGTCTCTGTGGCTCCTTGGACTGTACCACACCTGCTCCTCTGTCCTCCACTATCTCCCAGAGTTTGCATGAGTTGGTGATGCTATCTAACCATCATCAGTATGACTGAAATGGATCTTTTCTGTTGAACTCATTAAAGTAATGGATCCTCTAAGTTCAGGAAGTATAGGAACTACAAAAAGTAAAACACAAATGATTTTACTAGTTCACTATTAAATTAGGGAAGCAGAAATGCTTTTAATCATATTAATACTTGATCAATAACTGCTTTGTACTAAGTGAACTAAGGCTGCAACAGTGTAGGAGTGGCCAAGAGGAGCTACCCCATGTCCGAGGTCAGGGCAGTGGCCTAGAGGAGCTACCCCGCGTCTGAGGAGCAGTGGCTGTGTGGGTGCAGGAGGGATCAGAGGAGCTACTCCACGCTCAAGGTCAGTAGGGGTGATCTTGTCCAAGGTAAGGAGCAGTGGCTGTGCTTTGCTGGAGCAGCCATGAAGAGATACCCCACGTTCAAGGTAAGAAAAACTCAAGTGAGACGGTGGTATTGTGAGAGTGCATCAGAGGGCAGACACACTGAAACCATAATCACAGAAAACTAGCTAATCTGATCACATGGAAAACAGCCTTGTCTAATTCAATGAAACTAAGCCATGCCCTGTGGGGCCACCCAAGATGGGCGGGCATGGTGGAGAGGTCTGACACAATGTGGTCCACTGGAGAAGGGAATGGCAAACCACTTCACTATTCTTGCCTTGAGAACCCCATGAACAGTATGAAAAGGCAAAATGATAGGATACTGAAAGAGGAACTCCCCAGGTCAGTAGGTGCCCAATATGCCACAGGAGATCAGTGGAGGAATAACTCCAGAAAGAAAGAAGGGAAGGAGCCAAAGCAAAAGCAATACCCAGTTGTGGATGTGACTGGTGATAGAAGCAAGGTCCAAAGCTGTAAAGAGCAATATTGCAAAGGAACCTGGAATGTTAGGTCCATAAATCAAGGCTTATTGGAAGTGGTCAAACAGGAGATGACACAAGTGAACATAGACATTCTAGGAATCACCGAACTAAAATGGGCTGGAATGGGTGAATTTTACTCATATGACCATTATATCTACTACTGTGGTCAGGAATCCCTTAAAAGAAATGGAGTAGCCATCACAGTCAACAAAAGAGTCCGAAATGCAGTACTTGGATGCAATCTCAAAAACAACAGAATGATCTCTGTTCATTTCCAAGGAAAACCATTCAATATCATGGTGATCCAAGCCCAACCAGTAATGCTGAAGAAACTGAAGTTGAACGATTCTATGAAGATCTACAAGACCTTTTAGAAACAACCTTCGAAAAAGATATCCTTTTCATTATACGGGACTGGAATGCAAAAGTAGGAAGTCAAGAAACACCCAGAGTAACAGGCAAATCTGGCCTTGGAATATGGAATGAAGCAGGGCAAAGGCTAATAGAGTTTTGCCAAAAGAACACATCGGTCATAGCAAACACTCTCTTCCAACAACACAAGAGAAGACTCTACACATGGACATCACCAGATGATCAAATGAAATCAGATTGATTATATTCTTTGCAACCAAAGATGGAGAAGCTCTATACAGTCAGCAAAAACAAGACTGGGAGCTGACTGTGGCTCAGATCATGAACTCCTTATTGCCAAATTCAGACTGGAATTGAAGAAAGTAGGGAAACCAATAGACCATTAAAGTATGACCTAAATCAAATCCCTTATGATTATACAGTGGAAGTGAGAAATAGATTTAAGGGACCAGATCTGATAGACAGACTGCCTGATGAACTATGGATGGTGGCTCATGACATTGTATAGGAGACAGGGATCAAGACCATCCCCATGGAAAAGAAATGCAAAAAAGCAAAATGGCTGTCTGAGGAGGCCTTATGAATATCTGTGAAAAGAAGAGAAGCGAAAAGCAATGGAGAAAAGGAAAGATGTAAGCATCTGAATACAGAATTCCAAAGAATAGCAAGGGGAGATAAGAAAGACTCTCTCAGCTATCAATGCAAAGAAATAGAGGAAAACATCAGAATGAGAAAGACTAGAGATCTCTTCAAGAAAATCAGAGATGCCAAGGGGACATTGCATGCAAAGATGAGCTCGATAAAGGACAGAAATGATAAGAACCTAACGGAATCAGAAGATATTAAGAAGAGGTGGCAAGAATACACAGAAGAACTGTACAAAAAAATCTTCACAACCCAGATAATCAGGATGGTGTGATCCTTCACCTAGAGCCAGATATCCTGGAATGTGAAGTCAAGTGGGCCTTAAAAAGCATCACTACAAAGCTAGTGGAGGTGATGGAATTCTAGTTGAGCTATTTCAAATCCTGAAAGATGATGCTGTGAAAGTGCTGCCCTCAATATGCCAGCAAGTTTGGAAAACTCAGCAGTGGCCACAGGACTGGAAAAGGTCAGTTTTCATTCCAATCCCAAAGAAAGGCAATGCCAAAGAATGTTCAAACTACCACACAATTGCATTCATCTCACACAATGGTAAAGTAATGCTCAAAATTCTCCAAGCCAGGTTTCAGCAATATGTGAACCATGAACTTCCAAATGTTCAAGCTGGTTTTAGAAAAAGTAGAGGAACCAGAGATTAAATTGCCAACATCTGCTGGACCATCGAAAAAGCAAGAAAGTTCCGGAAAAACATCTATTTCTGCTTTATTGACTATGCCAACATCTTTGACTGTGTGGATCACATAATAAACTGTGGAAAATTCTGAAAGAGATGGGAATACCAGACCACCTGACCTTCCTCTTGAGAAACCTATATGCAGGACAGGAAGCAACAGTTAGAATTGGACATGGAACACAGACTGGTTCCAAATCGGGAAAGGAGTATTTCAAGGCTGTATATTGTCACCCTGCTTATTTAACTTATATGCAGAGTACATCATGAGAAAAGCTGGGCTGGAGGAAGCACAAGCTGCAATCAAGATTGCCGGGAGAAATATCTATAACCTCAGATATGCAGTTGACACCACCCTTATGGCAGAAAGTGAAGAGGAACTAAAAAGCCTCTTGATGAAAGTGAAAGAGGAGAGTGAAAAAGTTTGCTTAAAGCTCAGCATTCAGAAAACTAAGATCATGACATCTGGTCCCATCACTTCATGGGAAATAGATGGGGAAACAGTATCAGACTTTATTTTTGGGGACTCCAAAATCACTGCAGATGGCGATTGCAGCCATGAAATTAAAAGACACTTATTCATTGGAAGGAAAGTTATGACCAATCTAGATAGCATATTAAAAAGCAGAGATATTACTTTGCCAACAATGATCCATCTAGTCAAGGCTATGATTTTCCCAGTGGTCACGTATGGATGTGAGAGTTGGATTTGAAGAAAGCTGAGTGCCAAAGAATTGATGCCTTTGAACTGTGGTGCTGGAGAAGACTCTTGTGAGTCTCTTGGACTGCAAGGAGATCCAACCAGTCCCTCCTAAAGGAGACCAGTCCTGGGTGTTCATTGGAAGGACTGAAGCTGAGGCTGAAACTCCAATACTTTGGCCACCTCATGTGAAGAGTTGACTCATTGGAAAAGACCCTGATGCTGGTAGGGATTGGGGGCAGGAAAAGAAGGGGATGACAGAGAATGAGATGGCTGGAGGGCATCACTGACTCGATGCACATGAGTTTGGGTGAACTTCGGGAGTTGGTGATGGACAGGGAGGCCTGGCATGCTGCGGTTCATGGGGTCGCGGAGAGTCGGACACAACTGAGCGACTGAACTGAACTGAACTAAGTGAACATATGATGGGTCAGGTTACAATTTAAGTAAGAAATTAATTGTGCTATGAATGATTACTTTTATAAAAGAATCCATTTGGAATCTTTCAGAGGAAAACTAACTCATTCTTTCTAAAGTTGCATGCCAAGCGTATATATATATATATATATATATATATATATATATATATATAATCTCTGGGGTGATACTGACTCATTGGATAATTGGATCTCATGTCATAATAACAAAGAGTAATTCCCTTGAGGCAATGATGCACTTAAACAAAATAGGTCAGAGATATGAATAGCAGAAGCGGCAGTTATAAAAAGTCAGAGTCAGCTTAGAGACTGTTTGAAAACAATTTCTGTCTCTGGAGACAGTTTTGTTTTCATTAATAGCCAAATATTCCTAAACAAATGAAGGAAGAATAAAGCCAGATAATGTATGAAGACTTAAAGAAGGATACCAACATCTTACCCACATGATACTGAGTATACCAGCAGAACAGTACAGTGCAATCAGAAATGTGGACTAATGGCTAATTTGTAATTCTCTTCTTGATTTAAGTACAACTAATTTTTCTTTTGCGAACTGATTTTGCACTTGGCATCATTCTGGGGCAACTGTATCCAAACTGCTGATCACAGTTGGCTGGTTCATTCCCACCAAGGCTGCCCTCACTCTCATCCCCATGCATGGACTCAGTATCAACATCTAAGCATGACTGTGAGAGACTGCTGATAAAGAATTTTGTGGTGTAGATATTGCCAAAGGGAATTGAAAATAAAGATGTTTCATTTATGTCTTCCTGGTCTTGTTTCTATTTTGATTCTGTCTTGGAAAGACTTTATTGACAACATTCTGCATAGCTTATATTTCCTGTCTCTTGGTTGAAGGTATCAGTATCTGATATAAAGTCATATATAGGGTCTGAATTCATCCAGATGTTCTACAACATAAAACTTTTTAAAACAAAGATCATGCATGCTCTTCCTGCCAGTTCTCTTAACCTCGTTTTCCTTTCTCTCTTTTCCTTTGGTTCTGAGAGTTAAACTGACCACCATTCTCATTTTTCAAATAGGAAGACTATGATGTAAATGAGAAAGTTGGTAGGAAAGTACAGATTCAGATAACAGGGATCTAATTATTAGTCTTTGCATCATTTGTGGAAAGCCAAAGACCAAAGCTATAGATACATCTATTTTGAACATGAAGCTCTGGATGAGCATGTCCTAGATTGTAGATTCAGTGTGTGATTCTTTATCGTTTCTCAACCTCTCCTCTTTCCCCCTAGTTTATAAAATAGAATCATGGTAAAAGTGCCTTTGGGACAGCTTATGTGACTATATGCAACATTATACACAATTCTGACCATGAGGTCAGGTAAAAATTGCATTAAGCTATTTGAGGCTAGATTCACTAGTCTATTTTAAATATAAGTACAGCAAAATTATATCATTTGTGACTAACAGAAGTGGGAACCTTAACCTCTGTCCTGGGGGAACATCAAGTTGGCAGGTGGTTAAGGAATCCTACTCAGTGCAAAGAATTTTTGTCCACTATAGCATTTAGTTTCAAAGAGCAGTAAATATATAAAGATTGGATATAAGGCTGTGATCTTTGTTGACCATGACACTGAGCTGTAAATAATACAAAGGATTTATTGAGGCTAAGTTAATATTCCCTATTTTGAGTTAAAAGTTTAAGGACATCAGCAAAAATGAATTTGCAGTCATCTACATAAAAAGTGGCTCAGATGGTAAAGAAACCACCTGCCAGTGCAGGAGACATAAGAGACATGGATTTGATGGGTTGGGAAGCTCCCCTGGAGCTGGGAAGATCCCCTGGAGAAGGGAATTCCAACCCACTGCAGTATGATTGCCTGGAGAATCCCATGCACAGAGGAGCTGGGTGGGCTAGAGTCCATGGGATTGTAAAGAATCAGACACAACTGAGTGACTAACTTTTTCACTTTCAAGTATAAGTAAACAGTAGAGTTAGTTAATCATGAATTTAATATGTCAGCAGCAATATCGTGCTGCATTAATAGATTTGGTGAATTACAAAGAGCTTTGAATAGGGAGACAAAGCATCTGGGTTTGAGCCCAGGCTCAGTGACCACTTGACCCACAACTCTGTGGTGCTTAGTTTTCACATCAACACACTGACACAATTAGATTAAACTCTCAGTTTATACTAAATCCTGAATGTAGAGTTAAGCAGGCAAGAAGAGCAAGAAAGGAAGAAATGAAAAATTGATTGATTCTATAGGAGAGATTTGCACTAAGTCAATAGGAAAACCTTGGGATATAAGATATAGAGTATTGTCGATGTTAGTGCTAAATCAGACAGAAATTAGAGAATCAAAAAAAATCATAAGTGAGTTAATATGGTACAAGTGCTGGAAGAAGGAGATGTGACACAAATAAGAATACTTCAAAGAATTTCCCAGTAACCCAGTTATGATATTCTATATAATTGTAACAACAATAGGAATAATTATGTACTCATTTCTCACTTTTTGGCTGGCATGGCTGTTAAGTATTTTATATGCACTATCTCATTTAAGAAGTTAATGTGAAGGACTTCTCAGTAGAAAACATTAAGACAGAAGAATCTGCTCAATAATCCAAAAGCTAATGTAAAAACTAGAGGCTTCCCAGATGGCTCAGTGGTAAAGAATTTGCCTGCCAATGCAGGAGATGCAGGTTCGATCCCCAGGTCAGGAAGGTGTGCTGGAGAAGGAAATTGCAACCCACTCCAGTATTCTTGCCCGGAAAATCCCATGGACAGAGGAGCTTGGTGGGGTCACAAAAGACTTGGTCACAACTTACAGACTAAAACAATGACTTAGCAACCAAAACAGCAGAGTAAAAACTAGTGAATCATGATACAAAGTTTTGAGTCTGAGTTCTGCCCCAGTGATGACCAGCTGTTATGTTCAGAAGAGCCAACCAGTTTGGGAAGACCAATTGGGTGATAACTTGAGAAATAATTTGGTTATGTTCAATTTGAGAGAACTTCTCTAGGGAAATATAAAACACAGGAGTAGCTATTTCTGAGCTATGCTATTTAGAGGTGACTATTCGCATCCTGAAAGTAGATTAAATTTTTACAGGAGCAAAAATAGAGGTAGAGAACCTGATCTAAAGACTTGGTCTTCAGGAAGAGACGATCATAGTTTGATGAAATAGAACCAAAGAAAGAAAAAAGGGAGAATGGAAGATAATCATCATAAATGCTAAGAGAAGGAAGAATTTCAAGATTGGAGGAAATATGACTAAGGTAGAGGTCAGCAGTGAAAATGCTACCAAAGCCAAGGAGGTTGGCTTGAGGTCTGGCACAAAACAGCTGGACCCAGCTAGAAGAACTAAATTGAAATTCCTTCTTCAATATCCACCAAGATATGGACAGTAGGCATTGAATTTCCCTAGCATGTGAACTGGGGCCTCACCTCTATAGTGTTCAATAAAAGTGGACAAAATAGTTTCATAAGTTGAACATTTTATAGCTCAAAATCTTTAAAAAGAAAAATGAAACTTTCTTTTTAATATAATGAGAAATACAGAACATATACTGGAGACCTAAAATCCAACTACTATTCCCTACCCCCACCTGCCTTGTTCATTCTTGCAGAGCCCTAAAGGTATTTAGATTTTCCTCCTCCTCTGCTCAGTCTTTAGTTTCATTAGGAAGTTGGCTTTATTGGCAGCTCCCAAGAAATTTTCTAATTCACTCCTGGTGGTCCTACTTCTTTGGCTAATCACTGTTCCAGAAATGCATATGTGACACAAATCTAGCCAGGGAGAAATAAAGAGAAGTTAGCTAGGGGCCTTCTAGAAAATGTTTTCCTAACTGATTTAAAGAAACAAAAATAATAAAAAAAAAAATCAGACTTGTCTTTCTTCCATAGATCTGGATGGGATGCCTGGAACTGCTGCAACCGTTTTATAACCATGAGGAAATTAGCCTCTGAGGACAAATGGCTGAATAGAGAGTTGAAAGGAACCTGAGTCCTTGAGGACACTGTTGAGCCACGCATCATACCATGCTGCATCTCCAGGATTTTCCTTTACATAAAGTACTAGAATTTTCTGTTCTTTGCAGCTAAACACAATCTATTGTAAAACTGTGAAGATTACTATCTGGCATTTTCTCTCTCACTCTTAATTTTCTATTATTATCTTTTATTCAGCTCTTTGTATTTCATGCCTGTGGAATTCTTTTTTTATAGAAAATATAACTACTCTGTAAAAGTCCAAATTCTAATTCCTAATTTTGTAATTAGTGTTGCAGTTGAATTCTTAGCTGATGAGTTTGGGTGGTGCCAGGGTGCAAGGAGGTAAAAAGAGTGTGTGAATAAAGGAATAGTCTATTATTTCCCAATTTTGCTCTCTTTAGTCATGGCATAAGTTTAAAAGGCACTGTGTATAGTATTATTTCAGGGGGATTACAATAAAAACTAAAATCTTTATATAAATTTCTCAAGCCTTTTGTTTTGGGCTCCCATTTTATGACTTTTTACAGGCATGGCACTTTCATTAACATGTGCAAGCGAAGTCCCATTGTTCAATATGTCTCTCTAATGAGAAAGAATACGACCAAGTATTCAGAATGAACATTGTACATTTTTATGTGGTGGTTTATAGACTATTACTTATAATTGAAATTTGAAGTTCGCCTTTACAGTTAAGGTGAAAGCAGAAAATCACACATTATGTCCCCCTCTGACATAACAGACTCCAGACTGGAGTGAAAACTAGTCTTTGACAAAAGGTAATGCTTAAATATCAAATGAAACATAGAGCTGGCACTGTCCTCAAAGGTTAAATTTGAATGAAGTCCAATGTCCATAAAGAGGCCATCTGCTGAAGTTAAGGACTTTTGGCTATTGGAAATTTTTTGAGAGTACTAACGATGGAGGTTGAGGGGAAAAATCTATTAGAGAGCTTGTCCAGGTAATGTCAGTGTTGAAAGATCCAGTTTTCTGATTGTTTCTTTTTCCCAACCTGAGAACTCTGCTGTGCAATTTTTTTTGAAATGCTACAGAACTGGAGTGCTTATTTCAATCATTTTAACAACTATATTGGATAAAATTTATAGTAATTGAGCTTTATGAAGCAATATTACATTTGAGTACTCTGAAATCTGCTGTTTCAATCTGCTATTTTATCTCATGCCTTCTCAGTAGGTCCAATACTGCCCATGTGAATGTGTGTGTGTGTGTGTGTGTGTGTGTGCGCACTCAGTCATGTCCTACTCTTTGCAACCCCCTAGACTACAACCTGCCAAGCTCTTCTGCCCATGGAATTTTCCAGGCAAAAATACTTCAGTGGGTTGCCACTTACTACTCCAGGGGATCTTCCTGACCCAGGGATTTAACCCACGTCTTTTGCATCTTCTGCATTGGCAGGTGGATTCTTTACCACTGCGCCACCCAGGAAGCCCAATATTGCCAATACATACTGCATGCTAAGTTGCTTCATTTGTGACTAACTCTGTGCAACACTATGGCCTGTGGCCCACCAGGCTCCTCTGCCCACGGGATATCCCAGACAAGAATACTTGAGTGGATAGACATTCTATTCTCCAGGGGGTCATTCTGACCCAGGAATCAAACCCAGACCTCCTGCATTTCAAGTAGATTCTTTACCAGCATAGAAGAAGCTAAGATTTCAAAAGATATCAAAATACAGCATCCCTCCAGTAGAGAGCTTTGAAGCAAAGATGTCACACAATGGGCCTCTTATAGAAATCACTTGCTGCTGCTAAGTCACTGCAGTCATGTCCAACTTTGTGTGACCCCATAGATGACAGCCCACCAGGCTCCCCTGTCCCTGAGATTCTCCAGGCCTGAACACGGGAGTGGGTTTCCAGGTCCTTCTCCAATACATGAAAGTGAAAAGTGAAAGTGAAGTCATTCAGTTGTGTCGGACTCTTAGCAACCCCATGGACTGCAGCCAACCAGGCTCCTCCATCCATGGGATTTGCTAAGCAAGAGTACTGGAGTGGGTTGCCATTGCCTTCTCTGACAGAAATCACTTATGTTCCTTCAAAACAGAAAGCCGGTACGAAGTTTATTGCCACCTAGAGGGGCATTGATGGCCACAGGAAGATCACAACATCCACTCAATGGAAAATAGTTTTGTCCTTTTAATCTCTCCCACCATTCTTCCTAACCCTGAGAAGCTAAAAAAAATAAGAGAATGAGAAAAGGTGATGGGCAACTACAACCCTTTCCACCTCCAAAACCAGAGACCAGGAGGAGGTAGACCAAAAAAAAAAAAAGAATTTGCAGTTCAAGTTTTAAGCTGGCCCAGCTTCCATAATACCTAGACTTCCCTAGCAAACTCTGAGCTCTGCCACAGAGATTAGAGAAGGGAGATTTGACAGGACATGTTTGAAGACAAAAATGAAAGAAAGCAGTAATACAATTCCTCTTCACCCACCTTTTGCCCCTTATCCGTCTAGACTGTTCAATAAATAGACTATTAAGGTCAATCTCCATCAGACTGAGGAGCAAATTTGACTCTACACAGAAACTTTTCAATTTTAAAAAATGCTTGGTTAGAATTTGGTTCCTCTATATCTTGTAGTTTCTCTTTCAACATGCTCTAAACCTTAGCTTATTATCAAAATCTTTGCCTAAGGATGTGTCCCCGTATCATTAGACACATTCAACCGCTAAGAATGGCAGTGTCCTTTATACAGCCAGAAAGTCATGTCCATTCTTCTGTACTGCCTCCCAGACTTCTGAGGGCTTCAGAATTATACAGAACTTTGGATGCTATTAAAATATGTTTCTAGGGGTGTTTATGGACAGAATGTCATTCCCTCAAAATTCATATGTTGTTTTTGTTCAGTAACTAATTCATATCCAACTTTTTGTGACAACTTTTTGTGACCTCATGGACTGCAGCACGCTAGGCTTCCCTGTCCTTCACTATCTTCCGGAGCTTGCCCAAATTCACATCCATTGAGTTGATGATGCCATCCAACCATCTCATCCACTTCCCTTTATCTTTTCCAGCATCAGGGTCCTTTCCAATGAGTCAGCTCTTTGCACCAGGTGGCCAAAGGATTGGAGCTTCAGCTTCAGCATCAGTTTTTCCAATGAAAATTCAGGGTTGATTTCCTTTATGATTGACTGGTTTGATCTCCTCTCAAGAGTCTTCTCTAATCCATATTGTGATTGTATTTGGAGATGGGGACTTTAGAGAAGCAATTAAGGCTAAATGAGTCATAAGGGTGGGGCTGTAAGCTGGTAGGACTGAGGTCCATATCAGAAGAGGAAGAGACACAAAAGATTTCTCTATCTTCCCAGGCAACAGGAGAGGTTATCTGAGGACACAGCAAGGAGGCAGCCTTCTGCAAGCTAGGAGGAAAGCATGCATCTTCATTAGGCACTTCTAGCCCCCAGAAAATAAATGCCTGTTGTTTGAGACACCCAGCTTATGGCATTTGCTATGGCAGCCTGAACAGATTACGGCAGGGCTATTCTCTGAAGTTCCTAAGTTACTAAGTCTGAGATGGATCCAAAGAATCTGTGTGCAAGGGTGTGTGTGGGAGTGTGTATGCATGTTTTCAGCATTTGAAATGATTATTATGATCTGGTGGATTTTGGAGGCACTACGTTTAAGTTATTATCCTTATGAATATTCCTCTGTGTACCTCTTTCTTTCAGAGTTCTCTTTCCTCTACTCTTTATGGGCATTTCTCTATATTGAGAAATATCTATTGATCTACTACAATTCTAGGTGATGAAAATATAGCAGTGAATTAAAAACAAACAAACAAACAAAAAAAACACACAGATATGATTCTTCCTTCCAGAACTTGACATTCTAATGGAGATAAAGACAATATTGAATGGCACATACATTTATTACTTGGAGGTCTAGTACTGATAAGTGCTGTAAAGAAAAAAGCTGTTCGAGAGTGAGGGTGCAGAGTGGCTCTTTCTTTAGGTAGTCAAGTAAAACATCTCTGAGAAAATAACAACTGGGCCAGGACGTAAATGAAATAAAAAGAAGTCATGAGAAAGTGCTTGAGGAACAGTATTTCAGACAGAGGAAAAGAAAGTGCAGAAGAGCTCGCCATCTGTTAGGGACAGCTCAGGGCCAGGATGAATGAAGCCCAGGGATTGAAGAGAAGGGGCTGGGAGATTTACTTGGGAGGAAAGCAGGGGCCAGATCAGGCACAACAAGACTCAGTTAAGGAAGCTGGATAACACTGAGTAGTAGAAAGTGATGGTCTATTTCTAGGTGGAAAGAAATATTTTTTTGAGATAGGAGGTTACTGCAATTCACATTGTGGCATAATTGTGAATTAAGCACAGAGTATCCATAAGCAGTAAATTTAATAGGATGCCATGGCTTGGCCAAAAATTCATTCGGGTTTGCACACCATCTTACAGAATACCTGAACAAAATTTTTGGCCAACCCAATATTTAGTAGGCAAAACCAGGTCCGAAACAAATCAGGATAACTGAGGCCTCCTAATCCTACCTGGAGTATCTTATATTGTTGTTGCTCTATTTAGCTTGAGATCAAATTTGTAACCTTTGAATAATTCTTCTCCTTCAGTAGGAGACCCCAGATTTATGGCTGATTTTTATGCAAAAAGACACTTGGATCTTCCAGCCTTGCCTTCTGTTTCTGCAATCAGGGAAACATGCAAACAACTGATTTGATTTTCATAATATGTTTTAGAAATAATGAGAACAGATGCATGGAACACATCCCCACCCAGTTCATATAAACTCTTTCAACATTTTCTAGTCAACTATTTAGGAGTTAGAAATAACTTTATTTGCATACAATAGAATTTCATCTTTAAAAAAATTTACCTATCCACCAGCAGAATTTACCAAATATCTCAAACACAGAACTTCCAAATATCTGTCCTTGAAGGGTTCATATCCTTTGCATAGAACCACGTAATTAGAAGAAAGTGTTATTGTGTTTTAGATTGAGGTTTTAAAGTGATTTAATTATGGCCATAGAATGTTGGGTTTTATGTATCATATTGACAAATTCAAAACCGTACTTCTGAATTTAACATTCTCTAAGGAGGCATTAAGAGCATGCCGCCTGCTCTTTCTTTTGGCAAAAGCTTCACACTAGGTAAAAATGCTTCCAATGATATTTTTGAATGATTCTATTTTTGACCCTAATCCTTTCCTTTGCTGTGGTTATGGCCCCGAGTCCCTAAATTACAGGCTCTCCTGCAGTTTCAAAAAGCTAATTCACACCACCATGCACATTACGAAGGTGGTGTATATAATATTCCACTAAGGGAGACTCGGTGAACATTAAACTCCCACTAGTAACTGATCATGAGTCAGGCTACAACGGACGCTACTCATTTTTCTTCACTGACAAGTTTTCATTACGTGGCTTTCCCAGAACAATTTAGAAATTGATCCGCAGCTGATGGAGGTTGGATGAATTGGGCCCAAAGCTTCAGAGTAAAGTCAAAGCCAATGCCAGGACTCCAGCACTGAAACAAGAAGAGCAAGTCCCCCACCCCTAGCTTTCCAACCTCCCCTCCCCCACATCCTGTACACACAGCTGTTTGGCTCCTCAAAGAAGCTTCTAGCTCTGGGCTGTCCCCCAGGCCTGGAGAGGCATGCAGACTTTTCTTTCATCATTTGTTTACTTACCTCCTGCCTAAATAGGTCAGAGGTTCACACCCTTGAGAAAACAATTCCCTACTTATGTGTCTATTGACACTAAAGAAAGGGTCTTTTGTTTTCAACAAAATTGCATATATCTGAGTGAAAATCTAGGACACTGATCTAATCATGCTCTGTGTCATTCTAATGTGGATGGGGTCAGTGGAATTACCCAACAGAATGTGCAAGGGTGATGTCCTGCAAGCCTGGGGACACTTTGGATCTAGAGATATATTATGGCTGCAAGGACATTTATGGGAGATACATGAGACAGAACCTGATGGAGTTTAGCTAGGTAGGCAGTTGTTGTTTGTGGTGTGTGTGTGTGTGTGTGTGTGTGTGTGTGTGTGTGTGTGCGCGCGTGTGTGTTATAAGATGAACGTAGGGGGCAAAGGAATTGTCTGGACTGAAGAAAGATGGAGATCAAGAAATAAACTTAGATCTACCATACAAATAGGAATACGTTAAAGCCTAACTAGATTACCCATTTTCCCCCACACCACCCACTTTTTGTGAGTCAGCACCCACCCAATTCCCGGGAACTGATGAAGAAGACAACCCACAGTGTGTCTCCTCCTATAACAATAAAGAGAGCAGCAGTCATTATTGTAGAGCTGTTTTGGACAAGACAAAGTGCCAGAGACTTTTGTGATATAGTTAGGAGACTGCAGCTGCTGAACATTGACTTACCACCATCTCATTCTTACATTGTGAGATAATTCAAAATAAATAATGGGAGGTTTCACTCAAAAATTTTCTTGATGGAAGGTCATCCTTGCACATAGAAGAAGCTTCCTGAAAGTACTTCAGGGTATCCTGGCAAACCAACAGCATCCAGCTTTCAGGACGATCTATCCAGGCTGCCTCCATCTTGGGCAGGTGGTCAGCCAGTGTCTACAACCCCTGTTTTTTATTTTAACTAATGTATTTGTTTTACTTGGAGGCTAATTACTTTACAGTATTGTGGTGGTTTTGCCATACATCGACATGAATCAGCCATGATTGTACACGTGTGCCCCCATCTTGAACCTCCCTTTCATCTTCCTCTCCACCCTATCCCTCTGGGTTGTCCCAGAGCACCAGCTTTGAGTGCCCTGCTTCATACATCAAACTTGTACTGGTCATCTATTTTACATACGGTAATATACATGTTTTGATGCTATTCTCTCGACTCATCCCACCCTCACCTTCTCTCACATAGTCCATAAGTCTGTTCTGTACATCTGTGTTTCTTTTGCTGTCTTGAATATAAGATCATTGTTACCTTCTTTCTATATTCCATATATATGTGTTAATATAGTGTATTGGTGTTTCTCTTTCTGACTTACTTCACTCTGTATAATAGGCTCCAGTTTCAACCATCTCATTAGGACTGACTCAAATGTGTTCATTTTTATAACTAATATTCCATTGTGTATATGTACACAACTTCCTTATCCATTCATCTGCTGATGGACATCTAGGTTGCTTCCAGGTCCTAGCTATTGTAAACAGTGCTGCAGTAAACATTGGTGTACATGTGGCTCTTTCAATTCTGGTTTCCTCTATGTGTATGCCCAGCAATGGGATTGTTGGGTTGTATGGCAGTTCTTCAGATTCCAGTTTTTTAAGGAATCTCCACACTGTTAGCCAGAGTGGCTGTACTGGTTTGCATTCCCACCAATAGTGTAAGAGGATTCTCTTTTCTCCACACCCTCTCCAGCATTTATTGTTTGTAGACTCTTGGATGGTAGCCATTCTGAATGGTGTGTGATGATACCTCATTGTGATTTTGATTTGCATTTCTCTGATATTGAGCATCTTTCAATGTGTTTGTTAGAAATCTGTATGTCTTCTTTGGAGAAATGTCTGTTTAGTTCTTTGGTCCACTTTTTGATTGGGTCATTTATTTTTCTGGCATTGAGCTGCATTAACTGCTTGTATGTTTTAGAGATTAATTCTTTGTCAGTTGTTTCATTTACTATTATTCTCTCCCATTCTGGAGGCTGCCTTTTCACCTTGCTTATATTCCTTTCATTGTGTAAAAGCTTTGAAGTAGTCTTATGTTCTATTTGTTTACTTTTGTTTTTATTTCCACTACTCTGGAAGGTGAGTCATAGAGGAGCTTGCTGTGATTTATGTCCGAGTGTGTTCTGCCTATGTTTTCCTCTATGAGTTTTATAGTTACTAGTCTTATGCTTAGATCTTTAATCCATTTTTAGTTTATTTTTGTGTATGGTGTTAGAAAGTGCTCTGGTTTCATTCTTTTATAGATGGTTGACCAGTTTTCCAAGAACCACTTGTTAAAGAGATTGTCTTTTCTCCACTGTATATTTTTGCCTCCTTTGTTAATGATAAGGTGTCCACAGGCATTTCTATTTGGTTCCATTGATCTATATTTCTGTCTTTGTGCCAGTACCATACTGTCTTGATTATTGTATCTTTTTAGTATAGTCTGAAGTCAGGTAGGTTGATTCCTCAAGTTCCATTCTTCTTAGTCAAGATTGCTCTGGCTATTTGAAGTTTTTTGTGTTTCCATACAAATTTTGAAATTATTTGTTCTAGTTCTGTAAAAAATACCATTGGTAGCTTGATAGGGATTGTGTTAAATCTATAGATTGCTTTGATAGTATACTCGTTTTCACTATATTGATTCTTCCAGTCCACGAACATGGTATATTTCTCCATCTGTTTGTGTTTTCTTTGACTTCTCTCATCAGTATTTTATAGTTTTTTATATATAGGCCTTTTGTTTCTTTAGGTAAATTTATTCCTAAGTATTTTATTCTTTTTGTTGCAGTGGTAAATGGGATTGTTTCCAGTAAACAAATTCTTAGAAAAGTGTCGCCTTCCAAAACTGAGCCAGGAAGAAATAGAAAATGTTAACAGACCTATCACAAGCACAGAAATCAAAACTGTAATAAAAACTTCCAACAAAAAAAAGCCCAGGACTAGATGGCTTCACAGGTGAATTTTACGAAAAATTTAGAGAATAGCTAATACCTATCCTATTTAAACTCTTCCAGAAAATTGCAGAGGAAGGTAAATGCCCAAACTCATTTTATGAGGCCATTATCACCCTAATAACAAAACCAGCCAAAATTCCATGCAAAAAAGAAAACTATAGGCCAGTAACACTGATGAACATATATGCAAAAATCCTCAACAAAATTCTAGCAAATCAGAATCCAACAAGATATTTAAAAGATCATACATCATGACTAAATGGGCTCTATCCCAGGGATGTAAGGATTTTTCAGTATTCACAAGTCAATCAATGTGATGCAACATATTAACAAATTGAAAGATAAAAAACCATATGATTATCTCAATAGATGCAGGGAAAGCCTTTGATGTAATTCAATACCCATTTATGATAAAAACTCTCCAGGAAGCAGGCATAGAAAGAATGTACCTCAACATAATAAAAGCCATATACAACAAACCCATAGCAAACATTATCTTCAATGGTGAAAAATTGAAAACATTTACTCTAAAATCAGGGATAAGGCAAGGATGCCCACTTTCACCACCACTATTCAACATAGTTTTGGAAGTCCTAGCCACAGCAATCAGAGAAGAAAAAGAAATAAAAAGAATCCAAATTAGAAAAGAAGAAGTAAAATTCTCACTGTTTGCAGATGACATGATCCTCTATGTAGAAGACCCTAAAGACACCACCAGAAAATTACTAGAGCTAATCAATGAATATAGAAAGTTGCAGGATATAAAATTAACACACAGATATACCTTGCATTCCTATACATTTACAATACAGCCCCTGTTTTGACATGTCTGGAGCCCACACATATCCCATACTCTTCATGCCTCCAGATACAGAAGTGCAGGGGGCTGGTGGTGGCTGTGAAGAAAGTAGCTCAGAATGATCTGAGAAATGAAGTACCTTGGTGTGAGGTCACCTACTTTATAAACACTGCTTTTAAGGTTTATACTTGTCATATCATCATGTCATTTTAATAAACAATTTTGAGGTTTAATAACGAACACTTAATTTCCATTACAGAGTTCAAAGACAAACTTCCATATCTGGCTTAAGCTGAGTGGTGGGTATGCAATAGGCAATCATCCTGGTACTTAAATTTATAGCAGTTATATCAAGAAATTGAGGGCTACAGGAGAAACTTTGTTTCTGTAGCCTGCAGAAAAAATAACAGATTGAGATAATTAATGTAAAAATAAAGAAACTGGCTAAAAGGTTTATCTTCATTGAGCTTTTCACATATTAAATACCCAACTACAATATTTTATTTTAAATAATAAATGACATTTAAAATCTAAAGATAATATTTTTTTTCCCTTGGAAGATTAGGATTGACATATACACACTAGTATTTATAAAACAGATAACTAATAAAAACCTACTGTATAACATAGAAAAATCTACTCAATTCTCTATAATGACCTACATGAGTGAGTGTCTGTGTGTTAGTTGCTTAGTCATGTCCAACTCTTTGCAATCCCATGGACTATAGCCCTCCAGGCTCCTCTGTCCATGGAATTATCCAGGCGAGAATACTGGAGTGGGTTGTCATTTCCTTCTCCAGACCTATATGGGAAAAGAATGTAAAAAGAGAATATATGTATAATTGATTCACTTGTTGTACAGCAAAAACTAACATAACATGTAAGTCAACTGTACTCCAATAAAAATTAATTTAAAAAATTTTCCTTTTACCTCATAATCATGTCGGTAGTTGGCTAACTGCACAGTAGGACAAGATGATTGACAGTATATTCACAGTGTGAGATTTGGAAGTATCCCCATAAACTTCTTTGGAATGATCAAAAGAGAGGTGGAAGGAGAGATGATGAAAGCCTCTAGGAGAGTGGAGAAACCCAAAACACACTAAGTCAGTTTCATCTTCAACAGAACATCATGCCTCAGCCAAAGTCTTTGCTTTCTTCTCAAGTCTGAAGTTTTGGATAAGGGCAAGTAAGATGTCTACAGAATGGGATGGTTCTCTCTTAATCTAGCTTTAGCCTGTATGACTTACTTGAGAAAAGGTAGTCTTCACTGAAGGAATTGCTGCTCATAAAGATTTCTAGAAAGAATGAGTAAATGAATGAATACCAATGCCATTCAAAGAAGCAAACTTTATAAATCCATGTGACCCAGTTATACCAGTGATATAACCACCTTTGCTTATTGGAAATAACTATGTGCTTTGAATCCCTGCAGATGGTGACTGCAGCCATGAAATTAAAAGACTCTTGCTCCTTGGAAGAAAAGCTATAACAAATCTAGACAGCATATTAAAAAGCAGAGACCTTACTTCACTGACAAAGGTCTGTCTAGTTAAAGCAATGGTTTTTCAGTAGTGATGTATGGATGTGAGAGTTGGACCATAAAGAAAGCTGAGCACTAAAGAATTGATGCTTTTGAACTGTGGTATTGGTAAAGACTCTTGAGAGTCCCTTGGACTGCAAGGAGATCAAACAAGTCAATCCTAAAATAAATCAGTCTTGAATATTCATCGGAAGGACGGATGTTGAAGCTGAAGCTCCAATACTTTGGCCATCTGATGAGAAGAACTGACTCATTGGAAAAGACCGTGATGATGGAAAAGATTGAAAGCAGGAGGAGAAGGGGGTGACAGATGATGAAATGGTTGGATGACATCACCAACTCAATGGATATAAGTTTGAACAAGCTCCAGGAGTTGGTAATGGACAGGGAAACCTGGTGTGCTGCAGTCCATGGACTGGCAGACTCAGACACAACTGAGCAACTGAACTGTACTGATGTGTCTTGGAAGATTCAGAAGCCAAAAAGCTCAATATGTTTGTCAATCTTGAAGAGTGATGTTAGTCATGGTGATGGCAAATCTTTGGTAACATTCATTACTGACAACCACTAGTAAGTTCTTTCAAAGCTCTTTGCAGCTTTCATCTACTTAATCATCAGGGACACAAGATATGACCAAGAAAGACTTTAATAATTATTTTGATGTCATGAATCAAAATGATCAATTTTGTTTCAATTTTGATCAATTTCTTACCTATTCTATGTGGTTCTATGTGGTAAATTCTATTCTTCTTTGAATGTAAAGTTAAGAAACCTTGGTTTTAATGGGGAAACATTATTATTTCTCCTTATTTCTGGCTTAGCCTATTTAGTTTAGGTACTAACATTTATCTCTTAATTAAAAAAGAGTACATCTTGTACTCTTCTTTATATATATATGAGAAGAAGTTTTATTTATGTATATGTATATATCTGAGAAAAATAATAATGTTGCTAAAACCACTTCAGTTCAGTTCAGTTCAGTTCATTCCAGTGGCTCAGTCGTGTCTGACTCTTTGTGACCCCATGAATCGCAGCATGCCAGGCCTCCCTGTCCATCACCATCTCCCGGAGTTCAGTCAGACTCACGTCCATTGAGTCCGTGATGCCATCCAGCCATCTCATCCTCGGTTGTCCCCTTCTCCTCCTGCCCTCAATCCCTCCCAGCATCAGAGTCTTTTCCAATGAGTCAACTCTTCACATGAGGTGGCCAAAATACTGGAGCCTCAGCTTCAGCATCATTCCTTCCAAAGAAATCCCAGGGCTGATCTCCTTCAGAATGGACTGGTTGGATCTCCTTGCAGTCCAAGGGACTCTCAAGAGTCTTCTCTGACACCACAGTTCAAACGCATCAATTCTTCAGCACTCAGCCTTCTTCACAGTCCAACTCTCACTTCCATACATGACCACTGGAAAAACCATAGCCTTGACTAGACAGACCTTAGTAATGTCTCTGCTTTTGAATATTCTATCTAGGTCGGTCATAACTTTTCTTCCAAGGAGTAAGCATCTTTTAATTTCATGGTTGCAGTCACCATCTGCAGTGATTTTGGAGCCCAAAAAATCAAAGTCTGACACTGTTTCCACTGTTTCCCCATCTATTTCCCATGAAGTGATGGGACCAGATGCCATGATCTTTGTTTTCTGAATGTTGAGCTTTAAGCCAACTTTTTCACTCTCCTCTTTCACTTTCATCAAGAGGCTTTTTAGCTCCTCTTCATTTTCTGCCATAAGGGTGGTGTCATTTGCATATCTGACATTATTGATATTTCTCCCGGCAATCTTGATTTCAGCTTGTGTTTCCTCCAGTTCAGCATTTCTCATGATGTACTCTGCATATAAGTTAAATAAGCAGGGTGACAATAGACAGCCTTGACGTACTCCTTTTCTTATTTGGAACCAGTCTGTTGTTCCATGTCCATTCTAACTGTTGCTTCCTGACCTGCATATAGGTTTCTCAAGAGGCAGTTCAGGTGGTCTGGTATTCCCATCTCTTTCAGAATTTTCCACAGTTTACTGTGATCCACACAGTCAAAGGCATTGGCATAGTCAATAAAGCAGAAATAGATGTTTTTCTGGAACTCTCTTGCTTTTTCCATGATCCAGCGGATGTTGGCAATTTGATCTCTGGTTCCTCTGCCTTTTCTAAAACCAGCTTGAACATCAGGGAGTTCACGGTTCACATACTGCTGAAGCGTGGCTTGGAGAATTTTGAGCATTACTTTACTAGCATGTGAGATGAGTGCAATTGTGTGGTAGTTTGAGCATTCTTTGGCATTGCCTTTCTTGGGAATTGGAATGAAAACTGACGTTTTCCTGTCCTGTGGCCACTGCTGAGTTTACCAAATGTGCTGGAATATTGAGTGTAGCACTTTCACAGCACCATCTTTCAGGATTTGAAACAGCTCAACTGGAATTCCATCACCTCCACTAGCTTTGTTCATAGTGGTGCTTTCTAAGGCCCACTTCATGCACATTCCAGGATGTCTGGCTCTAGATTAGTGATCACATCATCATGATTATCTGGGTCATGAAGATCTCTTTTGTACAGTTCTTCCGTGTATTCTTGCCACCTCTTCTTAATATCTTCTGCTTCTGTTAGGTCCATACCATTTCTGTCCTTTATCGAGCCCATCTTTGCATGAAATGTTCCCTTGGTATCTGTAATTTTCTTAAAGAGATCTCTAGTCTGTCTGTGGGTATCACATCAATCAAAGCATTTATAAATATTTACAAAGGTAAAAACTACCAAAACAGCAGAGCAAACAGGAAAAATTCCCACCATCTTCCTTTGCACATAATTTTATTATTTGAAAAGGAAAATGAGTCAGTGTGGTTGACCACATTGTCCAAATTCATCAGCAAATGAGATGATGGATGTAAGGACATTTTGAAAAAATATGAAACTTCCAAAATATAATACAATATTATAATCAAGTTTTTACTTGATTTTGGGTCCTATGAAACTGTTTTAAATTGTGTACTTGCAGGATTTTATTTCTTTAGAGATAATGTGATTCTGTGTGCAGTAATGTAAACATCTAGCTCACGGTTTTGTGTCCACACACAGTCAGGCAATCTTTGGGGCAGAAAATGAACTGTGGAGAAAGTTGTAAATGAAACCATTAAGATATAAGAAACATTTCTAGCTTCTTTGTTCTTAATCTCTATTTACCCTTTTGTATAACAAACAAGAGAACTTCAACTGAAAATAAATCTCTACACGTGATACCTGAAAGCAGTTTAATGTTTTTATCACAATATTTCATCAAAATTCACTTTTCTTCCTAAAATTATGTGTTAGAAATGTCTACATTTACCTCAGTCTATAAAATTTAATCATCTGTTGTTTCCACTCTCTCACTGCAGCATTAATCATGTCTTCAGCAGGTATACAATAACAGAGATTGGACTAGATGAAGCCAGAAGTACAAATATAACTCAATTGCAGGACTTCCTGTTTGAGTAAAACTTCTTCCATTCCTTCCTGGAATCCCTTCTTCTGCTGGACTTGGTGTTAGCATTGTGTAAGCAGAAACTTCCTGAACAACTGGAGAGCCTGGGCTAAGAACACAAATGGGGATGTACACTTCAGACATATTTTAAAGTTATACTTTGGCATAAATGGTAAAATGAAATATGTTATAGCCACCTATCCTGCCTAATATACTTTCATAATAATAACAATTTAAAAATACATTGTGTGCTACTGTTTGTACTGACTGGAAAAAAAAAATTGTTTCAACTCATTCTCAATCAATTAAAGGCTAAGAATAAAATGCAACTGTAATCAGACCATACTTTAATCAAAATATATTAAAGATATTTTGTATCCTCTGCTGAGTATATTTTCATCAAAAATGTGGAGTAAATTTTCAAATTATACAAATATATAATTTTATTTTATTTTCCAAAATAATTTTTCTAAAATGTTCAAAATATCTATCAATATTTCCATGGTGGCTCAAATGGTAAAGCATCTGTCTGCAATGCAGGAGACTGGGGTTTGATTCCTGGGTGGAGAAGATCCCCTGTAGAAGGCAATGGCTACCCACTCCGGTATTCTTGCCTGGAAAATTCCATCGACAGAGGAGCCTGGTGAGCTATACTCTATGGGGTCACAAACAGTTGGACACATCTGAGTGACTAACACACCAATGAGTATATTTAAATGAAGCTTTACCCAATTTTGAAGCAATTAAATCTTATTAAATATGTTTACAATAAAATTGTTTACTATTCCAGCAGTTAATGTCAATTTAGCTGCCAATGTAAAAAATTTATATCATGCTTTATTCTGTTTGGCCTCAATCTAGGTACAAAATTAAGAATAAGTGAATTGGTTAATATTGCAAAATATCTGTCAGTCGCTATGTCCAGCTCTCATAAATATTATAATTCATGTATTTTTCCAGAACCATGGATTGGGATTTAAAGAGAAGCAAGAAAATGATTACTTAGCACCACTTGAAGCTATTTCACTCCTGCTGTCTGAGAGGATCTGACACGTTAATGATTTCTTTCTTTTTTTTTTTTGTTTTTCTCTCACCAAGTACTTCCACTGCTCAAATAGTCCTGCCCTCTAAGGCAATGTCCACTTCCTGCGCCATCAGCATCTCGCAGCCTACAAATGTAACACAGCCTTTGTAAACAACTGCTAATAATTTTGAGGTGATGAGGGGAAGCATTTCCCTGGCGTGCAAAGAGATTTAGACAAAAGAGAGATGTTTAGGTTATAGAGTGCACTGTGGCAGAGCTCTGTTCAGGACTGCAAATGACAGAAGCATCTCTGCCTTTAATAAAGTTAAGATTTCTCATATCTGTGGTATTTAGATCCACAAAACATGCTTGCAGGATAGGATCACGGCTTGCCTATGTCTATGGAATATATTCCATGTGAGCCTGAGAATCTTTATGAAAAGCTCTAAGATAAAGCCAAAACAGTCGAAGGCAGAGGGGATGGATGGTGAGAAACTGAACCATGATGAAAATGTATTAACTCCAAATTCCACGGCACCTGAGGGTGCCATTCCAGATATACACCTGGAATCTTCATTTGGTGGGATAATATATTGTCTTTCTTTTCTTAAGCCATTTTTTGATGGAACACTGTCATGTGAAACAGAGAAGAGTTACAACTGATCTAGTTGGAAACTATTCTCTTTCCAGAACACTAACTACCAGAAGTGTCATGCCAGCTTGGACTTGCTTTTGTAGGATGGTAATAGGAACTAGAGAAAACCCACTGGATTTAGACTCAAATTCTGAGCCATCTTTGGGTGGCAACTTTTTTCACTACCACCATTCAGCCACCCATCCCTATTTTGGCCTTCTGGTTTCAACTGGCCTTTCTCTGAATATCAAAGATCTCTTTGAAACCAAAAGTGACTGACAAGAGGATTATGAAGAGGTCTGAATATGTAAAGGAGTCTTGAAAGTGCTCTTTAGATCAGCATCATAATTGTACCACTGACACATCCATTCATTACATGTGGAATTTGTTAAAAGGGATAAATAGCTAATTCTGTAGTAGTCCACTATAGAAGAGAGTATTACATTTCTGAAATCTAAACAACCACCCATTAATGCTTAATTCCCATGATTTGAAAATCTTTTCTAATCTCATTTTTCTTTCCGTCTCCAGCTGAGTACTTTTTTTTTTCCATCTATATTTAATCATTAACATAGCATCAGTGTTGGTTGTAAGGTGATCCCACCAAGAAACTCGCCTGGATGCTAATGGCTTAGTTGGAGGCTACACATTCCTAATGACTATACATTCATTGAAAGCTTTCATTGCACAGTAGCAAAGTCAACCTGAAGTAAATCATAAACTTCATTTTAGTCAGTGTATCACATATCAAGATTTTTATAAGTACATGTTGACTTTTTGGTAAAGACCCAAGTCCCTAATCAGTCTTCCAAGAAAGAAAGAAAAAAAAAAAAAAAAAAAACTACAAAATATAGTGGGTGGAATCATTCCCTACATTAATAATCTATTTCAAAGAATACCTTCTTTCAGACTACACAAAAATATAGTGCTTACATTTTTACAAACCCACAGTTTATATAGAAATTATTTTATGTTTAGATATCACTCACTAGTAACTGGTATTGAGCCAGCTCAAGAGCTACATAAACACCAGATTTTACACATTACATAGCTCACACAACATTTTGCTCTAAGCTGGTTAGTTAGTTATAAATCTACATGCAGTTTACAGTCTAACCCCACTCAGATAGCTCCCCTGCTCCTGCCTTTCTTTTTGGCCAAGAAAAGCAGTAGGGGATATATATATATATATATATATATACACTAAAAGAAATCAAATCATACATATGCACTTTTGTAAACTAGGAATTCCTGTTTCTGTTACTGTAAATCACTACCAGATGTCAAATAGCAAAATGTTCATTACTCCCCCATATAATAGAGTTGATTAATGAGGTACATTTACATTGTGGAATCTTGGTCTCTGTCATAACTGGACAGGGTTTAAGAAGTTTTTTTAAAAAATCATGCAGATGGGGAAATAACTTTAACTATTATGCTTCAAAGGCAAGTAAATATTAGGCATCTTGGGGCAGGATTTGGTCATCTAAGGGGTAATAACTTCCAAATGAAACAAAGCTTTCTTCTTTGAAAGAGAAGAAATGGTAGCCATGTCACAAGACAGAAAGATAGATATGTTTCTGGCCAGTCTATGGGTTATAACTATTCAGCATAGGAAATCTATTTGAGGGGAAATTCAGTGCAACGCACAAACTGTGAAAAGAAGTCTGATTGCCCTTCTCTAGTTAGCCAAGAAATCAACTCGGGCTGGGGACTTGCGTGATGATAGTATTCACGCAGAAGTACTGTTCTGAATAAAATTCCCTTTTCTATTGGATAGTCAGGGAGTCTTCTTTGAAAAAGGAATATCTATTTGAGTGAAGTCACCTGATTATAGATAAAATTTGTTACCAAAGCTATCAACTCTCTCATAGTGACACTTTTCATGTTTTGACTACCATTCTACTTTATACTGGTTTCTCTGCATGGCAGTCATTTTCAAAATGGACTAAATACATTTCTCACCTCTGTATTTGTGTTGCACTGCATGGAGGTAAGGGGTGTGAAAAAATAACCCAGGAAGGAAACTTGACATTGGCAGCTAATCAGAAGTTTATATTTTGTCAGCGAACTTGACCTGGAATGACTCATTGGCAGCTAGAGGCCAGGTTTTTGTTCATAAACGTTGGTTCAGACACTTTGGAACCAGTGTGAGGCATGACCAACCATAGGGACACTGTCACCTGTATGTGTCTATGCAATCCATTTCTTCATCAAGCATTTATTTATTTTTATGCTGAGAAACTAAGAATGCACACGTTTTCTATGGCACATATGTGTGTGTGTGTGTGTGTGTGTGCATGCACACGTTTGCGCACATGTGCTTGTGTGGGCCATTCAATTTCTTGGTAAGCAGTATTAGGTAATCATGAAGAACATTAACTTTGGAATCAGTCACACACAAGTTTGAACCCTAGATCCATCACTCATTAGCCATGTGACTTTTGTCAAGTAATCTAAATTCTCTGAGTCTCTGTTTCCCTATATATAAGAATGTAAGATAGAAACATTGATAAGCATATCAGAGACTTATCTGAACAACTAAATGAAGGGGGACTGTAATAGGCTTCTTAGGTAGCATGTATAGTAGATGAAATCCCTAAGATTGGGTTTCACACAGATTGAGTGTAACCCCACCCCAGCCACACTTAATAGTAATGAGATTTTTCCAACCAAAGATCTTTTCTTAAACAAGTCACACCCTGTTGGAATGCCCTGATTTTCCCTTTTTTATTGCCCCAGTTGGAGTGACATGGACTCCAAGGACTCCCAAGTGGTGCTGGGGCTAGAATTCTGGTGTTTTCCTAGTTCCAGTCCCTGGTGCCCTCTGCCCTGGTCTTGGGCTCTGCCACTTCTCTGAGTTTAGGACTGGAGCCACACACCAGCTCTTCTGAAAACACTAACCTAAGGAGAATATGACAGGCAGCACCTGGTTCAGCTTTGTCACTAAACGTGTGATTACTCAGGGCGAGAATCATAAGGCATAACCTAATCTAGTAAACTGGGTTATAAGGTTCTATGAGAATGCAAACCTGATAATGTAAGTGATAGCAAAGTATAAGAAAGTTGTATGTAATCATGAGGGTTGCTATCATGCACTTCTCCTATAATCAATGCACCCTTATTAAATTGCATTGGATAGAGGGTGAGATTAACGGAGAGAGTAGCATGGAAGCATATACCGTATATAGAATAGATAGCAAGTGGAAATTTGCTGTATGACTCAGGAACCTCAAACTGCGGCTCTGTAACAACCTAGAGGAGTGGGAAAGGGTGGGAGGTGGGAAGGAGGTTCAAGATGGAGGGAACATATGTACTCTTGTGGCTAACTCATATCGATGTATGGCAGAAATAAAATCAATACAGTAAAGCAATTATCTTTTGATTAAAAATAAATATTTTTTAAATAAAAAATTGACTTGGATAGCTATTTGCTGAGCATACTTGGTGTTAAACAACGTGTATACTATAGTAGAAGATTTCCATTATGAAGAGGAGTGAGGGAGCAGGAAAGAGTCATGTCCTAAGAGCTCTCAACACAAAATGAATTACTATCCCCTACCTTATAAGTGAAGCTTATAAGCTTAACCTTTGGTATGAATGAACTAACTGAAGCCTAGAGTGATAAACTGATTGTTTTAAAATATATACTAAATCCAGGTCAAAGTTAAAACCCAAACCTAATGCTGATGGGGTATTCTGCTTAGCGGGGAAAAAAGAAAAAACATATTAGCAACTGAATGTTGGAAACTGAAGACAGTATAGGGGAAAAAAGAAAGTTAGGTTGGCATGGCTAAGCATTTTTTAATTCAGGAAGACAGTTAAAACTTTAACTAAAATCCATATTTTATTTTTAAAAGGAATATTTAATTATATTTCTTCTTACAGAGAGATATAACTTTTGTTAGACTCATGGCTATCAACCATTCATTCTCTCATCCATCTAACTTTTACAAATCTTCTATTATAAATTCATTCTTCCATTCAGCATGCCCAAGAGTTCTTAAATAGGAGACAATGAGCTGTGTTTGAAGAACTCACTGTTTTCCTCTAAGGGAGGATAAAAGTGTGCTCAAGTTTCAAGGCAGATTTCAAGGATGCCAAGGAAGAGTTATTCTTTCCATTTTTGGCCAAAAGAAACATCTAAAATCTCTGAGTGGTCTGGCAATGGGCTCAGTAGACTTCCCAGTTTTAGAGGCTGGCATCTCACATAACTTCTAGAGAGCCAACACTGAGAGAGTGTCCAAAAGGAACCCAGAAAGTGGACAGTGGTTCCTCAATAGTGTAGCGTGGCTAAAGCCAAGGATAAGGGCAAACTGGCATCTCTTACTGTCCTGTATTGTGATGGATTCCTTGGGTTCCTGCTGGAGTTCACTTTCTTAGTTATCTTCTTAGAATTCCAAATTTCCTTTTTGTGGTAAGTTCAAGGACTCAACTGGCTGTGCTAGGATGCAACTTTGAGCATCTCAATACTGCGGATGTTGAAACCCTGGCACTTTGCCATCTTCTCCACTTAACTATTCACCCCCACCCAAAACTATTCTTTGCACTAGTTAAAGGCTTTATATTGTGAGAGGATTTTGTTTAGCCTTGTTTTTAGCAGGCATCTGCTATGGTGGCATTCTGCAATGGGACTATTAGAAGCTAGGTGCTGTGGGTTGAATGAATTATTCTGTGTGTGTAAGGTCAACATATATAAAATGAAAAGACAAAGGGGCATCCATACTGTCCATTTTTGCCATCTTTACAATGAATATTGATCACCGCATATCAGTGCAGCTGGAGCAATTAGTGGTAATCATGGAAATGGACAGAATGAATTGATTGACTGTTATTTTGTCTTGTTTCCCAGCTGTGTAACCAGCTGCATAGCCACAGTCCAAGATAAATCCTGTTTATGGGGTCCTAAGGCTCTTTGATCATAAGAACACTTGGGCAAGATTTCAAGTAGGTACTTGAAGATTCCATAGCAGTTAGAGCACCTTTGAGGATGTCTAACTCATGGAGGAGGTAACTATTCATTCATCAGGATCCCAGCCAATGATATTGCCACTAAATGATAAGCATCAAGGCCAAAGCAGATTTAACACACTGGAAAATACTCCAAATCAAGTAACCATTTGAATTCTAGAATTGTTTTATGTCCCCACCCTGTTGTCAAGTGGAATTTACAAATAAATTTAATAATAAAAATAATATACTTTAATTCATTAGCTTACAGAAAATGTATACTTGTTCATTTCTAGTCAGACTCAAGAAAATCACACACACACACACACATACATGTTATTGAGAAAAACATGCAACAATTTTTCACTTCTACTGATATTGCTTATGACATGTGGGTGGCTGAACAGTATTTAAAGTCATGTGAACTGCTAGATGAGAGCTTTAGCACTGACAAGTTCTGTTATTTATTAAAGAAGTTTTGTTAGTTTAACATCAGTTCCGCATGAACAATAGTTTTGTATTTTTCTGAGTCATCTTTTTCACTTGCATGAAAATAGGACAGCCTGAGCCCGATGGCAACCGACTTTGACCTCTCTTATGTTTTCCATCTGCACTACATTCATCACACCAGAAAGTTTGGAATCTATGGCCTTTTTATGCAATTTAAGTAAGAAAGGGAAGGAGGGAAGCACTAATAAGCCTCCCTTAGGGGGACCCAAGTGACTTCTAGCACCATCCCAGGGATTAGGGTCAGTGAAAGACCAAAGCTGTACTGACAACTTACCTTTGGACAAGGGCAAACCTTGGTTTGAAAATGGCTCTGTGTCTGCTCTTCTTACCCTGTGGAATTCTGAGTTTCTAAGGTTGTTACAGTTTGAAATGAATGCCTCATATTTCTTCCATACAGACTGGAATGTTCAGGTTGCCCTCCTCCCTGTCCTAGGGGAAAGCATCTGAGCTTTGGAAGAAACTCTGCTTGAATGGACTTCCAAGAGAGAAAAACAGGAATGATGACCTATTATCAGAACAACTTAACTGGGATCTCAGTGAATATTTTCCTATCAAAAAATGGTTGAAAATTCATGGAACACATGCCCTAATAACAGGACAGGATATTGGCAATCAGGACTGCCCTAAATGTCAGAACTCTTCTTGAAAATCCAAAACACATGGCCCTGATAGTAATAACCCAAGTTGATTTTCAAATGGTACCATGGAGATTGCAAAATATTTGTAATTATGACACATCAAAAAGTTAGGTAGAAACAATTATTTGCAGTAAAAATTTATATTACTATGTCTAAAATTGAATTTTTTTAATGTATTTTCTTTTTAAAGCACTTGGATATAGATGTGTAAAAATGAGTATTTACATGATGTTTTTGGTGAAATGTAATTGTAGCTTTGTATAATTCCTACCTTTCAATGAGTTAGCATTCAAATGTGCTTTTTGCAACAAAAGATGGGAAGAATTTATTTAACAGGTGATTATTTCCCTTCAGCTAATTCTACCATTAGTCTTTGAACATTAGTGCTAATGAGGAGGAACAATGTGAGAATAACCCCAAAATAGTAGATAATTCAAAAGGCATGTATACTTGACTTAGCAATGTTTTCTATTTGTTTTTGGAATGTGAATATGTCTGCAGTTATTGGCATTCTCATGACTTTGGATAGCATAATTAAGTCATATTACAAAGTAGTAGCTCACAGTGAGTGATACAATATTTCAGGGCATATTTTATTTGAAATTTAATGCATCAGCTTGAATATAGGCAATGCTAGTGCATTTTGAGAAGTATTAATAGATAATTTTTGCAAGCAGCCCATTTTCTCACTTTAGGTTCTATGTCCCCATTTCATCACTCTGTACTTCCATCACTCCATCACACAGTTGTCTCCTTAAAATCTAAATCCGTGATACTTGATACTCTAATGGTTCACTGAGATCTGCTCTGATTTGCTAGATACACTCAACTAATTAGTAGATAGTCTCTGTCAGCCTCACATCTTGATTTGAGGAAGGAAGAGAACTGAAAATGAATAAAAGGCATAGTTTTTATATCCATGACCTTATACTTAAAAAAGCCAGGATTTTTTGGTTTTAATTGGTGGGAAGTTGCATTACAATGTTGTGTGGATTGCTGCTGCACAACAATGCAAATCAGTCATAATTATTCCCTCCCTCTTGAGTCTTCCTCCCCTCCCCTATCTTACCCCTCTGGGTCATTACAGAGCACCAGACTGGGCCCCCTGTGTTATATAGCAATTTCCCATAATCTATACATACATGATAGTGTATATATGTCAATGTTACTTTCTCAAATCATCCTACCCTCATCTTCCCCCATTGTGTTCACAAGTCCATTCCCTACTAAGTTTATCAGTATCGTTTTTCTTAATTCCATATATATGCATCAGTATATGATATTTTTTTTTCTCTGTCTGACTTATTTCACTCTATATAAGAGGATCTAGGTTTATCCACCTCACTACAACTGACTCAAATTTGTTCTTTTTCATGGCTAATATTCCACTGTATGTGTGTAGCACATCTTCTCTATTCATTCATCTGTTGATGGATGTCTAGCTTGCTTCCATGTCCTGAAAAGCCAGGATTTTGTATTAAAGCCCCTGAGTCAAAGTCTTGGTTTTAGTTGCAACATCTATTTCTGTGATGTTGCATACATCAGTTTTCTTTTTTGGATCTCAGAATCCTCATTAGTAAAATGAGTGTGTTGAAACAGGTTAGTGCTTTTAGGGGAAGTCCCAGATTCCCTCAGAATTGCCTTAAAATGCAAGGAAGTCCTTGATAAATGAGGATGAGGATGTTGAGGCTGAATGGACAGAATTTTAGAACTTTCCTCCTGGTTCAGGAAAAGCAATGGTACGTTTATCTGTTTATATATTGGTTGCCTTGATATTTCATGTAATATTGTATAGGGAGAAGGGAGAAGAAAAATTGAAAACTAGACAAGGCTCTTCAGTTCTAACATATTTTGCAATCTGACTCATTGGAACAGCCTTGAAACCCTTGGGAGGATTTACAAAGTTGTGCAGAGTAAGTTAGATACCTTGTAACAACTATGATTAGAGAGCTAATGGCGAGTGATGTCACATTTTATGGATAAATTAGGTTTGAGAGAGCTTGGTTAAACTGGAAACTTTGAAAATTTGTACATCAATAGATGGATAAATAGATATGAGAGAGAATTTTTATACTCCAAATCCAGATTTAAAAATAAAGAGCATTAAGATATCAGTGGCATCCTTTACATTTTAAATGAGTATTAAATATACCACAGTTGATTTTCATGGGTCTTTGTCTTGAGACAAGGTGGGTTCCTGGCTGTTCTGGTGCTGATGCAGAGTGAAGACAAAGAAAAGGGTTTTGTTACACAGAAAAAGTGGCTCTTGATCCCTCCCTCTCCATTCCATGAGTTTCTGCACGGTCTTAGACATCCAAGTTTGATAATTAAATTGTATTACTATTGACCATGTTTGACCGTTTTATTCTTTTGCAAAGGACTTTTTTTCTGTCCTTTTGAAAAGCACAAGGAAATGTAAACGGAACAACTAAGTTTTGAATACCCATTTCCACCTCCTTATGTATTTGCCACAAATCATTCTAGCCCTTCCTAAAGGGATCCATTTCCTTCTCTTTATGAGAATATTTCAAAAATAGAGTAAGAAATGGCTGGAGGATTAAGAGACAGCTTCATGGTTTGTCCTCAATCCTTCTGTTTCTCTTCATCATCCCAGAATGATCACAAGGTCTTCTGATAGAGTATGAGAGCAAAAATAAAGCTGTTTGGCAATCACTTGACTCAAATCTCCTGGTAACCTAATGTTTTACAGATGCTTTGTTTAAAAAAAAGTATCTGTGTATATGCTGGGCAAGAAGGATAAGAGAGTATGCAAAACAAGTCAGAGCTGGAAGAGAAGTCTTCACTGGGGAATACAGGCAGAATTCTTCCTCCCCTTTTCTCTGAGTTCTTTTCTTTCACTGAGGACTTGGTCTCTTTCTGTCAATTTTCTTTTTTTTTTTTTTTCTGGCAGTGGCTCCCTTGGAGTTGTTTCTGGGGGGGAAAAAATTGAAAGATGCTAAACTTCCTACATAAATCACTAGTTGAGCAGGATTGGGGGGAATTAAAAAAAAAGATTCATGTTCTTTTTTGTTAAAAAATAACTCACGGAAGTATCTCTCTTTACTAGTTATGGATGCCTCTTCCTTTTTCTAATTTTATGCCTTTTGTATATTCTCCTCCAGCAAAAAAAAAAAAAAGAAAAGACAAGTAAAAGAAAGAGATGAGTTATCCATTGGGAAAAGGAGAAGGTAAAGAATAAAAATCAGATATTTTAAAGTTAAAATAACTTAATAAATTTCCTGTTTGACCCTTAAACTCCTCATTGCAGTCTCAGTTAATTCCAAACCCTACAGCAGACTTGAGAAGTTCCTTTGTATCTGCCCTCTCCTTATCAGTTTGATATTAGTTTCTTAGAATAACTTCTTCTAGATATGGCTTCCAACCTTGCCTAAATATGTCCATTTAGAGATTTCCAATTCCTCTTTCACTACTTGGCCTGAACAAAGGGCATCAATTCTGTCTTGATCATCTGCCATGTATCCTTTCCTAGTCTTATTTGGTTTCAACAAAAATATACCTCCCCCAAAGAAGTTTTCTCGCCTAAGAACCGCATACCCCATCTTTCAAATAAAGTTTTCATATATTTTATTATGATTATATGGGAAGTGGATGTAATAGTTTCACAATTCATAGACTCAGATAACAACACTCAGTTTTTAAGTTATTGAAAACAAATTCTGACCACTCATTTTAATATCTATCTCTGATACAAATACTATCTAAGAACTGAAAATGCCATTTTTTTCACTTCTAGGTAAAGTCAGCCAAAGTAGTGATTAGTTCCCTATTCAGTGTTAGAATCTCAGCAAGCAAGCTATTCAGCTCAAGTCTGAATCCAGCTCCAGCCTTAGGGATTGTCTAAATTTGGAGGGGGATTTGCAGTAATAGTTCCAATTAGAACAGCTAACTCACAACAGGCCCTATTACAAGATTCTATATATTTATTCAGTCCTCAAAACAGCCCACTAAGGTAGTACTATTATTTGCATGGCTTATAGGCAGCTCAACCTGAGTTTGAACCTGGATACCCTGGGTCCAGAGCTCTTACAAACCCAACTATATTATCTCCATGAAGCATGAGTTCCAACCCAACTGAACCAGAATCTCTCCTCCCTAGTAAGCATAGTAGGTGATCATCCTATATCAAATGAATAGAAAGAAAGAAAAATTTTAAAAAAAGAAAAAAGAAGAAGGAAAAGGAGAAGTCAACATAGAGCCAGCAACCTGCTGTGAAGAGGGAACCAGAAATGTGTTTCCCTTTCTCAAATGTTTCTCATTCATTGGGCTATCTGTGGCTACATCGTGGCTGTCTATTGGAGCAATCTGAAGATTCAGTGAGGGGCTGTCAGTCATTACCTACATGTTTCTGAATGCTGAACAAACAGAGGGTATAAATCTTTATATGCTTAATGTCTTCATTTTTTAAAGGAATTACTTTGACATTGAGTTAATAAACTCTCAGTTCTTGAGAGGCTGCAGAGGTAAAAGCAGAAGCAGAGCAGGGTGGGACTGACCCAGGGGACTGCCTGCTGGAGATTTGATGGCTTGGATCTGGGAAGGTGTGAGAGGGTGTTAGAAGAGCAGTCATATATGGAGACACCTGGGGAATTCAGGGTAGCTGTTGACTGCCGTGCATTGCAGGGAATACTGGAAAGTAAAGGGGTTTCTCCTTGCTAGCTGCTTTAATACTAACTTGCTTGTGCCTTTGAGCAATATTCTGCATGTATACTAAGCTGCTTCAGTTGAGTTTGACTCTATGCGACCCTATGGACTGCAGCCTGCCAGGCTCATCTGTCCATGGGACTCTCCAGGCAAGAACAGTGGGTTGTCGTTTCTTCCTTCAGGAGATCTTCCTGACCCAGGGATGGAACTGTGTCTCTTTACTTCTACCTGCATTGGCAGGTTAGCTCTTTACCACTAGTGCCACCTGGGAAGTGGTGTCCTTTTTTGGGTCTCACTTCAGTTAAAGTTCATGTTCTGAGTAATTGCTTTGGTCTTTACTAGGCTCAATGCTGTATGACTGTGATCGGTGCCGCCTTGTGTTTCTAAGTCCCCACTCCCTTCTCAGGTTATGGCTCAGAGCTATTGCTCAATGTATTTCCCACCCTCTCTCAGGAAAAAAAATAAAATAAAATAAATAAATGTACTATTGAAAGGGTGAGAATGGGGAGGGTGAATTTTGCAAGTTATTTGAATCTGCTCCTCCCTGATTTGTTCTTAGGTTTTCCTAATCTTAGGAAGAATAATTCCCACACATTCCATTAGCTTTTCTGTATTCTTATATATTATCTTTAAAAGCTTTTTTTTCAGACCTGAATACACAGTGGGTAATTCCAACATATCAAGAAATGTGGCAACTATACGAATATTCTAGTTGCTTCTATTGTATTGATATTTCAATTAATAAAAGCAAACTGTACAATCAAAGTAAGAAGTTCTTTTTTTCTCTTTTATACTGAGCTGCATTTGAGGGAGTGTTTAAAAATTTGGAGAAAAAAGCTGCAATATAAAAATAAAGAAAGTAATGTGTTCTCTTTTGTTCCTTGATTTTTTTAGTATAATACATCAAACATTTCCTCATAATTAATAACTACAAATACTTTTAACAGTAAATTTCTGTCTATTCATCTTATGGGGTATCACTTGGTATTTGAAATTTTTACTAACTCATGTAAAGGATTTTAAAAACATAAGCTAAAGTCACTAATTAATATTGATATTATCAATATACTGTGTTAGTTGTAGATTTTTGTCTTCAACAACATACATTAATAAATGTGAACAAACATGGGCTCTGTAGGTAAATGTGGATGAGAAACCAGTTATGGTACGTGACAGGTTTTTTCCAGATTTGGGATGCTAAGCCTCTTCCCTTTTGTTTCTTTGACCTTCAAATTACCAACAACCATTTATAATGGATTATTACAGTCAGAATTTGACTGTGTGGATCACAACGAACTGTGGAAAATTCTTAAAGAGATGGGAATACCAAACTGCCTCCTGAGAATCTGTATGCAAGTCAAGAAGCAACAGTTAGAACTGGACATAGAACAACAGACTGGTTCCAAATCGACAAAGGAGTACATCAAGGCTGTATATTGTCACCCTGCTTATTTAACTCATATGCAGAGTGTATCTTGAGAAATGCTGGACTGGATGAACCACAAGCTAGAATCGAGATTGCCAGGAGAAATATCAATAACCTCAGATATGCAGAGGACACCACCCTTATGGCAGAAAGTGAAGAAGAACTAAAGAGCCTCTTGATGAAAGTGAAAGAGGAGAGTGAACAGTTTGCTTAAAACTCAACATTTAGAAAACTAAGATCATGGCATCTGATCCCATCACTTCATGGCAAATAGAAGGGGAAACAGTAGAAACAGTGGTAGACTCTATTTTTGGGTACTCCAAAATCACTGCAGATGGTGACTGCAGCCATGAAATTAAAAGATGCTTGCTCCTTGGAAGAAAAGTTATGACCAACCTAGGCAGCATATTAAAAAGCAGAGACATAACGTTGACAGCAAAGGTCCATCTAGTCAAGGCTATGGTGTTTCCAGTAGTCATGTATGGATGTGAGAGTTGGACTATAAAGAAAGCTGAGCGTTGAAGAATTGATGCTTTTGAACTGTGGTGTTGGAGAAGACTCTTGAGAGTCCCTTGGACTGCAAGGAGATCCAACCAGTCCATCCTAAAGAAAATCAGTTCTGGATTTTCATTGGAAGGACTGATGCTAAAGCTGAAACTCCAATAATTTGGCCACCTATTGTGAAAAACTGACTCATTCATAAAACCCTGATGATGTGAAAGATTGAAGGTGGGAGAAGGGAATGACAGAGGATGAGATAGTTGGATGGCATCACCAACTAAATGGACATGAGCTTGGGTAAACTCTAGGGGTCTGTGATGGACAGGGAGGCCTGGTGTGCTGTAGTCCATGAGGTCACAAAGAGTCGGACATGACTGAGCAACTGAACTGAACTGAACTGATTACAGCCAGAAAACTGATTTCTTCTGTTCCCATATTTCTGAGTCTAAAGCTATATAGAACATTGTTGTCTAAAATCTATCGACAAGGTCATGGTTAGATGAAACAGAAAGGTTGAGAGAATATTCACATCCATCTCACTTTTTTTGCTATATGCTCTGAAATCCTTGTATCCCTTCCTTGGTGTATGTGGTTGTGCCATCATCCCAGTGGAAAAGAAAACTGGGCTAATTGTTGTTCCTGTTGAGTCACCCTATCATGTCTAACACTTTGAGACACCATGGACTGCAGCATGCCAGGCTTCCATGTTCCTCACCATCTTCTGAAGTTTTCCCATGTTCATGTCCATTGCACAAGGGATGCCATCCAGCCATTTCATCCTCTGATGCCCTCTTATCCTTCGATTCTCTATCTTTCCCAGCATCAGAGAGTTTTCCAATGAATTGGCTGTTCACATCAGATGACCAAAATACTGGAGTTTCAGCTTCAGCATCGGTCCTTCCAGTGAAAATTGAGGGTTAATTTCCTTTAGGATTGACTGGTTTGATCTCCTCACTGTCCAAGGGACTCTCAGGAGTCTTCTCCAGCACCATATTTTGAAAATATCAATTCTATGGCGCTCTGTATTCTTTACAGTTCAGCTCTCAACAATCATATGTGACCACCGGGAAGACCATAGTCTTGACTATACAGACCTCAGTCAACAGAGCGATGTCTGCTTTTCAATATATTGTCTAGGTTTGTCGTAGCTTTCCTGTCAAGAGGCAATCATCTTCTGATTTCATGTCTCCAGGGAACATCCACATTAATTTTAGAGCCAAAGAAGAGGAAATCTGTCACTGCTTCCACTTTTTCTCCATCTAGTTGCCGTGATATAAGAGGATCAGATTTTATGATTATAGTTTTTTTAATATTTAGTTTTAAGCTGGCTTTTTCATTCTCCTCCTTCATCCTCATCAAGAGGCTCTTTAGTTCCTCTTTGCTTTCTGCCTTTAGAGTGGTATCTTCTGCATATCTGAAGTTGTTGGTGTTTCTCTTGCTCATCTTGATTCCAGTTTGTAACTCATCCAGCCCAGCATTTCTCAAGATGACACCAGGCTAATATACAGGTAGAAGAACTATGAAGAGACATATTGGTTAATTACTAGAAATTTCTAAAGTAAACTCTTTAAATTCTCATTTTACTTGTTAAGCTGGGGCACTAAACTGTGATAGAGATGGCCAGTAGCCTCTTTTGTTCAATGATCTGCAAAGATAGCTGCAGTGATTTTTTTGAAGTATTTCCATTTCCCTAAGTTTAGATTGAAATGGTAGGGTCCTAACAGAAGCAGAAGATATTAAGAAGAGGTGGCAAGAATAAACAGAAGAACTGTACAAAAAAGATCTTCAGGACCCAGATAATCATGATGGTGTGATCACTCACTTAGAGTCAGACATGCAGGAATGTGAAGTCAAGTGGGCCTTAGGAAGCATCATTATGAACAAAGCTAATGGAGGTGATGGAATTTCAGCTGAGCTATTTCAAATCCTAAAAGATGATGCTGTGAAAGTGCTGCACTCAATATGCCAGCAAATTTGGAAAACTCAGCAGTGGCCACAGGACTGAAAAAGGTCAGTTTTCATTCCAGTGCCAAAGAAAGGCAATGGCAAAGAATGCTCAAATTACCACACAATTGCACTCATCTCACATGCTAGTAAAGTAATGCTCAAAAGTCTTCAAGCCAGGCTTCAAGAGTATGTGAACTGTGAACTTCTAGATGTTCAAGCTGGTTTTAGAAAAGGCAGAGGAACCAGAGATCAAATTGCCAACATCCACTGGATCATTGAAAAAGCAAGAGAGTTCCAGAAAAACATCTATTTCTGCTTTATTGACTATGCCAAAGCCTTTGACTGTGTGGATCACAATAAACTGTGGAAAATTCTTCAAGAGATAGGAATACCAGATCACCTGACCTGCCTCTTGAGAAATCTGTATGCAGGTCAGGAAGCCACAGTGAGAACTGGACATGGAACAACAGAGTGGCTCCAAATAGGAAAAGGAGAATGTCAAGGCTGTATATTGTCACCCTGCTTATTTAACTTCTATGTAGATTACATCATGAGAAATGTTGGGCTGGGGGAAGCACAAACTGGAATCAAGATTGCTGGGAGAAATATCAATAACCTCAGATATGCAGATGACACCACCCTTATAACAGAAAGTGAAGAAGAAATAAAGAGCCTCTCGATGAAAGTGAAAGAGGAGAGTGAAAAAGACGGCTTAAAGCTCAACATTCAGAAAACGAAGATCATGGCATCTGGTCCCATCACTTAATGGCAAATAGATGGGGAAACAGTGGAAACAGTGGCTGACTTTACTTTTCGTTGCTCCAAAATCACTGCAGATGGTGACTGCAGCCAGGAAATTAAAAGACACTTACTCCTTGGAAGAAAAGTTATGACCAACCTAGACAGCATAGTAAAAAGTAGAGACATTACTTGGTCATCAAAGGTCCATCTAGTCAAGGCTATGGTTTTTCCAGTAGTCATGAATGGATTTGAGAGTAAGACTATAAGGAAAGCTGAGAGCTGAAGAATTGATGCTTTTGAACTGTGGTGTTAGAGAAGATTCTTGAGAGTCCCTTGGAAAGAAAGGAGATCCAACCAGTCAATCCTAAAGGAGATCAGTCCTGAGTATTCATTGGAAGGACTGATGCTGAAACTGAAACTCCAATACTTTGGCCACCTGATGCGAAGAGCTGACTCGTTTGAAAAGACCCTGATGCTGGGAAAGATTGAAGGTGGGAGGAGAAGGGGACAACAGAAGATGAGATGGTTGGATGGCATCACCAACTCAAAGGACATGAGTCTGAGTAAACTCCGGGAGTTGGTGATGGACAGGGAGTCCTGGTGTGTTGCAGTCCAGGGGGTCGCAAGGAGTCAAACACGACTGAGAGACTGAACTGAACTGAAGTTTAGATTTACCTTGTGATTTGCATTGGCCAGTAAATGTGGCAGAAATAATCACATGTGGCTTTGAAACTTTGACCTCAAGAGACTTTGTGGTTTTTTCTCTTGCCCTTTTGGAATCCTGCAACCATGATGTGAAGAAACCCAATTAGCCTCTTGGAGAAAGGCCACTTGGAGAGAGTGGCTCAGCCAAAAACCAGTCCCAACTGCCAAGCATAGCAGTGAGATTGTCTTTGTCCATGCTTGTGTACCTTCTGTTCGTCCCCTTTTTGGACAAGTGTTTATTATGCTTAATCTGTCACTACTTCACTAGGATTGTTGGCTCTATGAGTTGCAGGTAATTTGCATTTTTAATTCTTAAATCTTTGGAATAAGTGCAACCACCCTTTAGGATCTGTACTCAAGGAACCTCAGAGGCAGCCAGGCTTGAAGCAGTTAGCAAAACTGTGGACTTCAAGACTGATATTACCATAGTATGAGATTTGAAGGAATCTTGAGAAAGGGTGAATATGTTTTATACATGAAAGAAATATAAAATATTGCAACTATGGAAAAGAGTGTGAAAGATAATTTCATGGCCAGAAGTTTCCCATTTCAATGGAAATGGGGACTTTTTCTCGACTTCTTGAAAGTTTGACCACATGACTGGGTTTGACCACATAACTGGGTTTGACCAGTAGGATGCTGCAGAAGTGGCATTACGAGAGTCCCAAGCCTAAATCCCAAGTGTCCTTGTGGTTTCTCCTCTCACCTGGTGAAGCACTGACCCTCATGAGACTAGCACAGGAAGAAGTTCAGTCTAGTCTACAAGCATATGAATAAAATCATGAGGGGGAAAGATGAACTGTAGCAGCTAACACTCCCTAGACAAAATAGGTGGTAGCCAACTCCAAAATTGAAATGTGTGAGTAAAGTCACCTTAGACAAGAAATGCAATGAATAACTAAAAAAAAAAAAAAAAAGTCTATATAAGGATAATAAGATTTGTACCAAATCTAATTCTTAAGAAAAATGCACTGGAAAGAGGAAATGATAGAGCAATATTTTATCTCACATACATTGTATTAATAGTGGAAGTGTGCTAAGTCACTTCAGTTGAGTCCAACTCTTTGCAACCCTATGGACTGTAGTTCTCCAGGCTTCTCTGTCCATGGGATTCTCCAGGCAAGAATACAGGAGTGGGTTGCCATTTCCTTCTCCAAGGAATCTTCCTGACCCAGGGATTGAATCAGAGTCTCCTGCAGCTCCCCACTGCAGAGAGATTTTTTACCACTGAGCCACCAGGAAAGTGTAGGCAGCCTCTGAGAAAACCCTCAAGGATCCCTTCCTCCTACTATTTACACCCTGTGCAATCCTCTCTCCTTGACAATACACTGAAATTATTGCTTCCTTCTCAGAAATAGAATATGGCAGAAGGGATGGGAAGCCAATGTTTTAATTTTTTTTTTTTTTTTTTTTTTTTTTTTTTTTTTTCATTAATAACAGATACAAATTTTATACAATAAAGGGAAACTTCGAGTTAATTCCATTCAAGCCCAGTGATGTAAAACAAAATATTTTCAAATCAAAATCCACAATAATATGTAAAAAGAGTTTGATCATGACCAGTCGGGTTTATTTTATAAGTGAAAAGATGTTTTAACTTTAAAAAGTTCAATAATATCATCCACAAAATTATTAAACTAACAGAGAAAATCATATGATCATTCCAATGGCTGAACAAAATTTTTTGAAAGATTCAATGTTTGCATGTGAGATCTTAGTTCCCCAACCAGGAATTGAACACATGCTCCCTGCATTGGGAACATGGAGTCTTAACCACTGGACTGCCAGGGAAGTCCCCAAAAGTCAATTCTGATAAGAGGTTATGAAAAGATATAAACTGTGGCGCCTCTCTCTGTCGCTTTCTCTCCCTTTCTTTCTCTTCCTCTCTATCTTCCCTCTCTACCTATCTCCCTCCATCACTCTCCCTCTTTGTCTCTCTCTCTCTTTTTTTTTTTTTTTCCTCCTGGGTCATGTATATTGAGGGAAGTGAGCTGTCCTACATGGCAAAATGAGAAACTGAGGTCCTCAAGTCCAACAGAAGCTTTCCAATAACCACATGAGTCAGCTTGAAAGCATATCCTTTTGCTTCTTTTGAGTCTCAAGATGACTGCCACCTTGTAAGACAGCTGGATTGCAACATCATTGGGAACCTTGAAACACAAGAACTTAGCTAAACTTCAATCTAGTTTCCTGACCCAAAGAAGCTGTGAGTTAATGTTGGTTGTTTTAAGCTGCTAAATTGGGGTATGATTTGTTATGCAGCACTACATAACTAATACATACATATAGTAATTTATATATCCATTCATTCAGAAGATACTAAATCAAGCATTTGCTGTGAGCTACTATAAAGAGAATGATGGATACTGTTCTTTATCTTAACTTGTCTTCAACTCAAAAAATGGATATTTTTGGCATGCAAAACATCTTCACTGGAATTATGCTAAAAGGCAATAAAATGGATTACCTCTTGGATATACAGTGAAGGGGAGTGGATGATTACAAGAACTCACACTAATTCTTGTTTTTGATAACTCCACTTGATGGCTAGTTCAATAAAGAGTAGCCTGTGTTATTATTTATAACTTTCCACTGAATGAATTTTAATGGAACTCTTGGAGTCATGTAGGAATGTGTTGAGTCGGAAAACCAGACTCAGCATGGCTGGGGAAGCACAATCCTCCATGTGCACATCCACAATTATAATCTAGCAGAACAGATAAGACAGTCGCATAAATAACCATGAAATAAAATGCACTGAGTGAGGTTGTGAGAGGAATTAATTCTGAAAACAAAATATGAAGATTTAACAGAACTTCAGGAAGCAGAAATAATTGAGCCTAAGGTCCAGGTTTTTGCTGTTTGTTGGTTTTAACTTTACTATTGATGGCATTGAGTGGCATGTCACTCTCATTGCCAGGCAGGAAGGGGTTGTGAAGCTGTGATACTTGACTGAACACATGTGAGGTCAGTTGTAAATAGAGGTGGTTTTCCTGACCTGGTCACCTTAATGAGGTTTGGGGTACTAGTGGCTCCACTTGCAGATAAATTTTCACTAAAGTTTATAATTCAGTTTTTCAAATAAAATTTCTTTTCAAAATCAATACACTATAGATCAAAATGAAGATGAATTGTGTACTCAGAAGATTCCCTGAAATTATACACAGTAGAAACTGCTAGAACTCTTCTACAAGTCATAGAATGCTCAAAGCTAGGAGAAGCTGATATCATCTGTTCTTGAGTTTTGAAAACTTATAGGAGCTGAACAACTGTTAATAGCTTCTGCTGAATTTTAAAAGACTTTGTATAACTTCCGTTGTTGTTCAGTAGCTAAGTCATGTCTGACTCTTTGTGACCCCACGGACTGCAGCACAACAGGCTTCCCTGTCCTTCACTGAAGTTTGTTCAGACTCATGTCTATTGAGTTGATGATCCCAGCCAATCATCTCATCCTCTGCTGCCCTCTTCTTCTCCTGCCCACAATCTTTCCCAGCATCAGGGTCTTTTCCAATGAGTCAGCTCTTCATAGCAGGTGGCTTGGGCTGCAGAAAGTATTGAGCTTCAGCTTCAGGATCAGTCCTTCTAATGAATATTCAGGGTTGATGTCCTTTAGGATTGACTGGTTTGATCTTCTAACTGTACAAGGGACTCCCAAGAGTCTTCACAAGCACCACAGTTTCAAAGCATCAATTCTTTGGCCCTCAACTTTCTTTATGGTCCAACTCTCCCATCTATTTATGACTACTGGAAAAACCATAGCTTTGAATATGCAGACCTTTGTTGGCAAAGTGATGCCTCTGCTTTTTAATGCAGCATAATATAATGAATAATAAATAATAATAATCTAAAAGCAAATAATTAAATTGAGAACACACAAAATCTAAAGCTCTAATACAGTTTACCAAGTAGAAGGGCAAAGTATATATCTTACTATCTTTTTTACGTATTTTGAAATTATATATTTATTTTAAGAACGCTAAAAATATGAAAATAGCTAGCATGCATTAAGAGGAAAAGTATTGTTTTGAAGCTATGCATAATGAAAAAATGCAAAATGGTTCAATAAATTTTAATATTTGAATATGAAATATTATTCAACTCAAATGTTGTAATACAAAAGAAAATAGGTTATATAATAACAGACATAAATATTTATTATCATGGTAAAAAGTGAGTTTTTAATATATTTCTTATTTGTCCTAGAAAATTGTTATTAAACTGGTGATTCATTTTACAGTTGAAGAAAATTAGTCTTAAAAATGCGTTTGGCACAACAAAAAAGTATTAAAAGGCAAATCACAGAAAATTTCCTAACCAAAATATAGGTGGTAAGAAATATTCCAAGAATATTGATCTTTTGTTATATTACTTGCTCTGTTATTTCAGAATTGTTTCACTTTATATATATATATATATATATGCACACATATATTTTAAATAAATTCCCTTTAGCATCTGCAATATATTAGATATGGATACCTATTAGTAATCAAATCTAAGTACTTTTTATTTCTTTTATGGAATACTATTATAAAGACAAATTATTAAAATGAATATAATTATCTATGCTTGATTTATCTTTTGCAAGGCAGAGTTTATTAATCTTGATTTTCTAAGTCTATTAGGCAAATTCTCAAAACTCAAATTAATAGAATTTTGGCTTCCAGATAATCTAATAATACCCATTGTAAGAGGAAAAAGTATTTAAAATGCCAACAAGTAGTGGTCAGCTAATGATCTAAGACTTAAGATTGAATTCAGCATTGTTGAATTGAATACGATTATATTCTATCCTCCATTACCCACACCAATGAAGAGACAAAATATGCATAACCTAAAACTTATACAGGTATAGTATAGGAATAACAATGACTAATTTTTTCTCATTGTTTCTGAGTTTCATTCTATGCTGTAATTTCTGGAGCATGAGGTATCTACTAAATACCAAGATCTGATAGATATTTTTTACCTACAAGACAGTAACTACTTTCATCTGGAAGGAACAACAACAACAGCAAAAATAAATAAATAAAATTTGAAGTAAATAATATACAATATACACTTTTTACACAGTAAGCTATTTTTCTTGTAAATGACATGAAAACTGGTCTTAATGATTCATACAGCTATGATGGTGTGATCACTCACCCAGAGCCAGTCATCCTAGTGTCCAAAGTCAAGTAGGCATCACTATGAACAAAGCTAGTGGAGGTGAAGGAATTTCAAATGAGCTATTTCAAATCCTGAGTGATGATGCTGTGAAAGTGCTGCACTCAATATGTCAGCAAATTTGGAAAACTCAGCAGTGGCCACAGGACTGGAAAAGGTCAGTTTTCATTCGAATCCCAAAGAAAGGCAATGCCAAAGAAGGTTCAAACTACCACACAATTGCACTCACCTCTCACGCTAGCAAAGTAATGCTCACAATTCTCCAAGTCAGGCTTCAACAACAGGTGAACAGAGAATTTCCAGATGTACAATCTGAATTTAGAAATGGCAGAGGAACCAGAGATCAAATTAGGAACATCGATTGGATCACCAAAAAAGCAAGAGAATTCCAGAAAAAACATCTACTTCTGCTTCATTGACTACAATAAAGCCTCTGACTGTGTGGATCACAGCAAGCAGTGGAAAATTCTGAGAGATGGGAATACCAGACCACTTCACCTGCCTCCTGAGAAATCTTTATGCAGGTCAAGAAGCAACAGTTAGAACCAGACATGGAACAACTGACAGGTTCCAAATTGGGAAAGGAGTACATCAAGGCTGTATATCGTCTCCCTGCTTATTTAACTTATATACACAGTACATCTTGCAAAATGTCAGGCTGAGTGAAGCACAAGATAGAATCAAGTTTTCCAGGAGAAATATCAATAACCTCAGATATGCATATGACACCACCCTTATGGCAGAAAGTGAAGAGGAACTGAAGAGCCTCTTGATGAACATGAAAGAGGAGAGTGAAAAAGCTGGCTTAAAACTCAACATTAAAAAAACAAAGATCATGGCATCTGGTCCCATCACTTTATGGCAAATAGATGGAGAAACAGTGAAAACAGTGAGAGACTTTACTTTTCTGGCCTCCAAAATCACTGGTGACTGCAGCCATGAAATTAAAAGATGCTTGCTCCTTGGAAGAAAAGCTATGACCAACCCAGACAGCATATTAAAAAGCAGAGTCGTCACTTTGTTGACAGAGGTCCATCTAGTCAAAGCTATTGTTTTTCCAATAGTTATGGATGTGAAAGTTGGAATATAAAGAAAGCTGAATGCCTAAGAATTGATGCTTTGAACTGTAGCTTTGGAGACCCTTGAGAATCCCTTGGACTGCAAGGAGATCAAACTTATTAATCCTAAAGGAAATCAGTCCTGATATTCATTGGAACAACTGATGCTGAAGCTGAAACTCTAATACTTTGGCCACCTGATGCCAAGAACTGACTCACTGGAAATGACCCTGATGCTGGGAAAGATAGATTGCAGGAAGAGACGAGGATGACAGAGGATGAGATGGTTGGATGACATCACCAACTCGATGTATATGAGTGTGGAAATTCTGAGAGTTGGTTAAGGACAGAGAAGCCTGGCGTGCCGCAGTCCATGGGGTGGCAGAGTCAGTCACAACTGAGCAACTGAGCTGAACAGAGGAATAAAATTATGTTTTACATATATTAGGGACTATTCAAGTACATTGTTTCGCACAGCAAGGCGTTCAAATTGGATTCAGTTACAACTTTGCTCATTTTCTTTTTTTTTTTTTAATCATAGCTACTTTTAATAAAAAGGAAGAATAAACTATGAACTTTGAAGTGTATTTCCTCATATTTGAAAAATCTCAGAGCATAAAAAAAGGAAAAAAAAATGTATGACACTGTAGGTTGTTCTTCCAAAGTTTTAGAAGGATCTACTAGAGAAGTCTATTTTCATTTCTGACATAATAATTCTTCTTTTGGGGGGCTGGCTCTAAATTATCTTAGAACAATTAACTGGGACATTTTAAAAAGTCTTCGTCAATGTTTCCTCATGACTTCATCTCTCAGAAGCAGAAGGGGCCATTAATAATGCAGTTATAAACATTATCACAAGTCAGTCTGGTTTTTCTGTCATGTCCAGGGAAGCCATCATGGTTAGAGAGCCAGAGCCAGAATGAAGGACAGCAGGTTAAAATGACATTATATAAACTCCTCCAAAGTTACTATTTTAACATGAAAGGCCTGAAAGTAGCAGGCCTCTATAATATAATATTATTCTTAGCACATGGAGGTGGCTTTATGACGAGCTTTTGAAAGAATTGCATTCCCTTCATTTCCTCAGCATCTCTTTTATCTTCTTTTAAGATGTTCCCTGTCTGACCTTCCCTACAAAGGAAAAGGCAGCACAGGTTTTCTGGGAAATTAGGGTAAGGTCACACAAGACTATCTAAAGATTTGCTCAGACAAAGCTCTTTGCACAGCTGCCTACAAGCCAGAGCCCATCAGTAATGGACCCAGAATAGGACCACTCATATCTGTATTCCTTTAAAAAAGTATCTTAAATGACCTTTACTACTTCCCTTATCAATGAACACTCTGAAGTTTAACGATTATTAATGCAGATATGTCAACTATGAATGCTTCTTGCATACTCCTTTTTTGTCTCTTACATTTTCAGAACTTACCTAAATTATCAAGTGCCATGCTAAATAATTAGTGGAAACACTATTGAGTACCTCAGACTCTGTCCTGCTAAGTCTGTAATTGTCAAACAACTTCCAGGAACATCTCTGACAGTTAGGCTGCAAGAAATCTCTGATAGTGGGTTGGTTTTTTTTTTTTTTTTTTTTTTTCCCTTCCTTACTAAAATATGAAGATCCTAGGACTTCAGATTCTGCTAAATAAACTTCTCAGTGATGAAACCTGTTGTATATGATATATTCTGCCCATCTGAATATCTCAGTGGAAAAATAATTCTTTATAGAATATTTCTAGGAAGTTCCCTGGTAGTCCAGTGATTAGGGCTCCATGCTTGCACTGCAATGGGCACAGGCTCAATCCCTGGTCAGGGAACTTAGATCCTGCATGCCGTGCATGACACAGCCAGAAAAAAAGAGTATGTGTATATATTATATAATGCATTTTACACATTAGCAAATTTCTCATAAAATTTCAAAGGTAAAATAATTTGTTCGATTATATATTTTATCAAACAACATTCTAGGAACTGTGAGATTCTGGAGGAATATTTCTGCCAAAACAAGTATTTGTTAGCCCAGCTAATATTGATATGTTCTATTTAAGTATTCACCTCCTAATTTTCCCTATGTAAAATGAGAACCAAATGTGGAGGACTACACTGAGAAGCTGTGTAATTTTGGACCAGGTGTTACACCTCTTTGTGCTTCTGCTTTTAGTCTATACAATGGAGATAGTAATATTAATAGTATCCACCTAATAATGGTCAGGGGAGAATGAAGTCAGTTCATCCGTGTGCCTTCAATGAATGTCAGCTCTTACCATGTGCTTTCTTGTCTGTCCAGAAAGACATTCAGATTTCTTTCAGTTTCCTGCTCCTTTAAAATTCAGTTTTGATTCTTCCACTAATGATGTACACTTAGATCTTTCATTTATTGAAATTTACTTTAAGTTATTTTTCCTTCCAACTATATTTACATTTAAACTTACATTAAAAATCCCTAAGTGTATATTCATAACCTAGATTTTAGACTTAGATTTTGTTCCTTAAACTTCCTGTATGGTCTTGGGCCAGGTAGTTAACTTAGTTTTTCATCTGAGTCTTGAAGTTTTAATTTGTTAAATGAAGATAGTATTTATCTTACATATTCACATGAGAAAACTAGTGGAACTTTAGTCAAGATGTACACTTTCAGTTGAATGAGAAAATCTAACGCCAACCTGCTTAGGCAAAGAAAGGGATTTACTAATGCACTTTTATGAAAAATCCAAGGAAGATCTGGCTTCAGGGATACCTGCACCCAGCTGCTTAAATAATGTTCTCAGGCATCAGCTTTTTTTTTTAAGCTCTGCTTTACTCTGAATCAGCTTCATTCTTGGGTGACTCTCCGCTGAAGGCGCCCCTTGTCAGCAACAGACAAGCATCCTCACAAATACAAGTTTAATGAGGCAGATGTCTTCTTCTCCCGAAGATACTAGTGAACCTGCACTGATGCATCTCACATGGAGATGTAGTTTGATTCACACGTCTATCCCCAGACCAAGTGACTGTGGATGGTAGAGACCATGCAACCTGGCATCTATGCACATTCTGACATGAGGTTAAGTCTCACTAAGAATGAAAGAAAGAACCTCTTTCATTTTCCTCAATAGTTGGAAAAATTGTAATTATTTTACATATATACACACATCATATACAATGCACGCCTGTTCAGTCTCCAACTCTTTGTAACCCTATGGACTGTAAGCCTGCCAGTCTCCTCTGTCCATGGGATTTTCCAGGCAGGAATACTGGAGTGGGTAGCCATTTCCTCCTTCAGGAGATCTTTCCAACCCAAGAATAGATAGAACCTGAGTCTTTTGTGTCTCCTGCTATACATGATTAATATTCATTATATACTTTTAAACTCATTTTTTGAAGTAAGATGCCACCTTTGAACATTGGTGTTTGAGAGCAGTAACAGTAATGGTTAAAGTGGATGGAAAGTTTTACAGGCTAATTTTACTTCTGGCACCACAGGTTTATTGGATCAAATACGAAACTCATATGAATGTGGTTAATACTGAGTATTGCATTTGGTAATGCATTTTGTTCATTTTATTCCCCCTTTAAAGTGCCTATCTGTGCATGTCACTTTCACACTGGCACCAGGGGCTTTATAAACATTATAGTACCACCGTACAAAACTGCCAAATGAGTGTTTTTTGAAATTTAACTGCAATACATCTGGCCACAGATATAGAAGTAGTTAGGACCAAAAAAAAAAAAAAAAAAAAAAAAGAAGAAGAAGAAGAAGAAAAAGAAACAACAGGTCTGGTATCTTTATTAGTGGGGCCAGGTAGAGACTTTTGTTCAGAGCGGCCAGCCTGATTGTCAGCAATTGTTTGCTGAATTTTCTCTTTGTTTCATACCACAGAAGATGTCTCTAGGGCACACTGTAGAAACGGGTTTCACTTCTAAGGAAAAGTCAGAAGGTTCTCATTATGATTATTCCTCAACTACCTAGGGAGAAAAGAAAACGCACCGGCCTTTCCCCCAGAGGGCTTTGATGTGGCCCAAAGGGCTTTTAGTCCCTTTCCTTCTCCCAACACCTGTTTTTGAATTTTTTTAAAAAAAGGATTGTGAGTATTTAGGCTCAGCTTCTCATTTTGGTATAATCAGGTAAAGAATATGATTCGCTTGCTACAGACTGAATGGGAACCAGAAACTCATGGGTTTTCCTTGCACAGGCCAAGCCTGGATGGGACTCTATGACTTCCTTCTCGGTAAAATAACTTCAGGGGCAAAGAGTTCCAGTGAGAAGTTTAGCAGACTTAGTGTTTGTGTGTGTGTGTGTGTGTGTGTGTATGTAAAATTTTGCTTGCACTGGGTCATGGTGGAGCTCAGGCTGCATGGGCTCAGTTGCCCTGAAGCATGTGGGATCTTAGTTTCCAGACCAGAAATTAAATCTGAGTCCCCTTCATGGGCTTCCCTCGTGGCTCATATGGTAAAGGATCTGCCTGTAATGCCTGCCAGGGAAACCTGGGTTCGCTCCCTGGGTTGGGATGATCCCCTGGAGGAGGGAACAGCAACCCACTGCAGTGTTCTTGCCTGGAGAATCCCATGGACAGAGCAGCCTAGGGGGCTACGGTCCATGGCGTCACAACGTCGGACACGGCTGAGAAGCTAAGCATGGCCCCTGTACTGGACGGCAGATTCTTAACCACTAGACCATCCGAGGAGTCCCTAGATTAGTGTTTTGAAATTTTAAGTATAACTATGAAGAAGACTCTTGAGAGTCCCTTGGACTGCAAGGAGATCCAACCAGTCCATTCTAAAGGAGATCAGTCCTGGGTGTTCTCTGGAAGGACTGATGCTAAAGCTGAAACTCCAGTACTTTGGCCACCTCATGCAAAGAGTTGACTCATTGGAAAAGACTCTGATGCTGGGAGGGGTTGGGGGTAGGAGGAGAAGAGGACAATGGAGGATGAGATGGTTGGATGGCATCACCGACTCGATGGACAGGAGTTTGGGTGAACTCCGGGAGTTGGTGATGGACAGGGAGGCCTGGCGTGCTGCAGTTCATGGGGTCGCAAAGAGTCAGACACGACTGAGCGACTGAACTGAAAGGACCCGCAGCTTGTGGGGATTGCTAAGAATGCAACAGCACAGGTGAGGATGAAGGGAATCTTTCCTTATGAAAACGTGGATTAGACATAAACATTCACAAGGATGAAACTTGTGTGGCCATTGCTTTAAAGCCACACTTCTTACTACTTATATTGAATAATATTTCTTTTCTAATTTCTCTTTAAAAAAATATTTTGTGACCCTTCGAAATTTGACACTGAGTTGTAGTTTTGTTGTTCAAAGGCAGAGCTTTTCTTTCAGGGTTTCACCTTCTTGCCATCTACATTACCCAGAAAGAAGAAATTGCAAGCTGTTTTATTATATTCCAGAGTCAGAGAATCTGCCCTTGGCCCCACTGGCTGCCACCCAAGGCCTGGTGAAGTGCAGGGCGAGCATTATTTGTTCCACCCATTCTTCTGACAGCATTGAAAAAAGTGAAAGTGAAGTCGCTTAGTTGTGTCCGACTCTTTGCGACCCTGTGGACTGTAGAGTACCAGGCTCCTTCATCCATGAGATTCTCTAGGCAATAGTGGAGTGGGTTGCAATTTTCTTCTCCAGGGGATCTTCCCAGCCCAGGAATCGAATCCCGGTCTCCTGCATTGCAGGCAGATGCTTTAATCTCTGAGCCACCAGCGAAGCCCATTAAGGGTCTGACAGCATTAGGCACCACATACAGTTCCAGCCAAATCCTGTCACAACCTCATCAACTTCCTTCTCTTCTTTTGGAGGTAGCTCTGGCCTGCAGACCCCATTGATCCTCTGATGTGTTGACTCAAAGGGAAGAGGAAAAACTATAGAGGAAGGTGCTGAGCTCTCGGGGAGCTCTAGGGGAGCATGCCTGGCTCTGCGGCAGCAGGACTGGTCCAGACCAAACTTCAGTGAAAGCTACTCCGAGCCTAGCCAGAGATGACCCCTGATAGCTGGCAGGAAGTTGTCTACAACCAAAATTTTCTCAGGCTCTGACTTTGAGGCCAAGTGGAGGCATTAACTTACCCCCCAAACAGATAAGCTTTTCATTATAGGGCTTCCTTGAAAAGCACGTTTGACAAGTTTGATATTTATACTGGGATCGTGAAGTTTACTGGCAAGTTCAAAGGCATAATCCATTACTTCAAGCAGCTGCAAGTGAAAAGATGTTTAGCTATCTTTTCACATGAGTGATGGAACTACTCAAGAAGACAAGATTTTTTTCAAGGAAAAGGCCAAGGTTAGGTAGGCAACACTTGGATTATATCAACTACTATTATACTGTGCAAAACTGCAAAATAGGGAAATGTGTGCTTTGATACTCAGCCCTGTTTTGGGCTGTGTTACTCCCCTTCTACCGTATGCCTATGACAAACTCAGAAACCTAGACCAAGAAACATTTTATATCTATATACACACACTCCAACTATGTGCACGTGCATACATACACAAATGTTCATACATGAAAGCAGAAATGTTCACTCCTAGAGACCCATTGTATTCCACCTCTCCCTTTCCCTATAAAAATATAGAGGAAAAGGGTAAGTCATGTCAATAATTTTAGAGCGGCAATATGATCTCATATGTTTATTGGGATTATTTGCATTTTAAGTCTTAAAAAAATCTGAAGGATTGACTTTCATGCAGTTTATGGAGAGACAGAGGAGTCAGCAAGTGATAACAAAATGGGGCCTATGCAGAGGGATATAGATATTCTGACACCCAGTAATTGTTGACTTTGAACAAATGATATACTCTTTCTGACCTCAGTTTCTTCATCTGTAAACTGAGGAGACTGGTGTAGTGTTTCAAATTTTTCTAAACATATACCCTGAATGATAGCATGTTTAAGACAGCATGTTTATAACTCCAAGAGGCCAATACAAGCAAGGTTTTTCTTTGTAATCTTATTTTTCTTGCAGAATCCAGCCATATACTGTGACCTACTCCATATTTGGGTGCTGGTATAAAAATGTGGGCTTCCCTGGTGGCTCAGATAGTTTGAGACTCCAATTCAGGATCAATCCCTGGGTCAGGAAGATTCCCTGAGAAGGAAATGGAAACCCCCTTCAGTATTCTTTGCTGGAGAATTTCATGGAGAGAGGAGCCTCGTGGGCTACAGTTCATGGGGTCACAAAGAGTTGGACATGACTGAGGGACTATCACTTTCATAAAAATGTATTTTGCCTTTGCAAGTTTCAGGCATGTTTGATATTGCATAAAATCATGCAATATTTAAATCCTGTGAACTTATAGGGGGCTTCCCAGGTGGTGCTAGTGGTAAAGAACTGGCCTGAAGATACAAGAGACATAAAAGATGCAGGTTTGATCCCTGTGTCTGAACGATCCCCTGGAGGAGGTTATGGCAACCCACTCCGGTATTCTTGCCTGAAGTATCCCATGGACAGAGGAGCCTCTTGGGCTACCGTCCATAGGGTCACATAGAGTCGGATGTGACAGAAATAGCAGCACACATGCACACATGAACTTATAGAGCCCCCTGACACACTATCAGTTAGTCCTGGAGATACACATAATCCAGTCTGAGAAGCAGTGGATTTTCTTGGATTTAGTATTCTCTGAGATCTCACAGGTCTGCAGTTTGCAGTGATGGCCAGTTAAAATAGCATGTGGAAGTTTTCAGATACTACTTTTAGGAAGGGGGCACATTAGTAAAGAGATAAAGATTCTGAGGTAGTGGCCATCCTAAGATGCCATTTTGGGCTCAAGGGGACTCTGTTGGGGTTACCCAGAGGGACTAAAAAACCAGAGATCCTTGTGCAAAGGGTAAGTCCTCTGGCTTTTAAGAGATGTGACTTGCTTTGGAGATGCACAGATACTATAGCAAGGCAATTCCCTTGGAGCTGTGATACCTTGCCTTAGTAAGTCCCAGACCATCTTGTACCTACAGTAGGATTGAAAGCACTCAGAACTGGATGCTGTTTGCATCTGAAGCAGAGCCATCATAAACTCTGTTGTAGGTATTATCTGGGTTATTATTATTCAATGGGTCTAAGTTTCAGATACACTAAGTCAGACCTGGCCTCTGTCCTAGAGATGGGTCTAGAGTTTGTAAAGATTGACCAAGGGCCCTACTTTGAGAACAGGTACTTTCACGAGGAAGAGAGATGAATGCCAGGCTGCAAAACACTCTTTGGGGCAACATTTAGCCAGCTGATCACATTGGCTATTGTTGGGTCTTGAAAATGAATCAGCTAACTTTTCATGTATTATTGCAAGTTCAAGAGGCAGAAAACCTCAGCCTAAAAGTCAGCTATCATTTTTTCTTTTTTTTTGAAATGAGATCTTGCTGAACCCGTTGGAAACTTTGCTAATGTTCTGTTTACATTGATTCCCTATTTTTTAAAAAATAAATCTCGTGTACCCAGTGAGACTTTCTCTCACACCCCTGCTAAGTCTGTTCTCAGCCATCTGTATAATATCCTTGGAACTCCTGATGGGCCTGTCCAACTCTATAGAAAACATAAAAATCAACTTTTAGAGACAGCCAGAAACCGTTCACCCAATAATCAATTCTGAAGGGACATAGAAAGGTAGTAAATAAAAACCTCAAGTCAAGAGAAACACATGATTAAGCAGATTAGGTTTCAAATAGGTTCTGGACTTTTGTCTGAGTAAAGAGGAATAAACTTAAGGTGATGTATTTTCAAGATGTTGTAGCTTTTATTTAACTCTATAAGCTAAATCACAAAATATTAGGAAGAACTGAAAGTTTTTTGGTTCTTCTAATCTTCATTTCATGAGACCATCAAACCAAGGTTATTATCATAAATTGAAGCCTATAGGGAGATGGAAATTGTTCGTGGGCTGTTTTATAGATCATTAGTATTATAAAGAATGGATATTCAAATAGTCTGTGAACTCATGCAAACGAATTTCTAGTGTGTGTTTATTAAAATGAAGATTCTTGGACTATCTACGCCTTTGACCGAGTTAATTCTTGGAAAACCCAGTAATTGATATTTTTAATACATCTCCAGCTGATTTTTTTAACCCTAAATATTGAGCACCACTTCATTAGGGAATAAAAGTTTTCTGGATTTCAGGAGAATAATGATAATTGGCTTCTTTCTTCAGAAGAACATTAGTTAGATATTTTCCCAGTTGGATACTAAATCAAGAATTAGGCAAAAGATGAGCTTGGTAGGATAACAACAGGTTGGAGGCAGACTGTATTAAACTGATTTCTGAATATGACTCAACTATGTGATTTATGAAATGAACTTTATGATAAATAGTCTCCTATGAATGAACGCTTCTGAAAATTGTAAAGTAACACTTGAAAGTCTAAGAAACAAGATTGTGCTTTAGACTCTGTTTCCCGCTTACATGTCAAATTAACCACGTAATTGCTGTATCCTGAGTTCCCAAACAGAAAATTGTTCTTCGTACTTCAGATGGTTTATTGCCATGTTTAATTGACCTTCCTTAATTAGGTTAGCTTGGTGATTCTTTCATTAAAAATCCCAATATTGTGATTACTTACTTTTACTCTTTTACAAGGAAACTGAACCTGGAGCTGGCAACAGATAGAGTTTGTTTAGAGTCAGCAAATATATTAGAGAACCTTGTTTAGAATGAGTGTTTGTCAAACATGGTAAAGTGAAAACGTTTTGGAAATGAAAAAGAAAATAGCATTATATGATAGAAAGTATTAGAGGTCCTAGTGTATTCCCAGTCCTGCAATTAATTTCTCTCTGGCAAGTCGCATATCATTTCCATGTGTCAATTTCTTACATAGGTCATGAAAATGACCTTATCTATGACAAGGCTGACCTATTAGTGTTCAGTAGCCAAAACCCCTTAGGAGACTGCAGGAGATCAGCCCAGCCAACTTAGACGCTAACTGCTAAGATAAATTATTTTAGGTAGGCCTGGTGTTCTAGAAATAGTATACTCATGGCTGATCAAGAACTGTCTTAGGATGTGAGACTAATGCTGAGATGAAACGCTAGGAATTGAAATAAGATCAGAGTTTAGAGTGGGTAAGTTTTACTGCCATAGTCACTAGGTTATTTATACGTAAGCATTGAGACCTACATCCTCAGCCTAGATCCAGGACTAGAACAGATCAAAGTCTAACTTGAGATGCTAGTAAGACTTAATTCTCCATGACTTTATGTCATTGGTTTGTAGCTTTCCCCTACTAACCTTCATTAATCTTGGGCATGTATCCATCTGCTTTGACTTTTGTACTATTCTCAATGCCAAGTAACATTTGACTGATGCTATCTGTTACTAGCAATTCCCCTCCTAGGACCTGCATATGCACTGTGAACTCCAGACCTCAGACCAGGGCCCTATTTCAGCCCAAATGGACCTCTGACAATCTCTGCAGTTGCAAAAGAACTGTCTTTTGTGTCCAAAGATTCCTGCTGTGGGGTCCCTGCCTATGTGTCAAATCAAAGATATCTAGTCAGATCGGGTCATGTCATATATTAGATCTTGGACAGGGAAACTGGGATCATTGTGTCTCCTCCTCAGGGGTGAAATCTACTACAAGGCTAGTTCTCTTATCCTTTTCCTGGCCACTCACCTCTTTATTGCCAGTTTGCTACAATGCTCCAGCTGGTCTCATGGGTGAGCTTGTACTAATCATACCACTCAGACCCCAGGGCTGGGGAAGAAGCAAACTTCTATCAAGATCACAAGTTATTGGTCATTTTCTTTCCACACAGATGGCTGGTCTCATCTGGATAATCTAGTCGCATCTACCCCTTTAAAGGCCTCCCAAATCTGAATTTATTCTATTGAGAGAAGAAGAGAGTTAAAGAGATGGTTCTTGTATTTTAGGGCCAAAATATAAGAAATTCTAAAAATAAGTACATTTGTTGAGTACCCTTCACTACTACGCATGAAGCATTAAGATATAAACACAATATATGCAGTTAATCTTTAACTGAGGTGGATCAGATTGTAAAGCCTCCGACTACAATGCGGGAGACTGCGAGTTCGATCCCTGCGTTGGGAAGATACCCTGCAGAAGGCAATGGCAACCCACTCCAGTATTCTTGCCTGGAAAATCTCATGGACAGAGGACCCTGCTAGGCTGCAGTTCATGGGGTCACAAAGAGTCGGACACGACTTAGCGACTTCACTTTCACTATACGATACTTGCCTCAATAAGATTCATTTTAACTGAGACCACGACACATTTACTTTGATAATACATTATCTTTATGGATTATTGTGAGCATCTTGGGAAAAAAGGCTCCATGTTTCTGAAAATATTTTGTACTGACTTTCACTTAAAAACTAATTAACTCAATGAAAGTTTATGTTTACTAAAGCAATCTATTCTACCTACAGCTCCTCTACCTTAAGTTATTAGTAATAATCACTCTTCAAGATTCTTAAAATAGTGATAACACTGGGCATGTATGTGACTATTTTAAAATTCATTTATTCCCCTCACATTTCATGAGCATCTATAGTAGTTTTCCCCTATGGCAGGTGTCATGGAAAAACAGATGACAAAATGCTCAAGGGATTTATAATCCAATTGGGAAGATCAGGCATAGAGACAACCTTAGTATAAAGAATAAAATGAGAACCATAATAAGTTATGAGTTAATACAAGTATGAGTTAATTACAAGACTTCAAAAGTCGAGATAATTATGGGGTATTACTGAATAACTTCTGACCTCATTGAAACTGTTTTCCCTCAATATTTAGGGTAATGAGAGTGTCAGGTCTTAGCAGTTTTCCCATGGAAATATTGGACACTGGCTAAAATATTCTGGAAACATGCTTAAATTGGATGGTGCAGAGCCACTGTAGAAAGAGCTTCTTTATGTTATGAATTTACTCATTCCAGTGCAAACCACCAAGCATTTTATCCTAGAGCTGTATGAAAGCCCTCAACTAAAAGAATCAGGTCCTTTGCCAAATAAAACCACTGATTTTCCTCTTTCTCTCTCATAGGGAAGCTTAGGTTCTTGAATAGATTTTGCCCTGAGGAGTATGTTCATGTTTCTATAACTAATATGAAGAAGAAAAGTTAAAATGTAGTTTAGATTTCCAGGTCCAAAGCACCTCCAAATCATTTATTGGTATATTTATAGGACCATCCCTAGGGATTGTTGCAAAGCGTTTCCCAGGTTATCAGTGCTAAACATCCCCTCTCAGGAACTGATCATAAGCTCAGATTAAATATACAAAAGCAAAAGTGAGACCATCTCTTCTTCACTGACATGGAAGATGTACAGATTTCGAGAAGCATGTGAAGTGGAGGATGGTTCTGATAAACCAGTTCTGCAAGCATTATCTGGGTGTTACTTATTTAACAGCTACCAAAGGACAGAAAATGTCTTGATTTTGACAAATGAGGAAATGATCAGAGACAAGCTATCAGGGCCCTCTTTCTACATATGCCTTCACTCTGGCCTTGCCCCCTGATTTACAGCAAGCTATCTCATCTTGGTAAAACAGCGTGGGTCCAGGCAACCAAAGTAGTTCTATTTACTGGAGTCAACTCCTTGTTAGAGTTAGCTGATAGCATGGCTTGCTAGCTAGAGGCCCATAAGAGGCAGCGAGGTCTGAACCTTATTTGGAGGCCATTTTTTGATGCCTGTTCAAGGATTCTGGTCAGCAAAATATAATATAGAAAAAATGTGCTGCTTATCTGGCTATACTCTTTGTCTTCATCAGTCAAAAAACATCAGAATTATTAGTAAGCATATAAGATTTTGGAGAAGGCAATGGCACCCCACTCCAGTACTCTTGGCTGGAAAATCCCATTCATGGAGGACCCTGGTGGGCTACAGTCCATGGGGTCGCTAAGAGTTAGACACGACTGAGCAACTTCACTTTCACTTTTCACTTTCATGCATTGGAGAAGGAAATGGCAACCCACTCCAGTGTTCTTGCCCGGAGAATCCCAGGGACCGCGGAGCCTGGTGGGCTGCCATCTATGGGGTCGCACAGAGCTGGACATGACTGAAGTGACTTAGCAGCAGCAGCAGCATGTAAGATTTCTGTAAGAGACCCTGATGCTGGTAAACATTGAGGGCAAGAGGAGAAGGGTGTGGCAGAGGATGAGATGATTGGATAGCATCACCAACTCAGTGGACATGAGTTTGAACAAACTCAAAAAGATGGTGAAAGACAGGGAATCCTGGTGTGTGGAAATTCATGGGGTTGCAAAGAGTCAGACATGACTTAGTGACTGAACAAGAACAGTGTAATACATCTGTAAGAGGCAGAAGAGTAGCTCAAACATACAAGAGGATTATATGAAATAGATTTTAAAGCCATGAGAAGTTTAAGTTGAATTTATCATAGTATAGCCTAGTATTTTTATCCTACTATCTTGGTCAATTATACTAAAATGAGAAATGACAAATTTATATTGTATATCTGAAGGGCATAGCAACTATGCCACATGAGTTTATTTTAAAAAAATCATGAACATATATATGTGGAGAGAATATACAAAATGCATCATTTCTCCACAAGCACAGCCCATAAATTGCTCCAATCTAAATTACCAATGAAGTGTTTGCTAGAGTTTCCTAGCAAAGTGAATGGAATCTTTGGGTGTATTTTATATTATAGAACTTCATCTATTTTTAAATTATTATTTTATATAACTCTTCAGGCAAAGAGCAATTTTTGCTTGTGCACATTGGTTACGTAAGATCTTTGGCTTCCTGTTGGTCTTTTCTGGCTGAATCAGTCACCACGAGGAAATTCACCTTCAAGTCTGAAGGACAACCATGGATGTGATCATTGTGGAGCTCTTGTGTTCTGCTCTACCCCCAGCCCTGGGTATAAAATGCATACGTCATGGGAGGACAGATACGCAGGACAAGCTATGCCAGCGGCTTTGTGCACTAGGGCAGGTAGGAGAGATGTGAAGATGTGGATATCTCAGTAGTTCTGTTTTTAGTTAAGAAAACAATGTGTCTGTGTGTGTGTGTGTTCATGGTGGATACTTTAGCTTCAAGGCTTTTGCACTTGAAATTTGTGCTCACTGTTTCTCAACAAATATGCTCTTGGCAGTTTTGTTGGACTCCTCTTCATTGTCGGTAGTTGTCCTGTGCATGGCAGATAATGGAGTCTCCTTGGGTCCATCAGCTAATTACCCACAGTAGCACTCCTCTTCTATTCACTCACCACACAATCACTGTGACAACCAACACACTTTCACACAATTGCAAATGGCACCCTGGTTAGAGGAATATCAATATAGGTTGTGGTTTATGGTGCTCTTATACCAGGTTGCACATAATTGCTCCTCACCTCTTTGAGGTCTTTGCTCTGATGACACCCTTCCTGTGAAGCTGCCCATGAAAAATGAGTCTCAAGTAAGCAATCTGCCCCTCTCTACTCTGCTTCCCCTTCTTCCCAACTCTATTTTCCTCCAGAGCACTTATCACCATCTGGGATGTAATTTTTGCTTGTTTATTTTCTGTCCTTTCTCCTCACCCACCATAATTGGTGCTTGATAAATATTTGTCAAATAAAAAGGTCTAAATAGAGCGGGATAAATTGTTCTTCCTTTGCCTCCTGAACTTTAATGTAAATCAAGCTAGGGTAACATGCTATTCCAAAACAGCATGAAGAGACATGCTATTCCAAAATATCCCACAGGCTTATTAACCTGTGCAGTGCCACACACTAACCATATTGAACCAGTCCATGACCTGAGGCAGACCACTGAAGGCTTCCTTTCCTTCTCCTCTGCTGCTTCTCACCTTGCTGGATCCCAGGATGAAAATAAATGGCTGGCAAGCATAGGAAACAGATGGTACACCCAAAGCATATCTATGATGGGATATTTTTGTTAAGATCTTTTTATCAGGCATAATGGGCTTCCCTGGTGGTTCAGCGGTAAAGAATCTGCCTGCAGTGTAGGAGAAGCAGAAGATGCGGGTTCAATCCCTGGGTCAGAATATCCTCTCGAGGAGGGCATGGCAACCCACTCTAGTATTCTTGCCTGGAGAATCCAATGGACAGAGGAACCAGGAAGGCTACAGTCTGTAGGGTCCCAAAGATTCAGACATGATTGAAGTGACTTAGCACTTCAGTCCCCAGCAGGCAGGGTAGGGAGTGGCTGTGCCGTGCTGTGCTTACTAGCTCAGTCGTGTCAAAAGGAGTGGCTACTGGGACTCCAAACATGAGAGTCATATGGAGAAGGCTGGTATAAGGAAGCCTTAACTTTGAGGATAACCAGTTAGAGGTGACTCTTTAAAGAAGGAGCTGGTGGGATAAATATCCAGACCTCATTATCTTCCCCTCTTCTATCTCCTGCTTGGGCTCCATGGTGATAACAGTAAAGGCGAAGCTAGAGCCCTGGGGTGCTCACTGCTACAGTGACCGGAAAAATCTGGGTAGAGGAGAGCAGAGAGATAAGCCTGCAAAATAAGCTTATTTCTCGAAGCAATAAGCTTTGAGAGAAACTTGGAAAGAAAGTGAAGTAGACAGAGAAGTTTCTACCAAACTTTCAATCACCCTATGGACTCTATAAAATCTGTTTTTGATTTTGTAAAATCAGGCAAATATCAAATACCCCAAATTCATTAAACACCCCAGATTACTTTGAATCACCTTTTAGGTCTTGGTGTACCTGTGCCAACCTGTGCTGGCATTTTTATCTTCCTTGGTCCTGATAAGGTTGGAAACTTGGTGGCCCTTGACTAACAGGGAGAATTTCTGGGTATGTTCTTATCACCGGTGTTGGGGGATTGTGAGGGCACAGGGAAAGATGACTCCATCCAGCCTGGGGTGGGATCTGCTAATATCCAACTAGCTACCTAACATTCTCTTTCAGGATGAGGGTATAAGGCCAGGATTCCATAAGTATAGATATTAGAACTGTGAAGTATTCCTCCCTCTACATTCTTTGCTTATTAGAAAATGAGTGTTACTTTTAATGAAATGGATGAGATTCTTCAGAAAATAATTGTAGTCTCCATTAAGAATGAGCCCCGCAAAATCTGTTCTTAATTTAGTAAAATCAGGCCAGTGTCAAATACTCCAAATTCACTTACATGAAAAAGTAAAATAAAATCTCACCCATTAAATGGCAAGCACGATCGTCCATCCTATAGAGTAGCCACGTGGTATTTACAGATTGTAGAAGAGGGAATCCCCTGCAGATCCCGTTAACGTTATGAAAGTGAAAAAAATGGAAGTGTTAGTCAGTCATCCATGTCCAACTCTCGGTGACCCTGTGGACTGTAGTCCATCGGGTTCCTCTGTCTATGGGATTCTCCAGGCAAGAATACTGGAGTCGGTTGTCATGCCTTTGTCCAGTGGATTGTCCTGGCCCAGAGACTGAGTCTGCACTTCTTTTGTTTCCTGTATTGACAGGCAGGTCCTTTACCACTAGTGCCGCCTACGAAGCCCCATAGGCATGTGTCCAGATACATATATCAAGAAAGCATTTACTTACCCTTTAGCTCTGGGTAGACAGGAAATTACAAGTGTGTGTGTGTGTGTGTGTGTGTGTGTGTGTGTGTGTTATGTGTAGTTGGGAAAAGGGCTGGTAGATTGAAATAAAGACTAAAGTGGGTTGCTCTGCTAATTGTCAGAAAAATTAGAGTAGAACATATATGCCTACAAGCAAACTAGACATTAGGTTTTCAGATAGTTTAAAACACACGGACCTCCGAGGCTTCTGCAGCGGCACATGACAGCCTGTTCCCAGCTGGGCTTTGGCTCAGGCCAATCTAATTCCTCTGCTAAGCCCCTTCCAAATGCCTTGTGAACCAGCTGGGGCCTAGCGATGACTGGGTAAGGCCACCATTCTCCAGAAGAGAGCAGACAGCTCTCACTGGCAACAAGCCCCTAAGGACAGTGCGGAAAGAGCTCTCCATCAGTCAGCTCTCAGCTCCTATAATCACCTATGATTGTGGGTTATGGCATGTTTTGGGTATTAGCAAGAACATTTAAAAAGGAGTTTATTGGTGAGATTTCTTGAGGGATTTTGAGGACAATGAGAGGCCAAGTGGGAATGCTTTCGTAAAGAAAAGAAAACAGATGGAGAGATTTCTCCCAGAGAGACGCAGAGCAGATTTTCTTATTTTCCCATTGTTCCATTCTGTGTCCCAAGCAGTGGCAGGAACACAGCTGGGACTCAGCAAAGACTTCCTGGCCTTGTATGTAACTAAGAAGCAGCAGATCCCTTTGCTGTCAAGGGACCTGCACATCCCTGAACAAGGAGGATGCCAGCAGTCACTGTGATCTCTGGAGGCCAGCATGCTTGCCCCTGATTTCTGAATATCACATAAATATCCTATTATTTAGTCTGAACTGATCAGGAGTCAGGTCAAGGGAATGGGCACAGGAATAATAATGTCTATGATTGACTATCTCACTTCCCAGTAAGGATGGAGACTTATAATTATTTCTATTTATTTAAAAAAGAAAAATGGACACTTCTTATATGTCTTTTTGTGGGCTTGAGATCTACACTGTGAAACATGGATCTTTTGAAAATTACTATATTTGTAAACAAAACCAAGTAAACTGTATTTCTACTTTCCCTTATCTTTCTTTTGCCAGATTTTTTTTATTTAGAGTAAATACACAGCTTTGTAGTAATGCATCAGCAAAGTTGAAAGATATAGAAAAATGTAAGCAAATCAATTGCATCTCTAAATATTAACAATGAACAATTAACTTACGGGTCTGATTATAGTTAATACACAGACATAAGAATTAAAAATGCTAAGTTACTGGCCATTCCTCCGACAGTATGGATGATGAGCCATTTGTGGGAGAACCCAGAAGGATGAGGGAAAATGGAGCAGAGAGATGAATGTATCAGACAGGTATCAATACCATAAAGATACTTACAAGAGTCTCTAGAATAGAGATTCTGGAGAACAACCAAACATGAGAGAGGGAAAATCACAATTATACAATTATATAACATTTATATATTATACAATTATATAATATTTATATGTTAAATAATACTTATATAACACATATATAATATGTAAAAGTATACAATATTTAATATTTCATTTATTTTATAAATATTTATTTTATATAATATATATAGTATTTCTCTTAGGCTACTTTCTAATTTTTTTTCTTTTATTGGCATGTAATTGCTTTCAATGTTGTGATAGTCTCTGCTATACAATGAAGTGACTCAGCTATATGTATACATATATCCCTTCCCTCTTGAGCCTCCTTCCCACTGCCCCATCCCACCCATCTAGATTATCACAGAGCACTAAGCTGAGCTCACTGTGTTATAAGCAGTTTCCCACTAGCTATCTATTTTATACATGGTATTGTATATATGTCAGTCCCAATCTCCCAATTTGTTCCACCTTCCTCTTCCCTGCCTTGTGTTCACATGGATATTTATCTTTATCTACATCTGTATCTCTATTTCTGCCCTGCAAATAGGTTATCTATATCATTTTTCTAGATTTCACATATATGCATTAATATACAATATTTGTTTCTTTCTTTCTGATTTTCTTCACTTTCTATGACAAATTCTAGGTCCATCCGCATGTATATAAATGAGCCAATTTTGTTCCTTTTTATGACTGAGTAATATCCCATCATAAAAATTATGAGGTCTAACCTCACAAAAGTCAGAATGGCCATCATCCAAAAATCTATAAGCAATCAATGACAAAGAGTGTGTGGAGTAAAGGGAACCCTTATGGTGGGAAAAGGGAACCTTATCGGTGGGAGTGTAAAAGGATAATATAGGTACTGTGAAGAAGATTACAAAGCTTCCTTATAAAATGAAAAAACAGAAATACCATATGATCCAGCAATCCCACTATTGGGTATATGCCCTTAGAAAACCATAATTCAAAAAGATACATGTACCTCACTGTTCACTGCAGCACTATTTACAACAGCCAGGACATGGAAGCAACCTAGATGCCCATCGAGAGACAAATGGATAAGGAAGATGTGAGACATATCTAATTTTCTATTGACCACCCTGATTTCCTGGGGGCCCTGAATGGGCCTTAGAAATAAGTACACTCTGAACGTACCTTGTGAGAAATCGCCGAGCCTGTTCCAAATCGCTACAATGGCTGGTTTTGCTGCCTCCCACACTGGAGTCTTCATATATCAGATCTACCTCTTGACCAGCCTCCATCTCCTTAAGTCGTGAAGGATATGCCCCACCTTGACCATGGCTGTGTCTGACCCCTGAATCTTCCATGCCTGGGTTCTGCACTGTATATCTCACTCACTTACATCCTTGATCTTGCCTTTCTGATCCTTCCACTCCCCTATCCAGCTGCCAAATTCCAGGTGCACCCACATCCTTCCTCTTCCTCATCCCATCCTCAGCCATTGATCCCTGACATTTAAATAGTTTGTGGATCATTCTGGTTAGAAGGCTGACCTTGGAGGTATGTCCTGTATGAAGTAATAGAAAAATGTAAAAAGGGACAGGAGAAAATGCTAACTGATACCTAGGTAACGCAGTATCTATCTAAAGGGGGTTCCCAATTAAGAAAAAAACTAAAATATGTACATTGATACCAAAATGTATTCTCTCCTCCTACTCAATCCTCTTGAAGACCTCAAACTTGGATGCATTTGTCTGTTTTGCTTTTTTTCATTTTTTTCTGTGTCACTTTTCCCTTGAGGTGATACTTTCTTCTATCTCCTCAACATGAACTCTTAGTTTCATTTCAGCTTTATTTAAACATTTTAAGACAAATTGAGTGAACTTGGCTGTAAATAATTCAGGCCACTCCCCCTATTGAAATCTACATCTCTGGCCATGTACTGCCTGCATTATAAGCATCCTGAAGCAAGCATACATAGGAACCCATTTCATTAATTGAATAGATTAAGAAGAGTTTCATTTATTCTGCCAGAGGCTAAGGCCAGTCATTAATTTATCAAGAGAATTAAATATGCTCCTGGGGGAACAGTCCAAACATTATTTTTAACTCTGGCAGAAAGAATTGATAAAATGCCGATCATCCAAGATGGCAACATCTTTTTTGATTTATGTATTTTATAGGATGAAAATAAAAATGCCAAACAGTGACATATTCTGAAATGGTCCATGAGAGATTGTAGTAACATTAAGAACTCTTGTGGAAGGTGCAGGAAATGTCACCAGTCAATCATAAACCTCTAGAGGTGATTCAAAGGCCTCTCAATCCGATCATTTCTAAGTGAATTTGCTTGTTTGAAAATGGTCTTTAATTAAACCTTATTTAAAATAATGCAAATAGTCTGGATACTTGTCCTTTCACATTTCGATTGTGGGCAGGTCAGAAAGCATCCTCACCAGCCAGCACAGTGCTTATCAGAATCTACATACATTAGTCAATGAATATACCTTGTAGAGATTTATTGAGGGCCTCATAAGTGTCAGGTATAGTGCTAGCCCTGAGATAAACAGTGGCAAGGTAAACTCTATCTCTAGTCCTTTGGAGCCTCTGATCCAGGAAAAAAGATCATAAACAAATCAACTGAGTTTCTAGCTATTTCAGAGAATAATAAGTGATACAAAAACCATAATAGAATAGAGTTAGAGAATAACTAGAAATGGTCACATCCTATAAGGTGATTAGGGAAGATATTTCTGAGGAGACTAGACATGATTTATGAGAAGGAGCCAGTCTTGAAAGAATGTAGGAGAAGTCTTCCAACAGAGTGAATAACATGTATGGTGGCTTGAAATTGGGAACAATTTTGGAGTATCTGTAGAAAAGAGGGCAGGCCAACATGGCTGAATCATAGAGAAAAGAGAAGAGAGTGGTATGAGATCTGAGCAGAGAAATAAAATAGACCCAATTAATGATACAAGCTTTATTTCAACATACTAGAAGGTCAGTGATCTGTGAAGAGGTAGGATAGGATTTACATTCTTTAAGTATTTCTCTGGCTGCTACAAGAAGAACAGACATTAGTGGGACAAGAGAGAAATCTGAGAGCCAAATTGAGAGGCAATTTCAGAATTTAGGCAAGAGATGATGATGATTTGGACTGAGATTTTTGCAAATATAATGGAACATGGATAGGTTTTAGAAACAGTTTGGTAGTTGAACTGGCAGATGAAGTGATAAATTAGATGTGGGGAGAGTGATAGAAACAAAGAGAGGAGGAGCTAACTCTTTGGCTTTTGATTTGAATAACTTATTTGATTATGTTTAGGGTTATTTCCCTGCCTAATTAAACAAAGGCTATCATGATGAAAACAGATATGCCTTCTTTAGTAATCAACAACACGAAAGTAGGATGTATTGACCCAAACAGTGCTACTGTTAGTGTGTGTGTGTTAACCAATAACTTAGTAGTTATCACTGAATTGTTGCTATTTACTGTGATGAATTTTCTCAATTTAGCAATATATTATTTTGACTCAAGCAGTACCTGTTTTCAAAATGGTGATAAACATATCAGCTGTAGGTGTTATAGATTAGATATGATTCTTCATAGGAAAAAAATTTTGAGTGAGTAGAATATTTGAGTTTTTGCCAAGGTGTGCTTGGATTTCTCTTGACTCCTTTCCTCTTTTTAAAGGTCAAGAAAAGCCATGTGGGTGACATGGAATTTATGCCAAATGCTGACTCTCATCTAGGATGAACATATCTTGAGTTCTATTCAGCAAAGTTATCTCTCCTTGAGATTTCACCTAAAATATTTTTATTACATAATAAGGTAAATTAATGCCCTGCAAATGTAATGTGTCTCCGTGATATACAGAGTATTTTGGATTTTATACACTTAGCAAAGCATTTATCCTATTATCACATAATCACTTCCAGCCTAAATAAAGAATCTGGTGCTTAATGCACAATGAATTCTATCTTTCAGCAGCTTTATTGCTGTATCAGTTATTAATTTAAATTTGTGTCATTTTTAGTTAACAAGAAAGATAGCATAAAGATTTGTTTGTATTAGATTATATTGAATATCCTTACATTGGGGTATTTAACATTGCAGGAATAAGCTATCATATTATTATTGCAATCTAGACACTCTTATAGTATGTTTAATCCTCCAGCATCCAAAAGTGCTTTTTAAAACCATAAATATAGGGAGCTCGTTTAACTTTCAAGTGGTATAGCAGTCTAGGAGATAGGTGTCTGAGTCACAGGAATGGTGAGGCTCTCAGTACTTAATAATCCAATAGTTTTAGATCATGCTTTAGCCCATGACACGTCCATAAGAGTGTGTGTGTGTGTGTGTGTGCATGTGTGTGCATGTGTGCTCAGTCATGTTCAACTCTTTGCAATCCCATGGACTGTAGCCCTCCAGGCCCCTCTGTCTATTGGATTTTCCAGGCAAGAATACTGGAGTGGGTTGCCATTTCCTCCAGGGAATCTTCATGATCTGTGCATCAAATCTGCGTCTCCTGCATCTCCTGTATTGGCAGGCAGATTCTTTACCACTGAATCACCTGGGAAACCCATAAGTATGTCGTTGTTGTGCAGTTGCTGAGTCATGTCTGACTCTTTGTGACCTCATGGACTGCAGTATGCCAAGCTCTTCTCTCCTTCACTGTCTGCCGCAGTTTGATCAAATCCATGTCCGTTGAGTTTGTGATGCTATCTAATCATCTCATCTTCCTAAGTATGATGAAGATTAATTAGGTTACACTTAGCGAGAATTTAGAGCTTTATGATGAAGACACAAAAACATACCACGTATGCTGGATTTTTCTTGCTTTTGTAAACCTACTTCCTGAAATGGATTACAGAATCCCTTTGCCCTTAACTTTGTTTTTCCTTGAGCCACCATTCCCAGTCATCTACAACATGGTGTATGTTCTACAGACATCTCTTTATGAGAGCTTCATGTACCCGTGGATCCTCACAGAGAGAATGCTTAACTATATTTTATAGATGAAGTGTATCAGGTTCTTAAGGTTTCAGTTTGCTCAATTTATAACTTCAAAATAGTTTCATATTTCTGAGGGGTGGAAGGGAGCACATAGTACTTTGAGAAGCAGAACTTTAACACTGAGTATGTGGCAAGTTATCCTGAGATATTATTCTCATCTTGATAGTTTACCTGATTTCTTTTTCACTCTATTCCCAACCAGGAAATATACTTTTAGGCCAAAAATGAGGAGCTGCTTTATGCCAATTAAAGTGTAGATTCTGTATTGAGGCCCATTGCATATGAATAGTCTTCAGTGAGATAAGTACAGATATTGAGAGGGAGAATTGAAAAATATTTATAACAACTTGACAGTAATTTTATGTCTCTTGACTCTGATATAATAAAGCAAATTGGCTTCACCTCTTAAAATTTAACTTTGACTTCATCTTTGTGTATAAAGTATTAAACCATAACAAAGCAGGGAGCTGCGAAAATGATGCTTCATCACAGATATTTTGAGAGGCACTGGACTAGACAGTGGGTGTGCAAAAAATATATGGACAATTAGTGACCCCCAGTCTCCACACTTTTGGGAGCCAAAACATCATGAAGACAAACATGCCCCAGGAAAGAGTAAGCTCAAGATGAATTGAGCTAGTTGGAACCCTAGACTAACTGGTAGAAGTTTCTATGCCCCCCACGAGTCATGGAAACCACAGACTGTAGCCTCAAAGCAAGTTAGAGACAGAGCTGAATGAGACACTGGCCATACAATGATTAATTGAAAAAGAGTGAAGAGTATTCCAGCAGCCACCTAGATAGAACCTCAGAATATAACTGACAACTCAGTGACCACCTGGAAAGAAAGTTTGAAGTCCAAAAATATTTCCTCGCTCTTTTTTTTTTTTTTTTTGTCCTTAAACACTAAAAATTCATGCAGAATACCCAGGTAAAGAATCTTGGTGCAAAAATGGGGGTTTATAACTTTGCTACCATGGCTTAGATGAACTAAAAATAAAAGTTAAGCTGAAATATTGTTATACATTTCTTACCTTGTTAACCAGTGATAACTGTCCCAAACATCTACTCAAAGCCAACCACCAGATGATATAAAGTATTAGCAACAACAGGCTAAATCCCTTTATTTGCCCCAAGGGAATATGTCATCTTAAAAGCCAAGAGCATTAACTTTCTCCAAAAGGGAATGGGCTCCCAAGTTGCCATGATTTCATAGTGATTTTGACTCAGAAAGTTTGATGGTATCATTAATCCTGTTTTCTTTATCCACTTCTATTTCTAATCAGTTATAGGATTCTGCCAACTATTTGTTTGATATGTTTCTCATATTTGTTCTTACTTTCTGCTTCTACTGAAATCAAACTAATTTGTGTTATCATTTCCTCAAGCTTTAATTTCCTCAAGCAAAATATCTAATTTTTCAGATTCTAGTCTGTCCTATCTTCCATACAACTTTTTTTTTACCCTAAAACTAAGACATTCTTTAGATCATGACAGGACCCTGCTCAAAATCCATTGGTTCTTATTGTTAATAGAATAAAATCTAAGTTCCTGGATCTGACCATAATCAGCCTTTCCACGCTTACATCATACTTCCCCTACCCCTTTCCCCTACCCCTACAGCAGTTGTCCCCATTAGCCAGGGCTTCCTGCTGTCTTCTTAACACATTAGGCTTAATTTTGCCTGGTTTCCTCTCTTGTTGTGTTTTCCCCTTGAAACACCTGTCTTCTACTTAAACAAATTCTCCCCACTCCTGAAATCCTAGATTTCTACCTACTTCAGGAGATCTTCTGCCTCGCCTGGATGCTTGCTCAGTATTATGTAACATTCAGTATAATTTCTGCCTGATATTTATAGTGACTGACTCATTCCTATTTTCCCAGGTATCTTCCAGTTTTAGCATCTTTATCCTGGGAAATTCCTTAAACCTGGGGTACTATCATTATGTTCTGAAGGTCTCATTCTCTGTTCTCAATTAAATTGGAATCTTGTTGTCCAGCTCATCTGTAGGTTGAGGACTTCATTTTACATTTACCCTACACAAATTTACCCAAAACACCACTTATCATGAGATGCTCTATTAGAGCCAAGAAGTTAATAAACTCTTTCCTGGTAATTCCTCTTGTCTTCCACCTCATAGTTAGACTATGATAGAAAAAGTTTGGGGTGTTATAGAGTTAGACAGAAATAGCCAAACCTGGCAGGGCTCCTGAAAAGAAATTCACAATCAATCCTGTGAAACTAGACCTACTTGGGGAATCCAGAGTATTTTGGAAATTTTAAAATAAACTTGGACTGGCTTTTCAGATGGAAACCATCTCTAGGTCCTCTAAGCCAGAAAGCTCCCGCTTTTCTGTCTCCTTTTTTCTTTCTAAGAGTCTAGCAATAGTCAAAAGGTGGTAGAAGAGAGCTGGAGGAAGTGTATGGAAGGAGAGTACTTCTTAGTAAATTCTGGGAAGCTTATGCAAGCAACATAAGCAGAGCTGCACCCAGGAGGTTCTCTTTCCAGAATTGAGGAAAAGTTCACAAAAATTTCAGAGAGCCTGTTACATGCTCTATACCATACCCCCATCGTCGCAGAGAACCTCCATAGCCAACTTACAAAATGCTATCTTTAATATGCAAGATTTGGGGTAAACAAGATTATATATACTTTGAAAATATGTTTTAGATAGATTACAGCCAACAATCCTTTTGTAATAAATGTTTCCCTTGAGCCGTATAGAAATGCTTCTTGCCTTTAGCTGCTTGACTACTTTTTACTCCCTTGTGATGCCTGCTGTCCTTAAGGGCACCAATAGTTTTTCATTTACAAAAAATAAAGTCATTCTCTGTATATGAGGACAAAATAGAAATTAATATATCAATACATTGGTTGTTGGATTAAGAAAGTGTGTTTAAGGAAAGGTCCTTGATAAATAGGGGAATTTAGAAATGATTGGAGGTGAATAGGCCAGAGTGGGTGTATTAGCCAGGGTTTTCCTCAGAAATAGAACCAATATGATACACACACACACACACACACACACACACACACACACACATAGATATTAATTTACTTTAAGAAATTATAAATTGACAGTGGAGCTTATAAGTCCAAAATCTACAAGACAGTCTGTAAATATAGCAAACATTAAAATTGCAATCTGGAATCAAAAGACTGGAAGTTGTTTTCCTGTCATTCAGTCATGTCCAATTCTTCATGACCCCATAGACTGCAGCATGCCAGGCTTCCCTGTCCTTCACTATCTCCCTGAGTTTGCTCAAACTCATATCCATTAAGTCATTGATGGCACCCAACCATCTCATCCTCTGCCACCCCCTTCTCCTCCTGCCCTCAATTTTTCTCTGCATCAGGGTCTTTTCCAATGAGTTGGCTCTTCACATCCAGGTGGTCAAAGTATTGGAGCTTCAGCATCATTTCTTCTAATGAATATTCAGGCTGTAAACAGGTATAATTTCTAAGAGAAAAACTTGAGGCAGAATTCCTGCAAGGGACCTCTGTATATGACCTTTTACGACCTTTCACTGATTAGATGAGGCCCATCTTTATTATGGAATGTAATCTGCTTTACTCAAAGCCAATTGATTTAAATATTAGTCACATATGGAGGATAACTTCACATCAATAAATAGACTAGTGTTTGACTAAAAAACTAGCCACCATAGCTTATAAGTTGACATATAAAGTTAGCCTTCACAGTGGACATGTTCAATGTCAAAAAATAAAATTTTATTAAGTATAAGCAAGATATACATTCAAGATGAGAGTTATATTTTAAGGTCTGCATTAGTATAAGGATGACAGAAACTCTAAAATTCCCTAAGTGCATATTCTTAAAGTTGAATCATATCTGAACATAAAGGATTAATTTTAACATTTTACCTGTCCCCTCCAACAATAAGAAAGTCATATGTGAATCTAAGTTTCACCACTTTGCCTGGTTTAACACAATAGGCCAAGGGAAGGCATGCTCTGCAGCATTTGTAAAGCTAATGGAAAAACACTGCAGGGGAAGGTCTCAAAGCCGCAGAGTATGGTAAAGACTAGGTTGTAATCTAATTAGCAAATGATAATAGAAGCCAATGGAAAACAGACCTCATGCCCAAGAACTACAATTCCCTTGGGAAATAAATGATTGATCACTTGGAGACAGGAAACAGATAGGGGAAACTGTGTTCTTGCCTTTGACCTGAAACATAGATCACGATTTCCACCCTGAGTGAAACCATTTATAAGAAACCAAATGCTTTACATTCCAGCAGTCTCTCATTTACAGGGAAGACAGGTGAAGTCCTCCAGCAGAACACCAGTGACTCTTGCTATAAAATTCCTAACTTACCTAAGAAATTTTGCTAGATGCCGAATTGCACTAGTAAAGTGGTATTCTTCTCAATTTGAACATCTTAAAAAGACCTAGCTCCTTAGCCCCCCCTTTACCCATCTCACTGTTCAAGCGGAGAGTCCAGAGTCATGCTGCTCATCATTCATGCTAAGTCATTTGAATTGTGTCCAACTCTTTGCGACTCTTTGAACTGTAGTGTGCCAGTCTCCTTTGTTCCTGGGATTCTCCAGGTAAGAGTACTCAAGTCGGTTGCCATGCCCTCCTCCAGGGGATCTTCCTGACCCAGGGTTTAAACCCAGGTCTCTTAAGTCTCCTGCATTGGCAAGCAGATTCATGACAGTCTGATACATCAAGAGACAAGTTGTTAGGGAAAGCAATAGTGACTTTACTCAGAAAGCCAGGAGACTGAGAAGGTGGTGAACTAGTGTCCCCCAAAACAATCTTCCCCAAGTAAGAATTTAGCTTCCTTTTACACTGAAAGGGGAGGTTTTGTGGTTGGTTGCTGCAAACTTCTTGGTGTCAGAATCCTTTGTTCTTGCAGCTCTCCTTGTAGGTCAGGTCATAATGTTCTTGTAAACCTCCATCAGGACAAATGGTCTATTCCGCAACTTTTAATCTCTATATGAATGGAAAAGTTGTTATATCTTTAAAGGTCAGAGCCTTGAGAAAGGGGGTTACCCTGTATATTTCAGGCTACAGGCAACATTTTTAACTTGCACCAAAAACAACAGAATATAAAGGTTAAACTCAAAGAAACAGATCCAATACAGTCAGATTTTATCTTTCCTATTAAAAAATGTTAAAGATAGCCATGGTCACCCATCCTCTTGGTCACATTTTAGCAGGTTCTTCTTAGAGAAAGTCACCCTTGCAAAATTAGAGCTTTTCCACAGTCTATATCTTTGCCTCCAGAAGGGATGTTCTGCTTCCAGAAGGACTCAGCTCCATTTCACAAAGAGAAAATTTTGCCGGACGGAGCAATGTGAACAATATTGTAGCACAGGTTAAAGGAATTGCACTGTAAGACTGTGGAATAGTGGCATTGGACAGTCCTTTGAGTATATCATTCTCAGGTCATTGTTTAGATAAGACTATTTAACATGACCCACAAGTACTCAGAAGTGTCTATGAGCAAATGAACTGAGAAAATTTGGCTGGGCAAGAAAACAGATCCTGAAGGCAGAGTATAGCGCACAAAAAATGTTTGGAAAACAGATGAAAGAAACCAAATAGTAGGAAAGTAAAAAAGAAGACTGCACCTTTGCTCAGATAACATGAATGTTTGCAACAGAACAATGGGAATTGAGATCTAAACTCCCTTTAGATTTATCAATACAAGAGAAGGTAGGGAAGAAAGGCACAGAAGACTTTCTATACCAGAGGAAGGCCTGGCTTGTTTGCTGTGGTCAGAAAAGTAAAATTCAAAGTAATATATGATTCAATCAAGAAACAAAGAACTCCTCGAAGTAGTCATTTCTAAAATATTATTCCTCTCCTTTAAAATTTCCCTTCAATTACTTTCTATTCAGTTCAGTTCAGTTCAGTTGCTCAGTCATGTCCGACTCTTTGTGACCCCATGAATCGCAGCACACCAGGCCTCCCTGTCCATCACCAACTCAGACTCACGTCCATCAAGTCAGTGATGCCATCCAGCCATCTCATCCTTTGTCGTCCCCTTCTCCTCCTGCCCCCAATCCTTCCCAGCATCAGAGTCTTTTCCAATGAGTCAACTCTTCGCACAAGGTGGCCAAAGTACTGGAGTTTCAGCTTTAGCTGAAACTAAATCCCAGGGCTGATCTCCTTCAGAATGGACTGTTTGGACCTCCTTGCAGTCCAAGGGGCTCTCAAGAGTCTTCTCCAACACCACAGTTCAAAAGCATCAATTCTTCGGCACTCAGCCTTCTTCACAGTTCAACTCTCACATCCATACATGACCACAGGAAAAACCATAGCCTTGACTAGATGGACCTTAGTCAGCAAAGTAATATCTCTGCTTTTGAATATACTATCTAGGTTGGTCATAACTTTTCTTCCAAGGAGTAAGTGTCTTTTAATTTCATGGCTGCAGTCACCATCTGCAGTGATTTTAGAGCCCCAAAAAATAAAGTCTGACACTGTTTCCACTGTTTCCCCATCTATTTCCCATGAAGTGATGGGACCGGATGCCATGATCTTCGTTTTCTGAATGTTGAGCTTTAAGCCAACTTTTTCACTCTCCTCTTTCACTTTCATCAAGAGGCTTTTTAGTTCCTCTTCACTTTCTGCCATAAGGGTGGTGTCATCTGCATATCTGAGATTATTGATATTTCTCCCAGCAACCTTGATTCCAGCTTGTGTTTCTTCCAGTCCAGCGTTTCTCATGATGTACTCTGCAAAAGGCAGAGGAACCAGAGGTCAAATTGCCAACATCTGCTGGATCATGGAAAAAGCAAGAGAGTTCCAGAAAAACATCTATTTCTGCTTTATTGACTATGCCAAAGCCTTTGACTGTGTGGATCACAATAAACTGTGGAAAATTCTTCAAGAGATAGGAATACCAGACCACCTGACCTGCCTGTTGAGAAATCTGTATGCAGGTCAAGTAGCAACAGTTAGAATGAACATGGAACAACAAACCGGTTCCAAATAGGAAAAGGAGTACATCAAGGTTGTATACTTTCTATTACCTTTAGTTAAAATGTCTCACAAATGAATATTGACTCCTAGGGCTTCCTTGGTAGCTCAGCTGGTAAAGAATTCTCCTGCAGTGCAGCAGATCCCCGTCTGATTCCTGGGTCATGAAGATCCCTTAGAGGAGGGATAGGCTACCCACTCCAGGATTCTTGGACTTCTTTGGTGGCTCAGACAGTAAAGAATCTGCCTGTAATGCTGGAGACCTGGGTTCATTCCCTGGATTGGGAAGATCCTCTGGAGAGGGGAATGGCTACCCACTCCACTATTCTTGCCTGGAGAATTTCATGGACAGAGGAGTGTGACAGGCTATATATAGTCCATGGAGTCACAAAGAGTCATACGTGACTGAGCAACTGAACAACAACAACCAGTAAAAGTCTTTTAATTTTGTTTGAAAATGGAGGAGAGTCGTGCGTAAGGAGGACCATAAACATGTAGTCTTTGATCCACTGATTCTATATCCATGATTCTGTTCTAGGAAAATAAATCAGTTAAAACCGTATACACCTTCATGTTCCTTCATGTTTTCTGTCAAATGTATGCAATTCATACTCTTGGAAATAGTCAAAATATCCCTGTTAGGAAAATGGTCAAATAAATTATGCTATTGTCATTTAGTAGACTATAATATACTTATTAGAATTTTTTGAGAGTTTTTAGTTAAAAAGGAAATACTTATAGTAAAAGTCTGAAGCAAGTAAAGCAGCATGGAAAAATACATTATGATTTTAACAAAAGATAGAGAAGGAAAAGAGCTGGATAGACGTATTACATTAAAAATGTTAATGGGGGCTCATATGGTCAACTTTGTTATGATTAGTATGATATAGTGAGTCATTCTTCTTTACTAGAATTTTTTACATTTTTCTAAATATTATATTATATTTGGGAAGAAGAGTATCAACTAGTAAAAGAAGATAGCCAAAGAGAGGTAAAGATGGTAACAAAAATATAGATTTTCCAAGTTGGGAAGAGGGTGGCCTTTACATCTAGATAGGTAATAACTCCCAAATTTCAGAAATTGCTGGAGTGCAAGCTACTCATATGTGGTTGAGATTGAATCACATACTACAAATGTCAAGATTACAGTCTAGCCAGCCATCTAATACCTCCGTGACTTCACACTTTTATTTTCTGATGTCACAGGTCAGATATCAAGGAGGAATTTCTCAAAGGATAGTAGCTTGGAAAGAGGAACAACAGAAAAGCAAATCCAAGAATGAAAAGTACAAAATAAGAATGAATGGACAGGGTTACTACTTAAAACTTGCTGTGTTCCTTTTTCTAACTTAAAAATCTAATGATAAAGGTGTAGGGTCTCGACCAAACTGTCCTTTGGAAAGCATTAGTTTTACCCACATTCAGGGACAGTGTTTTTTCTCTGCACACATAAGGGATATGCTACAACATGGCCTCCAAGGAGAACTCCACTGGTAAATGCCAAAGTGGAGCAGGACAGGGGAGTGGACAGGATGGAACCAAGGAATGTACTAACCTTTTGCTCCTCATGAATCTCACCGAGTAAAGTTATACATGTATACAAATATTAATGAGCACAGCAAATAGAAACAGAATTTGCTTTTCTATTTGCTTTTCTCTTTCTACTCCACATGTACAGATATGTATAGAAATGCCATTACTTTTGTGGGTGGCAAGAACCTAGTCCCATTGTTACGTTTGTATACTTTGTAACTAAACTATATTCTTCCTGCATCATACATTTATGATGATTACCTCCCTTAACTTTAGCAGCAATTCTATGTTTGTTGCTAATATGTTTAGTATAAGCAAGATATTTCCATTTTGAAAAGCAGAAATATTGATATTGATTTGTGCTTGAAATGTAAAAATGTAGTATGAAGAAAAAAGTAAGGATAAAGAGAAGCAGAAATTTATAGACTTTTGAATAAAGTAGAATTATTAGAGTCTTTGCAAATCATGTAATTTGGACCTGTACTGTGTTACACTCATTTGAGTAAACTTCCCTAGAAAGCCATAATCATAATTTTACCAACTTGAGAGAAAACTATTTGGTAGTCTACTAACTCGGAGAAGGCAGTGGCACCGCACTCCAGTACTCTTGCCTAGAAAATCCCATGGATGGAGGCGCCTGGTAGACTGCAGTCCATGGGGTCGCGAAGAGTCAGACATGACTGAGCAACTTCACTTTCACTTTTCCCTTTCATGCACTGGAGAAGGAAATGGCAACCCACTCCAGTGTTCTTGCCTGGAGAATCCCAGGGACGGGGAAGCCTGGTGGGCTGCCGTCTATGGGGTCGCACAGAGTCGGACATGACTGAAGCAACTTAGCAGTAGCAGCAGCAACACAGAATGATGTATCAGTTCATTGTGAAGGGAGAAAACTTGATGAATGATCTTTATCACATTGAAGATAAGTAAATTCAACACAGGACTCCTGTTAATTTGGGAGAAGAGAGGGCTGCAGAAAACGTTATAAGTCGCGATGAAGGACCCAGGTTGTCATGGCCTTAAAATGGGTAAGTTTTCATCCTTCTTTTAAAAAAGCATCTGCTTCTATACAGTGTTGTATAGTTCAGTGGTCCCTAAACCTGGCTGCAAATTAGAATCATCCAAGGAGTGTTCATTTTTTAATATACATTCTGGAGGTCCCAATTCTGAAATTCTGTTTCAGTAGGACCAGGGGACTAATGTAGGACCTGGAAATTAATATTTTTACAATTTTGACACAAGTTGTACAAGGGCTACAATTTGAGAAACAAGCAGAGAGTTGGGGTAGAAGAAGGGCAAGTACTGGAGTCACAAATAAAAGTATTTCCCAACTACAAACTCCTACCTAACCTTCCCATTCTTCACTGTCTTCAGTGAGAAGGGAGACAGGTTTGAGTTCAATAGCAAAAAGGGTTGAAACCAGGTGTATCTGGGGAAAGTCAGAGTTAGCAAATGAATTTGAATGAGAACCAACTGATGACCTATCATCAAAACTAGGAAAGAAGACATTAAAATGTGTGTGTGTGTGTGTGTGTGTGTGTTTTGTGAGTGTGTGTATGTGAGTGTTGGGGGGACAATGCTCGTGGGAGTGAGGGAGTCCACAGTGTCAAATGTATAATAATGATGAGGGAAATATAGAGAGACAGCTTGATATCTAGTAGACAAAAATGATTTTTCAGAAATCTAGCATAGGCTAAAAGAAAAACAGTCAGAAAAATGTGAGGGAGTTGAAGCAAGTAGCATGCACACATTTATTATCTATTTACTCATTTATTTATTGAATTTCTTCATTTGACAAATATTTACTGAGCATTCCTTTAGATATTGGGAATACCAATAAACCACAGACATTGTCTCCATCTTCATGGATCTTACAAAAGCACTTGTTTGAAAAGCTGTACTGTTCATTAAAATTTTTTCCAGCTTTATTGGGATACAATTGGTACATAGCTTGTGTAAGTTTAAGGTGCGCAACATCTGATTTGATGTATGTTGCAAAGAGATTCCCATAATACGTTAACATCTATCACCCTGCATAGTTATAATTTTTTTCTGTGGTAAGAACCTTTAAGATTTACTCTCTTTAGTTCAGTTCAGTTCAGTCCTCAGTCATGTCCAGCTCTTTGTGACCCCATGGACTACAGCATGCCAGGACTCTCTGTCCGTCACCAACTCCTGGAATTTATCCAAACTCATGTCCATTGAGTCAGTGATGCCATCCAACTATCTCATCCTCTGTCATCCCCTTCTCCTCCTGCCCTCAATCCGTGCCAGCATCAGGGTCTTTTCAAATGAGTCAACTCTTTGTGCCAGGTGGCCAAAGTATTGGAGTTTCAGCTTTAACATCAGTCCTTCCAATGAACACTCAGGACTGATCTCTTAGCAACTTTCAAATATATAGTATTTCTAACAATAGTCATTACGCTGGACTTTACTTCCCAAAGAATATATTTATCTTATAAACTGGAAATTTGTACTGTTTAACCACCTTCACTTTCAAATAGGAGAGATTTGTGGATGATTGAAAGCAAGGGAAAATTGCCTAGAAAGGAAATTCAAACATTTAAGATATGAGAAAAAATAAATAATGAAAACAAAAGTCTCTTTGGAAGTGGAATGGATGAAATAAGAATCAAATGTTGGACTTAGAAAGAGACATGTTCTACTCTTCCTTTGGGACAAAAGTAATGAAGAGAGAACATGCTGGAAACAGAATAAAAAAGAGACAAAACACTATAGTTATTTCAAATATGCACCTGTTGAACAGAGGCTTAAAGACATTAGTGAAAGTGTAAGCCATATTAAAAGATAAAGAGTATTCACCTATATATATGTTACAATCAAAGCCCGATGTCTAAATTTACCAATAATCAATTACCACATGAATAATGAAGAAATGAGAATTTGCATAATTTTTATTTTACTTTTTTTCATTATTAAATAGTGGTTACTTTTCATTACTGTCTTTCTTACTAGTGGCTTTTATATAAAAATGAAATTTGATGAACCTCCCATCATGACAGATCATTCTTTGTTTCCCAGGGTTAATTTAAAAAATTCAAACAAACACTCAAGGGGCCAGCTTCAGACTTACCCATCAGATGCTTTTTTTAGACCCTATATGCATTACATCAGTAATCCAGGACCAAGAACTGCTGAGATGCTGAAGATGACAGATTATGACTCTTGGGAAGGGAGTATCATTATCTAGACAAACATTTGAATAAGATGGGTCCTAACATCAGTTTGAGTGCATGAAGCTGCAACTATATGGGTCTTTACCTGTTTTCACACCATCCAACAAATCATGCTTGGTCAATCCAATCGGTTTGTCAAAATATCTAAAATAACTGGTTTGTCCAGGAAACAGTAAGTTCAATACTACTCTGGTTCATTTGGTAGCTTGAAAAGAGACGTTATAACCTTCTCAAAACTCATTGCATCTCCTCAGAAAAAATAGCATTCATTTCAGTAGCTGCAGCTGGGCTTTGTCTTTGTAACGCTCTTTGGCATTCAGCAAGACGGCCATATTGTAGCTGCAAGCTATTATAACAACACACTGACTTCCAGATTTACAACTGTGTGCTTGTCATTTCCAGATGTAGTTTTACTAAGACAGTTGTGCAGGAAACATTGTGAGAAGCAGCAGATTTCCAGTAAAACATGCCTATAAACACTATGGTTTCTGGCAAAGTGGGGGAAAAAGTTTATACCCAGATGCCTTAGAAAAATATAGTCTATTCTTTGTTCATATTTACCCTGAGGGTTTAAGTGTAATCTACAGGTTTTGTTTATGCTTTGTTTGTCCCTCCCTGACACTGGAACAACTTACATAGACTGCTGTGTCCAGTAAATGTTTTGAGCACTGAGATATATATTTTCTGCCTATTGTTCCACCAACAATTTTGGAAATTTCTAATAGAAATTCAGAATCTGAACTACAAAAACAATTACTCTGAGTATTTTGAAATGATCTCCATAATCTGTAAGCCACTGAGCATCACCTGGACAGGTTAATTGGAAAGCAGAAACCAAAACTTCCTACTGGAAGTCATGGACCCATGAGTCCATGAATATTTCTATACATCTCATTGAATAAGCTGCCTGGTTTTTCCCTTAGCACAAGCCTACATGATTCAAAAGGCATGATTTGGCAAGAAACAAATTAGCACATATGGGTGTAGGTGGAAGTTTCTTTATGCCCCAGATGGGTCTGCCCTTATTTTCAGCAATGGCTATTGTCAATGTAATAGCAAATCAAGGAAGAAATTGATTATAACAGACCCATCCTTCCAAAAAGTTAAGCAGTTGATAAAATTTACCTCTAACTCCATGTCTGTTATTCTTACTTTTCTCTTAAACCAACCTCTTTTCTTTAGGGACCCCCTATAACACTGTTGGCATATTAGAACTCCCCTTAATTGTGTCATCGCCATCAACTCTATTCAGTATTCCAAATTTATCTATCTCATTCTTTCTTTCATCAATACTTACCTGCCTTCAGTCATCCATCCACCTTCTTCCCCACCTACTCCTTTCTATATATTCCTATTACTAAAGAGAATGACCTCTACAGTATTGAAGCCCTTGGAATATGTTACATGGAGTGATTGAGCTTGAAAACATGATCCTTATACATTCAATAATTCAACGTCTTAATTTTGTAATTTCAAGCCTTTTTTTCAGTGGAGCATTATGCTTCCATAGAATAATCCTGGGACACACATAGCATTCAGATGTGAAGATGCAGCAAAAAACAAACAAACAAAGGAACAAGCAAAAACAACCAGCAGCTAAATAAATAAATAGAAGACTCTGGTTTGCTCTCCCCGTGCAGCTTCACTTCTTTGGAAACTATACGTTTGGACTCATATAAGGTATGTAGTTCTAAAGGGATTATGAAGGGAAAAGAAAAAAAGAAAGAATACTACTGCCTAAACCCAAAGAGATAAATAAGTGTAAGACTGTGCCATATCACATCTGTGCTAAAGACAGATTCAGCTCAGTTCATTTCAGTGGCTCAGTCATGTCCGACTCTTTGCGACCCCATGAATTGCAGCACGCCATGCCTCCCTGTCCATCACCAACTCCCAGAGTTCATTCAGACTCACGTCTATTGAGTCAGTGACGCCATCCAGCCGTCTCATCCTCTGTCGTCCCCTTCTCCTCCTGCCCTCAATCCCTCCCAGCATCAGAGTCTTTTCTAATGAGTCAACTCTTCACATGAGGTGGCCAAAGTACTGGAGTTTCAGCTTTAGCATGAGTACTTCCAAAGAATACCCAGGACTGATCTCCTTCAGAATGGACTGGTTGGATCTCCTTGCAGTCCAAGGGACTCTCAAGAGTCTTCTCCAACACCACAGTTCAAAAGTATCAATTCTTCGGCGCTCAGCTTTCTTCACAGTCCAACTCTCACATCCATACATGACTACTGGAAAAACCGTAGGCTTGACTAGACTGACCTTTGTTGGCAAAGTAATATCTCTGCTTTTTAATATGCTATCTAGGTTGGTCATAACTTTCCTTCCAAGGAGTAAGCATCTTTTAATTTCACGGCTGCAATCACCATCTGCAGTGATTTTAGAGCCCCCCAAAATAAAGTCTGACACTGTTTCCACTGTTTCCCCATCTATTTCCCATTAAGACAGATTGGGATGTCTTATAAAAAAATCTTAACATGGTGTGTGTGTGTGACATGTATTGTTCCCAGTTACTGGTGAGAGCACCTGCCTTGTGGTTCAAGCCTCGGTTCTAAAGTGCAGCTCCTTCACCAAGCCTCAATGGCAATCCTAATTTGAGCTCTTGCTCCACAGCACACAAGATAGTGGGGAAAGCAGAGAAAGCTGGCGAGTAAGTGTATCCTCCCATAGAAGTAGGACAGATTCTTGGCACCATAAGCAACTAGCTAGGCAGCCTCCCTCCCTAACTGTGCTCAAGTTAATGAAGTATCCTGCTTGGTCAGGTCTGTGTCACTTATCAACTGTCAGTGTAAGTAGAATTACTATGGAGCGAGGGAGAGCTGTATTTTCCCTACATGAAGGATGCTGGATAGACATGTACACACATTCAGTACAGTAAGAGCTGGACATTCATAACAGATGACTCTGACCTCTGATGGAAGCGCAATATCCTTTCCCCAAAGATTTTTTTTAATTAGCTGAAAATATGTGAGTATTATATTTTCCCTGGGTTTAAAACAACATGGTGAATAAAAGATACCTGTAAAGTTCACCTTCTTTCAAAAGAGTGTCTTATTTCTCATGTCATGACTCCCTTTTCCTTGATCAGAAACTTCAACCATTGGACCAGCAATAAAAAGAATGAGCAAATGGCCATATCAAGCTTGGAACTGGAATTTTTATTTTTTAAACTTTGCTGAAGAAAGAGAATATCCATCAAGCAGAACTAATTAAATAAGAACCATTATTATTAGAATTTGCATTTGCATTTCATAAGCCTCTAAAGTCAAATGATGCAAATGTATTGACTAGAGTTGGCAGTTATTATGGAGAATTATTGCCCTGTGGATTGCAACGTGATTGACAGTGACGTATTCAACATAATGGGCTTAGAGCAATATCATTTGTCAATGGTGAGATCCCTTTTCCTAAAACTGAAGGAAAGAGACATCTATTTAGCAACTTGTGTGTAAACAGCTTCCATCTCTATTTCTCTTTTCCTAGACCCAGATTTTCATTCTCTAGTTTTATTTTTATAAATTGAGATTTCTTTATAACTTATCGGTTACTAAACAATGCACTCTTCCAAAAAGAAAATGTCTTTAAGCCAACATAAACCAGGTGAGGCAGATAACTTGTAACTCACGATGTCAAAGCAACAACAAGAAAATAAACCTAACCCACTTGTGTAATCTGCTGGGAACTTTAACCGGCAAGATTGCCTCCAGAATGGCTCACGAAGGGAGTCCTTGGGCAGAACAAGGAGGAGGAAGAGAAAGGAAAAAGAGGGAGGGGAAGAGCAGGAAACCAAAAAAGACTGTGGGGAAAAAGAGAAACAAAAGTTACTGTGTTTTAAATATGTGGAGAGAGAAGCAATTCAATCTGCATGCTTTATTTTCATGTGTTCAAGCTATTACATCACACAAGAGAGATATAATAAAGCATACAAGTGAGTGGTTAGGTCACCCTAATGAATACAAATAAAATATCTTTTTCACCTAAAGAGGTGGAGCGTTTTATTAACTAGCATTTGGAGAGTGTTATTATTTTTTATGTCTAAGATTTTATGGATCCTATTTTTCTGGAAGGCTGTGGAGGCAGTGACAAATGTTGCAGAGACTACTAACCTCTTATTTCATGTTTGTAAAACAAAGCAACACATTCACAGAAGGGAAAAACGAATCAGTTAACCTTCGGCTTTATCTATGAAGTTAAGATGTCAGAGTGTTTTGTAAAATCTGCCACCCCTATTGTGGTTAAAACAGCTCCAATGAACATAAGGAAAGTATTTTATCTTATGACAGTATGTGGGCATCATTCATGAATTCTGGATGTTGTGGGGATAAACGGAGGAATCTGCATTAAAATGAGGTCTTTAGATGAGATAATAAACAGAGGTGATACCCTGGAAAAGCTAGACCTAAAAATCTCTAAAGGATTAGATTTTTAGAAAAAGAAAATTGATACTCCAAGAACAATATTGAACACATTTGACTTTATATATAATAGTGGGAGGAAGAGTATTTCATAATTTTTAAATTAATCAAAATACATAAAATTTCAATACAGACACTTATAGTTGATGCATAACAATATATCTAATAAATAATAGTATACAATGTTTTATAATTTTTGCATATACATATGTTTATGCAAATACATATATTGATATAAGTAAATATATATAAACATATGCATTCAAATATACAAATTTATATATCCACATGTGTAAGTATTATATAGAATTTAATTTTTTCTTTTTCAATCATTTCTCATTTGTGCAAAAGCACTACATATTCATAGAATGGGAGTGTAGGGAATTATTTATGACACTTGGTATATTTGGTAAATCTTATCAAAATTCTGTATCAAACCTCTACATTTTGTTCTAACAGGAGAAATTCACATCACTATATACAGAGTTCCAACATTTGAGATTTCTAATAGATCTGTCAAAGCTTTATATAAAGAGAAACCAAGTCCATTTTCTACTTATTTTTTAATTTTTTTTCTATTAGAAAAAAAATGGAGAAAGCCTTTCTAACCTTCAGCAAAGAACAGAGTTAGACGATGGAGAATGTTCACGTTGTCAAGCTGCCTGGTGTTCCACCTTGTAAATATAACATTACATTTCATTGGTGATGGAATTATTTCAATTCGCCATGGTACTACTTTTCTGAAACTATCTGTGGACCCATGTAGGTCAAGGGGAAGGAAAATTAAGGGTCATCCTAAGTTTATACCATATAGTGTTTTCGTTTTCTATCCAGCTAAGTACATCCAGGTTCCCTGTTGGGCAAGCCTTTTTTTCCCCTTGTCTGTTATTTTCAGAAAGAAAGACTGCATATGACAGTCTCAGAATTTCACCAGCCTGAACACAGATGGTAAAGATTACAGCACGCTGTGTATTGACCTTTAGAGGCTGCCTTTCTTCTCAAGGTTCTTCTCTTTTGACAGTTAGACTGGCTTTCCCTCAATTAATTTCATTACCAAAACTCATTTTGCCTTTTATTTTTCCTCTGGTGAGTGTTACCTGAAATTGTCAACAAAGTTCAGTGATGTTCGAAGCAGTTCTTAGGCCAAACTATTACAAGTAGTTATCTTCCATCCTTCGGTATGCTGGCATCAAGAGCTTGGAGATAATATAAGCATTATTTAAATTCTGACTTTCCTCTATCAACAGGTACATAAGCTAATGAATTTCCACTGGTCGCCTGAGAAGAGCAATGAATGGGAACTAAGAGAAAGAAGTCAGGGACAGCAAGTGGCTGGGTAGGGGAGGAGGCGGTCCACCATAAATCAGAAGATAAGGGACATTTATGAGCTGGTTATAAATTGTCAGTATAAGGGTACAAAGTGAGCCTGTGCTTTGATCACAAATACAAAAGAAAGAGAAGAAAATATGCACCAGGGTTACCAAACTAAATAGAGGATCCAACTGTACCGTTCATAGATCCAAAATTGACATTCAGTTCTTAAATGTAAGAGATAAGACTGAAAATTTGAAAAGAGATTAGAGTACAAGTATTTTCGTTATCACTGAGCTAAAGTAATAACACTATTAACCTGGAAAACTCACACAAGCACTAGATTTTTACAATCATGAAAATGTAGCAGCAGGTACAATTTTACATCATAAAACTTGGGGGATATATGAGAGTGTCTCCCTTTTTCATTATGGAGAAGCTATTTGGCAGATTCTTTTCTGATGGAAAGTTTAGACATATTAAGTTTTCAAGTGAAGAATCTGCTTCCAACTGTACTTCAAACAGTGATAAAATCACTATAATAATATCTTTGTACTATAAAACATGCTGAATGCGGCTTTTAGCTGTTATCTGCATTGTTTTACTTTGCTCAAATAAATTTAAGCTCAGCCATTGATCTGAGATAAAAATTACCATTTTAATATGCACTTAAAATTTGGTATAATTTTAGAAAGCAGTACAGTTAGACTTTTGATCTCAAATGAGCAGGTGATAAAAGTGCCATGTAAGATTTGCTTATATTTTACAATTTCATTAAAAGAGGATTAACTTTTCAGAGAAAATATGAGAAAAAACTAATTAAAATTGAGAGCCTCAATAAATTTACCTTAGCAGTGTCACATAACATTTTGCAAATGCAACAAAATTGTGGTAGCAAAGTGAATCATTCTAGGAAGTCTTAAAACAAATATAGGAAAATCCATTCTTATACAAGTCAGAGCAATCACTCTGATTTGTCAGGCACACAGGGAAACAGTGAAAGAGAAACGAGGAGTTGCCTCTATCAGTATGATGCTAAAATGACCAGGAGTGCCCATATAGCTAAAGAAAAGTGAAAACATTCTTTAATTTCCTTTGACAGTTTTGCCCAAATCATAAATCAGACCTATTCCTTTCAATGTTTCTCAAAAAAAGTAGGGCTAAAAACCAGCAGCTCAAGACACAAGATATTTTAGAGATACAAAGTTGAGAAATTTTTGGTTTGAACAGAATCTTAGAAATAGGATTATCTTGTTGAACATACTCATACTAACAATGACAGTGACCTATTCAGCCTAAGATACAAAATTATTTGGCAGGATTTAAATTGGAAACCAGCCACATTGGTTTCCACATGTGTTCTTTATGGATTGCTTGCTGGAAGTTTCTGATGTACATGTTTGTTACCTGTCTAGCCCCATTCCTCTCTTTGTCTGTCTGTCTCTCCCTCTGTTTTCATTTTATTATTATTATTATTGTTATTATTATTATTATTGTTATATCTGGAGACTCCTATGATTCTAGAAAGTCTAGTCCCACTCTTTGATTTGGGAGTAAAACATGACTTGCCCAAGCCATTTTGTTTATTTCATCCTATCAGCCATGGTGATACATTCAGAAACAGACACATGTCTCAGTTTGGGAAAATAAAATTCTAGGAACTATGTGCTGGGAATTACAGTAAAAATGTAGGAGGAACCTTCAAAACTCTTACATGAGCACAATCAGAAGACAAGATTCCTTCCTGCTGAAAATAAAAAGTACTAACCAAGGATATCCTCTACTTGCTTGTTGCCATTTTGCCACCATAAGGGGAGTTGGCCTGAGTTCAAGGCCTGTACAGAAAAGAAGACAGAAATGAGAGGAGTGCCCAGAAATTGAGTTAAGATCCTGACCAAACTGTAACCAAAATCTCCTTGACCTCTAGATTTTCCATTTTATATAAGCTAATTCACCTTTGCTACATAGCATTGTGTTGAGTTTTCTGCCTCCCAAACATATTAATGGGAAGAGTTCTTTTTTTTTCATCATGTTTCCTGACTTACAAAGCTATCTCTTGATCATAAAGGCCAGCTTCTATTTGATATGCTAGTTATATATTTAAATTTTTTTGTTGTTGTTCTGAAGAATACTAACTGCCTACAGTGATTATTAAAGATACCTTTTCAAGAGGTAGTTTTTCTATTTATATTAACCAAGTCTTAATTTTGTTGAAGAGAATGACAATAATAAATGAATCTAAGTTTGTATCTTTGAATAAAAGCAAAAAGGCCGATAAGCAAACACTCATATATCTAGAGAAGTATGATTGTGGTGGAATCATCTATTCTTCACTTTAAATCAGAGTTAAAAAGTAAATTGGGCAACTAGAATTAGCAAGAAGTGGGACTCTGTGGCACAGCACGGAAATAAAAAAGTTCTTTCCCATGGTTTTCTGTCTACTACATCACTTTTTTTCTTGTCTGTTTCTTGACTTTCTAGGCTGCTTTTGATCTTATCAGTCACTATATTGTTTGCAGCTATTGTATTAGTTATGATCTCAATCACTTATCATCTCCTTGTCTACTAGAATCAGCTGAGGAGTTTGTGTGTGATTTTCAAATAGTTTTGTTAGTCTTTTTGTTGTTTTATTTTTATTTTTTTCATGATGGCACCTTGTAGGGCTTGACCAGGCCCTCATCAGTGAAACTCAGAGTCCTAACCACTGGACTGCAGGGGAATTCCCATCTGAGGAATTTTTTTTTTTTTTAACTGATGCTCAGGCCACTATTGGAGAAGGAAATGGCAACCCACTCCAGTGTTCTTGCCTGGAGAATCCCAGGGACGGAGGAACCTGGTGGGCCGGCATCTATGGGGTTGCATAGGGTCGGACATGACTGAAGTGACTTAGCAGCAGTAGCAGCAGCAGCAGGCCGCTAACCCAGACCAATTAAATTGAAATTTTTGGAGGTAAGGCCCAGGTATCTGATTTCAACGTGTTGTCAAATTTGAAAGCCAATGACCTAGATGATTTGTCCTCTCCAATTCTGTAAGGCCAACTGGAAAACACGGTCTGAAAAATGTACCAGAAAAGATCAGTGAAGGGGGGTCAACATCTTCTCTAAGCCCAAGTTAAAGGGATCTTTCTGCTCCCTTTTGTGTGTCTCTTCTTACAATATGCAGAGATCCAAAGAGCCAATATTAGGTGCTGACCTGGGTAAAAGAAGCAATGACAAAGGCCACTGAAATCTACCTCTGGACCAGAACTTTCAGTAAAAAGGCTAAGAGGGCCTTCTAGCTAAGTAGATTCATTCCAGCTTCTCAGAGGTAGGAGGTTCTAGAGGCATTTGAGCACAGAGTGCTATCTCATAATAGATAATGTCCTTCTCCTTGCAGATTTCTCTATGCCTCTATCCTCCAGGGATCTAGCATAGGAATTAGGATGGGCATATGGATATCTAGTCCTGATCATATCCATCACAATTGACCACGAGACCATTCCCACATCCCTTGTCCATGCTTGCTTCCCTCGTGGGTAACCCAGTCATGTTGTTCCTGAAGACAAGGTTTCTGTGGTTACCATGTTGTTAACAGCGTAGCTCTTCTCTTCCAAGGCACACATCATCTCTTCACACCAGGTTTAGTTTTCCAACATCTTTACATGCATGTACCAATTTATTCTAATAGGAATAAGTATTATCATGCTTACTTTTATGCCTGCCTATCATTTTCTTTTTCCTTTTTGATAATAGTAAAATAAGGACCCCAGGTTACTTTTCTATCTTAGTGTTTTATCTCCTAAAATTTTTACCCATGACCTAGGTTACTTAGACTTTTGCCAATCTGCCTTATCGTTATTTTCCATAATCACTAATAAGTTCTGCATATTAAAATTGTAGTCTGTTCAACATTGCCATCATGTTGAAATACATCTCTATATGTCAATATAGCCAGCTGAGTAAACATTAAAGCATAATTGAATTTTTCAGCAATGACATTTTAATTAAGAAATGTTCTTGGGCTTTTAAGAGTTCAATATATTTCTTTGTAAGAATTTGCCCCTTCAGAATTTGCTTGAAAAATATACTTTAGCCTGCTACTGAAATCACTTACCATTGTTTTATCCCAGTTGTATGGATAAAACATATCAGTTAGAATCAATGTAACCTCAGATCATGGGTAAAAATTTTAGGAGATAAAACACAAAGATAGAAAATTAATCTGGGGTTCTTATTTTACTATTATCAAAAAGGAAAAAGAAAATGATAGGAAGGCATAAAAGTAAGCATGATAATACTTATTCCTATTAGAATAAATTGGTAAATGCATTGGTATCTTTAGAATTTTGTTGGTCAATATTTAATTCACTTTCACTTTTCACTCACATGCATTGGAGAAGGAAATGGCAACCCACTCCAGTGTTCTTGCCTGGAGAATCCCAGGGACAGAAGAGCCTGGTGAGCTGCCATCTCTGGGGTCGCACAGAGTTGGACACGACTGAAGTGACTTAGCAGCAGCAGCATTTAATACAAAACAGTAAGCACAAAAATGGAGGCCATGAAGTAAACCAATACAGCATACTTTACAAGATCATTTTAGTTACTTTAGCTGTCTAGATCTATAAGTTTAACTTATATGTGTCTAACAGCAGATGAGTCTATTTTTAGCCAGAGATAAAATAGCATCTTTTTCCTCTACCTATGCTCTTTGGGAGGAAAAAAAAAAAAAACACTATATGTTATTAAGATAATTAAATATGATATTATAATGAGCAGATATTGTAGTTATACTGAGTATGTTTTTAAAGAAATGAAACAAGTAGGTAAAATTCTCAGTCTTTAATGGTTCTGATTTCCATTTATGTTTTCCTTGGATTTCAAAGAAGGAAGTCCATGAGTCTTTTTCATGCCTACTGGATTCATTGCCACACTCTGAACTTATCCATGGCTTGATATAGATAGTTTTCTTCAAAGCTATTGGTTACTTCCCATATCCCAGCTATTTTCATTTTTTGCTCATGAATCAATTAGTGTTCAAGAGACATTGACAGAAAGAATCAATAAATCAATAATTACTTATCAGGGACATATTCTGTACAACATCTTCTGTTTGGAGTTTTAGAAGATGATTATAATTAGATTTATAAGGTATATTCTCTTCCCAAGGGTACTTATAATGTTGTAAGGAATATATGTCAAGGTAAATTTATAAAAGAGAAAAGAAGCATGAAAAATTCAAAGCTAGTTAAATAAATGGAGAATATACTGCTTTCCAGGCCCTTTTCGGAAAGCCTAAATTCAGATTTAAATTGAAGAAAGTAAGTCTTCCCTTGTGGCTTAGATGGTAAATTGAAGAAAGTAGGGAAAACCACTAGACCATCAAGGTATGACCTAAATTAAATCCCTTATGATTATACGTAGAGGTGACAAATAGATTCAAGGGATTAGATCTGATAGACAGAGTGCCTGAAGAACTACAGATGGAGGTTTGTGACATTTTACAAGAGATGGTGATCAAAACCATCCCCAAGAAAAAGAAATGTAAAAAGGCAAAATGGCTGTCTGATGAGTCATTACTAATAGCTGAGAAATGAACAGAAGTGAAAGGCAAAGGAGAAAAGGAGAGATATGCCCATCTGAATGCAGATTTCCAAAGAATAGCAAGGAGAGATAAGAAAATCTCCCTAAGTGATCAGTGCAAAGAAATAGAGGAAAACAATAGAATGGGAAACACTAGAGATCTCTTCAAGAAAATTTGAGATACCAAGGGAACATTTTACGCAAAGACGGGCACAATATAGGATGGAAACAGTATGGCTCTAACAGAAGCAGAAGATATTAAGTAAGAAGGAAAAGATATTAAGAAAAGGTGGGGAAAAAAAAAAGAAAAGGTGGCAAGAATACACAGAACTATACAAAAAAGATCTTAATGATCCAGATAACCACGATGGTGTGATCACCTACCTAGAGTCAGACATCTTAGAACCCAAAGCAAAGTGGGCCTTAGGAAGCATCACTACGAATAAAGCTAGTGGAGGTGATGGAATTCCAACTGAACTATTTCAAATCCTAATGGATGATGCACAAATCTTTAAAGTTCTGCACTCAATTTGCCAACAAACATGGAAAACTGAGCAGTGGCCACAGGACTAAAAAAGATCAGTTTTCATTCCAATCCCAAAAAGACCAATGCAAAGAATGATCAAACTACCACACAACTGCACTCAATTCAAATGCTAGCAAAGTAATGCTCAAAATTCTCCAAGCCAGGCTTCAACAATACATGAACCAAGGACTTCCAGATGTTGAAACTGGATTTAGAAAAGGCAGAGGAACCAGAGATCAAATTGCCAACATCCGTTGGATCACAGAAAAAGCAAGAGAATTGCAGAAAAACATCTGCTTTATTGACTACTGTAAAGCCTTTGATTGTGTGGAACAAAATAAACTGAGGAAAATTCTTAAAGAGATAGGAATAGCAGAGTATGTTACCTACTTCCAGAGAAATCTGTATGCAGGTCAAAAAGTAACAGAACAAGACAAGGAACAACGGACTGGTTCAAAATTGGGAAAGAAGTACACCAAAGCTGTATATTGTCACCCTGCTTATTTAACTTACATGCAGTGTACATCATGCGAAATGCTGGGCTGGATAAAGCACAACCTGGAATTAAGATTGCAGACAGAAATAACAATAACCTCAGGTATGCAAATGACATCACCCTTATGGCAGAAAGTGAAGAAGAACTGAAGAGCCACTTTCTAAAGATCAAAGTGGAGAGTGAAAAATTTGGCTTAAAACTCAACATTCAAAAAACTGAAGATTATGGCATCCGATCCCATTACTTCATGGCAAATAGATGGGGAAACAATGGAAACAGTAATAGACTTTATTTTCTTGGGCTCCAAAATCACTGCAGATGGTGACTGCAGCCATGAAATAAAAAGATGCTTGCTCCTTGCAAGAAAAGCTATGCAAACCTAACAGTGTATTAAAAAGCAGAGACATTACTTTGCAAACAAAGTTCCGTCTAGTCAAAGCTATGGTTTTTCCCGTAGTTATATATGGATATGAGAGTTGGACACTGAAGAAGGTTGAGCACTGAAAAATTGATGCTTTTGAACTGTGGTGTTGGAGAAGACTCTTGAGAGTCCCTTGGATTGCAAAGAGATAAAAGCAGTCCATCCTAAAGGAAAGCAGTCCTGAATATTTACTGGAAGGACTGATGCTAAAGCTGAAGCTCCAATACTTTGGTCACCTGATACAAAGAGCCAGCTCATTGGAAAAGACCCTGATGCTGGGAAAGATTAAAGGCAAGAGGAGAAGGGGATGACAGAGGATGAGATAGTTGGATGGCTTCACTGACTTGATGGGCATGAGTTTGAGCAAGATCCAGGAGATGGTGAAGTACAGGGAAACCTGATGTGCTGGAGTCCATGGGGTCACAAAAAGTCAGATACAATTGAGCGACTAAACAACAGCAACAAACTTTATATATGTGTATATATACATATATATATATATATGTATATATATATATACCCACCCTCATATGTTTGTATATATACCCTTATATGTGTGTGTATATATATATATACCCTTTTGTTGTATCTATTTAATACATAAAATTATTGTAGGTTGTGTAGTAGAAACCTGTCATTTTGTTTCTGCAAGATTCTGAAACTTCTCAGGGATTTATTCACTGGCATTGCCAACTTTCCCAGATCCCTGGCATCTAGAACACAAATGAAAAATGTGCTTTCAGAGCCTCCAATGTTTTCACCTTGAACTTTGAGTTGAAATGCAGCAACACATGAATGCAGGGACTGAAAAATGCTCTTTCAGTGACCAGTAGTTTTGTCAGCAGTATTAGTGACTGTTAGTGGTCGCTAGTGGAGACAGCGGCAGTGGTTGTCTTAGTCACCATGTAGGCATCCTTTTGGAGAAATGGTCATGCCATTTTTAAGCAGGTTTTCCTATTTTGGGATGTTTTCCTCATTTCTGGTGGCATTTGGTTTCTGCCCATTTTTAAAACTATGTTCTCCTATTTCTTGTTGATTCTATAAATTATCCAATCTATTTATTTCTGGATTATGTTAGTCAGATTCAGTCATTTGCAATTCTGACCCTTAGTTGTTACAGATGTTAGAACTAGGAGTGGGCAGTAGGCAAGAAAGCAGAAGTCAAGGACTGGAAGAAATCTGGGACTGATTCTCTAGTTTGATAGAAGCTAAAGGCACTGAATATCCAGTTAGTCAAGTATTTGGAAGAATAAGACTTTTGATTGCAAAATAGCTATTTAAGTTATTGCCTTGGTCATCTGGGATGAAATTTATACAGAAGGTAAGCATCTGGGAAAAAAAAAAAAAAGAGTTCTAGCTCCCATATGAAAATGAGAGGGAAGGAAGTTAAGGTCTATGTATAGTAAATTGGATTCTTTTTTCTAACAGCAGTAGCAATATAAAGACTTCTTGTCTGAGTAAACCTTGGTTTAGTCTGATTTTGTTCAGTTCAGTCACTCAGTCCTGACTCTTTGCTACCCCACGTACTGCAGCACGCCAGGCTTCCCTGTCCTTCACCAACTCCCAGAGCCCACTCAAACTCATGTCCATCATGTCAGTGATGCCATCCAACCATCTCATCCTCTATCATCCCCTTCTCTGGCCTTCAATCTTTCCCAGCATCAGGGTCTTTTCAAATGAGTTGGTTCTTCATATCAGGTGGCCAAAATATTGGAGTTTCAGCTTCAGCATCAGTCCTTCCAGTGAATATTCAGGACTGATTTCCTTTAGGATGAACTGGTTTGATCTCCTTGCAGTCCAAGGGACTCTCAAGAGTCTCTTCCAACACCACAGTTCAAAAACATCAATTCTTTGGTGCTCAGCTTTCTTTATAGTCCAACTCTCACATCCATACATGACTACTGGAAAAAACATAGCTTTGACTAGATGGACCTTTTTTGGTAAAGTAATTTCTCTGCTGATTCTGTTAAGTATTATAACAAATGATTATCACATACACACCATTTTGCCCCACAGCGTGTAAGCTACCACTATGAAGGGACACAACTGGACCTTCGGCTACATGAAACATAGCCAGGAGATTGTATGTGTGTGTTAGTCATTCAGTTGTGTCTAACTCTCTGTGACCCCATGGGTGGTATTCCATCAGGCTCCTCTCTCCTTGGGATTCTCCAGGCAAGAATAAGGGGTTAGGTAGCCAATTCCTTCTCCAGCATGCATGCTAAGTCACTTCAGTCATGTCCGAGCAACCCCATGGACTGTAGCCAAAAGGCTCCTCTGTCCATGGTATTCTCCAGGCAAGAATACTGGAGTGGGTTTTCATTTCCTTTTCCAGTGGATCTTCCCAATCCTGGGATCTCCCTAGCCAGGAGATTAGAGGTATAGAAAAAGACACCCATCAATCTTTGAAAAGGATCATTTTTTGTTATTTTAATGGCTTCTTCAACTCCAGAGCATGCTTCCCATGGATCGACAATTCTCAGTATAAATGTGCTGCAGATTTTATAACCTGGATACCCATTCCCCCTGGAGATCTAGTTCTTAAGCTAACATGTGCTAAAATGCCTCAGTAGTTTCAGCCTGGAAGTTGTCTCAAATATTTCCAGATTAATAGTATGATATCAGTTTTAGATAACTTCTTTCTTAGACTTTTGAATTAAAACCTATGATCAGAATAACAGTCGTAGTTTCTTATTTTATGTCTCTAGTTTCTTACTATATTATTTCTTTTGTTGCTTCAACACATTAAATAAAGTGCCCATGTTATCTTTTTTCCTGTTTCATCTCTCTTATTTCTTATAAATCCTGACCTCCCTAATTGTCTTTTCCTAAAGACTTGAAGCAATCTTTTCAGCGGTTGGATTTGCTATCTGGAATCAGGCTTCCTGGGTAGCATAGTGGTAAATAATCTGTCTGCCAATGCAGAAGATGCAAAAGATGTGGGTTTGATCCCTGAGTCAGGAAGATACCCTGGAGGAGGGCACAGCAACCAGCTCCAGTATTCTTCTCTGGAGAATTCCATGGACAGAGAAGCCTGGAGGGCTACGGTCAACAGGGTCACAAAGAGACAGACACAAGTAAGCACAACCACAAGCACTGTAATAATTTATAGCCAGACATTTAAGCCCAGATATAGCACACAGTAGTAATAGAACATTACCTGTTCCATTCAATAGAGGAATGAATATCATTAATCCCAACATGTCTATGTGTCTTAGCTAGACCTATGGTTAAATTATTTTCTCCTATGACTATATAAAAGTGATTATATGATTCAACTTTTCCCAAAGTAATAGTCCACTTATAATGAGACCAATGAAATACAGATGATAATTTGTACCAGCCCTGGCACCATAAACCACATAAGGCTACTTTTCCTGAGAAATCAGATGCCCTCTTGTGTTCATTTTGTCAAAATTAAGCTAGTGCTTGTCTTCCCCAGTGGCTCAGATGGTAAAGCGTCAGCCTACAATGTGGGAGACCCGAGTTCGATCCCTGGGTCGTGAAGATCCTCTGGAGAAGGCAATGGCAACCCACTCCAGTACTCTTGCCTGGAAAATCCCATGGACAGAGGAATGTGGCAGTCCATGGGGTCGCAAAGAGTTGGACACGACTGAGCGACTTCACTTTTGCTTTACATATGACCATCTAACCAATTTTCAGTGCAAACTGCCAGGTTGTTTGTAATTTATTAAGCTAAAACTAACCTTTCCTTTGTGTGTTCCTGGTGACTCAGATGGCAAAGAATCTGACTGCAATGTGGAGACCTGGGTTTAATCACTGGGTTGGGAAGATACCCTGGAGAAGAAACAGCAACCCACGCCAGTATTCCTGCCTGTAGAACCCCATGAACTGAGGAGTCTGGTGGACTATCTAAAGTCAGCCAAACTGCCCCTTGGCTATTCTTTTGGGTAGATGAGTCCAATTAAGAGGATTGGCAACAAAGTGTATTCTAAATGTTTCTTATGATACTGCGATGTTTCTCACACTTCTTGCCTCTCTACTATCTGATTTATATGTGCTTCAAGATACTGTTAAACCACTATTCTGAGTTGGCAGCTGGCTATTGAAACCCATTCAACTTAGCCCTTCTGGAAGCTGAAATTGTCCAGAAAATGAGTTTGAGAAACATAACAGGAGACTCATCTTAAGGTGAAGCCATCTAAGGACCATACAAGCCTTATACCCAGAAACATAGGATTCTTAGAAAACTCACATATAAATACACATGCTCTCTGGTAACACCTCCAGTCTGCTCAAGGGAAATTGTCCTCTTTGATATTTTTACTTAGTCAGCTTACCCTAGGATAAAACAAAATAAAAGTCTCTGTTTCATAGACCATATGTGGATTTTGTCTTTTTTAAACTACACTTTTCTGAGAGACAATCTATAAATGACTGAGCTTGTTTTTACGCAAGTAAACGTCAGTGAGTTCTAGCTAAATGTGTCTATGAGCCATTCTTTGGCAACGGTGAATTTAGTGGTTCCTTTGTTCAGTGTTTTATGTGGCTTAAATGCATTCAGTCAGTTAATCCTCACAAGGACCCTTGGAAACTTGGTGCTCTTTTATGGATATTTTCCATATGAAGAAACAAGCAGAATACAGGTAAGTTACCTGCCCAAATCTACTTATGAAGTGAGGGAGCCATGAACTCAACCCAAGCACTTTGCCTCCTTTATTTATTTGCTTTTTTAATTGAATAATAGTCACCCCTCAGTAGCCTAGGGGGATTAGTACCAGGAGCCCCCACTGCCACCACTTCCCACTACATCGATGACTCCAAAATCTGAGGATGCACAAATCCTTTTTATAAAACGATGTAAGTAAGTGAAAGTTGCTCACTCATGTCTGACTTTGAACCCATGAACTGTACAGTTCATGAAATTCTCCAGGCCAGAATACTGGAGTGGGTAGCCTTTCCCTTCTCCAGGGGATCTTTCCAATCCAGAGATTGAACCCTGATCTCCCACATTGCAGGAGGATTCTTTACCATCTGAGCCACAAAGGAAGCCCATAAAACGATGCAGTATTTACAATGTCACCTGCACACATCTTCCCATACACTTTAGATTACTTCTAGATTACCTATACTAACTAATACGATATAAACGTAAACTGTATTAAATTATTGCCAGTGCATGGTAAATCCAAGTTTTGCTTTCAGGAACTTCATGTATATTTTGAAAAATAGTTTCAATCTGTTCTTGGTTGAATCTGTGGATTCAACCACAGATAGCAACAACAGATAACCAACCGCTCACATACACAAAAAGCAGATATATACCAAGTGCACAGCTTAACAGTTTCCACAGACTGAACCCACATGTGTAAGTAACCCTCAGAGAAATGTAATGTTATCAGTAACATCAAAGTACCCCTGATGCTCCCTTTAAGTCCCTGTTCTTTGCTACTTATGCTATCCTGATATGCCTTCTACAAATATATAACCTTGGTCCTGTTGGGTTCCTGAAATATATACATAAGTATACTATGTATATGCTCTTTTAAAAAATGATTCTTAGATATATTCTTAGGTTTTGTCTGTTTAGAAAATTACTGGAGTATAGTTTCTTTACAACATTTACTAGCATCTACTGTATTAGTAAAATGAGTTAGTCATACATATACATATATACCCCCTCCCTTTCGGACTTCTGATTCAGGCCACCGCTGTGCATGAGGTTTAATTCCCTCTGCTGCACAGAATGTTCTCATTAGTTACTATTTTATGCATAGTATTAATAGCCTCTATGTGTCCATAGTGTGTGCTCTCTTCTGTTTGGCATTTTTGTTGTTGTGCAGCATGTTTATGAGACTCATTTATATTTTCCGTGTAGGGGTGCATTCTTCATGTTCATTGATGTGCAGCTCCATTGTATGAAAATAGGAGAATTTCCTCATCCTTTCTACTACTGATGAGCAACTGAGCAGTTGCCATTCTGGGTCTGCTAAACATATGGACTCCTGTCTTCTTCATGTACACTTAGGAATGGAACTGATGCACATAGGGTCTGTGGATCCTCATCTATAGAAGGCACTGTCAAGCAGTTCCAAAGATAACCACTCACATTCTCATGAATATTGTACAGGGTTCTGGTGGCTCCATGCTGTTGTCAACACGATGTTGAATGTCTTTTTCACTTTGGCTACTCTGGTGTGTATAGTTTTGTCACATTGTGGTTTTAATAAGTATTTCCATAATGAATAATAACTATGAGCAGATTTTCATATGTTCATTAGTCACTTAATATCTTCTACTTTTTAGAGTCTGTTCAATTTTTTTTTTACTTTTTTTTTTTCATGTTGGGCAGTGTGTCTTTTTCTTACTAATTTGTTGGAATGATTTTTTTATTCTGGATATGACTCATTGGCAAGTCTATGTATTGAGGATAACTTTTACTGTTTTTTGAGTTGTATTTTTACTCTCATAACTCTTTTGATGAACACAAGTTTTTAATTAAAAAAAATCATCTTTAGTTTCCTCATTTATAGTTGGGTACTTCTGTGTCCTGTTTATGAAATCCTTGCCAATGTCAAGGTCACAAGGGTGTTCTTTTGTTGTTCTCTAAAAGCTTTAGCGTTTTTTTCTTTTATGTTTAGACCTGCATTCCATTGGAATTGTGTTTTGTGTATGGATTGAAGCAGAGGCCAAGGAACACATTCTTACTCCATATGGATAACAACTTGACCCGGCACTGTTTATTGAAAAGATCAGTTTTCTATTGTACTCTAGTATACTTTAGGTATAAATCAGATGTTGGTATGTGTGGACTGATACCTGGACTCTATTCTGTACCATTAGTCAACTTCTCTTTTCTTGAACCAATATGGAACTGTCTTATTGATTGTACCTTGACTATGTATTGATATATCTTACTGTAAGTCTCCCAGCTTTGTAGTTTGATATTGCCTTGGCTATCCTCAGCCTTTTTCATTTCCATGTGCATTTTAAAAGGAGTTTACAATATTTTTTTATTAATATTGTATTTAATTTATATAGTAATTAGGAAAGAATTAAATTCTTTACAATATTGCTTTTCAATTCATGAATATACCATATACTCTAAGTCTTAAAATTTGTTCAACAATCCTTTGAGTTTTTAGTGTGAGTGTTTTGAATATTTTGATTTCTAGGAAGAAATTCTCTGTTGAATCCTGATTTATATGAGATCATAGATACAGACTTCAGGGAATCCATATACTCCTTTCTTCACCCTTTCCTTCCTTACACAAATATTTTGTAAGTCTTTTCACTTACCAATTATTGTAGTAGTATTTGGAGATATGATGCTGAGCAAAACCAGACGTTATCCCTGCTGTTACAGAAGTATTGAGTTGGCCAAAAAGTTCATTTGGCCACTCCAATATAACACCTCTACTAATTTAGCTAAAAGTATGTTTTAAAGCAAGAAGGGGTATTTCATAAGTCAGTTCAGTTCAGCTCAGTCGCTCAGTCCTGTCTGACTCTTTGCGACCCCATGAATTGCAGCACGCCAGGCCCTCCTGTCCATCACCAACTTCCGGAGTTCACCCAAACTCATGTCCATTAAGTCGGTGATGCCATCCAGCCATCTCATCCTCTGTTGTCCCCTTCTCCTCCTGCTCCCAATCCCTCACAGCATCAGAGTCTTTTCCAATGAGTCAATTCTTTGCATGAGGTGGCCAAAGTACTAGAGTTTTAGCTTTAGCATCAGTCCTTCCAGGGAACACCCAGGACTGATCTCCTTTAGAATGGACTGGTTGTATTTCCTTGCAGTCCAAGGGACTCTCAAGAGTCTTCTCCAACACCACAGTTCAAAAGCATCAATTCTTCAGCACTCAGCTTTCTTCACAGTCCAACTTTCATATCCATACATGACCACTGGAAAAACCATAGCCTTGACTAGATGGATCTTTGCTGGCAAAGTAATGTCTCTGCTTTTGAACATACTATCTAGGTTGGTCATAACTTTTCTCCCAAGGAGTAAGCGCCTTTTAATTTCATGGCTACAGTCACCATCTGCAGTGATTTTGGAGCACCCCAAAATAAAGTCTGACACTGTTTCCACTGTTTCCCCATCTATTTGCTATGAAGTGATGGGACCAGATGCCATGATCTTAGTTTTCTGAATGTTGAGTTTTAAGCCTACTTTTTCACTCTCCTCTTTCACTTTCATCAAGAGGCTGTTTAGTTCCTCTTCACTTTCTGCTGTAAGGGTGGTGTCGTCTGCATATCTGAGATTATTGATATTTCTCCCAGCAATCTTGATTCCAGCTTGTGTTTCCTCCCGTTCAGCATTTCTCATGATGTACTCTGCATAGAAGTTAAATAAGTAGCATGGCAATATGCAGCCTTGACATCCTCCTTTTCCTATTTGGAACCAGTTGTTGTTCCGTGTCCAGAGGTAAAAAGGGACATTTTGAATACAGCATAAGTTTAATGTGAACATGGGGCTTCCCTGATAGCTCAGGTGGTAAAGAATCCTGCCTCCAGTGGGGGAGACCCTGATTCAATTCCTGTGTCGGGAAGATCCGCTGGAGAAGCAGTAGACTACCCACTCCAGTCTTCTTGGGCTTCCCTTGCAGCTCAGCTGGTAAAGAATCTGCCTGCAATGAGGCAGACCTGGGTTTAATCCCCGGGTTGGGAAGATCCCTTGGAGAAGGGAAAGGCTACCCACTTCAGTATTCTGGCCTGGAGAATTCCATGGACTGTATATTTCATCGGGTGGCAAAGCGTTGGACACAACTGAGCCACTTTCACTTTCAGTGTGAACATACCCAATGCAAATCTTCAAAATACATATATGGAACTTACAGAACCACAAAGATAGTAGAGAAATCTGCAACAATGGTGAAAAACTTACCATGCCATTTTCAGTTGCTCACAGAACAGGAAGCTATAAAGTGCGTAAGAATATTGAAGGTCTCAATAATTAACAAGGATCAGAAACATTTAATTGACCTAATTCTTGTGTGTATGGAAGAAATCTTTCTTTTGATGAGCACACAAAATATTTGTAATATTTAACCATATACTTAGGCATAAATATAGCTTTTTTTTTTTAATTTGAGATAATTCACTGAGAATTTGGGGAGTTAGCTAGAACTAAATAATTAGAAATTCCCATGGCCTGAGAATTAAATAAAACATTAAACAATAAATTAAATATTAATATGAAATGAAACACTATTGCTACCCAGAGTTAATGTATGAAGTACACTTCCAAAAAAAATAACATATCTATTTCTAACTATATTATTTTTTCAGTGGCACATCTTCTGGTTTTCATAAATTTGTCTGATTTTGCCTCCAATCTCTCTTTGCATGTAGAAAACATGCTCCATTGGATTTTCAAGAAAGGGAAAAAGATCTAGCAACCAGAGTTACAATTTCTTCTTTCATCCAGAAATATCTGTGAAAAGCAAAAATAAAAATCATCCTCACTGTATTTAAACCCTCATGGTTAAAAGGACCATCTTTAAAACTTGTCCATTATTTTCAGTGAAGATTAGCAATGTAAATTTAAGTTACAAAATGTTTTTAAAAATTGTTTTTTTTGTTGTTTTTTTGTTTTTTTTTAGTTAACAGATTTACCTTAAGGTAATCATATATATTCTATGAATTCATAACATTATAAGCATTATCATAAAAATCCATTTAAAATGTATCTAAATTGTTTTTACTCAGTAGACATTAATCATTTTCATCAATTCCTATCTGTTGAAAAACCTCAGGAAATTGAATTAGCAATTAACCACTTTCTGTTTTGCACTAACAAGGGCTACTGAATGACTAGAATGTCCTCACTAATCTACACTTTTCTTTTTCTTTAAACCCAGATCAAAACTCACCTCTGGCCATTCCTAACTAACGACCCCCTCCGTTCATTACACATACACTCACACCTAGCTCGGGTCATGCTGTGTCCTCTGAACATTTAAGCTTGTTTATGTGTTTCTTTTCTAGTGCATTAATGCCATTTTCACGTGTGTTGATCCTCTTAATGCTCAGTTGTAAATTAGGTACTTATGAAAGTTCCGTTCACTTTTTAAATACCCCAAGGCTGTATTTAATACACCAAAGTAGCCACATACTGAATAGCTCCCAAGCGATTTTAAGCAGTTAATGCAGCATCAGAAGTAGCCTAATTTATTATTAGGGAGTAGTTTAGGCACAGAAGAAATGGATTATGTCAGGATTTTTCATGACTATAAATCAAAATTTCAAAGTGACTTTAATTTTTTGTACGTTCTCTCAAATTGCACGATGATTTATCTTTATGCTGGTCCATCAGGGTTTCTCTACACTGGCACTGAAGACATTTCGGACATACCTTGTGTGGAAGTGTGCTGTTTTATGCATGGCAGTATGTCTAGCAGCATCCTTGGTCTCCCCCTATTCGATGACCCTGCCCTAGCTGTGACAACCAAAAATGTCTCCAAATGTTGCCACATGAGGAGTAAAACTGACTCCTACTGAGAACCACTGGCCTATACTTTAGAGGTCTTTCTTAAGGAAACTAACAACGTTTTTAACAGGAAAATTCTCATTGAAGATCAATGCCATTAGCGTTAATTAAGTCAAATTTCTTAGCACTTAGAAGTTACCTGCTAAAAGGTCTTGAGCTCATTCAAGGAAACAGATTTGAATAACCCACATACTTATTGGTTTAAAAACATTAATATGGTCAAAGCAGCAAATTCAGGCTAATCCAAAATCTCTTAGACATTGCTCTGATGCAGCTTAGAGACAGATGCAGAAAGCTTGGCAGTGTGCATAAGATAACTGAGATAAAAGAATTATCTATTCTTCTTGTCTTTTAGAGAGTACTCTCTGACCTCAGCTGGTAAAGTTACTCAGCCTATTGTCAAATGATGTTTTACAAGAGGATTTAAATTTTAACTCTACTGAAGGTATTTTAAAATGTTACCACAGCCTTGTCTAACTCAGTGAAACTAAGCCATGCCATGTGGGGCCACCCAAGACAGACGGGTCATGGTGGTGAGGTCTGACAAATGTTGTTCACTGGAGAAGGGAATGGCAAACCACTTCAGTATTTTGCCTTGAGAAACCATGAACAATATGAAAAGGAAAAAGACAGGACATTGAAAGATGAACTCCCCAGGTCAGTAGGTGCCCAATATGCTACTAGAGATCAGTGGGGAAGTAACTCTGGAAAGAATGAAAGGACGGAGCCAAAGCGAAAATGACACCCAGTTGCAGATGTGACTGGTGATAGAAGCAAGGTCTAAAGCTGTAAAGAGCAATATTGCATAGGAACCTGGAATGTTAGGTCCATGAATCAGGCAAATTGGAAGTGGTCAAACAGGAGATGGCAAGAGTGAATGTCGACATTCTAGGAATCAGCAAACTAAAATGGACTGGAATGGGTGAATTTGACTCAGATGACCATTATATCTACTATTGTGGGCAGGAATCCCTTAGAAGGAATGGAGTAGCCATCATAGTCAACAAAAGAGTCCAAAATGCAGTACTTGGATGCAATCTCAAAATGACAGAATGATCTCTCTTCTTTTCCACGGCAAACCATTCAATATCACGGTAATCCAAGTCTATGCCCGACCAGCAATGCTGAAGAAGCTGAATTTGAATGGTTCTATGAAGACCTACAAGACCTTTTAGAACTAACATTCAAAAAAGATGTCTTTTTCATTATAGGGGATTGGAATGAAAAAGTAGGAAGTCAAGAAACACCTGGAGTAACAGGAAAATTTGGCCTTGGATTACAGAATGAAGTAGGGAAAAGGCTAACAGAGTTTTGCCAGGAACACACTGGTCATAGCAAACACCCTCTTCCAACAACACAAGAGAAGACTCTATACATATACATCACCAGATGGCCAACACCAAAATCAGATTGATTATATTCTTTGCAGCCAAAGATGGAGAAGCTCTATACAGTCAACAAAAATAAGATGGGGAGCTGACTGTGGCTCAGATCATGAACTCCTGATTGCCAAATTCAGACTTAAATTGAAGAAAGTGGGGAAAACCACTAGACCATTCAGTTATGACCTAAATCAAATCCATTATGTTTATACAGTGGAAGTGAGAAATAGATTTAAGGGATTAGATCTGATAGACAGAGTGCCTGATGAACTATGGATGGAAATTTGTGACATTGTACAGGAGACAGGGATCAAGACCATACCTATGGAAAAGAACTGCAAAAAAAAAAAAAAAAAAAAAAAAAAAGATTGTCTGAGGAGGCCTTACTAATACCTGTGAAAAGAAGAGAAGTGAAAAGCAAAAGGGAAAAGGAAAGATATGAACATCTTAATGTAGAGTTTCAAAGAACAGCAAGGAAAGATAAGAAAGCCTTCCTCAGCAACCAATGCAAAGAAATAGAGGAAAACAATAGAATGGGAAAGACTAGAAATCTCTTCAAGAAAATGAGAGATACCAAGGGAACATTTCATGCAAAGATGAGCTCAATAAAGGACAGGAATGGTATGGGCCTAACAGAAGCAGAAGATATTAACAAGAGGTGGCAAAAGTATGTAGAAGAACTGTACAAAAATGATCTTCACAACCCAGAAATCATGATGGTGTGATCACTCACCTAGAGCCAGACATCTTGGAATGTGAAGTCAAGTGGGCCTTAGAAAGCATCACCACGAACAAAGCTAGTGGAGGTAATGGCATTCCAGTTGAGCTGTTTCAAATCCTGAAAGATGATGCTGTGAAAGTGCTGCACTCAATATGACAGCAAATTTGGAAAACTCAGCAGTGGCCACAGGACTGGAAAAGGTCAGTTTTCATTCCAAAACCAAAGAAAGGCAATGCCAAAGAATGCTTAGACTACCACAATATTGGACTCATCTCACATGCTAGTTAAGTAATGCTCAAAATTCGCCAAGCCAGGCTTCAGCAATATGTGAACCGTGAACTTCCAGATGTTCAAGCTGGTTTTAGAAAAGGCAGAGGAACCAGAGATCAAATTGCCAACATCCACTGGATCATGGAAAAAGCAAGAGAGTTCCAGAAAAACATCTATTTCTGCTTTATTGACTATGCCAAAGCCTTTGACTGTGTGGATCACAAAAAAATTATGGAAAATTCTAAAATAGATAGGAATACCAGACCACCTGACCTGCCTCTTGAGAAATCTGTATGCAGGCCAGGAAGTAAGAGTTAGACAGGACATGGAACAACAGACTGGTTCCAAATAGGAAAAGCAGTATGTCAAGGCTGTATAGTGTCACCCCGCTTATTTAACTTAAATGCAGAGTACATCATGAGAAATGCTGGACTGGAAGAAGCACAAGCTGGAATCAAGATTGCCAGGAGAAATATCAATAATGCCAGATATGCAAATGACACCACCCTTATCGCAGAAAGTTAAGAAGAACTAAAGAGCCTGTTGATGAAAGTGAAAGAAGAGAGTGAAAAAGTTGGCTTAAAGCTCAACATTCAGAAAAGTAAGATCATGGCAGCCAGTCCCATCCCTTCATGGCAAGTAGATGGGGAAACAGTGGCAGATTCTATTTGGGGGGGCTCCCAAATCACTGCAGATGGTGATTGCAGCCTTGAAATTTAAAGACACTTAACCTTTGGAAGGAAAATTATGACCAACTTAGACAGCATATTAAAAAGCAGAGACATTACTTTGCCAACAAAGTCCGTCTAGTCAAGGCTATGGTTTTTTCAGTAGTCATGTATGGATGTGAGAGTTAGACTATAAAGAAAGTTGAGCAGTGAAGAATTGATGCTTTTGAACTGTGGTGTTGGAGAAGACTCTTGAGAATCCTTTGGACTGCAAGGAGATCCAACCAAGTCATCCTAAAGGAGATCAGTCCTGAGAGTTCATTGGAAGGACTAATGTTGAAGCTAAGACTCCATTACTTTGGGCACCTGCTTCAAAGAGCTGACTCATTTGAAAGGACCCTGATGGTGGGAAAGATTGAGGGCAGGAGGAGAAGGGGACGAGAGAGGATCAGATGTTTGGATGGCATCACCATCTCAATGGACATGAGTTCTGGTGAACTCTGGGAGTTGGTGATGGACAGGGAGTCTGGTGAGATGCAGTTCATGGGGTCGCAAAGAGTCAGACATGACTAGCGACTTAACTGAACTGAACTTTCAATGTTCATCGCAGGACTGTTTATAATAGCCAGGACATGGAAACAACCTAGATGTCCATCAGCAGATGAATGGATAAGAAAGCTGTGGTACATATACACAATGGAGTATTACTCAGCCGTTAAAAAGAATTCATTTGAATCAGTTCTGATGAGATGGATGAAACTGGAGCTGATTATACAGAGTGAAGTAAGCCAGAAAGAAAAACACCAATACAGTATACTAACACATATATATGGAATTTAGAAAGATGGCAATGACGACCCTGTATGCAAGACAGGAAAAAAGACACAGATGTGTATAACGGACTTTTGGACTCAGAGGGAGAAGGAGAGGGTGGGATGATTTGGGAGATTGGCATTCTAACATGTATACTATCATGTAAGAATTGAATTGCCAGTCTATGTCTGACGCAGGATACAGCATGCTTGGGGCTGGTGCATGGGGATGACCCAGAGAGATGTTATGGGGAGGGAGGTGGGAGGGGGGTTCATGTTTGGGAATGCATGTAAGAATTAAAGATTTTAAAATTAAAAAAAAAATTAGGCCCCAAAATTTGCAAATTAAAAGAGACCATCTCAAAACCTTAAAAAAAAATAATAATAAAGTAACAAGCATCCTTAAAAAAAAAAAAAAAGAATTTCTGGAATTACCCCTATTATTAATGACCCACTCCTTGTTTCTTATTGGGTGCCCATATTGCATAACTAAGGGAAAGGTATTTTTCTCTTCTTAGAGCTCTCTTTAAATGTTTTCACTTATTAGACATTTATTTGTGCTATTTGAATACATGTCACAATTCCCTTTAGTACTTCTTTTGTTAATTTGCCAAATATTGACGGAATGTTTCTATGTAATATAGTAACTCCCACTGTCACACTAAGTACATTGTCATGAGAGTTCTTAGTTAATATGATAAAGTCATAGTTCTCATGGCATGAGCTTTATATGGGCCTTGGAAACTAAAGAAGCTCATAGAGTAAATATGAAATGCATGTTCTACATTTTAAAGAATTGTCACATACAATAGGACAACAATGATGGATAGAAGTTAATTAAAGCTATAATCCAAAATAACATTTTTATATAATCAGTTCATTATGTTATTGGAGTATTTAGTCAGTACTTCATTAAAATATCCTTATTTTATCAATTCAACTTTCCTGATGTTTGTCAATCTTTTTTTTTCTAGGAAGTAATTTAGTACGGTTGTTATAATAGACAAAATACATTTAACAAAGGTATTTTCATATCCTCTTCATTATGAAAGATTTTGGGGTTATGACCAGGAAGAGAGTGAACAGTATTTCAGGAATGTTGTTTTCATAGGGAGTTTAGGAAAATAATGATAATTCATTTTTCCACTTCCTTGGAGACTATCATTTAGCACTGGCACTCCTGTTCTCCTTGACCTACTGAGGCAACTTTACACATATCTCCACTTAAGTGTGCTCAGAAAAAATCCTTTATGATTGTGTTCTTATCTAGAGCAGCTAAGCCTCCACCAACTTTACTGCCTGCATCAGCTCAGCCAAGAGCTCACCACTAACATATCAGTTCAGTTCAGTTGCTCAGTTGTGTCTGACTCTTTGTGACCCCATGAATTGAGCACGCCAGGCCTCCCTGTCCATCACCAACTCCCGGAGTTCACTCAGACTCACGTCCATCGAGTCAGTGATGCCATCCAGCCATCTTATCCTCTGTCGTCCCCTTCTCCTCCTGCCCTCAATCCCTCCCAGCATCAGTGTCTTTTCCAATGAGTCAACTCTTTGCATAAGGTGGGCAAAGTACTGGAGTTTCAGCTTCAGCAAATCATTCCTTCCAAAGAGTACCCAGGGCTGATCTCCTTCAGAATGAACTGGTTGGATCTCCTTACAGTCCAAGGCACTCTCAAGAGTCTTCTCCAACACCACAGTGCAAAAGCATCAATTCTTCAGTGCTCAGCTTTCTTCACAGTCCAACTCTCAGGTCCATACATGACTACTGGAAAAACCATAGCCTTGGCTAGATGGACCTTTGTTGGCAAAGTAATGTCTCTGCTTTTCAATATGCTGTCTATGTTGGTCACAACTTTTCTTCCATGGAGTACGTGTCTTTTAATTTAATGGCTGCAATCACCATCTGCAGTGATTTTGGAGCCCAGAAAAATAAAGTCTGACACTGTTTCCACTATTTCCCCATCTATTTCCCATGAAGTGATGGGACTGAATGCCATGATCTTCATTTTCTGAATGTTGAGCTTTAAGCCAACTTTTTCACTCTCCTCTTTCACTTTCATCAAGAGGCTTTTTTAGTTCCTCTTTACTTTCTGCCATAAGGATGGTGTCATCTGCATATCTGAGGTTATTGATATTTCTCCCAGCAATCTTGATTCTAGCTTGTGCTTCTTCCAGCCCAGCGTTTCTCATGATACACTGTGCATAGAAGTAAAATAAGCAGGGTGACAATATACAGCCTTGACATACTCTTTTTCCTATTTGGAACCAGTCTGTTGTTCCATGTCCAGTTCTAACTGTTGCTTCCTGACCTGCATATAGGTTTCTCAAGAGGCAGCTCAGGTGGTCTGGTATTCCCATCTCTTCCAGAATTTTCCACAGTTTATTGTGATCCACACAGTCAAAGGCTTTGGCATAGTCAATAAAGCAGAAAGAGATGTTTTTCTGGAACTCTCTTGCTTTTTCGATGATCCAGCGATGTTGGCTATTCGATCTCCAGCTCCTCTGCCTTATACCACGGCTCTAATTTCAGTCTCTCTTCATCCTTCCTCCCACAGTCTTTAGCACCAGATTTCCATCTACCCTGCTCTTAGTACCTCCTTTCTCAGTCACTATTTCCTTATTATTTCTGCTCTTCACTCTTAGGTTTCTTATACATGAGGCTTATGCAGACATGGGTCACTGAGTCATTCATGGGTCCTTGAATTGACCTGCTTCAATTCAACTCTATTTCTCAGTTTATAGAACACTCTACCTGACTGAAATCTGAAAACACCATGAAGGATAGAGAGAGCTGGTGGTTGCTGACAGCCTCCAAAACAACTCCAATGTAGAGACTGAATGACAGTTTATCTTCTGGACTCAGCAGATGGAGACTTGAAGAGCAGGATGTTCATGGCCTGACACCCTTCCGCAAGATGGGGAGACTGGAGAATAATAGGAACAGGAAGCCAATTTAACTCCTTTACAAATCTATCATTGCCATCTACTTAAAACTGTGCTTCTTATACTGCATTATGACACTCTTGACCCATCCTTGTAAATATCATCTTGTTCTACATATTTCAGACTTCTGAACTAAGAGAGGCATGTCAAGCAAGCAAATTATCCTTCAGCCTAGGATGTCCCCTTAAGACTCTCAGTTTCCAAAAAGACCAAGGAATCCTCCTTTAGACATTCCTGGGGAGTATTATATGGCTTCCCCTTCCTGTTAGATCCATTTCTTCACCCATTAGAGTAGGTATCCAGATGTGCCTGTCACATACGGATGGGGACAATTTGTAACCAAGGGAGAAAAAGAGGAATAAAGCACAGAACACAGTTCCCCTATTAATTTGCACATATGCAAGCCTTGTCCAGATACCTTAAAAGTAATAGTTTCCCTTCCCGAAATCTCCAGGGCTATTGTGGTTGACCATGAGGTCAGAGGAAAGGCTAATTGCAAGAGCAGCTGTCATCGACCCAAAAAGTTAGCTGAAGAATCAAGTACAAAGGCCAACTGATTCTCAAAACATTTCTCCAGGCACTCTTGGGCATCTTGCCACTCAGTGTTAAAGAGATTAGGGATGGGTGAACTACAAATATACTTAGGTACATTTTCCCTTCTTACATTTAACAAAACGGACAGTCAATGTGGATTTTCACATCATTTTAGAGACATCTCATATTATTAATATGTATTAGAAAGTTGTATGTAATTCAATACCTCCCACACAAAAAATCAATTTTAAACTATCTGACTGCCAAATCTATCTATCTAAAGTACTTGAGTTGCCAAATCAAAGACTGGCAACTCAGTCCTTTTGGTTGTAGTGAGATAGCCGAGAATCTCTTTTATTTCAACATGACCTTATTATTGAACATCTATCACTATGTTAGAGCTCCATTTATTCCCCCAATTATTATTTATCTGTAAATAAATGCCACATACTGTTTCAAATCAGGGAGGGAGGAATTGTCAGTTCTAAAATATGAATTCCTCATTAAAATTATAAATCTAACAATTGTATCAGAAACATAGGGAAAGATTATGATGGGGAAGAAGTAAAATAGATGATAGTTGTAGCTATGAAAACACATTAATTGGGACAATGATGAAAAAATATATTTGATGTTGCTAGGGTTCAGGAATGCTGAGACTTGTATCTGAATTTTCTTTAATATGATAGGGATATCATGAGGAGTTTGAATTCAGCTCCCACATTTAAAGACGATCAGAAAAAATGGAGTGAGATAATAGATTAAAAACACACTTTCCTTTTTCAGCTCAGTTCAAAAAATGCATAACATAATTATTTGCCATGAAACAGCGTTCATAAAGGTTACATCTGGTTCTAAGTACAGTTGTAGTTACCCTATACACACTGGTGTGTGTGTGCACGATATATGGAGAGTAACGTACATATATGTTGAAATTTGGCTATTTTCATATGTGTTCCTACACTGAATAAGGTAATATGCCTCTTAAGGCTGATAAACTCCCTGCAACAATCAGAAATAAGGTCCTTGAAAAGACTGGGAATCACATTGCTGCTTAGTCACTAAGTCATGTCTGATTCTTTGCGACCCCATGGACTATAGCCCCTCAGCCTCCCCTGTTCATGGGGATTCTCCAGGCAAGAATATTGGAGTGGGTAGTCAATCCTTCCTCCAAGGGATCTTCCCAATCCAGGCACTGAACCCAGGTGCCCCACCTCGTAGATTCTTTAATATCTGAGCCACCAGGGAACCCCATGACAGTTATACAGTTGGCATGTCTGATCTGAATGTACATTTCTCAAAACAGCCTAGACTTTTACACTGACCACTCTGATCTTCATGGCATCACGTTTCCAGAGGGTAGAGGGAATGATTTTTTCCCCCTACAATTTGCTACTCTCCTCCTCCCCAGCACAAATATGAAATTTTACCCTAATAGTGTTCATAAATGCCAGCCCTCTGCTAATCAGTGAAATAAAACCAGGCATCCATTCCTACAACATCTGACTTAAAGAGAATACTATAATTGAGGAAAGACGGAGAAACAAAATCTCATAGAGTCAGTCAGTTATTGTTAAAAACAATATAAATAATAATATCTGCTATTGGCTCAGTGGTAAAGAATCCACCTGCCAATGCAAGAACCACAGGAGATGAGAGTTTGATCCCTGGGTCAGGAAGATTCCCTAAAGGAGGAAATGGTAACCAACTCCAGTATTATTCCTGGAAAATCACATGGACAGAGGAACCTGGTGGACTACTGTCCATGGGGCTGTAAAGAGTCAGACACAACTGAGCAACTGAGTACACATGCAATGCATACTTGCTCTGGTATCTCTAATATGAGTTTTCCTCTGATCCCTTCACATTTTTGACCCTTTGGGTTCTTCTTCCAGTATTCAACACTACTTCATACCTCTGCTGTGGACTGAGTTCCATTGGTCTTCACATTTTTTTTTTATTTGAGGAAGTTAGGCAAGGTTTTTCAACATTGGAAAAGCAACTAGCTTAAGAATAGTGGTACTAGAAGTATGTCTCTGCTTTTTAATATGCTGTCTAGGTTGGTTATAACTTTTCTTCCAAGGAGCATGCGTCTTTTAATTTCATGGCTGCAGTCACCATCTGCAGTGATTTTGGAGACCCCAAAAATAAAGTCTGTCACTGTTTCCATTTTTTCCCCATCTATTTGCCATGAAGTGATGGGACTGGATGTCATGATCTTAGTTTTCTGAATGTTGAGTTTTAAGCCAACTTTTTCACTCTCCTCTTTCACTTTCATCAAGAGGCTCTTTAGTTCTTCTTTGCCTTCTGCCATAACAGTGGTGTCATCTGCATATCAGAGGATATTGATATTTCTCCCAGTAATCTTGATTCCAGTCTGTGCTTCATTTAGCCTGGCATTTTGCATGATGTGCTCTACATATAAGTTAAATAAGCAAGATGACAATATATAACCTTGACGTGCTTTTTTTTCTCGATTCCCTTGTGGTTCAGCTGATAAAGAATTCACCTGCAATGTTGGAGACTTTGGTTTGATCCCTGGGTTGGGAAGATCCCCTGGAGAAGGGGAAGGATTCCTGTTCCAGTATTCTGCTCTGGAGAATTCCATGGATTGTATAGTCCATGGGGTCACAAAGAGTTGGACACAACTGAGCAAATTTCAATTTCACTTGTGATTAAAAAAAACATTAAATATTAAATTGGTGAATCACACATTAATATCAAGAAAATCTGCAAAGAACTGGTCTCTCAAGAAACATCAAGATTACCACTTGTCACCAGACAGAGCCCAGGACACCATCTTGTGGTCTGTGTACCACATCTTCTTCTCTTTATTGGGGTCTCTACTTTTTGCCCTGGATCACTTCTCCAGCCTTTTCTCTAAGCTGGTGACTTCATCTTTCTCATTTCTTTTTATAAATGCCAGCTTATTTTATTTACCAAAGGAGAATGAATGATCTATGTAGATCAGTATCTGTCATCACCTCAGAGTTGAGCTGTCTCCTTTATTCTCATTTGCTAGACAGATAGAAAATTAGATGCTGGCTCATGCCCTAAAAGCACAGGAGCTTCTCAGAGGTCACAAACCTGGGATGGCTTTCTTGGTCACAGTTGTTTTATGGAGGTAAATCTCACAATATTGTGGGGGTGGTTCACTCTCATGATTGGGTTCCCCTGGAGGTTTTAACACTCAGATTTGTTTTCATTGTGCCTCTGAGAATTTGTTGATTAGAGCTCCAGTTTTCCTTCTCAACATTGGTTCTTGCTGCTGTTTGCTCTTCTCTTCAGTCTCCGCTCCAGGAAACCTTGCCTCCTGTATTCCCCACTCTATGTCTCTAATCGTGGGGGTGACGGTTTCTCCCATATCCACCCCTCACTCAGTGATCCAAGAAAAGTTGTTGATTTTTCAGGCTCTTTGACTGTTTACCAGTTGTCAAGACCAGCGGAGATGTCCAAGCTTTTTCCATGTGGAAGCTGAAACAAGAAGTCCACAGTCACTGTGGACTTAATCAGTAATATTTCTGTAAAATGGTCAGTGTTTTCTTGTCTGCCCTTTACTGCTATCCTTTTTCTCACTAAATTAACTTTTTTCTTCTTTGAAATTATCTTTGAGGTAGAAATGAACTTCATCTTTTAATATATCTTTGTCAACCACTGTATTCTTTAATGCTTCTCTTCTTCAGTGGAAAAATACTAGAATTTTTAGTATTTTTTTTTATGTGTGAGGTTTAGCAAAACTTAGCTTTTCATAGAGAATTAAATTAATGGGTCAATATGTAATACTAATTACTCTATGGATAGCAGATGCACATTGCTCTTAAATATATAGACTTCATGAGCTATTATAGTTCATGTTGTTTAGTGTAACTTGAAGCATAGTCATTAACATAGTGGGATATTTGGTTAGCATTTAACATTTGTTTTACACATATTGACCTTAAAATTCCCAGAATGGAACCAACTCTTCACATCCTCTTTACATGACGTTATATTTACAAAAGGACATCACTCATATTTAAATATTTATAGAAGACTTTAAATTAGTGTTTATAACTTCAGAACATTAAAATAGAGAAATTTTAAATATACACATGTATGCCATTAGAAAAATCCTTAAAGACCCAAACAGAACATCTTTAAAACATTCAGTACAATTGTTACCTTTACTTACATTAAGCTTGTGTTTTTCCCTTAAAGAAGAGTTATTTTTCTTTCCAGGATAGTTTTTCCCATAGCCTAGGAATTAAGGAGCTTAGTTTTGGCCTCAGTCATATAAAAATTCACCGTGTGACAAGTCACAGTGGATTGGGGGGGTCTTGGTTGTCTTCCCTGTAGATCATGGAGAATAGTCTAGATTTCTGTGTATTTCTTGAGATTCAATTGACTTTTTTCTGGATTCTGCCTGCCGCAGAAGTTACATTAGCTATATTAGTGAGCCACTCTTCTTCATTTACAACATATTGTGTAAAGAGTTCCTTCACAGATAACCAAGATGACTTGCTGTTTCTGCTATAATAAGTTGCCCTTACTCAAATGACTCAATAATAATAATTTAACTACAGTTACCACAGGACCCAGTAATCCCACTCCTAGGTATTTACTGTAAAGATGAGAACTTATGTTCATATAATAACATATATGAGAATGTTCATAGTAGTTCTGTCCATAATCACCAAGAATTAGGGAAAAAGCAAAATATCCATCTGCTGAGGAATGGATAAACTAACTGGATTACATACAATGGAAAATTACTCGATAGACTAGTGAAACACAATTTGAGTGAGCTTCAAAGATGTTATGCTGAGTGAAAGAAGCCAGTCTCAAAAGATGATGCACCTTATGACTCCGTTTGGATTGAATGCTCAGTCACTTCAGTCATATCTGACTCTTTGGACCGTATGGACTGTAGCCCACAAAACTCCTCTATCCATGGGATTCTCCAGGCAAAACTACTGGAGTGGGAGTGGGTCACCATTATCTCCTCCAGGGGATCTTCCCAACCAGGATATTGAGTGGGTCTGCCTGCATCTCCTGCATTGGAGGCAAATTCTTTACCCACTGAGCCACTTGAGAAACCCTCCATTTAGATTAGACATTCTCAAAAAAAGACAATCATAGTGGTGGAGAAAAGATCAGTGGTTGCCAGGGGCTTGGGGGTGGGAAGTGTTTGACTCTAAGGAAGAAAACCATGAGATTTGGGGGTAATGGAACTGCTCTGTATCCTGATAATGGTGAATGTCACAGGAATTTACACATGGGTTAAAGTTTACAGAACTATATACCATTAAAATCAATCTTACTGTATAATAAATTTAAAAATGAAATTAAATAAAGCAAATATAAATTAATAGATAAATAGTAATATGAAGATACATTATCAGACCATGATGTATCATTGATTCAGAAATAACCTCCAGGCAGGAAGATATAGTGATTAAGATCTCAGTTTCAGAATGAGTCATTAGAATCCTTTTCTGCTATTTCAGTGATGCTGAGAGAGACATTGACCTACCAGGAGACTCATGTCTCCATCGTAGGTGTAAATGGTAATCATTCTCACCTTAAAACATTGTAAGGGTAAACAATAACATATTGTACTTACCTACTAATAATTATAATGTTAATATTATGTTGGAAATCATTACATGCCTTTCTCTAGTACTTTTGATGAAGAAAATCTGGCTATTGCTTCCCCCACCCAACAGAATACATCCACACAGATGTGCTGGTACCACCATTATAAACCCCATCACTATTGTCATACACTATACAAAAAAGATCTTAACAACACAGATAATCATGGTGGTGCGATCACTCACCTAGAGCCAGACATCCTAGAATGTAAAGTCAAGTCGGCCTTAGGAAGCATCACTACAAACAAAGTGGGTGGAGGTGATGGGATTCCAGCTGAGCTTTTTCAAATTCTAAAAGATGATGCTGTGAAACCACTGCACTCAACATGCCAGCAAATTTGGGGCGGGGGTGGGGGGCGGGAAACAACACAGCAGTGGCCACAGGACTGAAAAAGGTCAGTTTTCATCACAATCCCAAAGAAAGCAAATGACAAAGAATGCTCAAACTCCTGCACAATTGCATTCATCTCACATGCTAGCAAAGTAATGCTCAAAATTCTCCAAGCCAGGCTTCAACAGTACATGAACCAAGAACTTCATCATGTTCAAGATGGATTTAGAAAAGATAGAGGAACCAGAGATCAAATTGCCAATGTCTGTAGTATCACAAAAAAGGCAAGAGAGTTCCAGAAATACATCTACTTCTGCTTTACTCACCATGCCAAAGCCTTTGATTGTGTGGATCACAAAAAATTGTGGAAAATTCTTCAAGAGATGGGAATACCAGACCACCTGAGCTGCCTCTTGAGAAATCTGTATGCAGGTCAGGAAGCAACAGTTAGAAATGGACATGGAAAAACGGACTGGTTCCAAACAGGAAAAGGAGTAGGTCAAGGCTGTATGTCGTCACCCTGCTTATTTAACTTATATGCAGAGTGCATTATGAGAAATGCTGGGCTGGAAGAAGCACAAGCTGGAATCAAATTACTTAGAGAAATATCAATAACCTCAGATATGCAGATGACACCACCCTTATGACAGAAAGTGAAGAGGAACTGAAGAGCCTCTTGATGAAAGTGAAAGAGGAAAGTGAAAAAGCTGGCTTAACACTGAGCATTCAAAAAACTTAGATCATGGCATCCAGTCCCATCACTACATGGCAAATAGACAGGGAAACAGTGGAAACAGTGACAGACTTTGTTTTCTTGTGCTCCAAAATAACTGCAGAAGGTGACTGCAGCCATGAAATTAAAAGACGCATGCTCCTTGGAAGAAAAGTTATAACCAACCTAGACAGCATATTAAAAAGCAGAGGCATTACTTTGCTCACAAAGGTCTGTCTAGTCAAAGCTATGGTTTTTCCAGTAGTCATGTAGGGATGTGAGAGCTCAACTGTAAAGAAAGCTCAGTGTCGAAGAATTGATGCTTTTGAACTGTGGTGTTGGAGAAGACTCTTGAGAGTCCCTTGGACTGCAAGGAAATCTAATCCATCAATCCTAAAGGAAATCAGTCCTGAGTATATATTGGAAGGACTGATGCTGAAACTGAAGCTCCAATACTTTGGCCACCTGATGTGAAGAACTGAGTCATTGGAAAAGACCTTGATGCTGGGAAAGTTTGAAGGAAGGAGGAAAATGGGACAACAGAGGATGAGATGGTTGGATGGCATCACCAACTTGATGCACATGCGTTTGAGCATGCTCTGTTAGTTGGTGATGTACAAGGAATCCTAGCATGCTGCAGTCCATGAGGTCACAAATGGTCCGACATGACTGAGCAGCTGAACTGAACTGATTGTCATACACATCATAGTAGGGCTATGATAGAATCTCAGATCTTTAGAGAGGCAAAATGCCCATTACTACCAAGCAATAACTTGTGAACTACTGTCTTACACATGCTGCAAACAGTCTTAATATATTTTGGAAGCAAGAAAAAAAATGCACTTGGTGAAGTGGTGATTATTTAGAAATCCAACATGTTCAGTCCCAAAAGAAAGACATTAGGGTCTTTGTCCTTGACTTGTCTTTTTCCTTTTGTAATCACTCTTTAACACTCTCATCTCATCTGTCAGTTTCAGTGATTGCATCTAGGCAGCAGATGACTCTCAAATCTATATTTACCATCTTGGTCTCTCTCCTGGGCTTCAAGATTGGATTTCTAACTCCTGTTAGAGTTAGATTATCTGAATCACAATCTCTAAGGTATTATCTGAGACTCTGCTCATTCATTTTCCCTTGCAAAGCTTCCCCTTTCTCTGATTTTCAAATTCTGTTCTGCCACCAGCCTCTGGAAACGTGTCCCAAATGCTTGGTGTCATTGCCTCTTGTCTTTGCCTAGGACCGGGAAGCAAGACTTTGCCTTGCTACCTCTAATTTAAATGATAACCATGGTCTATGAAGATAGACTTCACCAATGTACTTAACTGCCATATTAATTCAAAATGCTATATATAGTTTCTGTATAACTTCCTTATTTGGTACATAAAACCTTTACTAATTACCTAAAGAAAGAATTATAAACAACTTGACCTTATATAAATTTTGTCTTGATTCCTCACTATATCCCTTTAGCCAAATAGTCAGTTTCCTATGCCCACTTTATACTTTCTCAATTCCGTGACTTTGTTAATATTATTTGCTTTATAATATAATACACTCGTTAATATAATAGCCCTTTTGTCTGGAATAGCCTGCTCCTTCACATGTTCAACATTTCTTTAATTCTGGCTGAAAAGCCTTACCACGATCCTCATATTGGAAGCGATTTTAGACTCTTTTGAGCTGACATAGCACATTTGTTATTACATTTTTATGAAATGTATTACTTTCTGCCATACATTAAGAGTATTTATGAGTGTATATTATATCCAGAGAGAGTAAAATATATGTCTAAGTCGAAGTGCTGAAGTGGCTAGACTTACACCTTGTATTATTAGTAGGTGCTCAATATGCTTGTTCTACTGAAGAAAAATGAATGAGAACTAATTCACCCAGACTAACCAGGTCATTTTTCCCTAATTCTCCTCTATCCTATAGCTGGTAGCTCCATTGTGATTTCCTTCCTAGGTACCAATATCCAGAGTGACCCAGATGGTTGGATTAGCAGTTAAACAGGACTCCCTGAAACCTATGCTTTGGAAAGTTATTCAAAGCTGTCCTAATAGAGGGTTGGGTGGCATCACCAACTCAATGGAAATGAGTTTGGGTGAACTCCAGGAGTTGGTGATGGACAGGGAGGCCTGGCATGCTGTGGTTCATGGGGTCGCAAAGAGTCAGACACGACTAAGAGAACTGAACTGAATAGAGGGTTTCAGCTGAAATAGCAATCATTGACTAACTATCTTTTAGTATTCCATTCTGTTCCACTTGCTTACTCAGAAGCCAGATATGTGGGAATTGTAATTACAATGTGTTTAGTACATAATTATTTCACCTACAAAAAGGTGTTTTGCCTTAAGAATGTTGTTCTTCTAACTTTGAGGGAAGCCAAAGAAGAGTTAATGACTAAAATGTTTCTAGATTCAACCAGGTTACTTAATACTGATATCATTTCTTTAGATCTTAGATTGTAGGTCCAAATTTCTAGACTTTGGGTCTGTTTCTATGGCAGTGAGGTTTTAGATGCTTTGTAACTGGTAGAGACTTAACCTGAGAAAACACATTATGTATCCTTTGTGCTCCTAAAGGTCTCCAGAATTCTGTAAGCCAATAATTCATTTTTGCTCCATTTATTTAGCTCTCCAAAATCAGACTGGATATTTTCAAAGTCACAGCTTCATTTTCTCTGTTCCTTGTTCACAGATGCAGTGGAATTCTTATATGTTTAGGTTCCTACCTTGATTCCTCACTTTCTAAAGGGAGGTCCAACACATTTTGGAAAATGGAGAATTCAGATTTATATATATTGGGGTTCGGATTTTGGGGTTATTCTTTTGCTGAGTCACAAATAATTTAGGCATTTCAGTGCACTGCAAAGCCCCCACACAGCTGAGCAGACAGTAAATTTGGTTCTTCACATCAGACCAGCAATCTCCCAGTACTAAAAGTTCTGAGCCACCATACTGAAATTTAAGCTTAATTTACATTGTAAAATTATGCAAGATGAATCCTTTTCTAACGAAAATCTGTCTAAGCTTCAGGGGCACTCAGATCCCCCAAAACTTATAAACGTTAGCTGCCCAATGAACTAACTCTCCAAGGGAAATATCAGGCAGGGAATAATCATTGTCATGCACAGGTTAGTAATAAGATGAATGGAGTGAGGCAAGGAGCTCAAGTAAGCATCTAACCCACTCACTGAGGCGCCTACCTCATCATTCCCGGCTCCTCCCTGCTCTAGGGTTTCCATCATCTGCAAACTAAGGCTCTGCTGTCTGTGGGCATGCTTTCCCCTTTCTGAGGGAAGCAGCGCATCTCTGAGCTAGTGTGTCTTGTACTGTAATGAATTCCCACACACATGACTCTTAAATGTGCATGGTACCAGCCATGAGTAATTAAGTCTAGTGGGAGGGAAAACTTGGGTGGAGTTGCCTAAGTCTGGCACAGGGACAAGGCTGTCCTGTTTCGGCAGAACTTTCTTCTGAGTGGCAGTGCCCTGTGGTCCCTTGGAGTCAAACCTCCCCCACTCTGGTTTAGGCTGGATAAAGCACTAACTGGCTTATCTTCCTCATGTCACCCTTACTGTCCAGGGTCTCCATTATTTCGCCTTGTAGAATGAAGGCAGTATTATCTGCCCATTTTCCAGGGTGATAGAAAACTATGATAGAAAGTAAAGTATCGTAACATGCTCCTCTTTTTCTTTTTTTTTTAATATTTTGGTTTAAGGTACCTTTCCTCAACACCTGGCCTAAATATGCCACAGAGGGAGCACCTGAATTTGAACTTGCATCATCTTAATCTTAACAGATGTTTTTCTTGGAAATGATCCATTGATAAAACTCAATCCCTTTCAACAAGATTTTATTGAGCAACTACAATGTGCTGAGTACCTATTCAATCATTAAAATGTGGGCTGTCTAAAGGCAGCATTTTATTCTCCTCGGTGAGGAATTTCATAAACTCTGCAAAATGTTTCCAGTGTTAAGAGGGAACATAAAGGAAGCACTGCTGAGGGGCTTCTTTTCACAGCAAAAATATTAAAAGAGCGTTTGGATTCAAGTGCCACTTTGCAATGAGCTCAGTCACTTTTGGAAGCCAAGGTAATTTCACTTACAACTTAAGGGAGCACCAAGGCATCTTTGAAAATATAGTTCTTCAGGGTGACCAATATTTCACTTCCCCAGAGTAAACACTTACATGTTTGAAACTTAAATGAATACATGGGTAGGGATGCACCTGAACTTCAGAGACGTAGCTGATAGGGGTGCTGGAGAGAGATGTAACAGTAGGAATAAGTCAAAGATTTTGTCTAAAATTATACCTTAACAATGATTTACCAGGTAATCTACTGACATGGAGTTTATTATAAGGGTGATTTAAAATATTTTGAAGGAAGTGGCAGGACAATAAAACTGTTTACCTGGGAATATGACTATGTCTAGTCCAGGCATCTCTTGAATCATTGCTGCAGCAGACAAAGACAATGTCAGTCTTCCAAAACCAAAAGAAAGTTAGTAACCACTTTCTAATAAGAGCATGGGCTTTCATATGCACAAAGACAGTGGTTAAAATGTGGGCTTGGGAATTAGAATGCTTGGCTTAAATACCAGCGGCCACCATGTCCTAATCATATGAACCTGTGTAAGTCATTTAATTTCCCAGTCGCTTGGTTTTTTCACCCATGGAATGGGGATATTAATAATAATTACCTCATGGAGTTCTTATTTGATTTATTTAAAGACAGCAATACAGTTGAAAGTCTAAAACAATGTTTGGTATATAATAAGTGCTTAATAAGGTGCCTCTTAGCTGGCGTTAGTGGTAAAAATCTGCTTGCCAATGCAGGAGACACAAGAGGTGTGAGTTTGATCCCTGGATCAGGAAATTTCCCCTGCAATAGGAAATGGCAACCCAATCCAGTATTCTTGCCTGGGAAATCCCATGAATAGAAGAGTCTGAAGGGCTACAGTTCATGGGGTCACAAAAGAGTTGGACATGACTTAGCGACTAAACAACAATAAGCATTAAAGTAACTATACACAATTGCCAAAAATTAATTTGATATTTCCTTATCATCAAATTTTATTTTCAAGATATTTTTGGCCATGAAAGTAAACACTAACATCCATTCTATTAGATTTAGAAATCTGGATGAACTTGTTCCAATGTTAACATGTTTTCCCCCAGAAATTCTTTCACATGTGTTTGTTGTTGCAGTTATATAGCTGTTTCCTTTATCTAGAGATTACAGACTTATAGCTAGTTCTCTGTTGTTAATTCAAAATAAGCCCTTACATTTATATTATATATGTAAGAATGATAACTACAAAAAAAAATCATACCACCAACTAGTGAAATCACACAGACCAAAAAAATCCAGTTTTTAAGATGATTTTATTTGCCTCTTTAAAAAAATATCAGCCCTTGACTTTGAAAAAGAAAGGTTATCATTATTTTTAAGAGTATTTGCTCATTTTCCTCTTAAAAGTTACAGGCCAATGAATTATCACAGTAGATGAAATTATGTATTTGAAAGTTTCAGAAACAGAAGAGTATTTGAATATAAAGCAATTTCAAAATGTCTGTGCAAGATACTTTTTCAAAAAAATTTTCAATTTGGGAGCTTTCTGCATATGCCAATGTGTATAAACAGGAGAAAACACTTTAAACATTTTGCATGGAAAAGATGAGTGTAAAGTACAAGGTGAGATACTCAAAGAAATATTGAAAAACGTCTTGAGCTGGCAGAGTGCAGACATGATTTACAGACTGTGAAACACAGATTGCCGCTAACTCTCCTTCCTCTTTGAGCTCTATTGAGTTAGAACAAGGATTCCAAGTATCCACTGGCGCCCTGCCTCCTCTAGCCCCTCACTCTGACTTTACCGACATCACTCTCTCCTGTTCTCTCATTTCCTTTTCTCACTCTCCTTAAACAGATTTAGTAAAATTTAAGAGAATACTATAGTCACTCAAAAGTCAGAGCTTATATCATCTTGGACCAGGGATATGAGTGGTTAACCTTGCCTGGAGATCCCAACATGTCTTAAGTATTTCCACAGTGGCTCAGTGAGCACATAGCCAGGGGAATGGTTGATGAAGTGCTTTGAAAATTTCAGGTCTGGTAACATATAATGCCATAGAAACACCTGCTTGTAGGCATCCTTTTAATCAATATTTCCTCATAGATATGACAGAAATAGGAGTCAATAGGGGAGGCCTCCCTGAGAACAGGAAACCAGGTTCTTACTTTTGACCTATACAGAGAATTGAATTACAAATAGGTAAGCTAGCCTTCTGAAGAATTATTGACATTCTATTTATGGAGATAAACTCTTCAGAAAGAGTTGTAAATGCTAGCCTGCTTTGATCAATGAGCATTTGATAACTCTCTACTCTATGCAGAGAACGAGCTAGGCTGTAGGAAGAGGGGAAACTGAGAAAACTCAGAAATGCCTTCCAGGAACTTAAAGGGTGTTAAAAAGACAGCTGAGCACAGATTTATCATCTTCATGTCACCAGAGCAGATCCGCTCTGAAGGATTGGTTGGATGTATGAATGAATGGGATATAAGAAGGCATGATGTAGGGATAGCAGAGAAATAGATGTTAATGACAGTGGAAGTGAAAATGAGATGGATTCTTTACGGAATGGGGTGTCACCAGAACCAGCTAATGGTGGGAAACACTTTTGAGATGTACTTTGAAGTGTTTTAATAGAAAAAAGAGGCTAGAAGGAAGAAGCCATTAGTCAAAGGGACAGATATGATTAAAAGTATAGAAGATTTAAAAGAAACATGTTGTTGGAAATGACCAGAGCATAGAGTTCATGGTGAGGAATCAGGCTGGAAAGAGAAATATGGTCCTGATTGTGGAAGTCCTACAAAAGTGTTCATGGAAATTACTCTAATGGCAAAAGGATATAGTAAATCCCATTGAGACATGGAACAAGGATGACCAATGATGGGTATTGTTATCATCCAACTTAGAAAAGATGAGGTCCTTGAAGGAAGAGCATGAAGTAAAAAGAAAATTTAGCAGAATAACTGTAGTTGTTGTTGTTGTTTAGTCCATAAGTCGTGTATGACTCTTTGGAAACCCATGAACTGCAGCATGCCAGACTTCCCATCTTTCACTATCCTTTGAAGTTTTCTCAAACTCATGTCCATTGAGTCAGTGATGCTATTTAAGCATCTCATTCTCTGTCACCCCTTTCTCCTTCTGCCCTCAATCTTTCCCAGTATCAGGGTTTTCCCAATGAGTCAGTTTTTCACATCAAGTGGCCAAAGTATTGGAGCTTCAATTTCAGCATCAATCCTTTCAACGAACACTCATGGTTGATCTCTTTTAGGATTGACTGGTTTGTTCACCTTTGCCGTCCAAAGGACTCTCAAATCTTCTCCAGTACCACAATTTGAAAGCATCAGTTCTTTGACACTCAGCCTTCTTTATGGTCCAACTCTCACATCTGTACATGACTACTTGAAAATCCGTAACTTTTACTATATAGATCTTTGTCAGCAAAATCATGTGTCTGGTTTTTCGTATGTTCTCTAGATTTGTCATAGCTTTCCTTCCAAGGATCAAGTGTATTATAATTTCATGGCTGCAGTCACTTTCCAGTGGTTTTGGAGCCCAGAAATTAAATCTATTACTCATAAAATTTAATGCATGTAGTGAGGAAACTAAACATGAGAAGAGAAACAAATTCTTGCACAATGTTTCCATTATCAGTGTCTAGTAACACTATAATAAAAATCTTCTTAAATCTTGCTTACATATACATATATATGTATATATAACTATGTATAACGAAAACCATATATTACAGCTAAATATATAACTATAATATAGTTTTATATGTATGTAAAATTTCCTTACATGAACCATTAGAAGAATTTATTATTACTAATATTTCCCTTTTAGATGATGATCTATGATATAAATGAGATATGAAAGCTGGCCTTGGGAGAAAGTTGTGAGGAGAGCAGTTTTGTGATCAATGTTTTACATGTAGAGCTTAAATCATACACTGTAAATTGATTTGGAGTGTGCCACCTTATAATTAGCAATTCAGTGTAGAAAATTATGATAGACTAGGATGCCCATTTCTGAGTTGTCTGCTTGGAAGCTTGGAAGTTGAATCTCTGAATATTGTTTAAAAGTACTCAAAAAGAACCTATGGCTTAAGAGAACTTGTGTGGATTCTTTCAATTAACAAACAAATGAGGAACATTGCATTAAATTGAAGAGAATGAGGGATAAACAGAGAAGTAGAGAGTGAAGCAACAGAACTTAAGGACACATAAAGCAACAGATTCAAAGAGCAGTCATATGCTTAACAGTGTCAGGGGCTACAGGAGATCATGCACAAATAAAATTCAAGTGGGGTTGCTGAATTTAACAATTAGTAGGTCACTGTTGAGATTTGTGTGTGTTGTTTGTATGGAATGGTCGCAAAGAGTTGGGTTTCAAGTAAGTGGAAAAATGAGCAATTGGGAGAAGTAAGTGAGTGCTACTCTTTAAAAATGAAAAATTTAAAAACAACTCATGAATATACTTTTTGAAAAAATTACTATACTGCTGTACATAAAATAAATGTTAAAAATCCCCATTCACTACCCACTCAACCCCACTTACTTCCCCACCGTTACTGGTTAATGATAGATTGTGAAACTTTCAGAGTAGCTTAATGCATTTTTATGCTTATACATAAATGAACACCCACATACATGTGTATTTAAGTATATGTATAAAGTTAACGCTTGCCAAATATTCACGTTTTTTTTTTTTCCTTTATTTTTCCTTTGTGCTAAGATTGGAGTCTAACAAGTCTTGACTAAGGGATTAGGTCTCTTCTAAGATGATCCAAATAAACGGTAGTGACAACTCCTTCACCTCTCTCAGCCACTGAAACCAGGAGTCTTAAAGAAACTGCATTTGAGGCAAGGAGAAAAGACCAGGAAACATTTTTCTGTCAAGAGACAGCAAAGATTAGGAAACTCTGGAGTAACAGCTTCAAAATCCAAAATCTGAAGGATTTCCAAACATCAATATGTAATTTATTGTTGCATTTTTGTTGATGACTTTTGTCTGAAGAAGATGATGTTTGTGGCTTTGAGGCAGCAGCAACTGTCTGGCCAGGCATACTTGCAGGCATAGATAGCTTCTTTATCCCAAAAATTTAAGGTCTTCTGGACGATGATCATAGTGAGGTTACGCTGCATGCCATGATGGAGGATGTGAGGAGAGAGTCTTTAAAGATTCTTGAACGTAGACAAGTCCCAAAATACTTGCCATTATGGACATTGATGAGTCAAGTATGATGTTCATTTTCTCCTCCTTTTTTTGTCTGCATACATTCTTCTATTCAGATTACCTATGGAGGAAGCCCACTTAGGCATCAATTTTGAATAAACACCTTAGAAAATATCAGGCAACTTTTTTCTTAGAGAAAAGATGTTTTCCATGTTAAAGATAGCAGAAGAAAGAACCAACTCCAAATGGAAAGCATAAGGCCAAGCTGGCAACAATGAGCAGTGGGTGTATTGAACTCTGAGCACATTAAGAGATTTGAAATAAAAAAAATCTAAGGGAGTTTCAGGTCTGTGCTTTACCTTTGGATTTTTGTGGTTGTTTTCTCCCTCCCCATAAAACAGACTTTGACACGTGGTAGTCAGCATTTTTGCAAGGAAGTAAAGTAGCATCAAATCACTGAAGTCATCCTATTGAGGTGTATTCTCATGTTCTGGACTTGAGCCAATTAAATTGGGTCATTCTTGAAATGAAACTGCATCTATTCTTGGCATCAGGGTTACATAAACAGTTCATATTGGGCAAACAGGTAATGAACCATTTTCAGAAAACCAACCATTTTCTGAACCATTGAGTTCAATAATGATAACAATAGTAATAGCTACCACTTATTGAATTCTATGAAAGATGTATTATTTATGTTGTTTTATATTCAATATAACTTTGTAAGTTGCAAACTTTTATCCACATTGCATAGTTAAGAAAACCATAGAGAATTCAAGAGATTCACCCCATGCTCCATTAATAACTAAGTACAGTAGAGTTAAGATACGAGTCACAGTTCAGATCAGTCTGACCTTAGTTCCTGTTCTTTATTCTGCACCATCAAGGCAGACATATAAACCTTGTTCCTTCAAAAGGGAGAAGATGGACAGAGACAGAATTCTCCTCCATTTTCACCAAACATAGCTGATGTCCAGAGATACATAAGTCCATGGAGCCCATGCATTACTTTTCTTTTCAGTTTCCTCATCTCTTCTTTAGCATCTCATCAGCTCAGTTCAGTTCAGTTGCTCAGTCGTGTACGACTCTTTGCGACCCCATGAATCGCAGCACGCCAGGCCTCCCTGTCCATCACCAACTCCCGGAGTTCACTCAGACTCACATCCATTGAGTCAGTGATGCCATCCAGCCATCTCATCCTCTGTCATCCACCTCTTCTCCTGCCCCCAATCCCTCCCAGAATCAGGGTATTTTCCAATGAGTCAACCCTTCACATGAGGTGGCCAAAGTACTGAAGTTTAGCTTGAGCATCATTCCCTCCAAAGAAATCCCAGGGTTGATCTCCTTCAGAATGGACTGGTTGGATTTCCTTGCAGTCCAAGGGACTCTCAAGAGTCTTCTCAAACACCACAGTTCAAAAGCATCAATTCTTCAGTACTCAGCTTTCTTTACAGTCTAACTCTCACATCCATACATGATACTGGAAAAGCCATAGCCTTGACTAGATGGCCCTTTATTGGCAAAGTAATGTCTCTGTTTCTAAATATGCTGTCTAGGTTCAGTTCAGTTCGGTTCAGTCACTCAGTCGTGTCTGAGTATTTGCGACCCCATGAATCGCAGCACCCAGGCCTCCCTGTCCATCACCATCTCCTGGAGTTCACTCAGACTCACGTCCATCGAGTTCATGATGTCATCTAACCATCTCATCCTCGGTTGTCCCCTTCTCCTCCTGCTCCCAATCCCTCCCAGCATCAGAGTCTTTTCCAGTGAGCCAACTCTTCGCATAAAGTGGCCAAAGTACTGGAGCTTCAGCTTTAGCATCATTCCTTCCAAAGAAATCCCAGGGTTGATCTCCTTCAGAATGGACTGGTTGGATCTCCTTGCAGTCCAAGGGACTCTCAAGAGTCTTCTCCAATGCCACAGTTCAAACACATCAATTCTTTGGTGCTCAGCCTTCTTCACAGTCCAACTCTCACATCCATACATGACCACAGGAAAAACCATAGCCTTGACAAGACGGACATTAGTCGGCAAAGTAATGTCTCTGCTTTTGAATATGCCATGTAAGTTGGTCATAACTTTTCTTCCAAGGAGTAAGCATCTTTTAATTTCATGGCTGCTGTCACCATCTGCAGTGATTTTGGAGCCCCCCAAAATAAATTCTGACACTGTTTCCACTGTTTCCCCATCTATTTCCCATGAGGTGATGGGACCAGATGCCATGATGTTCGTTTTCTGAATGTTGAGCTTTAAGCCAACTTTTTCACTCTCCTCTTTTACTTTCATCAAGAGGCTTTTTAGTTCCTCTTCACTTTCTGCCTTAAGGGTGGTGTCATTTGCATATTTGAGCTTATTGATATTTCTCCCTGCAATCTTGATTCCAGCTTGTGTTTCTTCCAGTCCAGCGTTTCTCATGAGGTACTCTGTATATAAGTTAAATAAGCAGGGTGACAATATACAGCCCTGACGTACACATTTTCTTATTTGGAACCAGTCTGTTGTTCCATGTCCAGTTCTAACTGTTGCTTCCTGACCTGCATACAGATTTCTCAAGAGGCAGGTTAGGTGGTCTGGTATTCCTATCTCTTTCAGAATTTTCCACAGTTTATTGTGATCCACACAGTCAAAGGCTTTGGCATAGTCAATACAGCAGAAATAGATGTTTTTCTGGAACTCTCTTGATTTTTCCATGATCCAGCAGATGTTGGCAATTTGATCTCTGGTTCCTTTGCCCTTTCTAAAACCAGCTTGAACATCAGGAAGTTCACGGTTCACGTATTGCTGAAGCCTGGCTTGGAGAATCCTGAGCACCACTTTACTAGCTGTCTAACTCAATGAAACCAAGCAATGCCTGTGGGGCAACCCAAGATGGGCCGGTCATGGTGGAGAGGCCTGACAGAATGTGGTCCACTGGAGAAGGGAATGGCAAGCCACTTCAGTATTCTTGCCCTGAGAACCCCATGAACAGTATGAAAAGGCAAAATGATAGAATACCAAAAGAGGAACTCCTCAGGTCATTAGGTACCCAATATGCTACTGGAGATCAGTGGAGAAATAACTCCAGAAAGAATGAAGTGATGGAGTCAAAGCAAAAACAATACCCAGTTGTGGATGTGCCTGGTGATAGAAGCAAAGTCTGATGCTGTAAAGAGCAATATTGCATAGGAACCTGGAATGTCAGGTCCATGAATCAAGGCATATTGGAAGTGATCAAACAAGAGATGGCAAGGGTGAACATCGACATTCTAGAAATCAGCGAACAAAAATGGACTGGAATGGGTGAATTTAACTCAGATGACCATTCTATCTACTACTGCGGGCAGGAATCCTTCAGAAGAAATGGAGTAGCCATCATGGTCAACAAAAGAGTCCGAAATGCAATACTTGGGTGCAATCTCAAAAACAACAGAATGATCTCTGTTTTTTTCCAAGGCAAACCATTGAGTATCACAGTTATCCAAGTCTATGCCCCAACCAGTAACACTGAAGAAACTGAAGTTGAATGGTTTTATGAAGACCTACAAGACCTCTTAGAACTAACACCTAAAAGAGATGTCCTTTTCATTATAGGGGACTGGAATACAAAAGTAGGAAGTCAAGAAACACCTGGAGTAACAGGCAAATTTGGCCTTGGAATGTGGAATGAAGCAGGGCAAAGACTAATAGAGTTTTGCCAAGAAAATGCACTGGTCATAGCAAACACCCTCTTCCAACAACACCACAGAAGACTCTACACATGGACAAGACCAGATGGTCAACACCAAAATCAGATTGATTATATTCTTTGCAGCCAAAGATGGAGAAGTTCTATAAAGTCAAAAAACAAGACCAGGAGCTGACTGTGGCTCAGATCATGAACTCCTTATTACCAAATTCAGACTTAAATTGAAGATGGTAGGGTAAACCACTAGGTCATTCTGGTATGACCTAAATCAAATCTTTATGATTATACAGTGGAAGTGAGAAATAGATTTAAGGGTCTAGATCTGGTAGATAGATTGCCTGATGAACTATGGACTGAAGTTCATGACATTATACAGGAGACAGGGATCAAGACTATTCCATGGAAAAGAAATGTAAAAAAGCAAAATGGCTGTCTGGGGAGGCCCTACAAATAGCTGTGAAAAAAGAGAGGCAAAAGCAAAGGAGAAAAGGAAAGATATAAACATCTGAATGCAGAGTTCCAAAGAATAGCAAGAAGAGATAACAAAGCCTTCTTCAGTGATTAATGCAAAGAAATAGAGGAAAACAACAGAATGGGAAAGACTAGAGATCTCTTCAAGAAAATGAGAGATACCAAGGGAACATTTCAAGCAAAGATGGGCTCGATAAAGGACAGAAATGGTCTGGACCTAACAGAAGCAGGAGATATTAAGAAGAGTGGCAAGAATACACAGAACTGTACAAAAAAGATCTTCACACCCCAGATAATCATGATAATGTGATCACTAATCTAGAGTCAGACATCTTGGAATGTGAAGTCAAGTGGGCCTTAGAAAGCATCACTATGAACAAAGCTAGTGGAGGTGATGGAATTCCAGTTGAGCTGTTTCAAATCCTGAAACATGATGCTGTGAAAGTGCTGCACTCAATATGCCAGCAAATTTGGAAAACTCAGCAGTGGCCACAGGACTGGAAAAGGTCAGTTTTCATTCCAATTCCAAGGAAAGGCAATGCCAAAGAATGCTCAATTTACCACACAATTGCACTCATCTCACATGCCAGTAAAGAAACGCTCAAAATTCTCCAAGCCAGGCTTGAGCAATACGTGAACCGTGAACTCCCAGGTGTTCAAGCTGGTTTTAGAAAAGGCAGAGGAACCAGAGATCAAATTGCCAACATCTGCTGGATCATGGAAAAATTAAGAGAGTTCCAGAAAAACATCTGTTTCTGCTTTATTGACTATGCCAAAGCCTTTGACTGTGTGGATCACAATAAACTGTGGAAAATTCTGAAAGACATGGGAATACCAGACGACCAACCTGCCTCTTGAGAAATCTGTGTGCAGGTCAGGAAGCAACAGTTAGAACTGGACATGGAGAACAGACTGGTTCCAAATAGGAAAAGGAGTATGTCAAGGCTGTATATTGTCACCCTGCTTATTTAACTTCTATGCAGAGTACCTCATGAGAAACGCTGGGCTGGAAGAAGCACAAGCTGGAATCAAGATTGCTGGGAGAAATATCAATAACCTCAGATTTGCAGATGACACCACCCTTAAGGCAGAAAGTGAAGAGGAACTAAAAAGCCTCTTGATGAAAGTGAAAGAGAGCGAAAAAGTTGGCTTAAAGCTCAACATTCAGAAAACGAAGATCATGGCATCTGGTCCCATCACTTCATGGCAAATAGATGGGGAAACAGTGGAAACAGTGTCAGACTTTATTTTTCTGGGCTCCAAAATCACTGCAGATGGTGACTGCAGCCATGAAATTAAAAGAGGCTTACTCCTTGGAAGAAAATTATGACCAACCTAGATGGCATATTCAAAAGCAGAGACATTACTTTGCCGACTAATGTCCGTCTTGTCAAGGCTTTGGTTTTTCCTGTGGTCATGTATGGATGTGAGAGTTGGACTGTGAAGAAGGCTGAGTGCCGAAGAATTGATGTGTTTGAACTGTGGCATTGGAGAAGACTCTTGAGAGTCCCTTGGACTGCAAGGAGATCCAACCAGTCCATTCTGAAGGAGATCAACCCTGGGATTTCTTTGGAAGGAATGATGCTAAAGCTGAAGCTCCAGTACTTTCTTTGGCCACCTTATGCGAAGAGTTGACTCATTGGAAAAGACTCTGATGCTGGGAGGGATTTGGGGCAGGAGAAGAAGGGGACAACCGAGCATGAGATGGCTGGATGGCATCATGGACTCAATTGATGTGAGTTGAGTGAACTCCGGGAGATGGTGATGGACAGGGAGGCCCAGCGTGCTGCAATTCATGGGGTCGCAAAGAGTCGGACACGACTGAGGGACTGAACTGAACTGAGGTTGGTCATAACTTTTCTTCCAAGGAGCAAGCATCTTTTAATTTCATGGCTGCAGTCACCACCTGCAGCGATTTTGGAGCCCCAAAAAATAAAGTCTAACACTTTTTCCACTGTTTCCCAATCTATTGCCCATGAAATGATGGGACCAGGTGCCATGATCTTAGTTTTCTGAATGTTGAGCTTTAAGCCAACTTTTTCACTCTCCTCTTTCACTTTCATCAAGAGGCTTTTTAGTTCCTCTTCACTTTCTGCCATAAGGGTGGTGTCATCTGCATATCTGAAGTTATTGATATTTCTCCCAGCAATCTAGATTCCAGGTTGTGTTTCTTCCAGTGCAGCATTTCTCAAGATGTACTCTGCATATGAGTTAAGTAAGCAGGCTGACAATATACAGCCTTGACGTACTCCTTTTGTATTTGGAACCAGTTCTAACTGTTGCTTTCTGACCTGCATATAGGTTTCTCAAGAGGCAGGTTAGGTGATCTGGTATTCCCATGTCTTTCAGAATTGTCCACAGTTTATTGTGATCCACACATTCAAAAGCTTTGACATAGTCAATAAAGCAGAAATGCTTTTCTGGAACTCTCTTGCTTTTTCCATGTACCAGCGGATGTTGGCAATTTGATCTCTGGTTCCTTTGCCTTTTCTAAAACCAGCTCGAACATCTGAAAGTTTGCAGTTCATGTATTGCTGAAGCCTGGCTTGGAGAATTTTGAGCATTACTCTAGTAGCATGTCAGATGAGTGCAGTTGCGGTAGTCATCTTTGGCTATACCTTTCTTTGGAATTGGAATGAAAACTGACCTTTTCCAGTCTTGTGGCCACTGCTGAGTTTTCCAAATTTGCTGGCATATTGAGTGCAGCACTTTCATAGCATCATCTTTCAGGATTTGAAATAGCTCAACTGGAATTCCAGCACCTCCACTAGCTTTGTTCGTAGTGATGTTTTCTAAGGCCCAGTTGACTTCACATTCCAGGATGTCTGGCTCTAGGTGAATGATCACACCATCATGATTATCTTGGTTGTGAAGATCATTTTTGTACAGTTCTTCTGTGTATTCTTGCCACCTCTTCTTAATATCTTCTGCTTCTGTTAGGTCCGCACCATTTCTTTCCTTTATTGAGCCCATCTTTGCATGAAATGTTCCCCTGGTATCTCTAATTGTCTTGAAGAGATCTTTAGTCTTTCCCATTCTGTTGTTTTCCTCTATTTCTTTGCATTGATCGCTGAGGAAGGCTTTCTTGTCTCTTCTTGCTATTCTTTGGAACTCTGCATTCAGATGCTTATATCTTTCCTTTTCTCCTTTGCTTTTTGCCTCTCTTCTTTTCACAGCTATTTATAAGGCCTCCCCAGACAGTCATTTTGCTTTTTTGCATTTCTTTTCCATGGGGATGGTCTTGATCCCTGTCTCCTGTACAATGTCATGAACCTCCGTCCACAAGCATCAGGCACTCTGTCTATCAGATCTAGTCCCTTAAATCTATTTCTCACTTCCACTGTATAATCATAAAGGATTTGATTTAGGTCATACCTGAATGGCCTAGTGGTTTTCCCTACTTTCTTCAATTTCGGTGTGCATTTGGCAATAAGGAGTTCATGATCTGAGCCACAGTCAGCTCCTGGTCTTGTTTTTTGACTTTATAGAACTTCTCCATCTTTGGCTGCAAAGAATATAATCAACCTGATTTTGGTGTTAACCATCTGGTCATGTCCATGTGTAGAGTCTTCTCTGGTGTTGTTGGAAGAGGGTGTTTGCTATGACCAGTGCATTTTCTTGGCAAAACTCTATTAGTCTTTGCCCTGCTTCATTCCATATTCCAAGGCCACATTTGCCTGTTACTCCAGGTGTTTCTTGACTTCCTACTTTTGCATTCCAGTCCCCTATAATGAAAAGGACATCTCTTTTAGGTGTTAGTTCTAAGAGGTCTTGTAGGTCTTCATAGAACCTTTCAACTTCAGCTTCTTCAGCATTACTGGTTGGGGCATAGGCTTGGATTACTGTGATATTGAATGGATTGCCTTGGAAACGAACAGAGATCATTCTGTTGTTTTTGAGATTACGTCCAAGTACTGCGTTTCAGACTCTTTTGTTGACCATGATGGCTACTCCATTTCTTCTAAGGAATTCCCGCTCACAGTAGTATATATAATGGTCATCTGAGTTAAATTCACCCATTCCAGTCCATTTTCGTTCACTGATTCCTAGAATGTCAACTTTCACTCTTGCCATATTCTGTTTGACCACTTCCAATTTGCCTTGATCTATGGACCTGACATTCAAGGTTCCCATGCAATATTGCTTTTTACAGCATCGGACCTTGCTTTGATCACCAGTCGCATCCACAATTGGGTATTGTTTTTGCTTTGATTCCATCTCTTCATTCTTTCTAGAGTTATTTTTCCACTGATCTCCAGTAGCATATCGGGCACCTACTAGTATCCTATCATTTTGCCTTTTCATACTGTTCATGGGATTCTCAAGGCAAGAATACTGAAGTGGTTTGCCATTCCCTTCTCCAGTGGACCACATTGTGTCAGACCTCTCCGCCATGACCCACCCATCTTGGGTGGCCCGATGGGCATGGCTTAGTTTCCTTGCGTTAGACAAGGCTGTGGTCCTAGTGTGGTTAGATTGACTAGTTTTCTGTGATTGTGGTTTCAGTGTGTCTGCCCTCTGATGCCCTCTTGCAACACTTACCGTCTTACTTAGGTTTCTCTTAACTTGGATGTGGGGTATCTCTTCACGGCTGCTCCAGCAAAGTGCAGCTGCTGCTTCTTACCTTGGAGGAGGGATATCTCCTCACCGTCACCGCTCCCAACCTTGAATGTGGAATAGCTCCTCTAGGCCCTCTGGCGCCCCTGCAGCCACTGCTCCTTGGACGTGGATTGCTTCTCCCAGCCGCTGCCCCTGGCCTCGGGCGGGTGTAGCACCTCTCGGCTGCTCCTGGGCTGTCGCAGCCTGGCACTCTTGGCCATTTCCCCTGACCTCGGCCGTGGCATAGATCTTTGTGGCTGCTGCCCCAGGCCTCAGACGTGGGGTAGCTCCTCTCGGCCGTGCTCTGAACACATCGCAGCATCTCATACCGTCCATGAAAGCAGTTTAATAAGTCACCATGCAACCATCATGAAATGAGATCCTGTAAGGAATCATGGGAGGTACACAAGATGTTCTGCAGAGAAGAGATACTGAGCCCTGAGAAGATTAAAAGGATCAATGGAAGACTGATAAAGTAATCAGGAGATGTGAAGAGAGGAAACTTGTAATTCCATATAAAGGTAGCAGAAGTACCAAGTGCAAGTAGAAAGTGCTGGAAAAGAACAAAGTGCAAAATCTTGCTTGCACTTGTAGGAAGTAGGAACTGACGTGTGATCCCAGCATGCAATTACACTCAAACTAGTCCTTTGGAACAGAGATGTGGACAAGATTCTCCATAGCAGGATGTCAAGTTCCTTTTAGATTTCTGGATACAGATATAGCACCTAATTACTATCATGATATCATGACTCCAAATTAGCATTTTGATGAAAGTATTTGAAGTACTGATTCTGGGTAGCTGTTCACATTTTATTGTACTGTTCTTTTCCCTTCATTCAAAACCAAGTTCTTAAAGTGAAAGAGGGGACAATGCCTGAAAATTTACATCAAGGAATTGCTCTATCAGATAATACATTATGGTCCTGAGATTTTCAAGTTGTTAAATAAAATTATATTACACTAGGAGGTTTAACATATGCTTATACACAACTGACTTACACAGTTAATGCAGGGCACTAGTTAAGAAACATTTACTCTTTGTAAATCCTTTTCAATGAATGAAAACTTCAGAACCAATTAGGTGTGGTTGACATTTGCATTTTAAGGATTTTTCAAAGATTAGAGACATTAAGCCTCACAAGTATATCAAAATGACAGCCTTACCCTAACTTAAACCATCTTGCCCATTTGCAATAAAATCTCCATCATCTCGGGCCTAGAAAATGTGTTGAGCTCATAGACTAAACATTCAACAGTTGTATGCACTCAGCAGCTTTATGACTTTTTGGGTGCCTTTGTGGAATCATCCTGGAATCAATTTATCTTCATGCTTCAAAGAATTCTAATTCAGAAGTACTCCAAATGTTTGGGACTATTTTAAGATTATTTTTCTTCTTGAAGTTGAAACGTAAACTAAAACGAATGCTTTCCCGATAATTTTATACTGTTTTAACTAACTGTTAAAGTTCACATTGTGTTTAAACTACAGCTTTCAGGCTTAAATGTGTTTTAACATCTATGATTATTCTATTTTTGAAAACCGACCCTCTTAATAATACTTACTTCCGGCTCTTTTGCCTATGTGCCACAGTAAGTATGGTCGAGAAGTTAGAGGGCGAATGCATTGAATCTTCCATTGATCCCTATTATAAAAATAGATATCTACTTTTGCCTTGCTTTCAAGAAAAGATAAAAAAAGTAGTAGACCACACTGAAAACTTAAGTATAGTAGAAATATATTTAGTCTTTTCTTTTTTTGTTTTTTGAGCTAGAATTGTTATTCTGGTTTGTGTTTTCAAACATGGCCATTAAGTCATTTTTCATTGTCTTTTGAATCATTTTGCATTTTCCAGAAGTTCCTCTTTACCTGATATTGACATGTTCACTTATCTCTCTGGATCCTATGAATATCTCCCATGAGTTTTACACTAGTAGCTATGAGTAGTTTGCCCTTCTTTTTTCATTTTTGGGGAGGCATTCTTATTATAGCATCTAACTGTATACCATAATAGGATTGCTTATTATAGCTATGGAATGCCTATTAAGTCTATGAGTTTAGCTACCTATCAGCAGGGTCATTTAGCCAATTAACCCAATCTGAAAATAGTATTTAAAATTGGAAATTATATAGGACAGATTAGTTTTCCTCTACTACATCAGCATTTTGAAATGCCTAAAGACACTTTCACTTAGACTGAGGGGTCCTACATCTTTCTCCTTTTTTCTCTTCTCTTTCCTCTCCTTCTTTCTTTTCCTTTCCATGAAAGGTGGCTTATTTTCAGGGAGTGAAAATTGTCTTGCCAGACGAACTGAAGTTACTTTTCTCCTCTTTCTTTAAAATATTTATTAAAAAAAAATCACAGTTGGAAGAAAGATACTGTAGATAGATAAAAAGACTGATATTCATTTTAGATGAGAAATTAGTCATAATTTGAGAAGATATATGCACCCCAATGTTCATTTCAGCACTATTTACAATAGGCAGGACATAGAAGAAAACTAAACGTCCACTGGTAGAAGAATGAATAAGGAAGATGTGGTATAGACTGGAATATTACCCAGTCATTAAAAAGAACAAAATACTGTCATCTGCAGCGGTATGTAGAGACTAAAGATTCTCATACTGAGTGAAGTAAGTCAGAGAAAGACAAACAGATGGTATCACCTATACGTGGAATCTAGAAAATGGTACAAATGAACTTACAAACAAGAAATAGAGTCACAGACATTAAAAAATTATGATTAACTGAGGAAAAGAAGTAGAATAAATTGGGAGACTGGGATTGCATATACATACTTCTATATATGAAATAAATAACTAATAAGGACCTACCATAGAGGACAGGAAACTACTCAATATTCTGTAATGACCCATATAGGAAAAGCATTTAAAAAGAATGGATACATGGATATGTATAACTGACTCACTTTGCTGTACAACAGAAACTAACACAGCATTGTAAATCAACTATACTCCAATAAAAGTTTTTTTTTTTTTAATAAAAATGCTTCCTATTTCTTAAAAAAAAAAATGATGTGAACATTGTGAAGGAACTGGAATTTTTGGACATAGCTATCTGGAATATTTGCAGGGATATCAAAGTAGAGAATGTACCAGCAAAGGACCAATAAAGGCGCTAGAACAGGTGTGAGCTGCTGGTTTCCTAGACGACGAGAGGAGTGGCAGCCTATCTCTGAAACTGCTGCTACTGCTGCTGCTGCTAAGTCGCTTCAGTCGTGTCCGACTCTGTGCGACCCCATAGACGGCAGCCCACCAGGCTCCGCCGTCCCTGGGATTCTCCAGGCAAGAACACTGGAGTGGGTTGCCATTTCCTTCTCCAATGCATGAAAGTGAAAAGTGAAAGTTAAGTCGCTCAGTCGTGTCGGACTCTTCGCGACCCCATGGACTGCAGCCTACCAGGCTCCTCCATCCATGGGATTTTCCAGGCAAGAGTACTGGAGTGGGGTGCCATTGTCTTTTCCATCTCTGAAACTAAGTTGAGTTAAATACTAGATTTAATCTGTTTCTTTGCCCCTGTACCGTCATAGCCTCCTGCTTGTATCTAGAATACTGTGTAGAGTCAGAGTATTCAGTATAGATGAGTGCTAGTGAAGGGGAGAAGAAAGGGAAAATATTTATTTAATAACTTTGGGTTTAATTATTAAAGTAGACACCATTTTTTGTGTATTACTGTGGCAAGAATTAACAGTGAGAGTTGCTCACATATAGATGAATATATGTATCTGTATGTATGTGTGTGTTGTGTGTGTGTGTGCTTGGTGCTTGTTAAGTGCAGAGTAATCACACCATTGTGGTTATCTGGATCTTTAAAACATTTTTTATATAGATTTTCTATGTAATCTTGCCACCTCTTCTTAAGATCTGCTTCTGTTAGGTTCTTGTCATTTCTGTCCTTTATAGTACATCACCTTGCATGAAATGTTCCCTTGATATATCCAGTTTTCTTGAAGTGATCTCTAGTCTTTTGAATTCATAGAAGAGCTATTCAAAATAGGTCATAATGACCTGTAGCCACGATGGCGTCATCACTCACCTAGACCCAAATATCCTGGAGTATGAAGTAAAGTAGGCCTTAGGAAGCTAGTGGAGGTGATGAAAGTCCAGCTGAGCTATTTCAGATCCTAAAAGATGATGCTTAAAAGTGCTGCACACAATATATCAGCAAATATGGAAAACTCAGTAGTAACCATGAGATTGGAAAATATCAGTTTTCATTCAAATCCCAAAGAAGGAAAATGCCAAAAAATGTTCAAACTACCATTCAATTGCACTCATCTCACATGCTAGTAAGGTTATGCTCAAAATCCTTCAAGCTAGGCTTCAGCAGTGTGTGATCCTAGAACTTCCAATGTGCAAGTAGGGTTTAGAAAAGGCAGAGGTATCAGTGATCAAATTGCCCATATTCATTGGATCATAGAGAAAGCAAGAGAATTCCAGAAAAATAACATCTAATTCTGCTCCATTGTCAACACTAAAGCCTTTGATGTGTGGATCACAAAAAAACCATGGAAAACTCTTAAAGAGATGGGAATACCAAATCACCCTACCTGTTTCCAGAGAAACTTGTATGCAGGCCAAGAAAAAAAAAAAAAACAGTTATAACTGGACATGGAATGACTGTTTCAGAATTGGACAATGAGTATGACATGGCTGTATATTGTCATTCTGCTCATTTAACTTATATGCAGAGTACATCATGTGAAATGCCAGGCTTGATGAATCGAAAACTGGAATCAAGATTACCAGGAGAAATATCAGCAACAATATGCAGATATTACCACTATAATAATAGAAAGTGAAGAACTAAAGAGCCTCTCAATGAGGGTGAAAGAGGAGGGTGAAAAAGTCAGCTAAAATTTCAACATTCAAACAACAAAGATCACGGCATCCAGTTCCATCACTTCTTTGCAAATAGAAGGGGGGAAAGTGGCATGGTTGACAGGTTTTCTTTTCTTGGACTCCAAAATCACTGAGGATGGTGATTGTAGCCATGAATATAAGAGATGCTTGCTCCTTGGAAGGAAAGCCATGACAAACATAGTGTATTGAAAAGCAGAGACATCACTTTGATGACAAAGGTCTGTATAGTCACAACTATGGTTTTCTCAGTAGTTATGTACAGATGTGAGAGTTGGACCATAAAGAAGGCTGAGCACCGAAGAATTAATACTTTCAAACTGTGGTTCTGGAGAAGACTTTTAAGAGTGCCTTGGACAGCAAAGAGATCAAACCAGTCAATCCTAAAGGAAATCAACCCTGAATATTCATTGGAAGGACTGATGCTGAAGCTCCAATAGTTTCGCCTCCTGATGCGAAGAGCTGACTCATTGAAAAAGACTCTGATTCTGGGAAAGATTGAAGGCAAAAGGAGAAGAGGGAGGCTGTGGATGAGGCCATTTAGATAACATCGTTGACTCAATGGACATGAATTTGAGCAAATTCTGGCAGATAGTGGAGGACAGAGGAACCTGGTGTGCTTCAGTCCATGGGATCGCAAAGAATCAGACACAATACTGTACAACAATACATACAAACATGAATATATATATGTATATATATATGTGTGTGTGTATTTATACACACACATCTGTAAATACATATACACAGATATATATAACACATATTGAAAGTTAAAGTGTAGTCGCTCAGTCATGTCTGACTCTTTGCGACCCCATGGGCTACTAGCCCATTCGGCTCCTCTGTCTATGGATTTCTCTAGGCAAGAATACTGGACTGGATTGCCATTTCCTTCTCTAAGGGATCTTCCTGACCCAGGGATGGAACCAGAGTCTCCCTCATTGCAGGCAGATTCTTTACTGTCTGAGCCACTTACGGAAGTGACATAACACATATTACTCAGAGTCTAAAATAAATTTTTTGAAATAATGTATATTTCAGTTTTCAACAAAAAATTTTGAATAAGTTGTATATGTGAAGTACTTTTAAACATACATTTAATAATATGTTAATGTTTTTTGAGGACATAGTTTAGTTTTTAATATATTATGTCATATAAGTACTCTGTAATGTCTCTAATCCTCTTTGCTTGGCCCATTTAGAATCTTTTGTTATTTTCAATATTATATCTTCAATGAGCACTATTTTACAAAAAGGCTGTCAGTGTGACCTCAATTTGCCATGGGTTAATTTTCCAGAAGCAGAATAACTAGATAATATGTGTTTTTCCATTGCCAAATTACCTTCCAAAAGTTTGTAAAATAATTTATTATGCATATTATAGAGCTTCTCTTATTCTTTGATTTTAACACTATCTTTAAAAACTATCATCTATTCTCACTGGGGATTTGAAAAGGTCCATATACTTTGTAATTTGCATCCATCTGATTTCTAGAGAATTAAGCATTTGCATTTTTCTCACATTTATTTTAATTATCTATATCAATATTTCTTTTAATATATGAGCCTTTTATATAGTAAGATTATTACTACTTTCTGATCATGTAATTACGATGTTTTTCAAATTTTGTATTGTATTACAAATTTTATTCAGGTTCTACATTTCTTCAAATTGTTTTATGTCTTTGTTATTAACTATATGAATATTTTCTTTTACGCATTCCATCTTTAAAGTTCATGAATGAGGCTTCCTGGATGGATTATCTAATCCATCCTAATTTTTATCACAATTTAAAGATTTTTTAATATTAGAATGAAATAAAATATTGCCAAGGAATTGCCACTTTATTTCCAAAGAAAAAGTGAAAATTTATTTTCTATGCTCGTTTTTGTTTTCTAAAAACAATATCTGTGTAAACCAGTTAAAAAACTATTCCTTTGCCTACCAACAGGCAACATTTTGTTTCAAGAAGAAATGAATTAAGTTCTCAGCCACTTAATTACAGATTAGTATAGATTTGTGAATATAAAATATTGTGGCATGAAATAGAACATTTTAGGGAATGTGTGTTTTAAGAAGTACTATCATTTAGAACAGGAAGGTAGGGGGTCCATGCTGGATTGCTGTCCTATTTACAGTCTCTCCATAGCTGCCTAGATCTCCTTCGATATTCAATGAAATTGTGTGTGTGGTGACTGATTCATATCTGAAGTTCAGGGATGTGGTTGAGATCAGAAATCAGCTCTGGAAGGAAGACCCCAGGAATACCTACATTTGGAGCCGTGTCCAAACGTCTTGTTCTGTCATGAACCCTTGTAAATTTCATGTCTTTGAATTTTCAGTACTGGTGCTGACATCACTAATCCTGAGATTCACTTTCATGGACAAGTACAGATCACTCTTTGCTAGTAAATTGCATGTCGTCTAAAATGTCATAAAGAACAGGGAGTATAGAAGCAGCTACCATGTGCTGATTTTTCTTGCAGTTTTAAATTTTGCTTCTGAGCTGAGTACAAATGAAGAGCTAAATTCCACAGTCTCTGCATTCTTCTGCAATGACTCCCTCCCCCAAAGTTCAATTAAATCTTCCCTAAATGTGATTATTACAAAACTTAATTTATATGATCATTTGTACTACCTTCTATCTAAGGACCTTTAATTCTTTTGTAAACTCCCTTCCCCTATTAGGAAGTTATGAAATGTTATGTAAATTTACTTGGATTTATCACATAATATGGCTGCCAGAGTATATAATCTTCAAATTCTCTAGTGCTGAAGGGAAATAAATCATTCTAAATATACCAATGACATTTGACTAAAGAATAAAACTCATATTACCTAACATACTATTTAAACTGTTGTCTCAAAAATTCTTACAGCCTGGTAACCTGAATGTCAAGTTTCAGACCCTGGTATAATTTTTAACACAAAATAGAAACCTGTGAAAGAGTCGGGGTGTGACAGATTGGAATAAAACATTTAAAACATGTTCTTCTGTTAGTGGTTTTGACATTCTCTTCCCATTAATAACTTGTGGAAATCTCTTAAAAGTTCTCTTGTTGAATCAATGTAAAGTTACTGAATAGGATGAGATAATGAAAGTATCACATTAAGGAGCAAAACTAGACAGTTCACCCACTAAAAAAATATAAAAATATGAGAAACAACAAAGTAGAGGTCTTCATACTTATATTTTAATTGTCTTCTTTGTAACAGTAAACATAATGTTTTAGGTAAAGGCATGTGTTTTGCATAAATGCTTAGCTGATATTATACAAAAGGAAATAAAACTATGATGCTTAATTTATTGGCCAAGAGGTAATCCTTGCTCTGGTAAACAGCAAACATTTTTGTGTGAATGCACTTTTGTGTTTACAAAGTGCTTAGAGTCTAGAGGATTTTGCCTCCTCTCACTTTCATTCATCTTACATAGCATGTTTTCAGTCCAACAAGTGACTTTCTTTCACCAACTAGAAGGATCATGTGACATAATCTTGATCTTGATGGATCATAATCTTAATCTTGATGGGTCGACCCATAAAGAAAACCTTTTGATTTGACATTTCTCAGTTTTCACCAACTGAAACCAGCTAAAGTGATCTCAGAGTTAAATCTGAATCATTCTTAATGTTTATTAACATAAGTCAACCCAAACAAGAAAGATGGCCTAACAGTTAGTTTGTATTTAAACTTTTTAATAGCAATAATGGCTATGGATTTCATTATATCTTTGTAAGGATTCATGTTGTGTCATAATAATTTCAAATGCCATCCTATAATTCATCACCTTGTAACTTGACTCATTGGCTAGAGAAATGATGGACTATGTGTTATATAATAGATTCTGTTTTCCTTCAGTGGGCAGAGAGTGGGAATTTAAATGTTGGCATTTTTAATTCTTCTAGTGTCAGGGTGATCAGTGGAGAATTATCCTCACAATGGAAAGTAAAGAAGCGTGTCTCATCTTAAGAAATAGTGGTGGAGAAATAATAATAAAGCTGTTGCTTCTTTTTTATCACCAATTAATTGCAAAGCAGATGCCATGTGGTACATTTGCATTTCCTACAGTACTGGCAATGAAAAGTGTTTATGAAAAATATCCTTTTTATAGTACAAAGGCCAAAAGAACAGGTGCACTTGAGCCAAATTAAAAATAAAAAATAGAAGAAACTACAGTTCACATAAGGAATACAACAGTATCCAGGAGGACAGGAAATATGGCTGCTGTTAAGAAAAACTAAAGCTTAACAGTTTCAAATTGTGTTCAAACTTAAAAAAAAAAAAACAACTACACATGCATATATTTAAATAATAAATATATGACATAGACAAGATTGAGAGTAACTTCACAATATGAGTAAAATTTAAAATCACCCTCTTCCTTTATCTTAATACACTTAATTATTTCCCTCTACTTCTATGTCATTTAACCATCATTCTTACAATTTATAAAATTTAAATTCTGTGTCTGATTCCTTCCTATCATCTCCTTTGTGTTAGACTGAACAAAAAGCTATATAATAATTAAAATAATTTGTTAGATCAATGAAATTGAACTGATAGCCCAGAAAGCACATACACATTCACACAAAATTGTGAAAATGTAAATGTACAATCAACATATAATATTATATACTATTTATATATGCATTTATTGCATATAGGCATATTTATACTTATAACTTGTAAAGGTGTGCATACAGATACAAGTAAGCTTTTAAAGATGCAAATAAGTTTCATGGCAAATATTTAATAACAAAATACCAAAGATTCTTAAAAAATGATCTCTTTAATAGGCAATATGAACATTAAGTTATATAAAAATGAAAACTTTATTTAGAATTCTATCTAGCACCATTCTCCAAGGAAAATTCTAGATAAATGCAAATAATTAAACCTTACAGATTTCACATATAATCATGTATTTACTTAATTGAGATAAGAAGTATTTTATAAATTAAAAGAAGTAAAATGAATTTCTGTAAACTAAAAGAGAAAAATGGCTACATAAAAATGTCATAAACTTAAAAAAATACAAAATAAAGGTTTATGTTTTACTTTTAGAAAGTTCATTACCAAGATCCTGATAAACAAATAATTTAAAAAAATTAAAAATAAACCTAGCAAACATAATTCACAAAGACAGGTATATAAACAACTTTAAAATATATGATAAACTTGCAGCATTATTGATTCAAAAGTCATATACTATTTTTCCAATCATATTACAAAGACTTCAAAATAGTCATTAATACTGACAAGTAGCCACTGACTGATATTTTCCCATGACAAAGATGAAAGTATGAATTGGTGCTAACTCCTAGAAATCTATGTGGCAAAATATAGTAAGAATCTTAAATATATTCAACAGTATACTCTGATGTCTATACCTTTGAGCCAGTATTACTCTTTTGGGAAATATATCCTGAAAGATGCGGACAATATTTATATATAAGGACACCTGGTGGCTCAGACAGTAAAAATGCGCCTGCGGTGCAGGAGACCAAGGTTCGCTCTCTGGGCTGGGAAGATGCCCTGGAGAAGGGAATGGCTACAGACTCCAGTATTCTTGACTGGAGAATTCTGTGGACAGAGTAACCTGAAGCTACAGTCCATAAGGTTGCAAAGCACAACTAACACTTTCATCATATCTTTATGTATATATATATATATATATATATATATATATATATATATATGTAAAAATTTGCAAAAAAATCTTGAAATGTTAAGCTACAGAGATATTCCATATTTGAAGGATTTCAATGCTATAAGAAACTGATTATGATAAATCCAATCCAGGAAAGGAGAATGTAGAATTATATATATTTTACTAATGTGAAAATGGAACATTATTTCTATAAATTTGATGATGGAAAATGACCACAAGGTAATTTATAAAATTGAAGAGTAATCACTACTGTTAAATGGAGTATTGATAATTGTTTGTATGTTCTTCTTTATGTGTATTTCTGCTTTCTAAACTTTCTGCAGTAAAGTTTATTACAATTTTATTAAGTATTATAATAAATATAAAAATTTCAGAGAAACATTCTCTTAGAAAACAAGATATGCTTCCTCATTTGGGGACCTAACAGTCCAATGAGGAACCAACCAAAGTGATGGAAAAATGAAAGAGTCGTCATGGGTCTGCACTCCTTTGAGAGGTTTGAGGAGGGAGGCTTCCTAGAAGAGGCAAGACTTGACCTGAGTTCGCTACATGAACCATGAAGAAACAGAATTGTACAGAGCGGGATTACTCATCACAAGGGTACAGAGTCACAGCCAGATGTTAACTTTGGATGGAGGGCAGGTGGACTTTCCACTGAGAAAATATACAAAGAAGGAAACAGTGAGTAGGACTGCAGGAACCTTTGTAGATAAAAGTGGAGGGATGAGGGAGCTGGAGCAGGCAGCTCTAGTTTTTCTCTTCTGTGGAGAGTTGGCTGGTGCATGGAACTAATGGGAGCTAGTGAGACTTAAAAAGTTTGCCATACTTATTGTGATGAATGGGGAAGGAAGTCTTACCAGAAGGGGTAAGTCCCAGTGAAGGGGCTACAGAGAAGCCCAGAATAATAGGTATTCATGGAGGTACCTTCTTAACAGCTGATGTAGCAAGCTCTACTGACACATCTCTCATCTACGTCTGTGATTTTAAGGGAAACAGTTGATCTTTCATCACACCTGAAAGCATGCAAGACAGTGAAGTTGGTGTATACTTGTGAAAAGTGAAAGTGAAGTCGATCAGTCATGTCCGACTCTTTGCAACCCATGGACTGTAGCCTGCCAGGCTCATCCGTCCATGGGATTTTCCAGGCAAGGATAATGGAGTGGGTTGCTATTTCCTTCTCCAGGGAATCTTCCTGACCCAGGGATTGAACCTGGGTCTCCTGCACCGTAGGCAGACTCTTTACAGTCTGAGCCACCTGGGAAGCCTGAATACTTATGGAGCTGCCACCAAATGGCTACATTGTATAAGATACCATGTATCCATATCAGTTATCTCTTTTGTTTTAATTGAAGTATAGTTGATTTACAATTTTCTGTTAGTTTCTAGTATATAGCAAAGTGATTCAATCTTACATATAAATACATATGTATATATACTAACATATACATATAAGTATGTATATATATACGTGTGTGTGTGTGTGTGTATGTGTGTGTGTATTCCTTTCAGATAATTTTACTTTATGGTTTATTATAAGATATCGAATATAGTTCCCTGTACTATATAGTAGGACCTTATTTTTTAATCTATTTTATATATAGTAGTTTGTATCTGCTAATCCCAAACTTCTAATTTATCCCTGCCTCACTTTTCCCCTTTGGAAGCCATATATTTGTCTTCTACATCTGTGAGTTTGTTTCTATTTTATAAATAAATTCATTTGTATCATATTTCAGATTCCACATGAAAGTAACATAATACATTTTTTGTCTTTCTCTGTCTGACTTAGTAAGGAAATCTCTAGGCAAATCCATGTTGCTTCTTTTTTATATGGCTAAGTAGTATTCCATTGTATATATTTTTATCACAGATATTCAAGAATATCAACTTGGTTGAAGATGTAGTTTAGAAAAATACATCTTGAAGCATGCCACACTGTGTACAGTTCATATCAACAACGGCCATGCTAAGGAGAAAATGCAAACAATGATTCACAAGTCAGCCTCTTATTCTCAAGCAAAGAAAATAGCTTGTGTTCTTTTCAAATTGTTATAACTTTCCTATTATGAGTCAAAACATATTCAAAAAGAAATCCACAATTAATTAGCTACCACAGTAGGCAGGTGGGCACTACCACACAAATTAGCCATTAATTATCATTTCAAGTGTATTAATCTTACCTTCCAATTAGCAAACTGTTAATGTCATACCTGGAACATATTTCATATTCCTTTCCTATCTCTCAAAGCACTTGAAACAGTGCCAGTTCTTTGGGAATCATTGCATTTGTCTCTCCACATCCTTAAACCCAGACTAATTGGAGAAGGAAATGGAATTTAGTCATTGTTTTGAATAATTCTTGTTGCTCCTCTTCTCCATTCGGGTGGAAAATTATGCATTTCAATCTGCTTGCAGAAGAGTAAAGGCACTTTGCATAGTGCAAGATACTAGGGATCATGAAGATGACATTCTTTTCTTAAACTATCAGTGCTGATCTAATAGAATGGAATAAAGACCACAGGAATTGTGTGCATAATTAATCCCAGAGCCTTGAGCTAAAACAAAACAAACAAAAAGCAAACACCCAAAAAATGGCCCTTCTTTGCAAAGAACCCTTCTCCATTCTGTAAACAAATTCCTGCTACTGGTTGAACACCTCAGGCAGTCTTGTGCCTCTGTTTCCAAGCAGGTGCTATTTACATACAGTTGAATTTTTGAATCTACCTTCAAGATGGAACAATATTACCTCCTCTCAGAGCCCCCATAACACTTTGCATACAAAGTCCTTTATTATATCAAATCTCATAGAGATCAGCTTAATGAACATTTTATTGGTGCATACCAAGTTTTGATGAGACAGTTAACTGAAGAGGTACGGAGGGTCGCCTCAAAGCTCAGGAATGAGGAGTCAATCCTTACTCTGTTACTTACCAATATTTTTAAAAACCTGCATTTCCTAAAAATGTCATAACTTTCGGCATTTTTGGAACCATTGCAAAGGCAATCTATTGTTGGTTTCATAAAGATATTCCCATAGCTGGAAAAAATATTCACCCATACATAAATTTTTCCAACATCTTTATTCACTTGGATGTTTTTCTAACATTTCTTTTCTGTACTAAATTTCAGCAACGACAACAACAACAACAACAAAATGAAAAGCAACAACACTTCAATGACGGGAGTATGTCAAGTATACACAGAAGTCAACTTAAAGACCTCCCAATGGACAAACCAGAATAATTTAAGCAATGAAATAAATAGTGTTTGACTATAGCCCAAGTATAAATAAATACCCTTGAGTCTGTACTGATATAAATTACTGAATAAACAACTGGGAAAAAACAGAAAAATCTCCCATGGATAAGACTTTCAAGTTATTTGTGTAGATACTCTGCCTGCCAGGAAGTGGAGAATAACAACCTACTTCTTAAGTGCAGGCTGGACATAGTGACATCCTTTCAAACCAGACAGTTTTGAAAGAGAGGGAAAGAAAGTGACCTTAAAGTGGAGAAGCCTGACACACCTGAGCAAGTGATCAAGATCTACATCAGTAGTGATAACTCATACTGGTAGTCTAGTACATACCCTTGATCTGATGTGATGAGAATGACATTTAAGCTCCATAGTCTTCCTTCCAAAACTCATGAGAATAGTCTAATCATGAGAAAAGCATGAGACAAAAGCCCTTGAGGGACAGTCTTCAAAGTATCTGACAAGTGCTCCTTAAACAGCCAAGGTCACCTAAAACAAGGAAAATCTGAGAAACTGCCATTGCCATGAAAAGCCTAAGGAGACAATATAACGAAAGGAACTGTAGTGTTCTCCCACAGAGAATCAATTCTCTGTGGGAGTGTGGTACAACAAAAGGACATTAGGTAAAATCTCAAGAAGTTTACATAAAGTACAAACTCTGATTAATAATGATGTAGATACACTGGTTCATTAATTGTGACATACTTACCATTCTCCTGCAATGCAGGAGACCTGGGTTTTATGCCTGGGTTAGAAAGATTCCCTGGAGGAGGGCATGGCAACCCACTCCAGTATTCTTGCCTGGAGAATCCTCATGGACAGAGGATCCTGGCAGGCTACAGTCCAGGGTGTTGCAAAAAGTAGGACATGACTGAGTGACTAAGCACATGCCATATTAAGGCAACATGTTAATAATAGGGGACAGTGGGGTATAAAGTATACAGTACCTCTACAGTTTTTGTAACTTTTCTGTAAATCTAATTATATTGGAAAATAAAATGTTTATAGGGATTTCAGTTTTTAAAATTACATTAAAATTGTCTAATTATCTGAATTTGATTCCATCCAATTTCCAGCCCTGGCACTTGCATTAACATTTCTCAAGAATGAGTATATGGACTCACATAGGGAGAGAATCAACCCTACTTTTCATCTTTGGACTTGAGATCAGGTTTGCTGAGATTTTACCCAATGAGTACATGTTCAAACACAAACCAAAATGACCAAATATTTTTGTGCATTCTACACCTCAGACAACATGGTCTGGGGTATGACCTGAGTCTATACATTTAATGCCTCTAGTAGGAGTTACACTCCAGAGCACTATAAATATATATGACTGCAGAGTGAGCAGAATTTTTGAAAAAGCAGGTCTAACTACAAATCTAAAATAGACCAGAAGACTGCAAGTGTAAATGTAACTTGACTACAGTCTCTAAGGCACAAAAGAGGGGAAAGACACTAAAAACTATGGAATAATGAGACACATTGAGATTACATTCTTGGCTCATAACTTTTCTTTTGTCCAATACTTTCCCTCCTGGTGTTTGAAGGGCATAGGGAATGAAACTTAATTGAAAGCAGGGATTCTTAATGCGATTTAAATTCTCAATAGATGAATGAATATATCAGGAAAATTTACTAATCTTTTATGTTACTAAACATATGAAAAAAGAAAGGTATACTATGTACAGGTCTTTTATATTTTTAAGGAGCTATAATAATGCATAATCAAAATCAGAATTACAGAGAAGGAATTTCCTCTGCTCCTTGCTTGAGTCAGCTACCAGGGGAAAAACTAAGACAAATATTATAAACCAGTTCATTTACCATTTGTACAATAGGATATTGTATTTTTTTTATGAAATAGAGGATGGATGCAGTTTAATTTATGAATATATTTTAAACCTTTTTCGTGAGTAGAAGTGAAAATTAGCATAAGATTCCCATGTTCCTCAAATTAAACATGGAAATTTTCTGAGAAGTGTTGAAGATAGAAAGCCCACTCAATTAATTCTAGTTTAAGATTACAATTTTTATTCCATTATCTGGAAAAATAACCTTATAAAAAAGGATCCTGAATTATCTAGATAATTGGGCATAAAACATTTCGAGAAAGTATCCATAAATAGAAATCCTACTGAAATTTCAGTTACTGGAAGTCCTAGCAGTCTGAGGCATGCCCTCCCATCCAGAAGCGCGTGATGGTCCCCTCAGTTCAGTTCAGTCATTCGGTCATGTCCAACTCTTTGTGACCTCATGCAATGTAGCACGCCAGGCTTCCCTGTTCATCAACAACTCCCGGAGCCTACTCAAAATCATGTCCTTTGAGTCGGTGATGACAATGATGGTCCCCTGCGAAAGTCGTTCAGTCATGTCTGACTCTTAGTGAGCCCATGGACTATACAGTCTATGGAATTCTCCCCTTGAGAGATGGATATGCAAGTAATATAATGGCATTTTCATACATGCTTGAGACCCACTGATTCCTTGGCAATAACATCTGATCATAGTCTTGCTGCTTCATAATTTTAAAATGGAGCACTTTAACTCTCTCTCTCTCTCTCACTTTTTTTATTGCATGACTCCAGTTTTCAGTTCTATACGTAAAAACAATTTTTTTTTTCCACTATGGAGATTTACTCCTTTGTCACTCCCCGCTACAGAGGTATACAGTATTTCCTTTGGAAATTCAGAAATTTCACGTTCATTATTTGTTCATTATTCAGACATGACTTAGAGACTGAACAACAGCAACAATTTGTAGACTAAAACTGTAAGTTACAATAATTCTGCTACTTGCCATGATGATGCAGCTGATACCAACTAGCCTTTTCAACTTAAGCAATCATAAACTTGGATATATTCCATGGCAGTTATTTCAGTATGTTAGATAACAGGCAACATAGGATTGTGATCTTTCAGAAATAAAAGTTACTTGTCTATATCCCCTGGAGAGGACATGGCAACCAACCCACTCCAGTATTGTTGCCCGGAGAATCCCATCCATGGACAGAGGAGCTTGGCAGGCTACAGTCTCCATAGAGTCACAAAAAGTTGGACATAACTGAAGCAACTTAGCACACATGCACACACTTGACTATGTTAGGGATGGCAATAGTGAAACATATTGCCAAAGGGGACAGAACTAAGGAAACAGCATGACCGAGGGTAGGCATGGAAGTTTCCAGTGGCTGAGAGTTGGGCTGTTCCTACACAGATAAGAACTGAGTCCCAAAGGCCAAGGAAAAAGTGTCTGCTGTAGGACTGAGAGCTTAACAGAGATGAGAGTGTGAGTGTATCCGACTGGAAGACTGCAGAAGTCTGTCCCAACTAGTGTGTACATGGATCCAGGAACCCCATATGATAAATAGTTGACACACTGATTATCATCAAGATAATCACAATGGAGTGATCACTCACCTAAAGCCAGACATCCTGGATTGTGAACTCAAGTGGGCTTTAGAAAGCATCACTACAAACAAAGCTACTGGAGATGATGGAATCCCAGTTGAGCTATTTCAAATCCTGAAAGATGATGCTGTGAAAGTGCTGCACTCAATATGCAAGCAAATTTGGAAAACTCAGCAGTGGCCACAAGACTGGAAAAGGTGAGTTTTCATTCCAAAACCAAAGGAAGGCAATGCCAAAGAATGCTCAAACTACCACACAATTGCACTCATCTCACATGCTGGTAAAGTAATGTTCAAAATTCTCCAAGCCAGGCTTCAGCAATATGTGAACCGTGAACTCCCAGGTGTTCAAGCTGGTTTTAGAAGAGGCAGAGGAACCACAGATCAAACTGCCAACATCCACTGGATAATGGAAAAATCAAGAGAGTTCCAGAAAAACATCTATTTCTGCTTTATTGACTATGCCAAAGCCTTTGACTGTGTGGATCACAATAAACTGTGGAAAATTCTGAAAGAGATGGGAATACCAGAACACCTGAACTGCCTCTTGAGAAACCTATATGCAGGTCAGGAAGCAACAGTCAGAACTGGACATGGAACAACAGATTGTTTCCAAATAGGAAAAGGAGAAGGTCAAGGCTGTATATTGTCACCCTGCTTATTTAACTTATATGCAGAGTATATCATGATAAACGTTGGGCTGGAAGAAGCACAAGCTGGAATCAAGATTGCTGGGAGAAATATCAATAACCTCAGATATGCAGATGACACCACCCTTATGGCAGAAAGTGAAGAAGAACTAAAAAGTCTCTTGATGAAAGTGAAAGAGGAGAGTGAAAAAGTTGGCTTAAAGCTCAACATTCAGAAAACGAAGATAATGGCAAATAGATGGGGAAACAGTGGGAACATTGTCAGACTTTATTTTTCTGGGCTCCAAAATCACTGCAGATGGTAACTGCAGCCATGAAATTAAAAGACACTTACTCCTTGGAAGAAAAGTTATGACCAACCTAGACAGCATATTTAAAAGCAGAGACATTACTTTGCCAACAAAGTTCCGTCTAGTCAAGCCTATGGTTTTTCCTGTGGTCATGTATAGATGTGAGATTTGGACTGTGAAGAAGGCTAAGCGCTGAAGAATTGATGCTTTTGAACTGTGGTGCTGGAGAAGACTCCTGAGAGTCCCTTGGATTGCAAGGAGATCCAACCAGTCCATTCTGAAGGAGATCAGCCCTCGGATTCCTTTGGAAGGAATGATGCTAAAGCTGAAACTCCAGTCCTTTGGCCACCTCATGCGAACTGTTGAGTCATTGGAAAAGACTCTGCTGCTGGGAAGGACTGGGGGCAGGAGGAGAAGGGGACGACAGAGGATGAGATGGTTGGATGGCATCACTGACTCGATGGACGCGAGTCTGAGTGAAACCTGGGAGTTGGTGATGGACAGGGAGGCCTGGCGTGCTGCAATTCATGGGGTCACAAAGAGTCAGACACGACTGTGCGACTGAACTGAACTGAACTGAATCACATTTAATGCAATATCAAAACTCCAGCAGAAATTTTTATTGTTTGGCCAGTTAATTATAAAATCTATATGGAAATACAAAGGACCTAGGAAAGTCAAAATAATCTGGGAAAATTAAAAAAAATTAAAAATAGAGGATTCACAGTACCTAAATTCAAGTTGTACCAAAAAGTTACAATGACAATTGTTTTGGGCATGTGAGGAAATCAATAAGTCAATGAAAGAGAGTAGAGTCTAGAAATAAATTTACAAATATAAATTAATTGATTGTCAACAAGGTTTTAGGTCAGTTAAGTGTGGAAAAATATTTTTTCATCAAATAATACTGAATGACTTAGATAAATGAATGGAAAAGTCTGAACAATGATCTCTAACTTACATCAAATAAATTTTCTCAAGGGGCATCACAGATCTAAGTGTAAAAACTAGTATGATAAAGCTTTTCGAAAACGCAAGAGAGTCCTTACAACTTGATGTGTCTTTACAACCTGATATGAAGAAAAGAATGTTAGTGGAAGACATAAAAATTACTAGCTTTAAAAAATAAAGGTTGACAACTAGACTTTACCAAATTTAAAAAATATTCTCTTCATCAAAAGCATTGCAACAGTATTAAGAAAATATAAAAGATAAAACTCATACTGAGGGAAATATTTGCAACACATATCTAAAAAAGGCCTTATATTCAGAATATCTTTTATAAACTCTTTAAATTTCAGTCATAGCACGGCAACACAATTTAAAAAGTTGTAAATAAGGCTTGAATCAAAGCATCGTGAAAGATGCAAAAATGTCTAATAAGCATATGCAAAGTGAATGCAAATTAAAGCTACCACAAACCAAGATGCCACTTCATTTAATGCTGTTAGGGTATGGAGCAACTAGAATGAAGTGTTTCTAGTTGAAATGTGAAATGTTATAACCATTTTGATTTAGATATAATCCAGCCATTCCTCCTAAATATTTACCTAAGGGAAACATAAATATGCATCCACAAAAATCCCTTTATAGAATGTTTACAGCAGCATTATTAATGATAGACAAAATAGAAAATAACTCATGCAGTAAAACATATGACATATTCACACAAAGTAATACCATTTGAGTAATGAAAAAACATAGACTATTGATGCATAAATATATATTGATTAATCTTGAGAACATCACACTAAGTGAAAGCAAAAGATACCAGAGTCAAAAGAGTTATGAGTCCATCTCTATGAAGTCCTACAACAACCCAATCTAATCTATATTACTCAAAACTAGGACAGAGGTTTCCCATGAAGGATGGGAGGTATACCATGTGAAATGCTGGGCTGAATGAATCACAGGCTGGAATCAAGATTGCTGGAAGAAATATCAACAGCCTCAGATATGCAGATGATACCACTCTAATGGCAGAAAGTGAAGAGGTACTAAAGAGCCTCTTGATGAAGGTGAAAGAGGAGGGTGAAAAAATTGGGTAAAATTTCAGCATTCAAAAAACTATGGTCATGGCATCCAGTCTCATTGCTTCATTACAAAAGAAGGGGAAAAAGTGGCATCAGTGACAAATTTTCTTTTCTTGGACTCCAAAATCATTGAGCATGGTGACTGTAGCCATGAAATTAAGAGATGCTTGCTCCTTGGAAGGAAAGCTATGACAAACATAGACTGTATTAAAAAGCAGAGACATCACTTGGACAACAAAGGTCCGTATAGTCATAGCTATGGTTTTCTCAGTAGTCATGTATGGTTGTGAGAGTTGGACTGTAAAGAAGACTGAGCACCAAAGAATTGATGCTTTTGAACTATGGTGCTGGAGAACACTCTTGAGAGTCCCTGGGACAGCAAGGAGATCAAACCAGTCAATCCTAAAGGAAAACAACCCTGAATATTCATTTGAAGGACTGATGCTGAAGCTGAAGCTCCAATAGTTTGCCATTCTGATGCGAAGAACTGACTCATTGGGAAAGACACTAATGCTGGGAAAAATGGAAGGCAAAAGGAGAAGGGGTAGCAGTGGATGAGATGGTTGGATAGCATCACCAACTCAGTGGACATGAATTTGAGCAAACTCTGGCAGATAATGAAGGACATAGGAGCCTGGTGTGCTGCAGTCTATGGGGTCACAAAGAGTCGGACATGACTTAGCCATTGAACAACAACAAACATACATTTTGAATGTATTTTGTTTTAAAAGTTAAGCAAAGCCTTATCCTTATCAGTACATCAGATTTTATAGAGAGATCTGATGGTTCCACCTCTACTTACATAACACATGCACACACACTTCTTCGTACTTTTGGTTCCCAAAATTCTCATAGATTGAGAGGAACGGTTGAGCATCTTGAAGACAAAATTCAAAAGGGATTTAACTTTCAGATTAGCATAACTTTCATTAAATGGCACATAAAAGTTCATGACTGATGGCATTTATCTTGGTTATTGACAAAGTAAATGGAATCCTTGAGAAATAAATTAAACTGATAAGAAATATTCTGATTGGTCAAAGGGTCAACAGTTATAATTAATGGAAAATTGCAATAGTTTACAAAATGACATATTCCAGAGTCAAAAGTGATCATCCTAATTATTTTTGAATAGGTTTTAAATGAAAGCAGTAATGATGAGAGACTTTTATATAAATCACATGTACATATGTATGTCTAAAAGAACTATTTAAAATTTGCTCTGGTTTACATTTAATTTTTGAAAGGCTTGATCTTTAAATATTATATTTTTTATTAAGGAATTGATTATAGTCTTGACTGAGTTTACTGTAAAAAATCTAATAGAATATTTCATCAGTACAGAAGGACTGAAATAAATGTTAGATTTTTATTAGTTTCAATATTGATGGCATGTCCTATGAATTGTTTATCATGGGGATCAAGAATACCTTGATTACTTATGCTAATTTTTATTTTTCATGGGACCTTTCCACACCCATTATGTCATAACCTTAAGCATTCAATAAGAAACCTATAAAAACATCAATCTTATTTATGAAGAAGCTAAGACACAAAGGTTATCTGGACTATCTAAAGCTATGGAAATACTTAATGACAAAAATCAGAATAGGGCATGAATTTTTATGTGTCTATTCTTTCCACCAGATCATACTATTTAGTACTTTTAGGGCAAAATAACCACATGTCATTAGTAATTTCCATAATATCAGTGGCTCCATAACTGAGGTTAAAGTCGTTTTGGTTGAACATGTTCTTTGTTTTCTTTCAAGATGACTTTAATGATCATGTCATTTACCAAACATTTTTGTGACAGAGTTATTGCATTTAATTTTCTTCTTCAGCATCATAATTATCCCAAGAATAAGAAAGACCTGAAAGGAACACCATGACCCAGCTTCTACATAAACCTCTAGTTTGGTTTCTTACCATTCTTTGGCCAATTCTATCACCCATCAAGCAAAAAGCCATTGCTTATAATTCTCGGTTCAAGCCCCATGTTTCTAGTCAATCTGCTTGAATGCTGATTTTCCCTATGTCTAGGATTCACCTCTTTACTGTGAGAACTGTCTTCTGTCTTCACATGACTAACTCCTGTTCTATTTATGAGGGCAAAATCTACTAAAAAATTATATATGTATATACACACATATATAATTTTACACAAGCATGGAAAAGAAATGCAAGGAATATTTTACAAAACCACAGTTGTAATAGGAGCTAATGATATGCATCGCCACGAGAATGGTGAATCAAACACAAAAACAATCATAGGATGTCTCAATGTAACATGTCTATCAATGGCTCATTATCGAAGGGAAATTAAAAATAAGAAGAAGGAAAATTAAAAGTGCTTCATGGTGGAAATTCATTTTCTTGGCAAAGGAAGATATTAAATTTACTGGGGCTTATTGTCGTTCAGTTCAGTTCAGTCACTCAGTCGTGTCTGACTCTTTGTGACCCCATGAATCGTAGCACGCCAGGCCTCCCTGTCCATCACCAACTCTGGCATTAATAGTTATCAAATAGTCCTCACTTTCTTCCTTCTAGAACATAGTTGTATTATACTACCTTCTCTCTTGAAGTCAAGTGAAACCTTGGCCGATGAAATGCGTTTCATTTCTGGGTAGACACTTGAAGACATAGTACATGTTTTTTCTTGTACTCTTTTCCTGCCTTGATCAACCATTTCTAACCTAGAAATAGAATTATACTAGATTTGCATCCCTCAGTGGCCCATGATATGAAAAAGCAAACCTTTGTAACATAACTAAGATTTGAGAGTGTATTTTTTCCATGGGTTACCTGACTAGGATAGCAACACTTTTGTAGTCATGGAAATGAAACTGAGAGGAAGATGGTAGAAAATTCAATATAAATTCATTGAAAAACAAGTAAAGTTTTTTTTTTTCCTCCGCTAAGTTTATTTCTGGTATGCACATATATCAATGGCTCAGTGAAATGGAGCAAGGCGATGCTTTGACAATCTGAAAACATTCTTTTTATTTTAAGAGAAATGATATTTGAAAATTCTTTTATGAATGCATCCCTTCATATAAGGGAGACCTACTGGATGGGAAAATGGATGATCATAGTCTCTGTAATGCTGCTCTACCACTTCCCAGAGTGGATATAATGTTCGTGGTATGGATGAGAATTTTTGTCAGCTTCAATGTTATGTCCTTGAGAGAGTCTTTGCAAACTGCTCCACAGCATTCCTTGCCTTGTCTTGTCCTTTCCTTTCCCTTTTTCCTCCCTTGGATATTTTCACTATCCTCTCTCCTTTTCTAGCTATCTAAAGAAAATGAGAAGGAGAAGTAGGATTTCTTCAATAGAGGAAACCATTGGACTGAGCTCCAAGCACACACCAGTTTCAATGGTAGTCTTGCAAACTACAGTAAGCAAAAACAAAGCTTTCAAAACTCCCCCTTTTCTAGCCCCAGACTAGCTAGAGATGTTCTGACTCATTTGTGGCTGTATGAATTATCATTCTCTTTCTGGGCCGTGATTCTAGAGGAGGAGAGAATTCATATCACAGTGTCTAGAGGGAAATTCAGGGAAAGTTTTCACAATCTTTCACCACTTGGCAGGTCACAGAAAGAGATTTTGGGAGTAGCTCTTATTCTTTACTTTGGGTTCTGAGTATAAACCTCAGAGGTCTGCCCCCCTAATCATTTATTGTGTATTGACTCTGCTGCTGGAGAACTAATATCCAAAATTAGTGTATATAAATATTACCCAAGTAGTTTATGAAACATGTCTCCCCATTGGAAATTCATTTGTAGGTCTGAGGTGAATCCCAGTAATCAGTAATTTAACCAGCACCACTCTCGTCCCCAGGGAGACTCTCAGACAGTGATCTGAAAATACCTCATTTGAAAAATTCTAGGTTAGAGAATTGGGTTTATTGTTTTACATATAAATTATTTGCATTATGCTTTATCATAAAGTTTGCCTTGTTCCCAGAGGAAATATATAGACATGAAGTGAACAACATGTGTTCTCAACTGCTTTAATTAAAAGAGTGGCATGCAAATTTCAATGCTATTAACAAAACCAAAATGGATTTGCTTTTCTGGATAATTGAATATGTTAAAACTTCAGTGTTTTTCTTCTGTGACTTAACTCTATAAATTCTGCATCGTTTTCATTTTATAGGTACTGGAACGTGTTGTGAATTCCTTTACAGCAAGAAGAATGACTTAAATGTTTTAGTTTTGTTTTTTTTTTCAATTTTAGCATAAAAACCAGCATAAAATTGATGCAAAATAAAAATGTAACATAACAAAATTGTCATCAGTCTTTTCCATAAAGAAAAGTATTTTATTTTATGTTGGTAGATAGCTCTGTATGAGAGAAATATTTCTAAGCATGCCATATTTCAAAGAGTGAACACCCTCCCCCAACACATATATTTTTTGAATGGTACATATGAAATTTATTAAGGAGAAGTCAAATACTGAAGGTCAGGCATGTTGTTTTTCTAGTTACAGTAGTTTTCAGACAGGCATTTCTACTCCTGTTCTAAGCACTATGAGATGAAAAAGAAGGCTCTTCTAGGTAGAGGAAACAATGTACTCAAAGTCCAGAAAACAATGATAAGGAAAAACGATTAGGCAAACATCAAGTAGTCTTATTTGATGGCAACAAGTTCCATTTGTCTCAAGGTTGTGGGCTTTGAGGGGTTGAGCCTAGAGGCAGGGCTAGATGTTTTCAACATCTAGCAGTTGTCAAGAGTCTTCTTTTAGCCATTACCAAAAATCTATCCCATTGTTCTCACACACAGTACATACTTATTTCTCTTGTAAGAGAAATAAACCAAAGTCCTATGCTATAGGAAACTCGGTTTAAAGTCTGAATTCCAGGAGATGTGCATTCCTCTGTGTTAGGTCTGGAGGTGCCTCTTTGTCATGCAGTTACTTGTGAATTAAAAAGATAACTCATATTCTCTCTTCCACCACCAACGCCACCATCACCACAGAGGAATGTGGATAGAATTACTGCAATCAGTAAGTCCATTCACAAAAGGGAAATTTGAGGCACACACAAGTCATTCCTTCAAAACAACAATCAAATCATGCTGCTGCTGCTGCTGCTAAGTCGCTTTAGTTGTGCTCGACTCTGTGCGACCCCAGAAACGGCAGCCCACCATGCTCCGCCGTCCCTGGGATTCTCCAGACAAGAAGGGGATTCTCCAGACAAGAACACTGGAGTGGGTTGCCGTTTCCTTCTCCAATGCATGAAAGTGAAAAGTGAAGTCGCTCAGTCGTGTCCGACTCCTAGTGACCCCCATGGACTGCAGCCCACCAGGCTCCTCCTCCCACGGGATTTTCCAGGCAAGAGTGCTGGAGTGGGGTACCATTGCCTTCTCCAATCAAATCATGCCAGGCAGTTATTATGAGGTTCCTCTGTCCTATAGAGAAATAAAGTAGTTCCTTTGTTAGACCCCAGTTCTTGGTCTTTGGGAGGAATCATCTTATTTTTAGCAATATTACAAGTTCCTTTTTGTCCACCCTTTCTATACTGTATCTGAAATAGTTAGTAACTATATATTTAGTAAGTATCATATAGAAATTGGATCCTGCTTCCTGCTTCTGCAACTTTGGGGCTTAACGTGTATGTAAGAGTTCAAGTAGTCAAAAGCATTTTAGTCTAGTCTTTCGGTGCCTTTCAAATTGGTTACCTCAGAAAAATTAGTAGGAGGAAAATTTTGTTGTGTTTTACAAAGCTAAAATGTACTTAAATTACAACCTAAAAATTACATTCTTGAATATTCATTGAAGAGGAATGAAAATTTATATTTACTCAAAAGCCTGTATAGAAATGTTCATAGCAGGTTAATTCATAATAGTTAATAACTGGAAATGACTCAGATGTCCTTGAACAGGTAAATGGGTAAACAAATTGCGTGGCACCTTCACACCTTAGAATACTACTCAGCAATTTAAAAAAAAAGAACAAGCTATTGATATATACATAATAAAGATAGATCTTGTATTAATTATACATTGCTTCTCTAACAAATTACCATGTGCTTAGTTGCTTAAAACAACACAAATTTATTTTCTAGAATCTAAAACCAAGGTGTTGGCTAGGCTGCACTCCTTCTGGAGGCTTCAAAGAGAACCTAGTCCCTTATCTGTTTCAGTTTCTATAAACTTCCTGCATTAGTTGGCTCATGGCCCCTTCGCTGCTTCATTCCAATTACTTACTTCCATTGTTACGTATGGTAATTCTCTTTGACCTTCTCATCTTCCTCTTTTAAGGAACCTTGAGATTACATTGGGTCCATTTGGATAATTCAGAGCAATCTTCTTACTTCAGTTCAGTTCACTTCAGTCGTGTCTGACTCTTTGTGACCCCATGGACTGCAACACACCAGGCTTCCCTGTCCATCAACAACTCCCGGAGTTTATTCAAACTCATGTCCATTGAGTCCAAGATGCCGTCCAACCATCTCATCTTCTGTTGTCTCCTTCTCCTCTCAACCTCAATCTTTTGCAGCATCAGGATCTTTTTCAACTGAGTCAGTGCTTTGCGTCAGGTGGCCAATGTATTGGAATTTCAGCTTCAACATCAGTCCTTCCAATGCATATTCAAGACTGAATTAATCACATCAATAAAGTCCCTTTTGCTATGTGCACCCAGACACTGATAAGTTCAAAAGATAGGGCAGAGCAAATGCAGTGAGACTGGACAGCTTAAATAGCAGGCCAGGTGCTTCTCCTGGGTCAAGTTTAGATAGTTGTACTGTTTTGCTTGTTTTCTTAACTTTCATTATCCTTTCCTTATAAGCTATTAGCAATGAGCAACAGTTAGTAAATTGACATAGACGTACCTGAAATTGTGAAAGATGAAAGGATTTTCTATGACTGGGTGTCCCTGAAAGCAAAAATGAATGCTCTGGGGTATAACTCTCAAAGCTACTGCTAATGTACATTATCCCCTTCTTGATAGGTCCTCAGTAAACCTGGCACTTTACAAAGATAGTATACTGTGAGGGTGTTTTGGCCAGGGTTATCTTTGGACTTCTCTGGCTTTAATCACCCAGGATGAAATCAGAAATTAGATCATTTCATGGAAATTGAAGTAAGCATTTGTTTTGTCTCTCTCCCTGGAGGGTGGAGAAACAGTTTCTTAATACAGTCCTCATCCTCATGATCACCATCTTTATGGTAACTGCCATAGTAGTAATAGGCGCTCTGTGTGCAATGCTTTCATGAGTATCTCATTTAATTCTCACAATAAGCCTTTGTTTATTGTATTGTTATTGTCTCTACTTTTAGATAACAATCTGAAATACTAAGTAGCTCACCTAAAATCTTGAAGAAACGTGAGGGCTGAAATTTGAAATTGGTCAGTCTGAATTCAGTGCTCATGTGTTGGAGTCCTGGTTCAGTTCAGTTCAGTTCAGTTCAGTTCAGTTGCTCAGTTTGCGACCCCATGAATCGCAGCATGACAGGCCTCCCTGTCCATCACCAACTCCCAGAGTTCACTCAAACTCATGTCCATCGAGTCGGTGATGCCATCCAGCCATCTCATCCTCTGTTGTCCCCTTCTCTTCCTGCCCCAATCCCTCCCAGTATCAGTCTTTTCCAATGAGTCAACACTTCGCATGAGGTGGCCAAAGTATTGGAGTTTCAGCCTCAGCAACCGTCCTTCCAATGAACACCCAGGACTGGTCTCCTTTAGGATGGACTGGTTGGATCTCCTTGCAGTCCAAGACACTTGCAAGAGTCTTCTCCAGCACCACAGTTCAAAAGCATCAATTCTTTGGTGCTCAGCTTTCTTCACAATCCAATTACATGGCCTCAAAAGAGGTAGATATACTATGTTATTTGAATTAAAAATAAAACCATTCAAAAGTTTACAGTATCATGCCAAGTGCTTACTTAGACATTCAATGCACATCAATTTTCTCCCTGTCTCTGTCTCTCTGTTTCTTTCTCTCTCAAGAAGGGAAACAATTACTATTAAAACAAATAAAAACTTGCTATAGTTTCCACATGCCAAGAACATGTAAAATTCAAAGGCAAGTGCTTTGGGATAGAAAAGCTTCTCATGTGTATTTTGGATTTGCAAAATAAGTACAAAGCCTGCTTTATGATGGGGAATCAGTGTTAAATTTGTCTGTAAGTAATGTATTTTGGAATTTAAGAACTCCAGATGGCAACCAAGGAGTATGGGGTGAGGACCCCCTGCAGAGCATCCCAGGAGGAGACCTAGGTTTGACATTTCTGAAGCAAAGAAGAGATGGCATGAAGGAGGCAAAGACAGCTAAGGGATAAAATATGCAGAGAGAAAATCCAGATGACGAGAATAACAGGAATATTTTAGGAATGTTAATGTCTATTATTCAAGACTATGTTGTCTCCAATTCAGAAAAATCAGAAATTTTCCCTATTGTATGCTGCCACCATCTATGACACCCAAACCCTTAGTAAAGTTAATAATGCACCTTAGGATGTTAGAGTTTTTTCCCAAGTGTGAAGGAGAATGGGTCGCATACCTGGAAAGGGTAAAAGGCATTGGAAAAAAAAAATCCTCAGAGCGGAGTGAAAATCAAGGACCTGGTGACAGCAGAATGTCAGGCTGCTCTGTGGTCTGTTCCAGAGCAGACATATTACTCAGTGCAGGTTTGTACTGCTCACTACACAACAGGCCAATAAATGAAGACATGACTTGATTTGGAAAGCCAGCAGAATGAGAAGATGGTGGATTTGTGTCCCCAGGAGCTATCTTACCTGAGTTAGAATTCAGACTTCTTTTATCCTAAAATGAGACAGAGTGTAGGTGTTTGTTGCCAATTTCTTGGTGCACGAATCCTTTGTTCTTGCAGCTGTCCAGGTTGGTCTGACAACAATGTTCCTATAAACCTCCAACAAGACAAATATTTCCTGTTTTGTAATCTTTTATCTCTATGAAATGGAAAAACATTATACCTTTAAAGGTCAAAACTACCCTATTTATTTCAGACTATAGGCAATATTCTTTTACAAAAGAGGCAGAGGCAGCATGACTAAGCACAGGCAAAGGAGCACAAAGGTTAGAGCTAAAGGGATAGATGCAATATGGAGTCAGGTTTGTTCTTCTCTGTTACAGATATAGATGCCCTCCTTTCCTATCAAACTAGAGCAAGTGGTCGATCTCTTACACCAGAGTGAATGGGGAACCTGATCCTGTTTCTGAAAGAAACTCCTAGGAGGCATTCTACAAGATTATCCTCATGCTGTCCCCTCATATTGCATACCCAGGGGCTACCATGCAGGGTATTTACCAGAAAAGCTTGGAGAACTGACAGTTCTTGGTCTTTGAAGCCTTGATTGAAGTTGGGTGAAAGATTTTTATCAAGATAAGTCCACCAGGAATCATGAACTTAATTCTACTCTTTGTCTAAATGGCTGCTTCCTGCATACGATGACAGCATTTTCTCCTTTCTCTTCCCCTCATCCTCCAGGGCAGCTCCTAAGTGGGGCAGCTTATTGAAGCTTCTATGAACAGAACCTTGAATATCAATAAGACCCTTGATCCTTCTCAGCAGAGACAAGTGAGACAGGTCCACCTCCCAGCTCTTTGAAAGACAAGAGGTTACTATGACTCTGCACTTTTTAACCTATTCTGTAGAGATAGCAATCACACACTGCCATAATTCCATTAGTTAATGAATACTTTAAGAATGTGTCCATCATAAAGATACGCTTAAAAATTAGTCAACCAATTATCTTTTATGTTAATGCTTCCTCCTGTTTCTTAAGCCTTCTAATTTAACCAAGACAATACGGGAAAGATATGATTTAATTCTTGGGTTTAAAATCTTCATGTATTTGTATCGAAGGACAAAAAAAAAGAGCTATTCCTGATTCTTAATGCAATGCAAGCATATCACTTCTCTCTACTCTTGCTCATGGCAAACCAATAATTATTATGATTTTGCTCGCTAGCCCAAGACTCAGCTTCAGAATCCTACTCGACCCAGAAACTTGGGAAATACTACCAGTGAGTCAATTTCCAGAGGTGGAACAAATTAATAAACTTCCATCTAATAGAAAAAGAACCTCATTTACTATGAGGAGACTTGAGCTATAAACTCATTTTCAGGATCCAGCTGTGACTTTAGGCAAATTGCTTTATCTTGAGTGTGGTGTTAAGTCACTTCAGTTCTCTCCGACTATTTGTGACCCCATGGACTGTAGCCCTCCAGGCTCCTCTGTCCATGGGATTCTCCAGGCAAGAGTACTAGTGGGTGCTATTTTTTCCTCAAGGGGAACTTCCCGAACCAGGGATCAAACCTGAGTCTTATATGTCTCCTGCATTGGTAGGTTAGTTCTTTACCACTAGCACCACCTGGGAAGCCCTGCTTAATCTTACTGGGTCTGTATTTCTTGTTCCTAAGTAGAAATACTCCAGTGGCATTAGACTTGTGAAAATTCAACTATATATATTCAGCAAATAACAAGAACAACATTAATAATAGTTTTTCAATAAGAAAATTTCAAATAATTATAAATTACTCCATCTGGTACTCAGCCAAAGAAATAGTGACCTTTTTCAATGTAGCAGGAAAAACTGGTTGGATTGGTTTCATGAGGAAGTTGAAATAAACACAAAATCATTTGTGCTATTTTCATGAACTTTTCAAGATTCTTTTGAAGGGCAGTTTCTACTGTACACAATTTTTTGCCTGAGTGATAATTATGATGAGATCCCATTTAAGGAATGACAGCACTCTAGTAAATACTAAAGCTAATGAGTGATAGTGATCTGGTCCCATCACTTCATGGCAAATAGATGGGGAAACAGTGGCTGACTTTTTACTTTTGGGGGCCCCAAAATCACTGCAGATAATGATTGCAACCATAAAATTAATAGTCCCTTGGAGTGCAAGGATATCCAACCAGTCCATCCTAAGGGAAATCAGTTCTGGGTGTTCATCAGAAGGACTGAAACTCCAGTATTTTGACCACCTCATGCGAAGAGCTGGCTCATTTAAAAAGACCCTGATATTGGGAAAGATTGAAGGCAGGAGTAGAAGGGGACAACAGAGGATGAGATGGCTAGATGGTATCACCAACTCAATGGACATGAGTTTGGGTAAACTCCAGGAATTGGTGATGAACAGGGAGGCCTGATATGCTGCAGTTCCTGGGGTTACAAAGAGTCAGACACGACTGAGTGACCGAACTGAACTGAACTGAACTGAATGAGTGATTGTGAGGTTAAATGAACAAGTAGAGTAACGGAAGTTTCAAAAGTGAGAAAGCACTATCAAAATATAAAATTACAGTGTGATGTTGGTGATCATGGTACTAGGAAACCCAGGGTGCCAATGGAAACTTATGACGAGCCTAGATAGCATATTCAAAAGCAGAGACATTGCTTTGCCAACAAAGGTCCATCTAGTCAAGTCTATGGTTTTCCAGTGGTCATGTATGGATGTGAGAGTTGGACTGTGAAGAAAGCCGAGCACCAAAGAATTGATGTTTTTGAACTGTGGCATTGGAGAAGACTCTTGAGAGTCCCTTGGACTGCAAGGAGATCTAACCAGTCCATTCTAAAGGAGATCAGTCCTGGATGTTCATTGGAAGGACTGATGTTGAAGCTGAAACTCCAATACTTTGGCCACCTCATGTGAGGAGTTGACTCATTGGAAAAGACTGTGATGCTGGGAGGGATTGGGGGCAGGAGGGGAAGGGGATGACAGGGGATGAGGTGGCTGGATGGCATCACCGACGTGAGGCACATGAGTTTGAGTGAACTCCGGGAGTTGGTGATGGACAGGGAGGCCTGGCATGCTGCGATTCATGTGGTCACAAAGAGTTGGACACGAATGAGTGACTGAACTAAACTGAATGAGAAATCTATACGCATCACCTAAAAATTGTTGTGCATATTTTCTCTGTGTTAAGAAATGATCAATCAATGTATACATGCCAGTCCCAATCTCTCAATTCATCCCATAACTTCTTTCCCCCTTGATGTTTGTACATTTGTTCTTTATGCCTGTCTCTATATCTGCCTTGTAAGCAGGTTCATCAGTACCATTTTTCTAGATTCCACATATATACATTAGATGTTTTCTCTTCCTGACTTCACTCTTTAGGACATTCTGTATAAAAGAGATAACTAATGATAACCTATTGTATAGCACAGAGAACTCTACTTAATGCTCTGTAGTGACCTAAATGGAAAGGAAATAAAAAAAGATATATGTATATATAGATCATTGATTCACTTTGCTATATAACAAAAACTAACAGCACATTGTAAAGCATCTATGCTCCAATAAAAAGAACTTTTTTTAAAAAGGTGATTTATGGATTATCTCTAATTCTGATACATTCATGACATCCTCAAGAATCTCTGTGATGAAGTTGTACCTGTATTCAATCAGTTCAGGTAACACAGATGGGATATAAAAGTGACAACATGGGAGGGTAGGAAGGACTTGGAGGTGGGTGTGAGTTTCCAAAGTATTGATTGTGGTGCTTGCTGGTACCTGAAGATACTGTACAAGAGAGATATTGTACAAGAGAAAATTGTACAGATAGACTAACCCCTCAGGACAAGCAGTGAAAAGAGAAGAATGGATTAGCTTAATGGTTCCAAGTCTGGGTGTTGTTTGGTGAAGAGCAATGCATTGGAGAAGGAAATGGCAATCCACTCCAGTATTCTTACCTAGAGAATCCCAGGGATGGGGGAGCCTGGTGGGCTGCCGTCTATGGGGTCGCACAGAGTCGGGCACGACTGAAGCGACTTAGCAGCAGCAGCAGCAGCAGTAGCAGCAGCAGCAGCAGCAGCAGCAGCAATGGATAGGACTATGTAAAATACATATGGTCATATGGCTTTGAATTCATCAGGCAAAACACAAATCCATTTCTAAAGCCTAGAGAACAAATTCCTTCAGCAATCAAGAGTTAGGTAGACAGTGAATACAGTGTAGTCCTAATCACAAGTATTCTCACTTTTCTAGCAACAAGGACTAATTGTGACTTCCAGTCATTTTCAAGCTTCCTTCCTTATAATGTGTTGACTGGCTGCCACTCAAAGGTGTGTCCAAAGGCCAGAAATCAATATTAAGAAAGAGAGAAATCAAGGAATATAAGGCAGAGAAATTTCAGGTATTCTAACAGAGAAGCATACTATGAGATTTGGATGAGAAAAAGCTGTCTCCAATCCCCTGAAACTCTTGTCTTTTTTTTTTTTTTCCCCCTCTGGGAAGATAATATATTCATTAGAAAGGGATATGTTTATTTGTGTGTGTATGTGTGTGTGTGTGTGTGCGCGCGCGCACATGCAGGGTTCGCTTTGTTTGTTTGACTATGTTATTGATTTAAAACGTGGTGTTATGAGTACTTTTTTTTGTGACAGTGCTCAAAAATATTGATGTCATAAACTTATCTCACTTCCCAATTCTTCTCATTTACATGCCCTCTTTCTGGTCTGGTTTTTCATTATCATATTGGAAATTTCAAATAGAATTAAGTTACCTTAAAGGAGAGTTTTTAACATTTGACTGTTTCAAACACATACACACACACACTCTTTCTCTCTCTCTCTCCACCTCTTTCTCTTCTCAACTTTTATGATTTCCACTGCAAAGAAATTAGGAGATTTGGCAGAAACCCCAACTATATGTTGGTTCAATTCAGTTCAGTCACTCAGTCATGTCCGACTCTTTGCAACCCCATGAATCGCAGCATGCCAGGCTTCCCTGTCCATCACCAACTCCCAGAGTTCACTCAAACACGTGCATCGAGTCAGTGATGCCATCCAGCCATCTCATCCTCTGTCATCCCCTTCCCCTCTTGCCCCCAATCCCTCCCAGCATCAGAGTCTTTTCCGATGAGTCAACTCTTCACACGAGGTGGCCAAAGTATTGGAGTTTCAGCTTCAACATCAGTCCTTCCAATGAACATCCAGGACTGATCTCCTTTAGAATGGACTGGTTGGATCTCCTTGCAGTCCAAGGGACTCTCAAGAGTCTTCTCCAACACCACAGTTCAAAAGCATCAATTCTTTGGTGCTCAGCTTTCTTCACAGTCCAACTCTCACATCCATACATGACCACTGGAAAAACCATAGGCTTGACTAGATGGACCTTTGTTGGCAAAGTAATGTCTCCGCTTTTAAATATGCTGTCTAGGTTGGTCATAACTTTCCTTCCAAGGAGTAAGCGTCTTTTAATTTCATGGCTGCAATCACCATCTACAAGGATTTTGGAGCCCCCCAAAATAAAATCTGACACTGTTTCCACTGTTTCCCCATCTATCTGCCATGAAGTGATGGGATGAGATGCCATGATCTTCGTTTTCTGAATGTTGAGCTTTAAGTCAACTTTTTCACTCTCCTCTTTCTCTTTCATCAAGAGGCTTTTTAGTTCTTCTTCACTTTCTGCCATAAGGGTGGTGTCATCTGCATATCTAAGGTTATTGATATTTCTCTCAGCAATCTTGATTCCAGCTTGTGCTTCTTCCAGCCCAGTGTTTCTCATGACGTATTCTGTATATAAGTTAAATAAGCAGGGTGACAATATACAGCCTTGACATACTCCTTTTCCTATTTGGAACCAGTCTGTTGTACCATGTCCATTTTTAACTGTTGCTTCCTGACCTGCATATAGATTTCTCAAGAGGCAGGTCAGGTGGTCTGGTATTCCCATCTCTTTCAGAATTTTCCACAGTTTATTGTGATCCACACAGTCAAAGGCTTTGGCATAGTCAATAAAGCATAAACAGCTGTTTTTCTAGAACTCTTTTGCTTCTCTTGGTGGTGATCTATTAAAATCATGTACAGATAAAAATGCATGAAATCATATTTTAGAAATTTACATTTCGTTGTGTGCATGTTAGTTGCTCAGTTGTGTCCCTTTACCATGGACTGTAACCCACCAAGATCCTCTGTTCATGGAATTATCCAGCTAAGAATAATGGAGTGGGTTGCCATTTCCTTCTCCAGGGGATCTTCCTGACCCAGGAATTGAACTCAGTTCTCCTGCATTGCAGGCAGATGCTTTATGGACTGAGCTACCAGGGAAGTCCATTTTAAATAGTTTTATTAGGCCATTTTAATGTGTACTTTTCCTTTTATTTTTCTGGAAGCTAGTCTTTCTTTCTCCTTTTTCAATGATTCCTCTAACACCACATTTGAAAAGGCTACTCACAGTTTTCATAGCATCCGTTTTCCAATTACGCAAGTATGTCTATTACAAAAGAGATAAAGCCTACAGGGAGCATTAAAAATGTTCTGTCTTTGAAGATTAGTTTTAATGTACCACTTAATATTTCATTTAAAAATTGTACATAGAGTTAATGTTCTCTGTGTCTCAATCTGTCTGTTCTCTGAGATTCCCACACATCCCCACTGCTGATTTCAAGTATTCTAGAGACTGAGTTAAATGTGAGTTAAATGTTTGAGACTGAGTTAAAGGTTTGTTGTCGCTAGGTTGTTTCTGCCTCTTTCATTAACTCCATGAACTGTAGCCTGCCTGGCTCCGCTGTCCATGGGGTTTCCCAGGCAAGAATACTGGAGTGGATGGCCATTTCCTTCTCTAGGGGATTTTCCTGAACCAGGGATTAAATCTACATCTCCTGCAATGGCAAGTGGATTCTTTACCACTGAGTCACCAGGGAAGCCCATTGAGTTAAATAGATTTCAGTTAAGTAGATATGTACAGGAGCTATAAATGGACACAATGATAGACAAACAACTACACATACTCTGCCCATGAGTCCTGCTTCTAAATGTTTACAGTTCATGGCACACAGCGTTGAAAGTTCATTTCTATTGCTTGGTATTATCAGGTATCAGGACTATATTGAACAACATGGGAAAAGCCAAAAATGAATGACAATGATGAAACAATCTGGTTATCATTTTATTTCTTCTAAAAATAATACTAGTAAAAGGAGCACCTTCCTCTAAAATATCCAAAGAAAGTATTTATTTATCCAGCTTTCACCACAATGTTTTTTAAATAATACAAGGAGACCATAAAATGCACATTATTGGGGCACTATTCTGACTTAGTGGGGCCTCTGTAGGGTTAATAATCTGCATTTTAACAACTGTCCGAGGTGATTATTCAGACAATCGAATACCAATCTGAGAAACCTAGCCTTTCTTGAATGCTTCAGGAAGGACAGTTTTGGGAGCTTTCAGATTTAGTTTTCTAGACTATTTTCTTGCTTCTCAGACATCAGCATAGTCCAATTACCCCACAAGGATAGGACTCCATGGAAACTTAACCAAAAATAGATGAAGGATGAGGTATAAAGTATTTTTTTCTGAAGACTATGCCCAGTTTTCTTTTGGCCTGCCATCTGATAGCTTTTAGATCTTATTCTTTTTTAAGAATTCCAAATTAGCATTTTTAAAAAATAAAATATTTCAAAGCATTTGATTTAACGGAGTTCTCCAAGATTAGAAAAAAAATTAAAAGCTCTTATTGCCTCTAACTGTCAAAGAACATGAAAATAACCTCAATTCTACATACAACTTTTAACTCTTTTAAAAAAATTTTTTTCTAAATGCATTAGCAGATGATCGCTATGCAAAGATTATGAAAAAGGAAATATTTATGCTAAGTTTTACTTATTCTGCTGCACATCATAAAGTTCATATGCTGACATATCTTCTGTATTTTTGAGCAAGTGTATGAAATAATAACAGTCGTAGTCATAGTAGGGTGATTGTGGTAATATTTACCTGGAACAGTTACTATGTTCAAGGTGTATTATTAATCACTTTGTATACATTATCTAAAGTATTTGTCACAATGATCTCATACAGGAGGGAAAGTGTAATTGCAATTTATAGATTAGGAAACCAAGGCTTAGGTTTGCTTACCCGTGGTCATGGAGATGGCAAATGACACCAAATGGACATGAACCTTATGGCCCCCTGTTCCAACAACCCTTTAAACCACACTGTGGTCCATCTGCCAGCACTATCACCATTCTTAACTCAAAATCTCTTTCTTACAGTATCTAATTAATACAGGCATTAAATTACATATCTTCAGCTAATAAAATCTATGAGAAAAGGTTCAAGATTTTGATTCCATGCCGTCTTTGACACTCATGGAACCTCCCCAAATCATATAATAGAGATGATAGTCATCCATACTAAATATATTTTTAAAAACATTTCTGATAAAAATACTTAATCAGCAGTGAAGGGGCAACTGCCTCATTGGCTTGTCTTTCAATTACTGGTTCATGTGTCATCCAACTGATTGCACTGAGGTCATTGCCAATTTAAGAAACAGGCAGCCATCAAGAAAGTCTCTCATCCTGACCCCAGATGACTCTCTTCCTCTCCCTCTAAGAATGAATAACAAAGGCAAAATCTCTTCCTTTCATACGGAAGGCAAATCTTAAAATGTAAATACAACAGAATCCAAAAATATGGACTCCAGTAATTGTCAAATGTCCCCTGGGAATAGATTTCAATGTGCAGAAGGGAAGAGAATTTGAATGGGTGGGCAGGAGAGAGAAAAACACATGAAGGCACATAGAAACAGATGGTTCTTCCCTAGTTCACTAAGTATTAATATTAACAACTGTGCTCCCCTTGCTTGACCTCTCAGAGCAGTTTCTGATGGATTACCCCTATGAAGTATTTTAAGATGCGTATGCTGCCACTTCAGTACACATTGACCTTTACCAGAAACTGTAAATGAAATAGACGTGTGTTTCTATACACTTTGTACCTAGATCTTTTACTCAGGATGGTAGGACTCTTTTTAATCACACTATCAATGTCTTTCTGTAAGATGCAACTCAATGAGTACCTGTATCAACTAAGGATCAGGACACGTTTGTCTTTTAAGTCTTTTTTTTAATCCCATGGGACCTACAGAAGGATACAAAACATCATTCTTTCTTCTCAGGCTGTTGGACTTTTAGAAAATTTAAACTATCTTATCCCATCTTTTGGGTGCAATTATTGTCCCTCATCTAACTCTTTCAGTCTCACTACTTTTAACTGACTAGTGCTAACTGTGTCCATGTTCCCTAAATTATTTGAAACTGTTTGGAAATTAAGATGTGTATGTGTGTGTGTACAGGTGTATGTCTATGCAAATATAATTTTCAAGTAAATGTAGATAGCTGACAAGCCCATGTATTAAATAAAAAAAATATGTGAGACAAATGAAAACTATTTAGTCATATAGAGAGATGTGTGTCTAGATGCTACTGTGGAGATTTTCAAGCTATATTACAACATGAGGAGCAAGAAGAGAAACAGGCTGGCCTATCGAGAGAGGCACTTACTAATAAAATCATTTCCTGCTTCTTCAGTGTCGCTAAGAACATGTACTACTTGGAACAGTTTAGAATTTACAAAGGATTGCTGCATAACTGTTATTGCATATTTGTATATTAAAATGAAGCAGAAGTGTTAATAATCTGAGGCAAATCTTTTAACTTTGTCCTTAGCCATTCCTTTCTCATCACTTGTTGTAATATGGATGATCAGAATTTGTGACGATGGTAATTTTTCTTGATAGATTCTAGTTTTATCAGGGTAACAATAAAGAGGAAGCTTGCTCTGGGGCTGAAGATTTCCTTCTTTTTTCCCTCGTAGCTCATTTATAACTTTCCTATTAAGCTGTGGTATTTTATGCCTCAGAGAAGAATGAGAATACTGATGTTTGGATGGTTTCATTTTCTATCATTTCATATAAATTGAACTCATTTTCACAGTCTCTGAAGAATATTCTTTTAATATGCATGCTATCCTTTTACTTGTATCATGGTTCAAGAGAGCTGCCTTTGGACCTACAGAGTAAATAAAAAATGTGTGTGTGTTAGTCATTCAGTTGTGTCCGACTCTTTGCAACCCCATAGACTGTAGCACACTAGGCTCCTCTGTTAACGGAATTTTCCAGGCAAGAATACTGGAGTGGGTTGCCATTCTCTTCACCAGGGAATCTTCCTGACCCAGGAATTGAACTCTCGTCTCTTAAATTGCAGGCAAATTCTTTATCGTCTGAGCTACCAAGGAAGTCCAAATAAAAAATAAAGCCTTGTTTTTAATTCTTATCTTCTTATCACTGGATTTGCACAGGTTTGTGTAGCTGGTCAAATATCCAATCTACTTTTGCCCACTATAATCTAACTATTTAACATTGAATATTTTCAGTAACATAATGTGAATGTGCTTAATCGCTCAGTTGTGTCCGACTTCTTGTGACCCCATGGACTGTAGCCTGCCAGACTCCTCTGTTCATGGGGGTTTTTCAGGCAAGAATACTGGAGTGGGTTGCCATTCCCGTCTCTAGAGGATCTTCCCTACCCGGGGATCAAACCCAGGTCTCCTGCATTACAGGTAGATTCTTTACCATCTGAGCCACTAGGGTAGCCAGGAACATGAATGACTCATGTTAGTCTTAGTCCTGAAGACCCTTGCACTGTAATCTCTAGACTCCCACCTCACTTGGAGACCCCTTCCTACTGATGGCAGAGTCCTGGTTAAGAAGAAAAAAAAAATCTTTTTAAGTTGCTAATACAGGGATTTCCACATCACTGTTTCAACTAATCTCTTGCTCACAACCTTGGCTGAATTCCTAAATTCCATGGAATTTTCCACTGTCCCAAGTGTCTCTTCTCTTTTATAACCAGTAACGCGATCAATTTCTATATCCACCAAGGATGAGGCTCTATTTTTTCTTTATGGTCGACTCCTGCTGTGTGTTCAAAGGAATCTAACAAAAACGTGAAGATATTAGTTTCTGCTGCACAATGAAGCCAACCAGCTATCTGTATACATATAACCTCTCTTTCTTGGACCTCCCTCCCATCCCACCCCCCAACACTGTAAAGCAACTATATGCCAGAAAATAAGAAAAATCAGGACACAAATTTTCCTTTTATAAAGAAAATTTACATTTATAAGGGTGTCTCCCTCTCCTGTACCAAGATGAGAAGGACTCTTAACAACCCTCTATCTAAGGATAAGGCACTGTCTTCAATCTGTATAGCAAACTTTACTAACAATGCTATTTACCACCTTTCCTGACTGCTTTCCCAAAACTAGCCTCCACCACCCAGAAGCTCGAAACCGCTTTTCCTTTGCTTATACACCGTATAACTTGAACTCATTTTCACAGTCTCTGAAGAATATTCTTTTAGCATGCATGTTATCTCTTTACTTGTATCACAGTTCAAGAAATCTGCCTTTGGACTTAAAGATAAATAAAAAAATAAAGTGCTGCTTGAATTCTTGTCTTTATATGGTATATGTCTTATAGGGAATGTCTCTATATGGTATATAAGTTCTAAACACCTTTTTGGGTTACTCATCCCTGAGTATTCCAAAGTATATGCGCAATGCACATGTTAATAAATTTCTGCTTTTTCTCATAAAAAAAAAGACACATGAATGTGGAAGTTATGAAGGTGAAGGTAGGGAGTAGCTGAAGAAAGCACAAAATCCTTCTCCCACCAGAATTCCAATTATTTCAGGCAGTTCTCCTATTAACACTAAAATCCTCTTTTTCTTCTCCTGCCCTATCACTTTGGAGAATGTGTTGTTTTTCTCTCTGCTTTTTCCATAAATGACAGCAACTATCATGTTACCTACTCAGGGAGACATACGTTACTGTAGTCTCCGGGGTAGAGTTTCTTTGTTGGCATGGGGCAATTTGAGATGGAACAAAACAAGTGGAATCATTTGTAAGGGTTCGTGAAACAAGCTAAAAAGCATTATTGCAATGTCATAAAATTTCAAGCATGGATATTCAGTAATTATTAAATAAGTATTGTTCGTGATTAAATCATTACTTCAACATGAAGATTCAATTCCCCTTAAATATCTAGTTTATCCTTTCAGAAGTCATCATTTTGGAAAAAGCCTACTAGATTAGAATAAGAGAAGAGCAAACAGACGTTTAGGCAAACATATATCTCATATGGGCTTTCCTGGTGACTCAGGGGTAAAGAATTTGTGGTAAGAGCTGCAGGAGACACGACTTTGATCCCTGGGTAGAGAAGATCCCCTGGAGGAGGGCATGGCAATCCACTCCAGTATTCTCACCTGGAGAATCCCATGGACAGAGGTGCTTGTGGTTTGGATTCTATAGTCCATAGAATCACAAAGAGTCAGACAGAATTGAAGTGATTTAGCATGCACGCATGCATACCTCATGTATCCACGCGTGATAACCAGGGCAAAATGAGTAGCTCCTCAAGGTGGCTTAAAATTTAGACTATCATCTTCCTGGGCTTCCCTGATAGCTCAGAAGGTAAAGAATCCACCTGCCAGTGCAGGACACCAGGGTTCAATCCCCAGGTTGGGAAGATCCCCTGGAGAAGGGAATGGCAACCCACTCTAGTATTCTTGCCTGGGGAATTCCATGGATGGAGGAGACTGGCGGGCTATAGTCCATAGGGGTCACAAAGAATTGGACACAACTGAGCCACTAACACATAGGAACACTATCTTTATAGAATTAGGGAGGAGGTATTTAGACTCCTTAGGGAGAGAGTGAATGGTTGCTAGGAAAGATAAATGGTCCTTTGAAGAACTGATGGGAAGTATGGTAGTTGGCGACAAAATTGGTCTGGATGTGGTGTTGACTTCTGGACTCTTCTCTGTGATAAGAGTCAATCTTCCTCAGTTGATGAAAATCCTGGGGAGGGTATTTATGACAGTTGAATTTCCTTTGGAAGATCTGTGTTTAGGAAGTAAGGAAAATTCAGAGATAACCTCTCCCTGCATTACTATATTTTGCAAGTCTATAAGACTTCCCAAGTGGCATTATTGGTAAAGAATCCACATGCCAATTCAGGAGACATAAGAGATGCAGATTCAATACCTGGGCTGGGAAGATACTCTGGAGGAAGACATGGCAACCCATTTTGGTATTGTTGCCTGGAGAATCTCATGGACAGAGGAGCCAGAGGGCTATAGTCCAACAGGGCCGCAAAGAGTCAGACACAACTGAAGCGACTTAACATGCATGCATGCACACACATATCTATAGCTGAAAATAATCAATAAACCAAAGGGACTCACTGCAGCGTGTCATATTTGAACTCCTACAATCATATTTTGGTGTAGCATATTCTGCTATCCTTCATTGCGGAATAAACTGAAATTAAGACGGCCATCTTCCCAAGACAAAGCCAGAAATCCAACCTGTTTGCATCATTCCAGAAAATCATCTTATTCCCACAGTAGTGCACTGGGTGAATTGAGTTCCTCACAGAAGAATAAAGAGCTCTTTGAAGGAGGATAGGAGCCTGGGTGCTCCTCTTTGTTATGTAAAATGTTGAGGGAGACTACGAGAGTGAAAGAACTTCATCAAGTCCTCTTGGTGAAAGAACTTCACCGAGAGTCCTCTATCTCTTCCCAACTCAGAGATCAAACCCAGGTCTCCCATGTTGCAGGCAGATTCTCTCTGAATTGTTAGAACATTCAAACATTTATCATCAATAAATAATTGAAAATGGCATTTGTATCACTTAGATCTTGGTTCTGCATGGGATGAAAACCTTAAAAAAGTGATTATTGTGTATGTATTTCTATAGTTATTGTTATGTCAGGACCCTTCTGACATTTATGGAAAGTTTTTCCTCCCAAGGGTTTTCAGTGGTTGATTGATCATGTGGTCTTCCTCTCCACCTGCATCTACTTCCTCCCTGACTAATCAATGTATAACTTCGTTGTTTGAAGTACAAGATGATGGTTGCTGGGATACTGTCACCAGCCTCAGAAATCCTGAATATGAACAGCTATTTTATTTCTATAGCACTTCTTTTTAGCCATTTTTGCATATTGCATACATATTAACTTAGGAAACACATGGCTCTGCATTGCTTATATTCAAATCGAGGTACCTTACATACAGTTTTAGGTACAAAGATTTATGCATGGGTAATAACGTTCCAAAAAAGGGTCTGATTTTGTGTATCTCCATAGGCACTCGTTCATTTATGGGCAAGACAGTGAACAGACATAGTGCATTGATACATTCAAAAATGAGGCTCAGACCTTACCTTGTGGCTTAGTGGTGAAGAGTCTGCCTGCCAATGCACTGCCAATGCAGGGGATGTGTATTCAATCCCTGGTCTAGGAGGATACTATATGCCAGGGAGCAACTAAACTTGTGAATCACAACGATTGAGCCTGTGCTCCAGACCCTGGTAACGGAAACTACTGAGCCTATTCACTGCAACTACCGAAGCCTGTGCAGCCTCAAATCTGTGCTCTGTAACATGCAAGCCACTGCAATGAGAAGACTCACGGTCCTAAAGAAATAAATTGATTAAATTATATTTTAAAAATGAAGCTCAGGGGCCATGCTGGAGATATCCTTAAACTTTAAACAAAAGTATTAGATAAGAAAAGATTTAATTTGATAGAAGAGAAAGTGTATCATGCCACCCTGGGGGTATCGTTGGGTATCAGTGGTGTGGGTATAATTGTTCTCAGAGAAGTTCACTGCATTTTGGAAGGATGGGTTGATGGAGTCATACTAGAGTGGAAAAAAAAAAAAAGCAAGCAAAAGCAAGTCAGATAAAAAGAAAAACCCTATTAATGTGAAGTAACAAAAGATAATTGCAAAACTGAGGGAGAGACAATGTCAGTACAGTCAGCAGGCATCCCCAGTTCCTCATCTGAAACCAGCGCCATCCGAAGTGCTTATTACCATTTGAAGAAATGAGTGAGTGAATAACAGTCTGTTCTATGTTGAGACTCAACAAAATAATTGCTGCAAGGATGGAAAGAGATTCCTTTCCCCTCTTCAGGACAGTAACTTCCCACGTGTCAGAGCAGCTAGGACCAGAGCAAGAAAAATAAAAAACAACCAAAAAAACAAAAACCCCACCAATATCCAGAAAGTTGCAAAGACAGTGAAAGGACTCCAGAAACTTACTAAGTGTTCTCTGTGTGTAGCAGATGGAGAACCATATGCGGGCAAAGAGGGAGACTATAATGACTTTCCAAGAATACATGTGAACCATCAAAGTGACTCTGCCATCACAAGTGAGGCACTTGGGTTTTAGAGTTCAGAATTATAGTGGTGGTACCCACAGCCAATGGCTCTTCTTAGTGAGAAGTATAAAGACTGTATTTTGCATCTTCCAGTCTTGTGTCCTGGGAAACAAGTACATACATATTTAATTCAGTTAAAAATTACTTCCAATTGGCAGATGTTGGGATATTAGCTTCAGAGCTGAGAGAAGTATTAAAATATTCACTAAATACATCAGTATGTTGAACCGTCTGTGGGCTTTAAAATTGTATTGTGTATCCCATTATGGAAATATGCATTCAATATGTTAGATGAGGAAGGCAAAATACAAAACCATATGTACACACTGTGTTTACAACTATGTTAAAATGTACAGTTACAGGATTTGAGAGAGAAAAATACCATATGATCATTAGTAAGGATGTGAATGTTTGGCATTTTAAAGTTTTCAGAATATTTCCCTGTGAATTTCTGTACAGTAAACTTCATTATAGAGAAAGTGGTTGCCCCATCTAGCCAGTCAAATCACATATAGCCAGATGGAGATATATGCGTCCCATACCTTCTATAACACAGAAGGACCATAATGTAGGATATTCAATCTGTAATGGCTCTATCACTAAAAATAAATGATTTACCAGCAGGCATACAGACTGAGGAAAATAGCTTTAATAAACTTTAACATGAGTTTCCCTAGATAAGCTTTATTGTTTTGCATTTATGTTATACTAGGTCAACTGTCAACTAGACACTGAGGTTCAATTTAAAAATATTATTAATTAGGTAGACTATCTCACAATAATAATTTTTTGCATTTCATGCAAACTCAGTGAATTTCACATCTTTCCCCTGCTGGTCATTTTCCTCTTAATAAAAGAACCAGGAAAGTTCTTGAGCTTTCATTCTGGAAAGATGAAAGGGGTTGAGTAGGAACCTAATTAATAGTAGTACTTTGCATATTTCACCGCCTTTCTGTAAACAGATGTTCTGCTAGCTGGCTAGACTACAAGTGCCTGAATCATAAGAGGAACATAATTAACAGAAGCCTTTATGATGTGCAAAATCCATCTGCAAAGACTCCTCCAGAAGACTTGGACACGCATGGACTTCAGCGTTCTTTTTATTCTTTGCCCTAACTCTTGGTCTCGTAGCCCTGTGCTATCCTCTCTTCTTTGCTCCCCTCTGAGAGGGTTCAGAGCAAGGAGAATAATATTAGAATTTTTCTCAAATTCTATTGAAAGATTGGATCAATAGAATGTTTGTCCTGGTGACTCCTCCAGGTTATGTCTAGAAACCTCAGGCTTTAATATGCTGGGGAGATATGCACCTTAAAAATATTTATATTTGAGTACATTTGATTTATAATGTGTCAGTTTCAGGTGTATAGCAAAGTAATTCAGCTATATATATATATATATATATATATATCTATTTTTCCATATTTTTCCCTATTAGGTTATTACAGAATATTGAGTATAGTTTCCTGTGCTATACAGTAGGTTCTTTGTTGATTATCGATTTTGTATATAGTAGTGTCTGCATGTGAATCTCAAATATGTTGTTGTTGCTGTTCAGTCACCAAGTCATGTCCAACTCTTTGCAACCCCATGGACTGAAACACACTACGCTTCCCTGTCCCTCACCATCTCTCGCAGTTTGCCCAAGTTCATGTCCACTCAAACATGTACTTTTCTACCTAAGACTTTTTAAAAAGACTTAGTGAACAACAAGACTCAGTGCTTCCAATGTAGAGGGCATGGGTTTGATCCCAAGATGGGGACTAAGATCCCATATGCTGTGCAACACTGTCAAAAAAAAAGAAAGAAAAGAAAGAAAGAAAATGTAACTGCAAACAAGAACTACTTGCTATAAATTACTTGAAAAAGAAGAATGTTAAGTGACTTCCCTGGTGGCTCAGATGGTAAAGCATCTGCCTACAGTGTGGGAGACCCGGGTTCAATCCCTAGGTAGGGAAGATCTCCTGGAGAAGGGAATGGCAACCCACTCCAGTATTCTTGCCTCCCCTCTCCCCGTCTACCCAAAAGAGGGGCTCAAAGAAATAAAACACATATTACATTTAAAAAAAAAAGCAACCACACCTTTCTGTTATTGAGGGATTAGAAACTCCTGTGGACTCATTCAAAAGTCATAGCTCTACATTTTTTACCTCTTTCAAGTCTTTTGGGGGAACTCTTACTAGGAATAGTCCTACACATTTAATTTTTCACCCCATATACAGTTCCTCAAACATTAACTCAGTATTTGCTCAGAGTTTGTGCCATTAAATGACGCTGCACTGCTGATGCCTGAGCCACTTGCCTTCAGATTACACCCAGCACTTACCACCTCTTTCCAAGGGGTAGTATCAGAATTCCTCCCCAGCCCAGGCTGCAGACTGAAATCATGTGATTAATTGCAACTTCTCAGGCTGGCTTTCCTTGTGGACTGTGGAGGGAGAGGTTGCTAGAGAAATGCCTACAGCGATCAAGCTGTTCACGAGCCACTACAAAGGGACGATGGTGCCATAAAGAATGGTAGAGATGAAGAGAAATCCCACTGTTAGTCCAGAAGGCCAGTGTCATGTCTTATTGGTTACACCAGATGCAGCTCATTCAGGCCCGCTTTGCAAGCAGCTTTGGCTACAAGCTCTGGTATCTTGGAATTGAAAGTGAAATTAAACCATTTGGCTCAGGAGTCAGCATGTGCCTGATAATTTAGGCTCAGTGTGCTAGTGAATCTACCAAAAACCATATTCAATAATGCATATTGGATTTGTTCAACCATGAAGAGAAAATACATTTTAATTTTGAAAGACTTTCTCAAAATAGCTGCCAGTGTCTGCAGTTTTCCCTGAAACCTTTTCTCCCACCTGCAGCCATTACAGCTTTGTGGTAAAGATTATATTCACGTCTGTTGAGCTTAGAGACTGAGTTCCCAGAATTCACATCCAATTTGTCTCATCACCATATCTCCTTGTCCACAGGCACATGGCTTAGCTGAATTAATGGGGCATCCCACATGGAACCTACCTGATTTTACAAACAATCCTCCCTTCCCATCACCTCTCCATTTTACAGTTCTGGACTCTAGATATTACCTTAACCAGTTGCACCCTCCTGTGAGTCTTCATGTCCCCTACTGTCTCCTCAATCCAAGTTTCATAATTTCAAAACAAATATGTGCAGATTGAAATCAAATGCTTTGATATAATCTAACTTGAAACAATTCTTATGAATTGATATTACTGCTATTATTATTATTTTACTGTAGAAACCTCTGATTTGTTGTCAGAAAACTGGCTCTTAAATTCACAATCACTGTTTTAAATCTGTAATATTTCTTTCTTGGAAGCTAAAAGACAAATTTTGAATTAAAGTTAGTGTATATTTCTTGCTGTATTTCTTTTAGGTAGCTTATATCCAGTGACATATTGATAGTGTGTGTGTGTGTGTGTGTGTGTGTGTGTGTGTGTGTGTGTGTGTGTTAGTTGCTCAGTCGTGCCCGACTCTTTGTGATCCCATGGACTGTGGCTCACCAGGCTCCCCTGTCCATGGAATTCTACAGGCAAGAATACTGGAGTAGGTTGCCATTCCTTTCTCTGGGGGAATCTTTCCAACCCAGGGATTGAACCTGAGTCTCCAGCATTCCAAGCAGATTCTGTACCATCTGAGCCACCAAGGAAGCCCGGACATATTGATAATAGCTGCCTATATTGCTTTGCTGTGCAGAATTCAGAGCACAGTTCCTAAACTGGGGCAAAGGGTTCTAGGATCGATTAGTAATGTCTGTTTCTGGCTTAAGGGGAAATTTTAAGGTATACATGCCTTATATTTGCCATCTTTCTCTTAACTTTTTCAGAAAGAATTAATTTCAGATGTTTTATTCAATAATATAATCCAATTACTAGATCAATGGGACTTTAACTATAGCTAGAGGGCCCATTTCTTCCAGTCTGTGTTCTTGTAAATAAAGTTTTATTGGAAAACAGTCACCCTCATTTGTTTACATGTTGCCTATGGCTTTGCTTTTGTGCTGCAGCCAACATATTGAGTAAGTATGACAAAAATTGCATGGCCCATAAAGCTTAACATATTTGCTATATGAGCCTTTACAGGAAGGGGGGAAAAAAAAGTGCCACTTCCTGATCTAGAAAGAAGCAGTACTAATTTCCTGACTCCTGTCTCGCAGAGTTTATGGCGAGGGCCACTTAACCCCTCCCCACTGATTCAGCCTCACCTGGTCTTCAGTCAAATAAATTTCTTTGAAAAGCTTAGGTGTATCAGCATCAGGTTATCTTCATGACCTCAAATAGCTCCTCAAACACGACTTCAGCAGACCTTATTCTCCTCAACTCTAATAGTTGGCATCTGTTCATTTTCTGTAAATAAGTTGCTACTTTGTATTCTAATTTAGATGAGTCCACAATATTAAAATTTATCCCTCCTACTCCTATCTCTGTCTTCTGGATACCAGCCACCTATCTGAAATCAACTAAGTCATCTATCACAAGTTTAGTGGCTACAACAGCTGTTGCACATAAAATAACCTCAAAACTCATGGCTTCAAACAACAGTCATTGTTAGAACTCTCACATCCCTCTGACAGCTCCTTTGGGCTGGGTCTAGCCATGGATCTTTAGGTCAGTCAGGGACTCTACTTTATGATAATTTTGGCTAGAAAAGATCAGCTGGGCAGCTTTGCTCCACAGTTCTCTCATTCTCCTCTCAGGATCAGTGGGCTAGTCTTGATGTGGCCTTGGTCTCTTAATGACCTAAATACAAGAGAGCAAACTCAACTACATAGGTGATTCTCAAGCCTCTCCTTTCTTATATCTGTAATAACCTATTGCCCAAAGCAAGCCACAGGGCCAAAGTAGAGTCAAAGAGCAGGAACAAAGCTCCACTCACATAAGGTGGTCTCCTATATTACATGGCCAAGTGAAAAGGATAAAGACTGTTAATATGGTTTAGAGCATGGGCTGTTTGTCCAATATCTCCATCAGATATCGCCTGTCCATCATCTGTCCAATATCTCTGGTTCAGAGCTGAACAAAACCACTCATATATTACAACATAGTACTTTTCCTAAGTACTAAATACTGGGTGCCATTCCAGATATTTTGATTCCTAATCCCAAGTCATGCATGAGACATGGAGAAAGAGAAAATTACATCTTAACCCAAATTCTACCACTAGCAACGACCTTCCTGAAATTTGTTGTTTTGTCACTAAATTGTGTCCAACTCTTTTGTAACCCTATGGACTGTAGCTCACGAGACTCCTCTGTCCATGGGATTTCCCAGGCAACAATACTGAAGTGACTTCCTATTTCCTTCTTCAGGGGATCTTCCTGACCTGGGGATCAAAACCTCATCTCCTGCATTAGCAACGGGGTTCTTTACCACTGAGCCAAATACACAAAACTTTTGGAAGGTGCTCTTCTAAGTGAAGCTCACTTGTCCATCCTTATCTCATAGGACATATAATTGGAATGATAGTAAGCCATCAGACAGAGTTGGTGGCTCCGTACATGCAGTTAGCAATGGTTACTTTTTTTTTACTTCATATTTTGAAATAATTGTGGATTCACATGCAGTTTTATCACAGAAAGATACTTTATACCCTTCACTCCCTTTCCCCAATGGTAATGTCTTCAAAATCTCTAGTATAATATCCCAACTAGGATGTCAACATTGATAACACCCACCAAATTTATTCATATTTTACCATGTATTCATGCTAAGTGTGTATGTGTAGTCTTATACATTTTTATCATGTGTAGATTTCTATAGTCAATATCACCACCGTCAATATGTCAAGATACAGAACAGTTCTATCAAGCATCTATTTTTAACTTTAGTCTAAGAACAGTGAGTTCTGTAAAAGAGTTCAGAACCAACCTCAGTGAAGTTTTTTTTTTTTTTTTAACAGTCTCAACATTTGGTTCATGTCACACAGACATAGCCTCTGTCAGACACAGGATATTTGTCTCTTTTTTAAACAGGTAATTGCCTGTTAAATGAGTCACATAACTACTCCCCTCTCAAATGACCATGGAGTGCTTATACAATGTGTATCTCCTTACAAATCTAATAAGAGCTGTGTAAAATGAATTAGAAAGTGTTTCACTGAAATGCTATCTCAAGGAAACCCAGCCTCTGCCCATTAGATTTGAAGCTGTGAAAGAATCTGAAACACATTGATGAGTGAGCCCCATTTAGATATTTGCAAAAACGAGATGGCTTCAGTTTTCCTGTTGCTGATCTCATCAGAAATGATTCTTTGGCCATGCTAGTTGTCTTGGTTCTGAAACCCTGATTAGTGAATAACTATAACAAATGACTTGGGTCTCCAATTCCTATAGATATTTTATAAATGGAAGATTTGACAATGGTTGTGATGAGCATGAAATTTCATGGTACTCATTACCAGAGAGGGGGCTAGGTTTCTTTCTCCAGACGCCATGCCTAACTTTGTGAGCAAAGACTTCAGGAAACTGTGGTCCTGACAGGATGCATTTGTAGATTGTTGCTGGGACCCATTCAGCACACTGTGTTAGAACTTCAGGGGAAGTACAATACCCACAACTCAGTACCATACAACCTGCTGTACAGAGGTCAATCACAGAACAGTCAGTAACACCAGAAGAGGATTCTTCTAGTGAAGGGGTTTGGAATACTTTTTAACATTAGAACTTTAGAATTTTTTAACATTAGAACAATATTTACAATATTTTCAACAAAGAATATATTAATGCATTCTTTAGAAATGTATTTTAAAAGCTGTACAAGGGCATAGTCTAAAGAGTCAAATACTTCTACAAGGCTTAGTGTAAAAATGGAAAGCTGACTTAGGAGTAAACCGTCTTCAGTTTGCTAAATCCCTGGTATCTAGTTTCTTCTTGCTGTTGTATTGCTCTTTACCCTCTTGTTCTGCATATTTTTTAATGCCTTAAAAAGTCCTTTTCTTGTAATTTTAAAGTTCTGGGAAGAAGCAGAAAAATAATTATATTTACTCTGCCATGATTTACCAGAAAGTCAATGTAATCCAAGTTTGAATCTCAAAATCCTGAAGACTTCCTCTGTGTTAGGTACCTATCTCATCCCTTCAGAATCTTCTTGAATCATCTCTCTCCAAAATTCTAAAGGCTCCTTGAAGCATCATTTGAAAAAGCAACACTATAATCCAATCTCAGCATTTCATAGATGTGGACACTAAGTTAAGTAAGTAAAGTAATTGCCTGAGACTGCATACAGGGTTGTAGGCAGATTTAAAGCCATGACCCACATCTCCTTCCTCCTAGATATTACATTCCTCCTTCCTCTTTTTATTATATTACATTGCTTTTCTTTAAATCAAGAAATAATGAAACTTCTCCTGATCTTATGATACTGGTCTCCTCCATCTATTGAGTCATCATTTATTTTCCCATTAAATAATTTGAACACATGCTCTGTCCTAGGTATTGTGCTTGACACAGAAGATAAAATAGTAAATATAATAAATATAAACAAGCTTGAGCCTTCCCTTGTAGCTCAGCTGGTAAAGAATCCATCTGCAATGCAGACGACCTGGGTTTGAGTCCTAGGTTGGGAAGATCCCCTGGAGAAGGGAAAGTCTACCAACTCCAGTATTCTGTCCTGGAGAATTTCATGGACTGTATAGTCCAAGGGGTCACAAAGAGTCGGACATCACTGAATGACTTTCACTTTTATAAACAAGCTTGATCCCTGCCTTCCTGGGGTCCACATATGAATATGGAAAAGTCTTTTTCTGGCAATTTTCAAGCCAGATTTGGGAAGCATATGTGCCTTATTTGACCTGACCATTCTTTAATAATGTATGAATTCATTGCTAGTATTTATTTATTTATTTATTTATTTATTTTGCTGGCAATTTTTTTTTAATTTTTATTTTTACTTTATTTTACTTTACAATACTGTATTGGTTTTGCCATACATCAACACGAATCCACCATGGGTATACATGAGTTCCCAAACATGAACCCCTCTCCCACCTCCCACCCCACACCATCCCTCTGGATCGTCCCCGTGCACCAGCCCCGAGCATCCTGTATCCTGCATCAAGCATAGACTGGCGATTCGTTTCTTACATGATAGTATACATGTTTCAATGCCATTCTCCCAAATCATCCCACCCTCTCCCTCTCCCTCAGAGTCCAAAAGTCCGCTCTACACATCTGTGTCTCTTTTGCTGTCTCACATACAGGGTCATCATTACCATCTTTCTAAATTCCATATATATGTGTTAGTAAACTGTATTGGTGTTTTTCTTTCTGGCTTACTTCACTCTGTATAATTGGCTCCAGTTTCATCCATCTCATTAGAACTGATTCAGATGTATTCTTTTTAATGGCTGAGTAATACTCCATTGTGTATATGTACCACAGCTTTCTTATCCATTCATCTGCTGATGGACATCTAGGTTGCTTCCATGTCCTGGCTATTATAAACAGTGCTGCGATGAACATTGGGGTACACGTGTCTCTTTCAATTCTGGTTTCCTCGGTGTGTATGCCCAGCAGTGGGATTGCTGGGTCATAAGGCAGTTCTATTTCCAGTTTTTTAAGGAATCTCCACACTGTTCTCCATAGTGGCTGTACTAGTTTGCATTCCCACCAAAAGTGCAAGAGGGTTCCCATTTCTCCACACCCTCTCCAGCATTTATTGCTTGCAGACTTTTGGATTGCAGCCATTCTGACTGGTGTGAAGTGGTACCTCATTGTGGTCTTGATTTGCATTTCTCTAATAATGAGTGATGTTGAGCATCTTTTCATGTGTTTGTTAGCCATCTGTATGTCCTTTTTGGAGAAATGTCTATTTAGTTCTTTGGCCCATTTTTTGATTGGGTCGTTTATTTTTCTGGAATTGAGCTGCATAAGTTGCTTGTATATTTTTGAGATTAGTTGTTTGTCAGTTGCTTCATTTGCTATTATTTTCTCCCATTCAGAAGGCTGTCTTTTCACCTTGCTTATAGTTTCCTTTGTTGTGCAGAAGCTTTTAAATTTAATTAGATCCCATTTGTTTATTTTTGCTTTTATTTCCAGAATTCTGGGAGGTGGATCATATAGGATCCTGCCGTGATTTATGTCGGAGAGTGTTTTGCCTATGTTCTCCTCTAGGAGTTTTATGGTTTCTGATCTTACATTTAGATCTTTAATCCATTTTGAGTTTATTTTTGTGTGTGGTGTTAGAAAGTGAGTTAGTTTCATTCTTTTACAAGTGGTTGACCAGTTTTCCCGGCACCACTTGTTAAAGAGACTGTCTTTACTCCATTGTATATTCTTGCCTCCTTTGTCAAAGATAAGGTGTCCATATGTGTGTGGATTTATCTCTGGGCTTTCTATTTTGTTCCATATCTGTCTTTGTGCCAGTACCATACTGTCTTGATGACTGTGCCTTTGTAGTAGAGCCTGAAGTCAGGCAAGTTGATTCCTCCAGTTCCATTCTTCTTTCTCAAGATTGCTTTGGCTATTCGAGGTTTTTTGTAATTCCATACAAATCTTGAAATTATTTGTTCAATTCAAAGGTATTGTATTAAAGGCAATCTGGCAGTCTGGCTTCTCTTAAGGATTATTGTTTTGGAAAGACTAAGCCTTTAGACCCACCTAACATCAGTAACCTGGAGTGAAATATAGCAGCCTTTTTTTTTTTTTTCTAGGCATGTGCCTCTGTGCAGCCCAGCCCCCACCAATCCATTTTCCTCTTCTTTTACCATCTGAGCCATCAGGGAAGCCCTCTTTGATATTACCTGCCCTAATCTTGTAAAAGGGCTTCCCAGGTAATGAGGTGGTAAAGAATCCACTTGTCAATGCAGAGACAGATGCGAGTTTGATCCCTGGGCCCAGGAAGATTTCCTAGAGTGAGAAGTCACTGCTCACTCAAGTATTCTTGCCTGGAAAATCCCATGGACACAGGAGCCTGGTGGGCAAAGAGTAGGACAGAACTTAGTGACAAAGCAGCAATACAACCCATGAATAGGCTTGAAAGGAGACAAAAACTGAGGATGAGAGAAACAGTATCTAGAATGGTACAGCAAACATACCAAGCAGCATGTCTAATGAGAAAGTGTTTATTAAATGCATCAGGCTACTCTGTATTCCAAGATACGTTAATAATATATAAACAAGCAATTTCTAAGTGTGAAATTGTCTTTCAAAACACAATAAGAACATTAGGAAAATCCCACTGATTTTATTGACCATTGCCACTAAATACTCAAATACTTCTTCGAATAACTCTTCTGGTTTATATGCAAATACAACAAAATGGAAGCTTGTTTTCTAAGCAGATTGGCGGAAGGATGCATGTATCTAGAAATGAAAATAAGACTTTATTTCAATGAAACACAGACTCAGTAAACACCTAGTGAATTTGTCCTTGATATTAATTAACATGAATTTGTGTGTTATCACTAGTATATAACAATTCTTATTAGAATTGGTCCATTTTTATAATTTATTATGTCAGGTTTCTCAGGCATTTTAAAGATTGAGGACAATTTGGTTAATTGTTGCTTTGAAATATAAATATTATTCTCTGCTTTTACACTTTTAGCATTTAAATTGTGAGGCCTCATATAGAGACAATTGCTTATCCCATTATGGGCTTAATTTTTAAATATTGATATCTGCCCTCATTGCAGTTTATCCTTTTAATCCTTCTTTTCATTATTTCCAGAGCATAGCAAAGAACTATAAATGATTTTAAATCAACCTAAACTCAAAAAGTCCATAATCATAATATACATTCTCCTACCTCTCCACCAAGGTAGCTACAGAGAAATGTCGTATTCATGGATTCATGCAAGTTTTTATAGTGGTATCTGCATTTAACAGTTTATCAAGTTCACACTGACATGCTCATTTAATGATGTCTCACAACAAACAGAACAAACAAAACAAAACAAACTACCAAGCTGTAATATAAATATTTGCTTTATAAATACAAAATTAAATTTCATAGGAACAAATGACTTATTTAAAGTTCATCTGCTGCCTCTGACTTGGGTTCTTAACTTTCTTTGTTAAATAAGTGCTCAGAGTGTAGCAATCCTGTAAGGTTGTTAAAAGGATAAAATAGGATAACAGAGGAAAGGTTTAGTATAAAAATTAGTACCTGGCAGGGGCTTCCTAAATACTTATAAGTAGTAAATAGTAAAAGGATTTGGACTTGGCTATGCAAATATTACATCTGATTATCTCTCCTGCTTCCTATCCTTTGATGTTGCAAATACGTTATAGAATCTGGGAGAGTATTTAAATTGAACACGACCCAAAATTGTTGTCACCCATGCTTTGCAGTTTACTGAGTTTTCCAGGGAACTAATGGTTATAGATCAAACCCACAGGATCCTTTATGCAAATAAATTTGTTTTACTTCACAAAAGTTATTCACATATGTGTTCATTTACAAGAAGACATGAAATAATAAAATATAAACTTCCAGATTATATATGGTCATCTTAACAAAAATCCTTTGATTATTTAAATCCCTTCAATACTATTTCTACCCAGCACTCATACATTTTTTTTGGTTCAGTTTAGTTCAGTCGCTCAGTCATGTCCAGTTCTTTTCAACCCCATGAACTGCAGAATGTCAAGCCTCCCTGTCCATCACCAAATCCCAGAGTCCACCCAAACCCATGTCCATTGAGTCGGTGATGCCATCCTACCATCTCATCCTCTGTTGTCCCCTTCTCCTCTTGCCCTCAATCTTTCCCAGCATCAGGGTCATTTCAAGTGAGTCAGCACTTTGCATCAGGTGACCAAAGTATTGGAGTTTCAGCTTCAACATCAATCCTTCCAATGAAAACCCAGGACTGATCTTCTTTAGAATGGACTGGTTGGATCTCCTTGCAGTCCAAGGGACTCTCAAGAGTCTTCTCCAACACCACAGTTAAAAAGCATCAATTTTTCGGGGCTCAGCTTTCTTCACAGTCCAACTCTCACGTCCAAACATGACTACTGGAAAAACCATAGCCTTGACTGCTGCTGCTGCTGCTAATTGACTTCAGTCATGTCCGACTCTGTGCAACTCCATAGACGGCAGCCCACCAAGCTCCCCCGTCCCTGGGATTCTCCAGGCAAGAACACTGGAGTGTCAGTGCATGAAAGAGAAAAGCGGAAGAGAAGTCACTCAGTTGTGTCCGACTCTTCGAGACCCCATTGACTGCAGCCTACCAGGCTCCTCCGTCCATGGGATTTTCCAGGCAAGAGTACTGGAGTGGGGTGCCATTGTCTTGACTAGGCGGACCTTTGTTGACAAAGAAATGCCTCTGCTTTTTAATATGCTATCTAGGTTGGTCATAACTTTGCTTCCAAGGAGTAAGCATCTTTTAATTTCATGGCTGCAATCACCATCTGCAGTGATTTTGGAGCCCAAAAAGTAAAGTCTGACACTGTTTCCACTGTTTCCCCATCTATTTCCCATGAAGTGATGGGATCATATGCCATGGTCTTAGTTTTCTGAACACTGAGCTTTAAGCCAACTTCTTCACTCTCCTCTTTCATTTTCATCGAGGCTTTTTAGTTCCTCTTCACTTTCTGCCATAAGAGTGGTGTCATCTGCATATCTGAGGTGATTGATATTTCTCCCAGCAATCTTGACTCCAGTTTGTGCTTCCTCCAGCCCAGCGTTTCTCATGATGTACTCTGCATATAAGTTAAATAAGCAGGGTGACAATATACAGCCTTGATGCACTGCTTTCCCTATTTGGAACCAGTCTGTTGTTCCATGTCCAGTTCTAACTGCTGCTTCCTGACCTGCATACGTATTTCTCAAGAGGCAGGTCAGGTGGTCTGGTATTCCTATCTCTTTCAGAATTTTCCACAATTTATTGGGATCCACATAGTCAAAGGCTTTGGCATAGTAAATAAAGCAGAAATAGATGTTTTTCTGGAACTCTCTTGTTCTTTCCATGATCCAGAAGCTGTTGGCAATTTGATCTCTGGTTCCTCTGCCTTTTCTATATCCAGCTTGAACATCTGGAACTTCATGGTTCACGTACTGTCGAAGCTTGGCTTGGAGAATTTTAAGCATCCCTTTACTAGTGTGTGAGATGAGTGCAATTATCTAGTAGTTTGAGCATTCTTTGGCACTGCCTTTCTTTGGGATTGGAATGAAAACTGACATTTTCCAGTCCTGTGGTCAGCTGAGTTTTCCAAATTTGCTGGTATATTGAGTGCAGCACTTTCACAGCATCATCTTTCAGGATTTGAAATAGCTCAACTTGAATTCCATCACCTCCACTAGCTTTGTTCATAGTGATGCTTTCTAAGGCCCATTTGACTTCACATTCCAGGATATCTGGCTCTAGGTGAGTGATCACACCATCGTGATTGTCTGGGTCATGAAGATCTCTTTTCTTCTGTGTATTCTTGCCACCTCTTCTTAATATCTTCTGCTTCTGTTAGGTCCATACCATTTCTGTCCTTTATCGAGCCCATCTTTGCTTGAAATGTTCCCTTGGTATCTCTAATTTTCTTGAAGAGATCTCTAGTTTTTCCCATTCTGTTGTTTTCCTCTATTTCTTTGCATTGATCACTGAGGAAGGCTTTCTTATCTCTCCTTGCTATTCTTTGGAACTCTGCCTTCAGGTGCTTATCTTTCCTTTTCTCCTTTGCTTTTGGCTTCTCTTCTCACAGCTATTTGTAAGGCCTCCTCAGACAGCCATTTTGCTTTTTTGCATTTCTTTTCCATAGGGATGGTCTTGATCCCTGTCTCCTGTACAATGTCACGAACCTCTGTCCATAGTTCATCAGGCACTCTGTCTAGCAGATCTAGTCCCTTAAATCTATTTCTCACTTTCACTGTATAATCATAAGGGATTTGATTTAGGTCATACCTGAATGGTCTAGTGGTGTTCCCTACTTTCTTCAATTTAAGTTTGAATTTGGCAATAAGGAGTTCATGATCTGAGCCACAGTCAGCTCCCGGTCTTGTTTTTGGTGAATGTATAGAGCTTCTTCATCTTTGGCTCCAGATAATATAATCAATCTGATTTCGGATCTCAGACGTGGGGTAGCTGCTCTCTCTAGCTTCACTGCTCTACTTCAAATTTCCCTCCAAGATGTCATCCAGTCCTGTGGCTGAAATGTCATCTATAAACTGATGGCTGTATAACTGGCCATTCTCTCAAACTCCAGATTAGTCCTCCAACTTGCTCCTCTTGACATTTTTGCATTTTTTCCTCTTTTTAGTACATGTGTTCCTCCTTGCTCATCCCATTCTCTTCTCAATTGCAGAAAATACACAGCATAAAAGTTGAGAATTATGCTTTATTCAGCATGCAAACTAAGTACTTAAGCCTCGAGATAGCCTGTCTGAGAGTTCTGAGATTCTGTTCTGAAGAAGTAAGCAGGAGCCAGGAAGTGCAGTTTTTTGCAACAAAACCCAGGTAGTTAAAACATCTAAAGATTGTTGTCAATTAAACAAAAACCCAGGCATCCCAGGTGGCACTAGCGGTAAAGAACCCACATACAAATGCAGGAGACATAAGAGACCTGCATTCGATCCCTGGGTCAGGCAGATCCCCTGGTTGTAGGCATGGCAACCCACTCCAGTAATCTTGCCTAGAGAATCGCATGGACAGAGGAGCCCAGCAGGTTAGAGTCCATGGGGTCGCAAAGAGTTGGACATGACTGAAGAAACTTAGCATGCAAATAAAAACCAGACTGCTTAAGTTAATGAATTTAACATGTGTCTGTATGAGAACATGCAAGAATCTGGGCTCCCTAAAATTATCTGTTTGTTACGCACCTTAACCATCTAGGGTCAGTACCCCCTGAACTTTTGATGGCCACAATATCTTTTGTTTGCTGACGCAGCAGGGGACATTCTTCATCCACATTCTGCTCACTCAGAAGAACCAGATCTTCATCTGCTTGTCATGTCATCTCTGCTCGTCATGTCATCTCTGCTCATCCAGAACAGCCCTCCAGGATTTCATCTGCCCTCCCATCTGTGACTGGACTTCTGCTCTACATCTCTCCTTTGACATCCAGAATAATCCTCGCAGTCTCACATCTACCCTCTTTATTTCTGTGTCTGTGGCTCTGCTCTGCATGTATGCCTTTCCAGGACAGAAGTTCCAACTCCATCCTTCTAGCTTCTTTCATATCCCTCTCTTCCTCGTTCAGTATCAGCTTCCATTTTGTTCTTGAACCCAGGGGTTTTCAAGTTTGGAACTCAGACCAGCAGCAGCAGCATCTACTGGAAACTTGCTGGTAATGCAAATTCCTGTGCCCCACTGCAGACAAACTGGGTCCCCAACTCTGGGGGTGGGGCTCAGCCATCTGGGTTTGACAAGCCTCCCAGGTGATTCGGATGCATGATAAACTTTGAGACCCACTGTTCTCCAATCCACCTGTTCTCAGCCTTGGCTGACATTTGAATAACCTGAGGAGCTTTTTAAAAAATATCCGTGTCTGGGCACCGCCCCAAACCTATTAAAACAAGTTCTCTGGAGGCGGAGCCCAATTACATGCATTTTTTTAAAAGCTCCCCTGGTAATTCTAATGTACAATCAGGGTTGACTTTAATCTGCCAAGATGTCTCCTGTTATTAGGCATTTACTTGGTCTACCTGTCTGAAAAGCTCTTCCCTGCTTCATGTGCCTTGTCCTTTGGTAGCCTTCAGGACAGAGCAAAATTATAACCTTCTCAGAGAGGCCTTCCCTGGCCATCCTTATTCCAAGAGCACTTTTTCCTTTGAATTTTCCTTAATCCTGCTAATCTCTAATTGAAATTATTTTGCTTAATCATTCATTTTCTCAATGGCTCCACTAGAATATCAACTCCTAGGAGAACAATGATTTATTTTCAAGGATGAATCCCCAACTCCCTGGAACAGGGCTGGGTTCCTGGTAGGGACTCAGTAAATATTTATTGTATAAAAGAACAAACACCAGACAAATAAAACATGCTGTTTATTCCAAACTCTGTCCTTTTGATGAATTGGTTTCCCTTGCCTAAAACTTTGTTCTACTTTCATTATATTTTATCTTATGATTAGTAACATTTTCACAAGGGGCCAGAACATCTGTCTCAAGTCTTTACCCCCTCTGAGCTTTCTTTCTTGAATTCACATTAAGATTTTGTAACATCACTGAATGATTCACTTTTCTTTAAATGCACCATGAATATTTGCTTCTAATGGACATTCCTGAAGCACATAGACCAAGTTTTAGGTCTCTTTCGGCTTGTTCCCTGGTGTGGATGGGTTATGCTACTGGGTACACATGAGTAGATACTTTCTGTGGTGAATTGACCTGAGGAAGGGAAAAGCTTTCAGTCAACAGTTTTAAAAGCCAAGGGACCATTGAAAAGAGAGAGCAGGAAAAATAACATATACAGGAAAGAACACCTGGCTCAATACAGAGATTGAATTTTTATAACAAAACAAACAAGAGGGGCGGGGCGTCTAATGCATGTCTGAGTATTGGGAATGCTGTTTCCTGTTGCTCCTTCTTTCTAGTCCAGCATTTTGGAAGACCTAGGTCTGTATAGAAATCCTCCTCTGCCCCCCGACTTAGCCCTTCCCTTTCTGTCTTAAACTGCAGAGAACTCTGAAACCAGCACTCACATCAGGGAATGCTGGGAAGCCACAGGCAGTCTTTCATGGCAAGCAAGCTGCTACAGAAACTCCCCTTTTATGATGTTACAATATCTATATAAGAGCAATCAAAGACATCAGCTGGAAATCCCCCAACACTGAGCAAGAACTGAGGGGCTCACACACTGCTTCTTGAAATGTCTTGCTGGGTGACCAGTAGGGTTCTTCAGCTTGAATTAACATGCCAATCCTAAGAGACTGATCTGTTCCTCAGGAGGAGGGACTGCCTGCTGGCTTCAGCTGGACAGAGGCCGAAAGAGGACAAAACCCTCAGATGATGATCTAATATGTTGGAATTAGGATGCTTTCATCTTCCATTAGTCCAGGCAGTGTCTTCATTTTGTGTATCTGAAATTTCTTAATGAACTAGAGATAGAATTATTTAGACGTATTTCCTCTTAGACATGCAGTTTTATGTTTTAAGATCTAGGCTGGCCCTTAACAAAACTGTTAGAGGTTTGGTAGCACTTTAACTCTTTTGACTTTGACCTTCTTTCTATACTCTGAAAATTCAGGAGGCTCCTTAGTTCTCAAGATTCAAGAATCAGAGACATGTATTTTCATTATTTTCCCTCATCTGTATTCTTGCACTGACTATCCCCTCCTTCATTTATACTCCTCCATCCAAGGAATCAATATTCCCCACTGTTGCCTACTGGTTTTTGCCATCCCTTTCCCCACTCACACCTGCCATCTTCTATTAGCTGCCAAACTCCAGAACTTTCCTCTCATCACCTTCCTGGGTCAATTTCCTTCAAGCAAGAATATTTTCTTGAGTCAAAAAGACTTACACACAACTGAGCACACACACAGGCAACTTGATAAACTAATTTGCACTCTGTTGGTGGCCTAATGTGTTACTTTTACTAAGGAATGGATTTGCTTTTAAAAGATGTCAAACTCAATAACTCAAAGATTATAAATAGGAATTTCTAGTGGTATTTGGGGATTAGAAAAATGCAGGGATGATTTCAGCAGTGGGTGAGGCAAACCATGTAGAGGTGGTCTCAGTCAACTCACAGGGGGCCACCTCGCAGAATATACTTTGTTAGCATAATCCAATTTGCCATGCTCCACGCACAGCACCAGTGCATAATTCTTCATGCACTCCTGGAGCTAGAGTCATTGCCCCAAGCTTGACATGCAATGTCTGAGGACTAGCCATAGTGTAGCAGGAAAAGGAGGGATCTTTCTAGGCTCACAGAGAGGGAATTTATGAGAAAGGGAGAAAGAGAAAGAGAAACCAGTTTGAAGACCTACAATATACACTTAGTCTATGTTCTAGATGCAACTTAACAACAACAACAACAAAAATTATTGAAATCATTTATAGGGAATGCCTTCAGGCAGAGTTCAGTTCATTTTAACTGTTTATTGAATGCCAATGCAAAATTCATAATAATAGTAATAATAAATGACTAATCAGTGATGATAAATTGGCACTTACTTTGTATCATGCAGGCTTCCCTGGTAGCTCAGGTGGTAAAGAATCTGCCTGCAATGTAGGACACCCGGTTCAATTCCTGGGTCTGAAAGATCTACTGGAGAAGGGATAGGCCACCCACTCCAGTATTCTTGGGCTTCCTTGTGGCTCAGCTGGTAAAGAATCTGCCTGCAATGTGGGAGACCTGGGTTCAATCCCTGGGTTGGGACGATCCCCTGGAGAAGGGAAAAACTACCCATTCCAGTATTCTGGCCTAGAGAATTCCATGGACTGTATAGTACATGGTCCCAAGGAGTCAGACTTGACTGAGTGACTTTCATTTTCTCTTATATCATGCATTCCGCTAAGCATTTTACATGCATTATTTCAGTTAGTAATTTTATCAGCTTTGTCATTTGGTAGGTGGTGGTATGCTAGTTAGTTAATTCTCTAAGAAGGAAAAAGCCCTAGTTTGTAACATTTGCTGATTGTGGAAATAGTCCCAGCATGGATGATTTCAAGTCACCAACAGTTCACAAAATTTCTGAATATATAGCAACTGGCCCACAAAATTCCTAACTGTAACAGTTGGCTCTCATTATGAGTAAGAGTGGTTCCAGCACATCACAGGTGGAAGGGACTTTTTTAAAACTGTATTTCTATTATAGCTGACCTGGGCTTCTCAGGTGACACAACTGGTAAAGAACCCATCTGCCAATGCAGAAGACAGGAGATGCAGATTTGATCTGGATCAGGAAGATAATCTAGAGGAAAGCATGGCAACCTGCTCTAGTATTCTTGTCTGGAGAATCTCATGGATAGAGGAGCCTGGAAGGCTATAGTCCATAGGCTTGCAAAGAGTTGCGCATGACTTAGCAAATACATAGTTGGTTTACAATGTTGTGTTATTTTCAGGTGTAAAACAAAGTGATTCATCTTTGCATAAGTGAAAGTGAAAGTGAAGTCACTAGTCATGTCCAGCTCTTTGCGACCACATAGACTATAGCCTACCAGCCTCCTCTGTCCATTGGATTTTCCAGGCAATAGTACTGGAGTGGATTGCCATTTACTTCTCCAGGGGATCTTCCCAACCCAGGGCTCAAACCTGGGTCTCCTGCATTGTAGACAGACACTTTACCATCTGAGCCACCAGGGAAGTCCTATCTTTACATAAACATATACTTATTTCTTTTCAGATTCTTTTCCCCTATAGGCTATTACAGAATATTGAGTAGAGTTCCCTGTGCTATATTGCAGGTCCTTTCCAATCATCCATTTTATATAAGTAATGTGTATTTGTTAATCCCAAGCTCCTGATTTATCTCTTGCCCCAACATTTCCCCTTTGGTAACCATAAACACACAGACGAACTGCACAAAAAAGATCTTCATGACCCAGATAATCATGATGGTGTGATCACTCACCTAAAGCCAGACATCCTGGAATGTGAAGTCAAGTGGGCTTTAGAAAGTATCACTATGAACAAAGCTAGTGGAGGTGATGGAATTCCAATTGAGCTGTTTCAAATCCTAAAAGATGATGCTGTGAAACTGCTGCACTCAATATGCCAGCAAATTTGGAAAACTCAGCAGTGGCCACAGGACTGGAAAAGGTCAGTTTTCATTCCAATCCCAAAGAAAGGTAATGCCAAAGAATGCTCAAACTACCACACAATTGCACCCATCTCACACACTAGTAAAGTAATGCTTAAAATTCTCCACCTGGGCTTCAGCACCATGTGAACCATGAAGTTCCAGATGTTCAAGCTGGTTTTAGAAAAGGCAGAGGAACCAGAAATCAAATTGCCAACCTCCTCTGGAAAATCTCATGGATGGAGGAGCCTGGTGGGCTGCAGTCCATGGGGTCGGTAAGAGTCGAACACGACTGATGACTTCACTTTCAATTTTAACTTTCATGCATTGGAGCAGGAAATGGCAACCCCACTCCAGTGTTCTTGCCTGGAGAATCCGAGGGAAGGAGGAGCCTGGTGGGCTGCCATCTATGGGGTTGCACAGAGTCCGACACGACTTAGCAGCAGCAGCAGCTGGATCATCGAAAAAACAAGAGAGTTCCAGAAAAACATCTATTTCTGCTTTATTTACAATGCCAAAGTCTTTGACTGTGTGGATCACAATAAACTGTGGAAAATTCTGAAATGGACAGGAATACCAGAGCACCTGACCTGCCTCTTGAAAACCTATATCCAGGTCAGGAAGCAACAGTTAGAAATGGACATGGAACAACTGACTGGTTCCAAATAGGAAAAGGAGTTTGTTAAGGCTGCATATTTTCACCTTACTTATTTAACTTCTATGCAGAGTACATCATGAAAAATATTGGGCTGGAAGAAGCACAAGCTGGAATCAAGATTGCTGGAAGAAATATTAATAACCTCAGATATGCAGATCACACCACCCTACAGCAGAAAGTGAAGAGGAACTAAAAAGCCTCTTGATGAAAGTGAAAGAGGAGAATGGAAAAGTTGGCTTAAAGCTCAACATTCAGAAAACCAAGATCATGGCATCCAGTCCCATCACTTCATGGCAAATAGATGGGGAAACAGTGGAAACAGTGTCAGACTTTATTTTGGGGGGCTCCAAAATCACTGCAGATGGTGATTGCAGCCATGAAATTAAAAGATGCTTACTCCTTGGAAGAAAAGTTATGACCAACCTAGATAGCATATTGAATAACAGAGACATACTTTGCCAACAAAGGTCTGACTAGTCAAGGCTATGGTTTTTCCAGTTGTCTTGTATGGATGTGAGAGTTGGACTGTGAAGAAAGCTGAGCACCGAAGAATTGATGCTTTTGAACTGTGGTGTTGGAGAAGACTCTTGAGAGTCCCTTGAACTGCAAGGAGATCCAACCAGTCCATTCTGAAGGAGATCAGTCCTGGGTGTTCTTTGGAAGGAATGATGCTAAAGCTGAAACTCTAGTACTTTGGCCACCTCATGTGAAGAGTTGACTCATTGGAAAAGACTCTGATGATAGGAGGGATTGGGGACAGGAGAAGAAGGGGACAATAGAGGATGAGATAGCTGAATGACATCACTGACTTGATGGATGTGAGTCTGAGTAAACTGCGGGAGTTGGTGATGGACAGTGAGGCCTGGCATGCTGCAATTCATGGGGTCGCAAAGAGTTGGACACGACTGAGCAACTGAACTAAACTGAACTGAACCATAAATTTGCTTTTAAAGTCTGTAAGTCTATTGCTGTTTTATAAATAAGTTAATTGCAGCATTGTTTATAGTAGCCAAGACATGAAAGCAACCTAAATGTTCATTGATAGAGGAAAGGATAAAGAAGATGTGGTGCATACATACAATGGAATGTAATATTGTCATAGAAAAGAATGAAATAATGCCATTTGCCGCCACATGAATGGACTTAGAGATTATACTAAGTTATGTAAGTCAAAGGCTTCCCTGGTGGCTCAGCCTGTAAAGAATCTGCCTGCAATACAGGAGCCACCTGCAATGCAGGAGACCTGGGTTTGATCACTGGGTTTGGAAGATCTCCTGGAGAAGCAAATGACAACCCACTCCAGTATTCTTGCCTGGGAATCCCATAACAGAGGAGCCTGAGGGGCTGCAGTCCATGAGATCAGAGAAGCAGACATGAGTCTCTTAGCAACTAATCCACCATCATCAAAATAAATCAGAGAAAGACAAACATCCTATAGCTTATCTTTAAAAAATGATACAAATGGAAGGTTCAGTTCAGTTCACTTCACTTCAGTCGCGCAGTTGTGTCCGACTCTTTGCGACCGAATGAATCGCAGCACGCCAGGCCTCCCTGTCCATCATCAATGCCCGGGATACATTCAGAGTCACTTCCATCGAGTCAGTGATGCCATCCAGCCATCTCATCCTCTGTCGTCCCCTTCTCCTCCTGCCCCCAATCCCTCCCAGCATCAGAGTCTTTTCCAATGAGTCAACTCTTTGCATGAGGTGGCCAAAGTATTGGAGTTTCAGCTTTAGCATCATTCCTTCCAAGGAAATCCCAGGGCTGATCTCCTTCAGAATGGACTGGTTGGATCTCCTTGCAGTCCAAGGGACTCTCAAGAGTCTTCTCTAACACCACAGTTCAAAAGCATCAATTCTTCGATGCTCAGCTTTTTTCACAGTCCAAATCTCACATCCATATATGACCACTGGGAAAACCTTGACTAGACAGACCTTTGTTGGTAAAGTAATGTCTCTGCTTTTCAATATGCCATCTAGGTTGGTCATAACTTTTCTTCCAAGGAGTAAGTGTCTTTTGATTTCATGACTGCAATCACCATCTGAAGTGATTTTGGAGCCCCCAAAAATAAAGTCTGACACTGTTTCCACTGTTTCCCCATCTATTTCCCATGAAGTGATGGGACAAGATGCCATGATCTTCGTTTTCTGAATGTTGAGCTTTAAGCCAACTTTTTCATTCTCCCCTTTCACTTTCATCAAGTCTTTTTAGTTCCTCTTCACTTTCTGCCATAAGGGTGGTGTCATCTGCATATCTGAGGTTATTGATATTTCACCCAGCAATCTTGATTCCAGCTTGTGCTTCTTTCAGCCCAGTATTTCTCATGATGTACTCTCATGATATAAGTTAAATAAGCAAGGTGACAATATGCAGCCTTTTCCTATTTGGAACCAGTCTGTTGTTCCATGTCCAGTTCTAACTGTTGCTTCCTGACCTGGATATAGGTTTCTCAAGAGGCAGGTCAGGTGCTCTGGTATTCCCATCTCTTTCAGAATTTTCCACAGTTTATTGTGATCCACACAGTCAAAGGCTTTGGCATAGTCAATAAAGCAGAAAAAGATGTTTTTCTGGAACTCTCTTGCTTTTTCCATGATCCAGTGGATGTTGGCAATTTGATCTCTGGTTCCTCTGCCTTTTCTAAAACCAGCTTGAACATCTGGAAGTTCATGGTTCAAAATGGAAGATACCTTTTAAAAATTCCCTCTTTGTTAGTATGACCAGTTCATTCTAGTTTGTCTGGGACTTTCCTGATTTTAGTGTTGAAAAATATGCATCTAGGGAATCCCCTCAGCCCCAGAAAACTGAGGATACCCTATCCTTTTTACCTATGAGGAGACCTAGACTTAGAGAATTTAGGTAATTTGTCCAAGATCACAAGGTAGTAAGCAACAGAACTGCCGTCAGGATCCTGAAGTTAAATTACAGAGAGCCTGTGAGCTTCACTACAGCAGAGATAGTGCCTTCCTTTCTTTAGCAGAGAAGATCAGACATGAGTACACAACTGATCATAAAAGAGATGACCCACACAGGCACAGAAATCCACACACTGCACAGGGAAAAAACAAAAAAAGCCATGGTGCTCTGTAGCAGAATGAAGGCATATTTTACGTATATGAAAAAAGGAACTATAGACTGCCTAACTCACACACTGAGCTCAGTCTCAATTTACTGAGATCCCTCCCCACAAAGGAAATTTCCACTAATTTTTAGAACTTGCACTAACATAATTTGATATAAATTCTTCACATTGTACTATGGCCATAGATGGAACCAGGTTACACTTTGCAGCAGACATCTGCAGCAGTACAGCTAAGGCTATGTATTTTAATAACCTAGGAAATTTTATATGAGAACATTTGCCTTTAATGATGCACTGTTGAATGCAAGCTTCATTAACTATAACAAAATCCTTCAATTTAAGAAATCATTTCAATGATTATTCCTAATGAGTATCAAGATATTTACATGAAAAGTAGAGCTTTTTCCCTCCTAAATTGAAACTCAAGAAATTTAGTATATCCTTTAATGATAATAGCCTTCAAGAGTAAGTCTCATGAATAATAATGCTAATGTCCCATTATTTGTTAAATAAAATAAAGTTTTGTTTGGAAACTTCAAATTTTGCTTTTTTAAAATTTCTGGTATAGGTTTTAATAAATGACATCCATAAAAATTTAAAGGCTTTGTTTAGAGTGAACATCACTTTTAACCTAGTAGACACTTTTTAATGGATAAAATGCATTACCTATTACATTGAGATGAGTTATTCTGATTTTGTAAAATGCCATACCATTCTGAAGGCATTAGAAGAGTGCAAAATGACATTAATTCACAACAAGCGACATTTCAGAGAAGTTGATTCAGTAAGAACACATACATATGAAAAATAGTGATTCTCAACACCCATGAGCTATCTTAATTATCTTAAAAGCTTTCAAGAAACTCTCCTCAAATACTCTTCAAAAAAAAAAAAAGTCACGCACTCACCTCATTAACTTTGAAAAATAGGCCTATGCTAAACAAGGTTCTGTGTGTGAGTGTGTCTGTGTGTGTATGCATGTGTGTGTGTGTGTGTGTGTGTGTGAGATAGCAAATGAAGGAAATAGGGATGTTTAAGTTGAGGGTCACAACGTAGTTACCAGAAATGGATTTAAATTTCTTTTCACAGAGGACTCTATGTCCCTGAGGTCTAGTCCACACTAAAATTGCATGAATCTAGTAGTGCAAAGGGATTTACAAAAATAGTGTAGAATCCTTGGGGCTAGACGCCTCTCCCAAGTGAGTAGCAAAAGAATGTGGGTGAGGGACAGGAGTACAAGGAAACCTGGGAAGAAAAGAGTGTCACTCCAATACAAATCAGCAATTTTGTGTTTTGCATAAAGAAGATATCTTCTATTTCTATTTGTTTTGCCTAGGGCCAAGAATTTAAATTGATATCACTGACTTCAGAAAACATGGAAAGATCGGAAAGCACAATATACTGTCACCTTAAAAGGAAATTTAATAGTTCTATTTTTGGGACAATTCAAGATCAGTTTTGTCTATAAGCTACAAACAGCTGGATATTCTTAAATCAGAGATTATGACCTGAGTTCTGATTTGGGAGTTAGGGCTACTGAAAGCTCCAAATTTGATGCAAATTTTTCTGGGAAAATTATTGAAATATCAATTTCTTGTCAAAGAAGCTCAACAAAATTCAAGGAACTCTAGTAGAATCTCTGGCTTATGGCTGCATCGTATAATTCATATTTATGTATGTTTATTATGTACTTGATTACTTAGAAGGTGTACAGTGTAATTATAATAAACCTTAGTCACATTTTTGCTACATTTTAAACATGCTAAAAAAGCTTACTAATTAAAGCAGATGGAGTGAGTCTAAATTCAAGAAATTACAAAATAATTATTTAAATATACATTTTAATAATATTCTCAAATTGCACCAGTAACATGTTCTTGGAGACACAAGCACTGTTGTTTGTTTGTTTGTTTTTTTTTTAATAGTAGCAGAGTTGGCACTTTGGTCAGAATTTATCATCTGTAAAACATGATGGTAGAGAAGTTATCAAGATAAATCTGAGCCCACAAATGCCCTATTGCCCTTGCTGGGTTATAAATTATATTAATACCCCTGCATATCCATACTTCTATCCCATCTCCTCTTCTTTCATCTAAACTGTAATACTTAGGGACAAATCATTGCTTTAACCCACATTATTCATTTATTATAATCATAAGCACGATCATGGAAGACTCCCATGACCTGTCATATTTTGAAAGGGAAGAGAGAAAGAACTCTTGAACACAAGGGGAAACAATTTCCACTGAAAAAGAAAATAATTATGAAAATGTAAGCCAGGAATGCTAAAGATGGCCCTCACATATCATTCATCAGTCTTTATATGTCATTTATAATTGACAGAAAAATGCATGAAAAATAAGAGTACAGACATATAGGTAAGAATGGTATCTTTAATATACTGGGGCCATACAAGTAGCAGCCTAATAATCTATATGCAGATAAAGTGTCATTCAAGATTCAAGAGAAAATAAAAAGATTTTGATATCCACAAAAGTTAACAGAAGTTACTATTGAGAGACTGACACTATAAAATGACACTGACACTATATATATGTCAGGAAGAAAAAAAACTAAAGCCATAATAAAGGGATTATTGGTCTTCAGTCACAAAGTCATATCCAACTGTTTGTAACTACATGAAATAAGAAATAAGAAATCTACTAAGGCTGACAATTTTTCTAATATATAGACATTCCTTATTAAAAAACTAAAATTAAGTGGGAACTTAAGAATTCAGAAGAGGATGGAATAAATAATGATGACTGAAGAAATGGATTTTCATGTAAACTCAATAAACATTGATTGCAAAAATCATTATAATAATAATAATGACAAAAGAATGCTTGTCATGAGATTTAACAATAAGATGGAATTAAATTAAGCTAATAACTAATGAAGGAGAGAAGGGGTATTTAAAGAAAAAAAATGTTTGGAAGGAATGTAAAGACATAGATTAACTTTCAGTTCGGTTCAGTTCAGTTGCTCAGTCATGTCCGACTCTTTGCGACCCCATGAATCACAGCACACCAGGCCTCCCTGTCCATCACCAACTCCTGGAGCTCACTCAGACTCACATCCATCAAGTCAGTGATGCCATCCAGCCATCTCATCCTCTGTCGTCCCCTTCTCCTCCTGCCCCCAATCCCTCCCAGCATCAGAGTCTTTTCCAATGAGTCAACTCTTTGCATGAGGTGGCCAAAGTATTGGAGTTCCAGCTTCAGCATCATTCCCTCCAAAGAAATCCCAGGGCTGATCTCCTTCAGAATGGACTGGTTGGATCTCCTTGCAGTCCAAGGGACTCTCAAGAGTCTTCTCCAACACCACAGTTCAAAAGTATCAATTCTTCGGTGGTCAGCTTTCTTCACAGTCCAACTCTCACATCCATACATGACTACTGGAAAAACCATAGCCTTGACTAGATGGACCTTTGTTGGCAAAGTAATGTCTCTGCTTTTGAATATGCTATCTATGTTAGTCATAACTCTTCTTCCAAGGAGTAAGCATCTTTTTATTTCATTGCTGCAGACTAACTTTAGAGTTTACTAAATATATATCATTAAAAATGTTAACTGTGCTCTTCTTCTTTCTCTTTTTTAGTTCCCTTTCCTTCTTTTAATGAACAATATAAGTCAACAGCAATGGAATGAAATAGAGCAAGGCAGATGTCTGTGCAGGAGTCGAGGCAGCCACAGTGGCTTCTTTGCAGTCCAAAGACAATGATGAAGGCATTCAAGGATGTTGCTACCTAGCAAAGGCAGGCTAAGGAGGGATGTCCGTGCAGGAAGGGCCCTGATGTGAGAAGCTGAGCAGACTCAGGAGGCTGTCTGTCCACATGGGACTGGAGAGGTGAGGAATGATTTTGTGGTGGCTATTGAAACCGAAGGGAAAATATCAGAGCACAAGTGTAGTAAAGAAAATGTCAATACGGGGGCTCTGTTCGGTCTGAGGGGTGGAGCCCAAGTGACTGAGAGGTGTCTGCCTGTGTGTTGAACCAAAGCAGTGTTGAACCCAAGTGTGTTCAGGGAGGGCCTGAACATAGGAGGAGCATCCCAAGATGGGGTCATGAGGCTGGAAAGAGAGTCTATGCAAACGATTGGGTCCAAGTGGGATTTCAGAACCTGGACAGGATGAGAAAGGTACTTTCCCAGTAGGGATCCAGCCTTGAGGGTTGAAGCCTCTCATACTGAAGAGAATACACCCAAATGCTAAGGGTGGATGTGCCTGCAACAAGACATCCGAGCATGAGAAGAATGAGCAGAATTTCTGCTCGTGGGCAGTACAGCAGCAGTGATGTAAGATTGGTTATAAACAAGGGGACTGATTCAATAAGTAAATATATATATCAAGGACAGTAGGAGAGAGGTTTCTCGCTTTTAGAGAAAGGAGTTACAAATACAGAAAAATGAAAGAAAAAACAAACTAGAATGAGATTTGTGCTACTGGATTGGAGTTATAACTATTGGTTTTCAATTTAAAGAAATAAATATAGATGTTTATATATGTATATATAAATATATTTGCAAACATATATACATTTATAAACATATTTATGTATAGATATTTAATTACATATATAACTAGTTTGTTGTTCTTGTTTAGCCACTAAGTCGTGTCAGACTCTTTGTGACCTCTTGGACTGTAGTCTGCCAGGGTCCTCTGTCCATAGCATTTCAGGCAAGAATACTGGAGTGGGTTGCCAGTACCTTCTACAGAAGATCTTCCTGACTCAGGGATAGAACCTGCATCTCCTGCATTGGCAAGCAGATTCTTTACCATTGAGCCACCAGGGCGGCCCCTCTTACATATGTCTATATGTATGCAATAAATATATACATAATAAATCATATATATATATATACATATACACAGAGTAAATCATATACACATATATACACATATACATAACACGTGTATATGTTTTGTATATGTGTATATACATAGGTGTGTATGTGTGTATATACACATATGTATTTGCTATAGCTCTGCCCCAGAGTAGCAACACTCTAATGAAAACTTCAGGAACTCTGATTTTGGCTTCTAAACACCATTGTATTTAGAATAACAGAACTACGGATCCTTGTAGAGATAACTCATTCCAGAAAACAAAGATATGCCAAAAGAATGAGGAGAACATGTCAAAAATACGTGGTAACTAACTTGAAGAGAATCTCACTTGCCAAATCTTAAGTAATATATGCTGTGCTGTGCTAAATCGCTTCAGTCATATCCAACGCCTTGTGATCCTGTGGACCATGCCCTGCCAGGCTCCTCTGTCCATGGGATTCTCCAGGCAATAATACTGGAGCGGATTGCCATGCTGTCCTCCAGGGGATCTTACCAACCCAGGGGTCAAACCTGCATCTCTTAGGTCTCCTGCATTGACAGGCAGGTTCTTTACCACTTGTACCACCTGGGAAGACTCCTGAACTAATATATGTGATGATAGCAGCAGACAATTTATAGCTGTAGTAGAGAAAAAGAAATAGACAGTAAAATAACACAAAAAATTAATTTTTAAAAGTGATTCTTAAAAAGCAAACCCCGCAAAAAAGAAAAATACTAAAATATACACCAAGTGCTAGAAAAAAAAGATATAAAAAAGAAGAGAGAAGACACAAGGAAGAAAAATTAATATCACAAAAGTGCATAATTTCATATACAGTAGATATTTAGAGTCTGAAGATAATTCTGTGGGGGAAAAAAACCCCTAATTTCAATAAATTTTCAAACATAGGCAAATGTATAACTTTTGGGCACCCTGGTGGCTCAGTTGGTGAAGAATCTGCCTGCAGTGTGGGATACCTGGGTTCAACCCCTGGGTTGGGAAGATCCCCTGGAGGAAAGGCATGGCAAGGATTCCAGTATCCTTTCCTGGAGAATCCCCATGGATAGAGGAGCCTGGGAGGCTGTAGTCCATGGGGTCACAAAAATTTGGACATGACTGAGTGTCTAAATGCACACACACACAAAACTTAATTGAAAATCATAATTTGCTATATTTTATTATATAACATACATAAATTAAGTAGACAATAACAGAGAATTGAATTTATAGTAAAGTGCCACCTCCCACATTATACATACCTTTTCACACACGCAGGGGCAACAAATAAACACGATTTTATTGGCAAGTCCCACTGAACTTTCCTGATTTCTGTCTTATTTGAAGTAATTCAGAGAAGAATAAAGAAGGATATCCATCCTTTCCAAAGCTGTGTGCTGTGCTAATTTGCTCAGTTATGTCTGACTCTGTGGAACCCCATGGACTGTAGCCTGCCAGGCTCCTCCGTTCATGGGAATTCTCCAGGCAAGAATACTGGAGTGAGTTGCCATTTCCTTTTCCAGGGGATCTTCCTAACCCAAGGACCAAGCCCAGGTCTGCACTGTAGGTAGATTCTTTACCACCTGAACCATCGAGGAATCCCCTTCCAAAGCATAGCCTAGATTAATCTTTGAAATATAAATCTGGTACAAATTATACAAGAATAAAAATATAAACTATTTTCATTGTAAACATAGATGCAAAAATCTAAATATTAAATTCGGAAACTAAACTGAGCAATTCATAAAACCATAATGTGTTGTGATCAATGAGAAACAACTAAAAAAATTTTTTAATGGCATTACATGTCATTATATTAATGCAATTCACTACATATAAAATACTAGATAGTGGGAAATATACCATCATTTCAACAGTCATAGGAAAGAACAATTGTTCAATTCAATACTTACTCCTAAAATACTCATACTTGTTCAATTCCGCATGGAGATTCCTTATTAATTCACAACTAAACTTTAAGTTTTTGAAAACATGGTATGAAATCAATAAATGGAAGTTTTCCAGAGACTACATGAAGTAGTTGAGAAATTAGTGTTCCAAGAAAATGTCCCTGGTGAAATGAAATCAATTTGAACCTTCAGTCTGTAACACCTTCAAATGATCTAAATATTGTTTTTCATAATGAAAATCCCAAATGAAAGTCATAAATTGCAAATATCAGAAAGGAATGACACAGTCCAGGAAATATGTCATTGGAAATAACTGCAAGTCTAAATTATAAAGCAAATTTTGCTGACTCATAACATTATTTTCTGTTGTGGGGAAATGGCACACTTACTTTGGAGAAAAAGCCTATCATTTTCTCATTTCTTTAATCTGATTCTGTAGGTGGTCAGTTCCAATTGCTAAGCCTGGCACTGTTAGTTTAGTTTCTCTTAAGCCAAGGAAAACAGACGGAGGATAGCTAAATTGACAAAAAAATAATTTACTATGGGATATGTTCACACAATTTCACACCTTCCAAGAGTTATAATAGCTATATTGTTCATTGGAATATATTCATATGAACCTAGGGCAAAGGGAAATAGGGATTTTCACTTGAAGCAAGGCACTGGAAATATATTAACATCAAAACCAGGAGCAGAAGATGCTCTCAAAAATATGTTCATACAGCTGGTGGGTACAATGAACATTTACATTGGCATTCTTGATTGCTTAGTGATTCCAAATGCTGTTAGGACTAGAAAAAGTTTAAAGGTTGAAGATTCTTGATCCTGGCAGATTTGGTAATGAAAGAGCTTTTTTAATTTAAAAAAAAAAAACAAACAAAAACAAAAAAAAACGGAAGGAACAATAAAACATCAGGAGATGAGGAAAAAAGGATGCCTATAAATGGTTATTAATTTGCTATGTTGGGTTGTAAAAGCATCTGTATGTCTCCATGTCCAAATATACTGGGAAAAAGAAATGTTCTGTTCAAATCACTCAGTGCAATTGAATGAGAAATCATTAATAGCGAGTCCTCACAAGAACAAATCCACTCTTTACAAGGCTATCCTAATGTGTTGTTCCCTCTTTCAGTCATTGGTAATTTTACAATATTTCAGCGGACACTGCCAGAGTCAGGGCCTGTGGAATATTTACTTAGACTACTAGGGAAACATTCAGTAATTAAGGCAACATAGCAGTTAACCTCAATTAAAAGAAACCTCCAGGACAAAGTTGGTTTTCTGATTTTCCACAGTCAATTGCTTCTACACTTTATGAAAACGTTAGTCAAATTTGAATTGCCCATGTCACTGAGAGTAAACGTCATGTAGCTCAGGATTTGTTTCTGAGCCTTCCTGTCACTAATCAGTTATATAAACTTTTCTGTGTACTTCGTTCCAAGCTATGAAAATTTCCATCTGGAAAGAAAGCTTATTTTTGGTTATCTTTTTTCATTTTATTTTTTTAAAGCTGTCTTCTTATAGTCTCTAGGCAACATATATTTTGAACTCTCTAAATTACTTTTTGAAGAATTTCAAAGTAAAAGGAGAAACAAAGAATCATGTTAACATGTTAACATTTTCATACCTTTATTGACAAATTTCCAAATCATTCCTAAATGCTATTAAACCTGAATAACCCCATAAAAAGCATGAGATCTTTCTACATCACCCGGGACAAGGTAAAAGCCCCTACACAGCTCAAAAATCCACCAAGCTTTTGGAATTTCAAATTCCAGAACCCTCTGTCCTCTTATTCACTCCTCAGTGGATGTTTCCATAATGCAAGAAAATCCCTGGGCTGGTTGATGGTGGTGGTTAGGTGTCATGACTATATAAGAAGACTAATAGTCGATAGTTTGCATTAGCAAGTGGATTACCACTTGGTTTAGCCAATTACATCATTAAGCCAACCCAAAGAACTAGACCAGACATAGGGCCAAATTAATTTGTCATTTTAATGATAAATCAGGTTAGTCTCCCACTGATTATAATTGATTTATGCTGCACAGATTTATTTGTCCCTCAACTATCATCAAAAGGGTTTAACAATCTTTTCTCTTTGTCCACCCCAACCCCAATCAACGTTTTATTTTAAACCATTTATCTAGAGAGAGAGAGGGTGGTTTTCTCTCAGATGCTAATGAACAATTCATTCTGGCAAGAAAGACCAACACAAACAACCCTGAGGTAAAGTTCCCGCTTCCTAATGAACAGCGCCCTTGGGCTCCAGGCTGCTGTGCCAAGTAAATGACTCCACAAGTCCAAAAGCTCATTATTGGCCTGAAATAGGCCCAGCCTCAGGCATCTATGGCCCTATTCAGATCATTAAGGCTCTTCTGTTGCTTATTGCTTTCTCCCTTTTCTATATAGGAGTCCAGCAAGATACTGGTTTCCATCCTGCCCCACACCTGTGAGCCTATTTCTTATTCCAGATTTTGCCATCTCCTGACTTTCCACCTTGTGTTCTTTTTCTCTAACTTACATAAAATTAAGACTCTCAGGTCAGTGACCCTACTTTAGAGGTTCACTAGTAGACCCGTACCAGCTGGGAACTTAACCTTGTTATTGTCTTAAAAAGCCCACCACAGAGGGTCACAACCTTGTTGAAAATTTGCTCCTTTCATGTCTGAAAACCCACAAATCTGATGTGAGTTTAATAGCGAAATGCAGATCTAGGTTGAAATTGTTTTGGAGAACATGGACAAGTCCATTTAAAACATTTCTTATCTCTAAGTCACATATGTTACAGAAAAAATTCCTGGGAGAGTTCAAATTTTGGATGTGTCTTTTAAATTAGCAAATAACTTGTAAAATATTTTGCTTTTCCTTTATAATACAGAAGCTTTCAGAGCTCAAATCTGTTTTTTTTTTTTTTTTTTCCAATTTGGTGCTAAAAAAATCTTTTACTTTAAGCAAGGTATTAATTGTCTTATTCTACCTATTAATATTTTTTTATATCCACCAATACCACAATAAACAAATCTGAAGTTTCACTTGCCAAAATTTTTTGATTCTATAATTATGATTACTGGAAGATACTTCATACTGAAACTTTCTCATCAACATGTTTATTTCCTTAAATTTGTTCTAGATATCAGGACACTGAACTAAACATCTGTTCAATAGCCATGTTTCAGTTTTATTTAGAATATTTTGTTTTGAACAGTAAATCTTTGAGAAAATGATTTCAAAGAAATATTTGGCAATGGAGAGCTGAGACAGTCAAAGAAGAAAGCATGTACTCAATTTTGTTACCTAGACCTTAATGGTAGAGGGGAGAAGCTAGAAAGAAGAAAGTTGAAGAATTCCTCTGTTTGTAAAGACTTCTTTTTAGTAAAACCTAAATGTAGAAGAGTAAGAAAATGGAGGTAAGCTATTATATATAGCTTTCCGATTATTTTTCTTTTAGTTTTATATTTATCAATGCTTGTGATAACCCTGTTAGGGATTTTCTCCATTCATTCATTCATTAAATAAGGCTTTGTTGAGCAGTTTTTTGTGTGTGTTTGTTTGTTTGTTTACTGAATTCAATCCTAAAGGAAATCAACTCTAGATATTCTTTGGAAGGACTGATGCTGAAGCTGAAGTTCTAATACTTTGGCCATCTGATACAAAGTGCCGAGTTCAGGGAAAAGACCCTGATACTGAGTAAAATTGAAGGCAAAAGGAGAAGGAGACAGCAGAGGATGAGATGGTTAAAAGCATCACTGACTCAATGGGCATGAATCTGAGCAAACTTCAGGAGACACAAATTTATAGAATTAGGGCTATACATTTTAGGGTCAGAATGCCTAGTTAATAATCTTTGGAGTCAGCTTGACCAAGTTACTTGTTTTTGTAGCTTAGGATAGGACATATAATAGCTCTAACTTCTTAACAGTTTTCTCAACTGGACATTGAGCTAATAATAATACATAGTTTATTTGGTGATGAAATGAAATAATTCCTGTCATAAACCTGGAAAAAAGTTAACATACTCCAGGATATTGGCCGTTAATAGGGATTTGAGTCACATGAATAAGTGTAATGATTATCCATGACAAATCTGGAATACAAAACTCCTTATTTTAAATAAATTAATCTTTAATTCTAATGTTTGGAAATAGAATAGAACTAAACCATTGGAACTGGTCAGATTATCTTGGATTTCTTTTCCTAGAAAAACATTCAGTAACTACAGTGGTACGTACTATGTGATAGGTGTTACTCTAAATACTGTATGAAAAGTGAAAGTGAAGTCTCTCAGTCATGTCCGACTCTTTGAGACCCCATAGACTGTAGCCTACGAGGCTCCTCTGTCCGTGGGATTTTCCAGGCAATAGTACTGGAGTGGATTGCCATTTCCTTCTCCAGGGGCTCGAACTCAGGTCTCCCACACTGTAGACAAATGCTTTCCCATCTGAGCCACTAGGGAAGTCAAATACTGTATACATTGACATATTTATCTCAGAGCAATTATTAGGTACTATTATTTTCTTCATGATATGAGAAATTGATCAGAGATGTTAGGTATATGAGCAAAGTCACATACTTGCTATATAATGGAGCTGAATTTTGGACTCAATAATCTTGCTTTGCCATACATATTCTTAACCACCATGTTTGCTGCCTTACTCCATAGGCTAATATCTTGTCAGCACCTATTTCATTACGGTAAGGAGCAAAGAGAGGAGAAATTGGCCAAAGCATTTTGTGGAGCCTGTTTCATTATACCTGGTAGTCAGTCATCTTCATCCATGAGACAAGCCAGCTTGAATCTGATGAACCATGAATGCTTGTGCTTTTCTATTTGCTTGAAACATTTCAGAATAACAACAGAATTCTCTCAACCAATTGATTGATAAGAAGCATACTGTTCCACTACTAGATCATGGTTACAAATGCCAGAAAACACACACAACATAACCACCAATCCTGGCCTCAATTCACTGAATAGAGTAGTGATGTCAACTCTATGAAATCATGGCTTCCAAGTAGTCAATTTTAAACAGAAACTGAGAAACATTATAACAGATGCTGATGTCTACGTGTTAGGAGATGTTATGTGTGTCTGAATAATATTTACTTCGTTATAAGTTAATTTTGGCGACTGATATATTTTTGCCCTTAAATATAACGAATGTTACTATAAAAAGCATGTTTTTCAAAATTCCTAGGATTAGCTATTTACTAAACATTGCTAGTGTGCCATGTAGAGGGAATGCAGAGATTTAACTAATTCTAACCTTCTTCCCGTTATGTCAAAACGTATTTGTGCAAAAAAAGATGATCTGCTAAACAAAACAAAACAAAAACTGCTCAATACTTTTACCTTGCTTAGCCAATGAGTCAGCTAAGAGCAGACGTTTTCAGTTCCCAAACAAAAAGCACACTGCCAACGTTTGCATCGTTATTTTACTTTCCATGTAATTTTACTTGCTTGCAGCTCCCACTTAAATATTCGCTAAGATTTTACAGACGAATTCTTACCAATTAAATATCCAACTGTGAACAAAATTGTGTCCAGAATAATGACATACATGTACTTATTTGTTTAAATTGCATGAAAGTGAAAGTGGAGTCGCTCAGTCGTATCCAGCTCTTTGCGACCCCATGAACTATAGCCTACCAGGCTCCTCTGTCCATGGGATTTTCCAGGCAATAGTAGTGAAGTGGATTGCCATTTCCTTCTCCGTGGGATCTTCCCAACCCAGGGATCGAACCCGAGTCTCCTGCATTGCAGACAGAAGCTTTACTGTCTGAGCAACCAGGGAAGACAGTTTAAATTGCATACTTCGGTTTAATATAAAGATTTAAAAAGGCAAAAAAAAAAAAAAAGGAATTTTATCTACCTAAGAACATAACCATTGGTGTGAACAGAAGAATGGAGGTAATTATGGAGGAAAAGAGAAAAATCTCAGCTCTGATAAAGGATTGAGTTGGAAAGGTTAGCAGTTATGGACAGGACTAGACAGGTCAGGCAGAAAGTAAGGTGATAAGTTCTCCACATCAGGAAGCAGATGGCAGTGAATACCCAGAAGAAGGGGGACACTGGTGAGAATTGAGACAGTGTGAACTCGGACATTGCTGCAAGGAAGTTGAAATAAGTGGGGCAGAGATGGATAGGCCAGGGTTACAAATCATCCCTGACACACTTCTGTGTGCATATAAAAAGGCAGTGGAAAAGAGCAAAAGTTTATTCAGTTAAAGGCGTGAATATACAGATGACCTACAGGAACCAACATAAATATATTTTTTATACATTTGTATACACATGTACATGTAATGTGGGCTTTCCAAGTGGTGCTAATGGTGAAGAACCCCCCTGCCAATGCAAGAGCTGTAAGAGACCTAGGTTCTATCCCTGAGTTGGGAAGATCCCCTGGGGGAGGGCCAGACAACCCACTCCAGTATTCTTGCCTGGAGAATCCCATGGTCAGAGAAACCTGGCAAGTTATACTCCATAGGGTCGCAAAGAGTTGGACACAACTGAAATGACTTAGCACAGACACACATATATGTGTAATGTAATGCATGATAAAGTTTTTCATTTCTATAATACTTGCTTCATGCTAGCAGGAAGCTTCACTGAAGCAAGTTCTATGAACGTTAGAAGCATCAATTGGTAATCTACCAAAATCTCATGCATCAATTTTCAAAGCAGACAAAGCACAATATTAGTATCCACTGGGATATATTTAGTCTTCCCTCCAGGCCCCCTCTGCCCTCACAGATGAGCAACCGAGGAGAAAAGTGTTACTTCTCCCCTATTTTCTGGGTAATGGAGAAATAATGGGGCCAACACTTCAGCAGCAAATTCCCATTTTATTTTCTCCTACTTCATATTTTCCATTTATGTCCCCTCTCTAATTTATAAGCAACAGTAATATTAGGTTAGCATTTCTACAACAGTTCTGTGTTTATATATACAGTTGAAAGAAAATCAGGTTCCAAAAATTGGTAAAAATGTCTACTTTTTCAAGACTCAAAACTGCCAGTGACACAAATCTGAGTTGGATGGTGCATTAGAAGAACTGGATTGTTCTTCTGTAACATCTGGGAATTCTATCATAATATAAAATGTGGAGGAGTTCAGTTTGTTTAAAAATTGCATTCAATTATTTTCCTCCATATCTTGTTCTAATTTGTGTATTGGTTATAAATAGAAACTGCCATTTTCCAAAGTGTAAGCTATTTTAAGAAAAAAATATTTTTTAACTTGGCTGTACTCCTTCCTCTACGCTTGAAATAAGCCCAATTATCACTCCCTCATTGGCATCCTCATTCCCCTGTTGGCAAGCATTTCCCCCATGAAGGCCTTCTCTACATGGTACATGCATAATAGTATACAGTTAATTTAATATTCAAACGACATGAAAGTTCTATTAAGCAGTATTATTTTTATAACAGAGACATGGTCTAGGTAAAACTCAGATTAAGCCAAAGCGTGCCGAAATATGGAAGGTTTTGCCTGGCAAGTGGAATCTGCTATTGAGGAAAGGAGCCCATATGTTATGTGGGAAAGAGTGTGGATGAGACTTAAAAGAACATGTTTGTGTAATTACCGAATCATATAATACAGATTCAGCCTTCACTGTAGGGTGCCTCTATCTCCATCTCTATATCAAAGGAAGCAGTTCAAGTAGATGTTTTAAGTGTCTGATTTGACTCTAAATTTCAGTGATACTGAGTAGGGAAAAAACTGAAATTTTTTGAGGGATTAATATTAGAGGTTAAAAAAGATATATTTCTAATGGTAGAATGTCTTTAACATAGGCCAGTATCATCCAGGAATGCTTTAAAATTTCCTTCATTTCTGAAAAAAAAATATGATGTAAAATCCTATGTTTTAGAGTTTAAATTAGTCCTTCTTGAATGAAGATAATGAATTTGCTGAATGACTTCTAGTATTTCAGAAACCAGTATAATATTTTTAATGAAGTAACAAAGAATTACTTTATTTTTGGTGAAAGATACTAGGAAACAAAACCAACCATCAATAAAAATATCGTAATGAAAATTCCTTTAAAGAAAGAACATTTTAGCATAAAAATTAGGAAGCACATAATTGTGGGATAAAAAGCCAATAATTTATGCTGAATTCTTTATGAAAGAACTCATTCATTCTCCTAATTTATTTCATTTGGCCATTAACTGTGAAAACATTATCTCGGACCAGCACAGATCAGAGGATTGGCTTTTGAAAGCTGGTGGATTAGATGACCTCTCAATTTCTGTCACTTAATCCCATCATTTCCTTAAATCGGTTTAATTATCCTGCAAAAATATATCCACAGCAGTGGCTTTTGCAATTTCTTCTTGATTTGAGCAATTTCCCTGTCCCTTAGCTTAAGTTTATTCTATTTGACTGAACATTGTCATTGACTCACTATGAAGTTAATCATTTAGATATCGTCTGTTAAAGATGTCTCAGGAATCATGATTGGAAAATAGGCCATGGCTGGTGGAACTATTTGTTGATCAGTTTTTCCTTTTGCTCTAGATACTTATTTGAGCAAAATCTTTTCTTTTCAGTTATGTTCATTTCTGCTGATTATTTGTGTCTCATATCTTTCTGAACAGGGTACATTTGAATAATAAGTATAAGCTACTTTTTCCCTTGCTCTATCATTTTTCTAAAGCTTAAGAGGAGAAAGGAAAGACATTACCTAAAAACAAAACAGAAAACTAAAAATCTAAAAAAAAGTCTTGCTTTATATGTGTGTTTCAGAATCTCAATTATATTATAATTGTATAATAGCTACCACTGCCTTCTGTGAATGACCTTTAGAGAATGACCACTGTGTAATAAGAAACTTCTGAAGTTGAAGCCTTATTCTTTGTTGAGAATTGAGGTGGGGGGGATCTTATCACAGGAGTGCTAAGTTTATTAAAATTGTCTTACAAAAGCTATCAGGAATCTGTATCTGTAAAGAATCTGAGATCAGTCACCTACTATTTATTATGTGCTATTTACAGACATGGAGGCAATGTGTCAGCTCTTTGGAGCCCTCAGATTTAGGTGGAACATTTGGGGAGAGAAGGCTTACATGCAGATTTCCCTCCCATCACCCCCACGCAGAAAATAAATAGAAGTGGATTCCATTTTGAACCAAAAGGATACCTGATTATGTAAAAAGTATACAGTCATATTATAAGCAGGACACAAATAAAGAACTATTTTTTGCTCATAGTCCAGTGCATAGCTGGAATCTGGAATGGAGGGATCCAGACTGACTCAACCTTCAAAACACAGTTCTAGAAGTTATCCTTGGAGACAACATGTAGCCAGCATGAAAAAAAAAAGAGAGAGAGAGAGTAGAGGGTTGTATATGTGTTTTGGTTTACTTGGCCAGGCTTATAAAATGTGATCATCTATTCTGCCCAGATTTAATTGACCAGAACTCAGACACTTGACCTTACTTCTTAAATGCTAGAAGTGGGACTTGGACAAATAGATTCTGGTAGGACAGCCCTCTCCTGGCACCAGCTCTCCATTGGGAAGAGGAGACTTCCAGGGCAGCTGACTGATTTTTTACCACAAGAAGTTTTCAGAAACACTCACCAGCTATAAAAATTAAAACTAGAAAAGAACCAATTAAGAAAATTTCCAAAATACTTGACAAATGGAATTGTCTAAGTTCTAGAAGAAAATCTTCAGGACCAAGAAATTATATGAATGCTAATATTCATTGATCAAGCATTTGAGTTTCCTCAAATATTCAGTGCTCACTCACATTCAGAAAATAAAGTGAGAATGTAAAATATTGTACATCCAGTTTTTCTAGACTTATGTTCTTAAAGGAGTATTTTCTCAGCATCCAATCATCCTCTCTTCTACGTCCTTTTGTGCCTTTTAAGTCTTAACACTTTCTCCTGAATTTGTAAGGCCCTAGATATGGCTGCTCACATTCAGACTATATAGCCTGAACATACTGTCGCTACACATAGATGCCCTGCACTAATCTGAGGAAAACTTGCCAAGAGCAAGGATCACGCTTGTGCTTCATTCCCCTTGACCCTTTTTCCTAAAGCCAAGGATGCCGTATGGATTCTATTGTTATTCTTCCATCCCCTTGCCCTTCAGTTCACCTTCATAGACTCTCTGTTTACATTCACAAAAACTTTACAGCTAGTAGGTAGAGGAGTTCTACTTTCCCAGGTGATTTTTTATTTTAATTGGTTTTAAAAATCTTCAACATAAGGAATGGAGACGAGCTCAGACAGCATAGCAAGACGGAAGTTGAAGAATGACTCAGAATTACCACCTGGAGTGCAGAGTGCTGGCCACCTTGGCCTGGATGATGAAGGCGCAGGGAGATTGCTTTTTACTGACCTTTATTTTTTAATTGATTTGGTTATGTTTTGTCTCCCACTATGTATTCTATCATTTAGAAAAGAACTACATATCTGAATTTGTCTTGCTATAGCTCTGAAGTGAAAATGTCTCCCCTTTATGGGCTCAAAATTCTTCCTTTTTTTCTGTCCCCTCATTTTGAATTTAGTAGTCATGTTAACATTTTGGTATCACTTTACAATTTACAAAGCACTTTTATGATCTTTGATGCCCATAACTGATTTGTAGCTTGAATTTATGAGACAGCCTCTCCATGGCAGAAGTTTATGAGAAGTGAGGAAAGAATAAAAGAAAATAGGATAACTACTTATGAAATAACTGCTGCTCAATTAGCCATGATTAGACCCTGAAATCAATGTGTCTGCTGTTATATCTAACAAGGCACACAACTTTCTTATTTCTATCTGAGAGACTAGTAATTTGTTCTTGGCTTCTGTCATTAGCCCCTCCCTCCCATGGAATGTCAATTAACTTTCAGAAAAATTGATACCTAGTTAGTACATTGTGTGTATTATAATAGGGAAGCATGATAATAATTCTATTTGCTAAATGTTTAGAAGACAGACACTACTCAGAACTATTCTGGAATCTAGAATAGGGGGATCCGGACTGACTCAACCTTCAAAACACAGTTCCAGAGGTTATCCTGGGAGGCAACATTCAGCCTACATGAAAAAAGAGAGAGAGAGAGTAGAGGGTTGTACTTGTGTTTTGATTTACTTGGCCGGACTTATAAAATGTGATCATCTGTTCTGCCCATATTTGATTGACCAGAACTCAGACACTTGACCTTACTTCTTAAATGCCAGAAGTGGGACTTGGACAAATAGATTCTGGGAGGACAGCCCTCTCCTGGCACCTTCTCTTCTGTGAAGCTTCTTGTACGTTGAAAGCAGTTGTAAAGCGGCATTTACACAACGAGATACACCTACATTCCAGTTGTTGTTTTTTAGTTGCTAAGTAGTGTCCTTGGAGAAGGCAATGGCACCCCACTCCAGTCCTTTTGCCTGGAAAATCCCATGGACAGCCTGGTGGGCTGCAGTCCATGGGGTCGCGAACAGTCGGACACGACTGAGCGACTTCACTTTCACTTTTCACTTTCATGCACTGGAGAAGGAAATGGCAACCCACTCCAGTGTTCTTGCCTGGAGAATCCCAGGGACGGGGGAGCCTGGTGGGCTGCTGTCTATATGTTAGACGGGGTCTAGCAGAGTCTAGGGGTCGCACAGAGTCAGACACGACTGAAGTGACTTAGCAGTAGCAGCAGCAGCAGCAGCAGCAAGTAGTGTCCTGCTCTTTGAGACCCTAGTGCACTTTAGCATCCCAGGCTCTTCTGCCCTTCATTATCTCCCTGAGTTTATTTAAATCCACTGAGTGGGTGATACTATCTATCTGATCCTCTGCAGTCCCCTTCTCCTTTTGCCCTCAATTTTTACCAGTATCAGGGTTCTTTTCCAATGAGTCAGGTCTTTGTATCAGGTGACCAGTGGCCCAAATCCAGGACAATGACAACACCAAATGCTGGTAAGGATATGGAGCAATTGAAATTCTCAGACATTGCTTGGAGGCTACAAAATGATAGAGCCACTTTGGAACACAGTGTGGTGTTTCTCATAAAATTACCCAGACTCTTACTATACTATCCATCTTGGTAGTCACCAAAAGGAACTGAAAACATATGCCTACACAAAAACTTGCACAAGGATGCTCATAAGCATTTTTATTCATAATTGTCAAAATTTGAAAGCAACCAAAATGTCTTTTAAGATGACTGGATAAATAAACTGGGTTACCTCCAGACAATGAAATATTATTCTTCACTTTAATAAAAACGAGCTTTTCAGCCATGAGAAGACGTGTAATGAACTTAAATGCACATCACTAAATGAAAGAAGCCAATGCTAAAAGCCTACATACTGTATGATTCCAATTAAAGGATTTTCTGGAAAAGGCAAAACTATGGAGACAGTAAAAAAGATCAGTGGTTTCCAGGGGTTAGGGAGTGTGTAGAGATGAATAGGCAGAACACAGAGGATTTTTAGGGCAGTGGGAATACTCTGTATTGTGTTATAATGATAGATATTTACCATTATAAGTTTGTCCAAACCCATTGAATGTACAATATCAAGAGTAAACTACAGAGGCTGGGTGATTATAATGCCCATCCATGGTTAAAAAAAATAATAATAAATGTCTTCTTTTGTTGAGTGATGTTCACAATGGGGTAAGGGCAGGGAATATATGGGAAATCTCTGTACCTCCTTTTTAATTTTGCTTTGAAACTAAAACTGCTCTAAAAATAAAGTCATAGAAACAAAACTAAAACTGGAGACAAAAGTCTAGGAAAGAGTAATCCATAGGGAGACGATACTAAAGGAGAGAACTGGCAGGAATAATGACTCCCACCTCCATTCAAACCTTATTTCTCCCTTGATAATAAAGATGGATATGGATCATGAGAGAAAATCTTGATAAAAGGCTGAAAGGGGGTTCAGAAACAAAGGGTATATGTGAGAGATGTTATTGAGTGAGGGTGAAAGATAACATATTTATGCAAAGATTTAAGACAATAATGAATTAATATTTTAGACTCTGCCAGCGGGTCACTCTTTTGTTGTTCAGTTGCTGTCGTATCCCACTCTTTGTGACCTCATGGACATGACAGGCTTCCCTGAGTTTGCTCAAACTCATGTCCATTGAGTTAGTGAGGCCATCCTAACATCTCATCCTGTTTTTCCCTTCTCCTGCCTTCAGTCTTTCATGGCATCTGGGTCTTTGCCGATAAGTTAGCTCTTTGCATCAGGTGGCTAAAGAACTGAAGCTTCAGCTTCAGCATCAGTCCTTTCAATGAATATTCAGGACTGATTTCCTTTAGGATTGACTGGTTTGATCTCCTTGCAGTCCAAGGAACTCTCAAAAGCCTTCTCCAACACCACAGTTCAAAAGCATCAATTCTTCAGTGCTCAGCCTTCTTTGTGATCCAACTCTTACATCAGTACATGATTACTGGGAAAACCATAGCTTTGACTATACAGACCTTTGTTGGGAAAGTGATGTCTCTGCTTTTTAATATGCCATCTAGATTGGTCATATTTTTTCTTCCAAGGAGAAAGCATCTTTTAATTTCATGACTGCAGTCAATGCCCACAGTGATTTTCAGTTCAGTTCAGTTGCTCAGTCGTGTCCGACTTTTTGCGACCCCATGAATTGCAGCACACCAGGCCTCCCTGTCCATCACCAACTCCTGGAGTTCACTCAAACTCATGTCCATCGAGTCGGTGATGCCATCCAGCCATCTCATCCTCTGTCATCCCCTTTTCCTCCTGCCCCCAATCCCTCCCAGCATCAGAGTCTATTCCAATGAGTCAACTTTTCGCATGAGGTGGCCAAAGTACTGGAGTTTCAGCTTTAGCATCATTTCTTCCAAAGAACACCCAGGACTGATCTCCTTTAGAATGGACTGGTTGGATCTCCTTGCAGTCCAAGGGACTCTCAGGAGTCTTCTCCAACACCACAGTTCAAAAGCATCAATTCTTCAGCACTCAGCTTTCTTCACAGTCTAACTCTCACAACCATACATGACCACTGGAGAAACCATAGCCTTGACTAGATGGACCTGTGTTGGCAAAGTAATGTCTCTGCTTTTCAATATGCTATCTAGGTTGGTCATAACTTTCTTTCCAAGGAGTAAGCGTCTTTTAATTTCATGGCTGCAATCACCATCTGCAGTGATTTTGGAGCCCAAAAATTAAAGTCTGACACTGTTTCCCCATCTATTTGCCATGAAGTGATGGGACCAGATGCCATGATCTTCGTTTTCTGAATGTTGAGCTTCAAGCCAACTTTTTCGTTCTCCTCTTTCACTTTCAGGAGGCTTTTTAGTTCCTCTTCACTTTCTGCCATAAGGGTGGTGTCATCTGTATAGCTGAGGTAATTTATATTTTTCCTGGCATCTTGATTCCAGCTTGTGCTTTACCCAGCCCAGCATTTTGCAGGATGTACTCTGCATATAATTTAAATAAGCAGGGTGACAATATACAGCCTTGATATACTCCTTTCCCAATTTTGAACCAATCTGCTGTTCCATATCCGTTTCTAACTGTTGCTTCTTCACCTGCATAAAGGTTTCTCAGGAAACAGGTAAAGTGGTCTGGTACTTCCATCTCTTTAAGAATTTTCCAGTTTGTTGTCATCTGCACAAAGGCTTTAGCGTAGTAAATGAAGCAAAATCAGATGTTTTCCTGAAATTCTCTAGCTTTTTCTATAGTCCATTGGGAGTTGGCAATTTGATATCTGGTTCTTTTGCCTTTTCTGAATCTAGCTTGTACATCTGGAAGTTGTCAATTCACATACTGTTGAAGCCTAACTTGAAGGATTTTGAGCATGACTTTGCTAGCCTGTGAAATGAGTATAACTGTGCAGTAGTTTGAACATTCTCTGACAATGCCCTTCTTTGGCATTGAAATGAAAACTGAACTTTTCCAGTCCTGTGGCCACTGCTGAGTTTTCCAAACTTGCTGGAATATTGAATGCAGCACTTCAACACCATTATCTTTTAGAAAGTGAAGTAGCCCAGCAGGAGTCCCCTCACCTCCACTAGCTTTATTCACAGTAATGCTTGCTATGGCCCACTTGACTTTGCACTCCAGGATGTCTGGCTCGAGGTAAGTGAACACACCATCATGGTTACCTGGCTCATTAAGATCTGTTTTGGATAGTTCATCTATGTATTCATGCCACTTCTTAATATCTTCTGCTTCTGCTAGGTCCATGTCATTTCTGTCATTTATTGTGTTCATCTTTGCATGAAATGTTCCCTTGGCATCTCTAATTTTCTTGAAGAGATCTCTAGTGTTTCCCATTCTCCTCTATTTCTCTGATCACTTAGGAAGACTTTCGTATCTCTTCTTGCTATTATTTGGAAATCTGCTTTCAGATTGATATATCTTTCCTTTTCTCCTTTACCTTTCACTTCTTTTCTTTCCTCAATTATTTTTAAGCCCTCCTCAGACAACCATCTGCCTTTTTGCATTTCTTCATTTTGGGGGTCGTTTTGATCACTGCCTCCCATACAGTGTTATAAACCTCCATCCATAGTTCTTCAGGCCCTCTGTCTATCAGATCTAATCCCTTGTATCTATGTGTCACTTCCACTGCATAATCATAAGGAATTTGATTTAGGCCATACCTTGATGGCCTAGTGGTTTTACCTACTTTCTTCAATTTAAGTCTGAATTTTGCAATAAGGGTTCATGATTTGAGCCAGAGTCAGCTCCCAGTCTTGTTTTTGCTAACTGTATAGAGCTTCTCCATCTTCAGATGCAAAGAATGTAATCAATCTGAATTTGGTATTGACCATCTGGTGATCTGTATGTGTACAGCTGTCTCTTGTGTTGTTGGAAGTGGGTGTTTGCTATGACCAGTGTGTTCTTTTGGCAAAGCTCTGTTAATCTTTGCCTTGCTTCCTTTTGTACTCCTAGATCAAAATTACCTGTTACTCCAGGTATCTCTTGACTTCTTACTTTTGCATTCCAGTCCCCTATGATGATGAAAAGTACATTTTTTTTGTATTAATTCTAGAAGGTCTTGTAGGTCTTCATAAAACTAGTTAACTTCAGCTTTTTTGGATAGACTTGGAATACTATGATACTGAATGGTTTGCCTTGGAAACAAACTGAGATCATTATGTCATTTTTGAGATTGCACCCAAGTACCGCATTTCAGACTCTTATTGACTATATGGAAGTTGAGAGGATCATAAAAATTAATGCTGTCCAGGGCTGGATTCAAAATTTATCATTTGATCTTTCTGTCTGCTAACACAAATTCATGGTGTTCATACTGGGTAGTCAGTAAATATTTATTTGATATAAAAAAATTCAATTCAATCTGGTACCCCTCCTCCCACCTCGAACACAAACATGTTGAAATAGTAGGTACTTATGAAACATTTCATCCCCTATTAATCAACCTTTCTGTATATTGTCCCTTCTGTACCCTCCAGCACCTTACTATTTGCAAGAACTCAGTATTTATGAGAGTAAGCATTATTGATGGAGTTGGACCATCATGATAAGCAGAACAAGAAACAGATGACTTGGTGTCTGTATTTTCTAATATGAGTATCTTCTCCAATTTATCGGGCTTACCTGATAGCTCAGTTGGTAAAGAATCTGCCTGCAATGCAGGAGATCCCTATTCAATTCCTGGGTTGGGAAGATCCACTGGAGAAGGGATAGGCTACCCACTCCAGTATTCTTGAGGTTCCCTGGTGGCTCAGCTGGTAAAGAATCACCTGCAATGTGGGAGACCAGGGTTCAGTCCCTGGGTTGGGAAGATCCTCTGGAGAAGGGAAAAGCTACCCACTCCAGTATTCTGGCCCAGAGAATTCCATGGACTGTATAGTTCATAGAGTCACGAAGAGTCGGACATGACTGAGTGACTTTCACTTCATTTCACTTCACTTCTCCAATTTTTTTTGCAGCCAATTCTAGGAATAAGCCTAAGGTGATTTAACACAATTAAGACACATAATATCTGTCCAGAGAGCATTCCAGCTCTAGGTCTTGGAGTATCTTTATTTAAGAATTCTGGAACTAACTTGTCTTTGTCTATATCAAGGGGTATGAATCACTCCACAACTCCCATCCTATCCTCACCTTCATGTCCAACTGTCTGCTCAATGACCTTCTCTTCTGATACACCCAGTGTAAAGGAGGAACTCTCCCTTCTTGTTGTTTTTTTCTAGCTTTCAGTTTATTTGTATTCACAATAACTATGAATTTCAAGTAAAATAGACTTCAGCATATTTTTGGTGTTTTGGGTCAAGGTGAAGAGTAGAGTAAATGCAAAATGTTAATTCGATGACCTTTCAGAAAGGCTCATGGGATGTACAATAAATTTTAGATTATTTTCATTTTGGTTGAAGATCAGTCAGCCCCGTTGTTTAGTAACCTGAACCGACATAAAACTTCATTCTTGCCACCTCATGATTTTTTTAGCCATTAACTGTGGTCTGATTATTGAACTTACTTGACATTATGCCTTGTCTTGATATTTTCATTGATTTTTTTCAAAGAAACCAGAAGCTCTTTCCATATTTTTATTAGAGTAGACCTAAAGAATAAGAGCATACTTTTGAGAAATATCAATATTCATAGAATGTTCTGGTAGAGCCCTGCTGTCTCTCTCTCTTTTTTTTTAATAGATTTAAAAAAGGAAGTCAAAATAATACAGCAATATTGAATTTATGAAGATTTAGTGTATTTTAAAAAACCAAGCTGATAATCAAATAAAAAACTGTTTCAACATGAGAAAGAAAATTCACCAGTGGGTAGCCTTGAGATAAATTATCTTTAAAACACATACCCACATTTGTTGTTGTTGGTTAGTGGCTAAGTCTTGTCTGACTCTTTTGATATCCCATGGACTGTAGCCTGCCAGGCTCCTCTGCCCATGGAATTCTCCAGGCAAGAATACTGAAGTGGGCAGCCATTCCCTTTTCCAGGGGATCTTTCCAACCCAGGGACTGAATGTCTCTCCTGCATTGCAGGTGGATTCTTTATCTGAACTACCAGGGAATCCCATACAATAATTATTCATTACATAAATGAATGACACCATAAAATATGATAAAATCTCTATTATTACACTGCTGACATAGAACAGGACAATTGCCACAGTTTTGGAAAGGTGTTTTGACTACCTACATAATAATATATGTCAAATTATAATGAATATCAGATAGACCCCTGAAGAAGAAAATAAATTATAAAATGCAGGCATAAGAAGGGAGAGAATATAACTCAGTCCTTGGCCTTCGCAGATGTTGAGTGCTTGGGCACTGACTGTGAATTTAAGACCCAAAGAAACAAGTGAAAGAGTGATTCTGTACAGCATATTAAAAAGCAGAGACATTACTTTGCTGACAAAGATCCATCTAGTCAAGGCTATGGTTTTTCCAGTAATCATGTATGGATGTGAGAGTTGGATCATAAAGAAGGCAGAGAGGTGAAGAATTGATGCTTTTGAACTGTGGTGTTGGAGAAAGACTCTTGAGAGTTCCTTAGACTGCAAGGAAATCAAACCAGTCAATCCTAAAGGAAATCAATCCTGAATATTCATTGGAAGGACTAATGCTAAAGCTGAAATTCCATTACTCTGACTACCTGATGCAAAGAACTGACTCATTGGAAAAGACCCTGCTGGGGAAGATTGAAGGCAGGAGGAGAGGGGACGAGAGAGGATGAGATTGTTGGATGGCGTCACCAACTTGATGGACATGAGTTTAAGTAAGTTAAGGGAGTTGATGAGGGACAGGGAAGCTTGGTGTGCTGTAGTCCATGGGGTCACAAAGAGTTAGGCACAACTGAGCGACTGAACTGAACTGACTGACATCAGGTGGCTTCCCTGGGTCCCTGCAAAGCCTTTAGCTACTATGGCCTCTGGATTGAGACAGAAGGGACTCTGGAAAATCTAACTTGCTGGTTTCTGAAAATGACTTCACTCACTATTAACTTTTTCTGGATGGTTCTGCCTGGTCTTGCCGGTTGATGAGCTAGTCCACAGCAATTTGGAATTGGAGGATGATAAAACTGATTTCCTGTGACAACTTCTTTCTCCATTCTCTCATTAAGGTATGATACAAAAATTCCCAAAATATATTATTTTCCAAGAATGTTTTAGCAAAGTATCATTATTTCTACCTAAATATGTACAATATTTTCCTGCAAAATCTCATTTTTTTTCTTTTCCCCATCCTGTTGAACTTCCTCTATTGAATTTGCAATCTCTAACAGTACTTTTACCACAATGTCGGGTATGGATCCACGGCAGATACCCAGAAAAATGGTGGCTGATCATTCTCAACAATGTATTGGCAGAGAAGTACATGCTTCACAGGTTGATATGGATGTGTGAGCATAGTGCTTCTACACACATCAGCTAACATATTCATTAGAGTAAAATATACCGTCTGTTTTTATACTTAGTCCTCTTTGCCCATTTATTCTTGGCACTTTTTTTTAAACCTTCCAAAAATGATGATACTTATATCTATATCCGAATCTATATCAATATAATACAGAGGCAATGCAATGTTTTAAAAGTAAATCTACTGCTTATTCTAGACCTTTTTGTCAATTAGAAAATAAGAGATTTTTTTTACTCTCTTGAAATGATCAAGATTACTAAAATTTTGACCACAAACTCAGTGGTTATGTTTGACGGCTTGGGATTTGTGCATTCCTTAGACTGTACATCTTGGCAAGGGGAAGCAGTCTGCCTAGAAGACCCACAAGCAACTCACCTTCCTGCCGGCACAGTCTTAAAGCATCTCTTGCTTAGACCAGATTAAAAAAATATTACATCTTTGGATGTTAAATTATTGGAAAGAGAAGAGGGACAGATGGGAAAGAGGATATGAAGGTGGATAAAGAGAGCAAAAGGCAATAGAGAGAAAAACAAAGTGTCACCATTGTGTCTTCAGAATGGTACACAATTGTGTGCTTTTTTTTTAACACAAAGGGGGAGAATTGGTCGGGAAGGAACAACAAAGGGACAACAAATAGTGAGGGAAAAAAGTGACTTTCCTATTGTGTCTGTTACCTAATATAATGTTATATTTTTATCCTTTCTATTAAAGACCACAGATATGGGTATGTCTGACTGGAATAGCATAGGGGAGTCATTTAGTGAAATCATTTTCTTTCCCTCTTAAAAAGTCTATAGTAATTCCATATTTCATCTAAAAGCCTAGGTGCCTATTGATTTCAAAACTAGCTTCTAGGGAAGCCCTCAGTGTGATTTGAGGGCTGATGAAGAATCCATATGTCATGACAGTTCAGACACCAGGGAAAAAAGGGAAAGAGGCTAACTGCAATTCATCCTCTACTATAATTATCGGTGAGTTTACAGTTAGCACACCAGACTGAATGATATAATTTGTAAACACAGTGAGTTATGGTTCTGATCTCAGGCCCTGGGGCCAACCCAGTTTGTATTACAAGTTGACATTTTCAAATCCTTTAGAATTTAGCCTTTGATTGCCCCACAGAAGAAAAAAAATTATAAATCTTTTGGAATTCATTGATTGGCTACACTGAGATAAACATACAACTTTCTGAAACAGAAAAAACTGTTTATTCAAAGGCACTTTATTATTTCCACTGAAGAAAAATGGAAAACTTTTAAAATTTAAAAGCATTTAAAAATAACACATGGTTTTGAGCCTTGCCTTGACTTGTGAGGCATGCCTCGGAATCCTAGCTTTCAGATCCTCCTCCTCCCACTGAAAGTCAGGGAGATTACAGGGGCTCAAAGGAGACACCACGTGGGCCTGTGATTCTGTGTGGGAAGGGAACACACCCTTCTCTCCACTAAGATTCTGTTAGAAAAATGGAGCCCAAGTTAGGCAAGAAAATCTTGTCTTCAAAGGGCCATAGCTAGAACAAATAGGAACTTCCAGGTGGCACTAGTGGTAAAGAGAGAACCCTTCTTGCCAATACAGTAGACATAACAGACTCAGGTTCCATTCCTGGGACAGGAAGAGCCCCTGGAGGAGGAAATGACAACCCACTCCAGTATTCTTGCCTGGAGAATCCCAGAGACAGAGTAGCCTGGCATGCTACTGTCCATGGGTTGCAAAGAGTCAGACATGACTGAAGGGACTTAGCACAATAACGTTTTGCTATCATGGCATCCGGTCCCATCACTTCATGGGAAATAGATGGAGAAACAGTGGAAACAGTGGCAGACTTTATTTTGGGGGGCTCCAAAATCACTGCAGATGGTGACCGCAGCCATGAAATTAAAAGACACTTACTCCTTGGAAGAAAAGTTATGACCAACCTAGACAGCATATTGAAAAGCAGAGACGTTACTTTGCCAACAGAGGTCCGTCTATTCAAGGCTATGGTTTTTCCAGTGGTCATGAATGGATGTGAGAGTTGGACTATAAACAAAGCTGAGTGTCAAAGAATTGACGCTTTTGAACTGTGGTGTTGGAGAAGACTCTTGAGACTCCCTTGGACTGCAAGGAGATCCAACCAGTCCATTCTGAAGGAGATCAGTCCTGGGTGTTCATTGGAAGGACTGATGTTGAAGGTGAAACTCCAATACTTTGGCCACCTCATGTGAAGAGCTGACTCATTTGAAAAGACCCTGATGCTGGGAAAGATTGAAGGCAGGAAGAGAAGGGGACAACAGAAGATTAGATGGTTTTATGGCATCACTAACTCAATGGACATGAGTTTGAGTAAACTATGGGAGTTGGTGATGGACAGAGAGGCCTGGCATGCTGCAGTCCATGGGGTTGCAAAGAGTCGGACACAACTGAGTGACTGAACTGAACTGAAATCTGGAGAACATATTGCAAAATTCAATATCTACCTACATTTACATCCACAGGTACTACCTAGTGCTCAAACACTCAGTCATGCCTGACTCTTTGTGATTCCAGGCTTCTCTGTCCTTGGAATTTCCCAGGCAAGAAGACTGGAGTAAGTTGCCATTTCTTCCTCCAGGGGATCTTCCTGATCTTCCAGGGTATTTAACCCACATCTCCTCTGTCTCTTGCATTGGTAGGCAGATTCTTTACCACTAGCACCACCTGGGAAGCCCAAGTACTACCTGCAGTACAGTACAGTTCAGTTCAGTCGCTCAGTCATGTCCGACTCTTTGCGACCCCATGAATCCATACCTGACCACTGGAAAAACCATAGCCTTGACTAAATGGACCTCTGTTGGCAAAGTAATGTCTCTGCTTTTCAATATGCTATCTAGGTTGGTCATAACTTTCCTTCCAAGGAGTAAGTATCTTTTAATTTCATGGCAGCAGTCACCATCTGCAGTGATTTTGGAGCCCCCCAAAATAAAGTCTGCCACTGTTTCCACTGTTTCCCCATCTATTTCCCATGAAGTGATGGGACCGGATGCCATGATCTTCGTTTTCTGAATGTTGAGCTTTAAGCCAACTTTTTCACTCTCCTCTTTCACTTTCATCAAGAGGCTTTTTAGTTCCTCTTCACTTTCTGCCATAAGGGCGGTGTCATCTGCATATCTGAGGTTATTGATATTTCTCCCGGCAATCTTGATTCCAGCTTGTGCTTCTTCTAGCCGAGCGTTTCTCATGATGTACTCTGCACAGAAGTTAAATAAGCAGGGTGACAGTATACAGCCTTGACATACTCATTTTCCTATTTGGAACCAGTCTGTTGTTCCATGTCCAGTTCCAACTGTTTCTTCTAGATCCTTGTTAAACATTTCTTGCATCTTCTCAATCCTTGTCTCTAGTCTATTAATCTGTAACTCCATTTTGTTTTCAAGATTTTAGATCATCTGTACTATCATTATTCTGAATTCTTTTTCAGTTAGACTCCCTATCTCCTCTTTTGTTTGGTTTGGTGTGCATTTATCATGTTCCTTTACCTGCTGAATATTTCTGTGCTTTGTCATTTTGTTTAGACTGCTGTATTGGGGTGCCCTTTCTGTGGGCTGGAAGTTGGTAGTTCCTCCTTATTGTGGAGCCTGCTCCCTGTGTGTGGGGTTGGACCAGTGGCTTGTCAAGGTTTCCTGGTTAGGGGAGCTTGAGTCTGTGTTCTGGTGGGTGGAGCTGCATCTCTTCTCTCTGAGTGCTATGAAGCGTCCAGTAGTGTGTTTTGGGGTGTCTATTGGTTTGGCATGGCTTTGGGCAGCCTGTCTTTTAATGCTCATTATTGTGTTCCTGCTTTGCTGGAGAATTAACATGGTATGTCTTGCTCTGGAATTTGTTGACTCTTGGGTGGAATTTGATTTCCGTGTAGATATGGATGCTTTGGGGTGAGCTCTAGTCTATTAATGTTCCCTGGAACCAGGTGTTCTCTGATCTCAAGTTTTGGAGTTAAGGGTCTTTTTTGCAAGGTAATAGTGCATTATAAAAATGAAAATTAATGGAGTAACAAATAATTTAAATTAAACAAATTAAAAAGTGATAATAGTAAAAATATATCTAGGACTTTCTTTGGAGCTGTTGTGGGCAGGCTGGGGTCAGTTCAGTTTCAGACAGTTCCTTGTTCCAGCTTGTACTTGTTCTCAAGGTCTATCAGCCCCTTCCAATGTTTAGTCAATGTTAACTACAAGGTTTTAATTGGTTGCACCTGTCACTTCCAGAGCGGTTCCCTCTTCTATATTCTGGGTTCCTCTTTTTGCAAGTCTCTTCAGAGTCTAATTTCTGCCCAGATACAGGGAGCAAAGCTCAATTCAGTACAGTCACTCAGTCATGTCCGACTCTTTGCAACCCCATGGACCACAGCACGCCATGCCTCCCTGTCCATCACCAATTCCCGGAGTTCACCCAAACTCATGTCCATTGAGTTGGTAATGCCATCCAACCATCTCATCCTCTGTCAACCTTTCTCTCTCTGCCTCAATCTTTCCCAGCATCAGGGTCTTTACAAATGAGTCAACTCTTCACATCAGGTGGCTAAAGTATTGGAGTTTCAGCTTCAACATCAGTCCTTCCAATGAACACCCAGGACTGATTTCCTTTAGGATGGGCTTGTTGGATCTCCTTGCAGTCAAAGGGACTCTCAAGAGTCTTCTCCAGTACCACAGTTAAAAAGCATTAATTCTTCAGCACTCAGCTTTCTTTATAGTCCAACTATCACATCCATACATGACTACTGGAAAAACCATAGCCTTGACGAGACGGACCTTTGTTGGCAAAGTAATGTCTGTGCTTTTTAATATGCTGTCTAGGTTGGTCATAACTTTCCTTCCAAAGAGTAAGCATCTTTTAATTTCATGGCTGCAGTCACCATCTGCAGTGATTTTGGAACCTCCAAAAATAAAGTCTGACACTGTTTCCACTGTTTCCCCATCTATTTGCCATGAAGCGATGGGACTGGATGCCATGATCTTAGTTTTCTGAATGTTGAGCTTTAAGCCAACTTTTTCACTCTCCTCATTCAGTTTCATCAAGAGGGTCTTTAGTTCTTCTTCACTTCCTGCCGTAAGGGTGTTGTCATCTGCATATCGGAGGTTATGGATATTCCTTTCAGCAGTCTTGATTTCAGCTTGTGCTTCCTCCAGCCCAGCATTTTTCATGATGTACTCTACATATAAGTTAAATAAGCAAGGTGACAATATACAGCCTTGACACACTCCTTTTCCTATTTGGAACCAGTCTGTTGTTCCATGTCCAGTTCTAACTGTTGCTTCCTGATCTGAATACAGGTTTCTCAAGAGGTAGGTCAGGTGCTCTGGTATTCCCATCTCTTTTAGAATTTTCCACAGTTTATTGTGATCCACACAGTCAAAGGCTTTGGCATAGTCAATAAAGCAGAAATAGATATTTTTCTAAAACTCTCTTGTTTTTTTCCATGATCCAGTGGATGTTGGCAATTTGATCTCTGGTTCCTCTGCCTTTTCTAAAACCAGCTTGAACATCTGGAAGTTCACGGTTCACACATTGCCGAAGACTGGCTTGGAGAATTTTGAGCATTCCTTTACTAGCATGTGAGATGAGGGCATTTGTGTGGTAATTTGAGCATTCTTTGGCATTGCCTTTCTTTGGGATTGGAATGAAAACTGACTTTTTCCAGTCCTGTGGCCACTGCTGAGTTTTCCAAATTCGTTGACCTGTTGAGTACAGCTGTTTTACAGCATCATCTTTCAGGATTTGAAATAGTTCAACTGGAATTCCATCACCTTCACTAACTTTGTCTAAGGCCCACTTTGTCTATTCCTAAGGCCCACTTGACTTCACATTCCAGGATGTCTGGCTCTAGGTGAGTGATCACATCATCGTGATTATCTGGGTCGTGAAGATCTCTTTTGTACATTTCTTCTGTGTATTCTTGCCACCTCTTCTTAATATCTTCTGCTTCTGTTAAGTCCATACCATTTCTGTCCTTTATTGTGCCCATCTTTACATGCAATTTTTCCTTAGTATCTCTAGATTTTCTTGAAGAGATCTCTAGTCTTTCCCATTCTATTGTTTTCCTGTATTTCTTTGCATTGATCGCTGAGGAAGGCTTTCTTACCTCTTCTTGCTATTCTTTGGAACTCTGCATTCAGATGCTTGTATCTTTCCTTTTCTCCTTTTCTTTTCACTTTTCTTCCTTTCACAGCTATTTGTAAGGCCTCCCCTGACAGCTATTTTGCCTTTTTCTATGGTGGCTCAGAGGGTGAAGTGCCTGCATGCAATGCAGGAGACCCAGGTTCGATCCCTGGTTTGGGAAGACCCCCTGGAGAATGAAATGGCAACCCATTCCAGTATTCTTGCCTGGAGAACCCCATGAACTGAAGAGCTTGGTAGGCTACAGTCAATGGCATTGCAGAGAGTCAGACACGACTGAGCAACGGGGAGCAAAGGTGGTCACTTATTTAGGCTCACTTGTTCAATTGTGCGTGGGTAGGAAGCGACACTGCAAACAATTACTGCTAGCGTGTGTGGAGATTGCTTGCAGTGTATAGACCCCACTGGCTTTGCCCCAGTTTGAGGTGGCCTGTGCTTCCTGGGTCTACACTTCTCAGGCTCCAGCACTCTGCAGGTGTACTGTCCAAATCAGGCCCTGTGTTTTGTGCACTTCCCAGGTCTAAACTGCTCAGGTTCTTTGGTACTCTGCAAAGGCACAGACTTTGTTGGGTGTGTATTTTGCACTCTTCCCAGGTCTGAGAAGCTAAGGTGACCAGGTGTTTATCGAGCACACTGTCCCAGGTGGGCCTGTGTCTTAATCACCTCCTGGGTCCTGCGGCTTGTTTTCCTGGGTGTGCCGTGAGAGCACAGTCCCAGGTGTGTCATGTGTCTCCTCTGGGAAGCTGATCTCAGGTTGCGACCCTCCTGGAAGATGTCAACTGTCCAGGATCTCAGGAAGATATGGTTAGCAACTGGGAGCCTGCTCACAGTTTGGTGGACTCTGGGACCAAGATTGCCCCTTGCCTTCCAGCTCTAGTTGTTGCACGCCTGCCTCTCTGCCTCCGGTGGAGGCAGGAAGGGCGTGTACAGAACCAGCTAGTTCTCCTTTGGTATTTGCTCAATCCTTTGTTCTGTGAGCAGGTCAAGCTGCACCTTAGAGCCTTTCACAGGAAAGTTCTCTTTTTTCTCTCTGGAGATCCCACAGTTTGGGTTCCTATCTCACGTTAACTCCCTCAGATTTTCCTCAGGTCTTTCAGGCTGGGTCCTCACCCTAAGCACTGATTATGTAGCCCGTACTTGCCTGTACAGCCCCCACTCACTGGTGGTGGATGTGAGCGTCTGGACTACTTCTCTGCTGGCAGTTGCAGTTAGGTGTATATTCTGTGGGGTTTTTTTTTTCCTTCTCCCAGTTATGTCCCCACAGATCCACCTTTGAGAGGGTTTCCAGCTGTTTGGAAACTTCTCCTTCACGACTCTCTCCCCAGGATGGTTCTCCTTCCCTAACTTTTTGTTTCTCTTTTTGTCTTTTATATTTTGTCCTACCTCCTTTTGAAGAGAATGGGCTGCCCTTCTGGGTGCCTGATGTCCTCTGCCAGTGTTCAGAAGTTGTTTTGTGGAAGTTGCTCAGCACTCAAATGACCTTTTGATGAATTTGTGTGGGAGAAAGAGGTTTCTCCATCCTATTCCTCTGCCATCTTGGGACTGCCCCCAGAATCATTTTCTTAAAGTAAAATTTTAAATGTTTGTCATGTTCAGAGACCCTTAAGGTAACCAAGCAAGCAAAAACTAGTTAAGAAAAATGCCATTATTAATTTGACAAAGATTACCAGCTTGATTTTTTTGCTTATAAAATAGGGAATGATGTTTGCTTCCTTGTGGATTCTTTTTTAGGGTCTGAATCAAAATTTGTTTTGCTTTGTTTTGCACATGGAAAATTTTTTATCCTAAATTGCAGATGAATAAGTTCATTTGCCTACTAGCTCATTTTGTACATGAGCATAAGTACATATGTGTCCTGAAATTTGAGGGCTAAGTATGACTGAACTTTTAATATTTGTGTGTTTTCATACTGAAGAAGGAGGAGGAGAAAAAAAGGAGGAGATGGAAGAAGAGGAAATGTATACCAAGCTAATCTCCCCACAATGTATCCTTCAGTTTTGTAGTATTCAGCCTCCACTATGATACCCAATGATCTCTGCCTTCTGATACTCATGTCCTTGTGTAGTTTCCTCCCATATTGTTTCTGGGTTATTTCCCAGTGGCTCAGTGGTAGAGAAGTCATCTGCCAACACAGGGGGGATGGGTTCTATCCCTGGGTCGAGTCGGGAAGATCCCCTGGAGAAGGAAATGGCAAGCCACTCCAGTATTCTTGACTGTAAGGTCCCAAGGACAGAGGAGCCTGGTGGATTACAGTCTATGGAATCTCAAAAGTATCAGACATGACTTAGTGACTAAACAGCAACAACAACTGGGTAACCAATAAGTAGAATATGGCAGAAGGGATAAGATGGTGCTTCTCAGGTTAGGTCATAAAAGACACTACTGTTTCTGCCCTGCTTTCTCTGAGAGAGATGGGGGAAGCCAGCTTCAGTCTTGAGGGCACTTAGACAGTCCTATGAAGAAGCCCATGTGACAAGAAACAAAGATTTCCAGACAAAATTCCATGTGAGATAATCTTAGAAGTGGATGCTCAGACCCAGTCAACCCTTCAAATGTCTGTTACCCTGGATAACATAGTCACTGTAACCCTATGAGAGATCTCCCAAGAAGAACTACCCAACTAAGTTGCTTCCAGTTCCCCACCCCTTAGAAACTGTGTGATATAATAAATGCTCCTTGTTTAAAGCTGGATTTTGGGGTAATTAATTTTTTTGTGTGCAGCCATTTTCATTCACAGTTGCTGTGTACTATGTGTATGATGTAACTCTCAAGCCATCTGCCACTTGACCTTGTGATGCTCTAGTGTCTACAAAAGAGAAGGAGGCTTACCTTCACAAAATTAAGCATATTCATTTATTACTAGTAGTTAACATTCTTTGAAATTCTAAGGACAGAGATAATTAATAAATGCATTCTCTTTTGTATGATCTTACACAGAAAAAGTCAGTATTTTCCTATCAAAGAGAATACTTACATTGTTTGAAACTGAAGGCAAATATAGTATTGATTCTAATTTTTTGGATCAGTCACAAATTTAACCATATGAAGTCCCCAAATCTCTCTCTATATATATATATACATATTACATGTATATATATATATATATACATATTACATGTGTATATATATATACATATTACATGTATATATATATACACATATTACATGTATATATATATACATATTACATGTGTATATATATATATATATATACATATTACATGTATATATATATATGTAAATGGCAACCCACTCCAGTACTCTTGCCTGGAAAATCCCATGGATGGAGGAGCCTGGTAGGCTGCAGTCCATGGGGTCGCTAAGAGTCGACCACGACTGAGTAACTTCACTTTCACTTTTCACTTTCATGCATTGGAGAAGGAAATGGCAACCCACTCCAGTATTCTTGCCTGGAGAATCCCAGGGACAGAGGAGCCTAGTGGGCTGCCGTCTATGGGGTCGCACAGAGTCAGACACAACTGAAGTGACTTAGCAGCATATATATATACTTATTGGTTCTTGTTTTAGTCTTGTCTTTAATCATGTGATATCATAGGGAGAAAAAATCAGTTCAGTTCAGTTCAGTTCAGTCGCTCAGTTGTGTCTGACTCTTTGCGACCCCATGAATTGCAGCACACCAGGCCTCCCTGTTCATCACCATTTCCCGGAGTTCACTCAGACTCACGTCCATCGAGTCCATGATGCCATCCACCCATCTCATCCTCTGTTGTCCCCTTCTCCTCCTGCCCCCAATCCCTCTCAGCATCAAAGTTTTTTCCAGTGAGTCAACTCTTCGCATGAGGTGGCCAAAGTACTGGAGTTTCAGCTTTAGCATCATTCCTGCCAAAGAAATCCCAGCAAACAAAATACATTCCTCACATTTTGGTCTTAAAATTAGACTCAAATTAGTCATTTTTAATAAGTTCACTCTAAGAAATAGCTCTATTTTCCACACTATCTTAGTCCCTATTTTGAAAATAAAGAATACATGATACTAAACAATGACAAAGAGATTACAACCATTAGTTTTGCTTTCATAACCTTGGATTCCCAAACCAAAATACTTACTAGTATTTCTAAATTGATGTAGCTATTCTTACTAATATCTCTAAATACCTTTCCACTTTACAAAATAAATGGGAAAACTTTCTATAATTTTGATGACTTTCATGAATTGTCAAAACTAATTTGAGGTGGCACCAAGTATAATTCATATAAAAATGCAGTATTAATCTTGAAATAAGTAGTATGTTGCTGATGGATAGCCTTGAAATGTCTATAAAACAGTTTTGCAATACTGATGATATTGTTAAGAGGAAATGTAATCAAATCCATGCAGGTAAATCTTGACTTAAAAATTAAATTACTCCTAAATATTGCAAAATGTAAGGCCACATTTGACAAAAGTGGGAGATAAGAGGAATCTCCTACATGTCCTTCCCTTCCTTTATGATCTTTTATTTGAAAAGTCTCTGCCTACAAAACATAATTTTCATGGTGTCTCAGAATCTGATGCTCTCCAAAAAGAGATATCTTAATAACTTAAGTAGCATTAAGTTGGGCTCCCCTGGTGGCTCAGATGGTAAAGAATCTGCCTGCAGTACAGGAGACCCAGGTTCAATCCCTGAGTCAGGAAGATCCCCTGGAGAAGGAAATGGCTACCCACTCCAGTATTCTTGCCTGGAGAATTCCATGGACAGAGGAACCTGGTGGGTTAATGGTCCATGGGATCACAAAGAGTCAGACACAACTGAGCAACTAACACCTACCTTAAATAACCTATTCTTTATTCTCTTACAGTGAACAAATAAACTTTAAGGTGCACACTAGCTTCCTGATTGCTCCAAATTAAGAATACTTGGGGGAACCAAATACCCTTGTGGCCTCCTCACTCACTACAATTCATAGGCAGTTTCTTATGCTATCTAAACAAGTATGGGCCTATTAAAATGTGTTTGGCCAATTGTGTTTTCCAAGTTTGCAACATAAAATGATTATTTATTGGCATATTGATATTTTAGCCTCAAAGTGAGAGGAATATTTCTATGAGAATATATTAAGGTTTATGATAAATTTTTGCTGATGGAGCTATTAATACCAGTTTTTACACTAGGATGCAACTGGCTTATTAAATTTTTAAGGGGACTATCTAAAGAAATAAAAAAAGCCAGTAGATATGTGTATGTGTGTGTATTAGTTTGTGTGTGTACTTTCAGTAATTTCAACTTGTATTAAAATGGTTTGTTGAGTTATTAAATAAGTTCAACTCAATAAGTAAAGTTGTGTATGAGTACTATCAAATGTTGAAAAGCATAGAAAAATTGTAGTCTTGTAAAATTTTAAGAGCACAATAGTCAAACTGCTGAATTATTGTTAGAATATTTTATGAAGAAATATGGCTAAGATAAAAGCACACACTCAGATGTCATAAATCATAGCATTGGCACTCTTAAAAACCCTTAAAGACTTTACATTTTATTTGGAATGAAATCCAAACACATTTGGTGGCTCCCAAAATCCAACATGATGTGGCCCCACCTTGATCATCTGCCTCCTCTGATACCAATCTCTCTACGGTTCATTATTTTCTACACTTTTTTTTTTTTTTTTCTGTTTCTAGAAAACACCACGCACATTCTTTCCTCAGGGCACTTTACATTTGATGTTTTTAACAAGGTACAATTGTTGCCTTTATTTGCTCAATTTGCTGTCTCTAACAGGGCTTTGCCCAAAATTTCGACAGCAATCAGGTGGATACTACTCAAAACATGTTTTTAAAAAGAACAAATCTATAGGTTTTTCAACATCTATTGGAAGAATATCACATTTCTACCACACTTTTATTAGAGAATGCATAAGTGATCTGGAAGATTGCATAATAGAAAGCACTCAATCAGAAAAAGAGAATACATTTTTAAAAATAAGAACAGTATAAGATCTTTGGGATAACATCAAATGTACCCGCATTTACATTCTAGAGATTCCAGAAGGAGAGGAGAGAGAGTCAAAAAGTATTAAAGGAAACTTCCCAAGATTGAAGAAGGAAACAGATATCCAAGTACAGGAAGCACATAGGGTTTCAAAAAATAAACTCAAATAGACCCAAAACAATATATATCATATTAAAATAGCAAAAGTTAAAAAGAGAATTTCAAAGTCGGCAAGAGAAAAACAAACTCATATACAAGGAAACCCCCATAAGACTATCAACTGATTTTTCTTTTTTTTAGCAGAAACACTTGAAGCCAGAAGGGAGTGGTATTATGTGCTTAAAGTAATGAAAGGAGAAGACTTGCAACCTAGACACACTTTCCAGCAAGATTATCATTCAGAACTGAAGGAGACATAATGAAATTTTGTGACAAGCATGAGACAAGCAAACACTAAAAGAGTTCATCCATATTAAACCTACCCTAGGAAAGTTATGACCAACTTAGATAGCATATTCAAAAGCAGAGACATTACTTTGCCAACAAAAGTCCGTCTAGTCAAGGCTATGGTTTTTCCAGTAGTCATGTATGGATGTGAGAGTTGGGCTATGAAGAAAGCTGAGCGCCAAAGAATTGATGCTTTTGAATTGTGGTGTTGGAGAAGACTCCTGAGAGTCCCTTGGACTGCAAGGAGATCCAACCAGTCCATCCTAAAGGAGATCAGCCCTGGGTGTACTTTGGAAGAAATGATGCTAAAGCTAAAACTCCAGTACTTTGGCCTCCTCATGCGAAGAGTTGACTCATTGGAAAAGACTCTGATGCTGGGAAGGACTGGGGGCAGGAGGAGAAGGGGACGACCGAGGATGAGATGTCTGGATGGCATCACCGACTCAATGGGCGTGAGTCTGAGTGAACTCCGGGAGTTGATGATGGACAGGGAGGCCTGGCGTGCTGCAATTCATGGGGTCGCAGAGTTGGACACAGCTGAGTGACTAAACTGAACTGAACTGAAAAGAAATGTTGATAGGTCTTTAAGTAAAAAGGAAGTAAGAATATTTTGAAGCAGTATACAGGTTCATTAGGCAATTTTGATCCCAGAATTATAGACTACAATTTATATACTAACATTCTCATAATCTAATTGAGATACTGAACATTAATGAAAACTCAAGAGAAATTCAATATCACATTTCACAGGCAGAATCTGTATAGTGAATAGTACATCGTTGTTTTTGTTTTGTTTTGTTTTGTTTTGCTGAGTAAGAATTGGTTGAATTTACATTTGGCCTATTTCAACTGATTTTCCTTACTCTTCTGACTTACTGGAAACCATCCCATTCAACAAAAATAATTTCTGCAATTAAATCACTTGAAGAATTTCTGGAATGACTGGTAAGTTCTGAACTATCCTATGGCATTTTTTTCCCCAGTACATTAAACACTTTTAGTGGCATCTGTTTACATGACAAATAGAAAACCTTCCCTTCCCTGAAACTAATCACATTTTTTTACATTTATTTTTTCTAATTGGAGGAAATTTGCTTTACAATATTGTATTTGTTTCTGCTGTATAACAACATGAATCAGTCATAATTATACACATATCTCTTCCTTGTTGAGCCTCCCTCCCCTTACCAATCCCACACATCTAGGTCATCACTGAGCACCAGGGTGGGGGTCCCTGTGTTATACAGCAACTTCCCACCAGCTATCTGTTTTACACATGATACTGTATATATATCAATGCTCCTTTTCCACTCATCCCACCCTCTCCTTTCCCTACTATGGCCACATCTGTGTCTCCATTCCTTTCTTGCAAGTAAGTTCATCACTACCATTTTTGTAGATTTCATATATATGCATTAATATATGATATTTGCTTTTTTTCTCTCTGATTTACTTCACTCTGTATAATGGGCCTATGTTCATCCGCCTCATTATCACTGACTCAAAGTCATTCCTTTTTATCACTGAGCAATATTTAACTAAAATAAAAATTCTGAGATATCTTCAGTACAGATTGGGAGTAAGAAAGAGGTATCCAGGGAGTTTGGAATGGGTTTACTGGACCCCTATTCATGCAGTAGTGTGAATACAATTACAGCTATAATTATAGTGTAACTTACTTAACATAGTCTCTTAATCTACTTTAGCTAAAGTCATTTTCCCTCCTCGGGGACCATGTTAAATCTGTTCAGAGTAGTTATACCTTCAATATCTCTCTGTTTTCTCCCAGCATAAAGTCTAAAGGTCTACATTTAATTCAACTGTTCCCAAATGCGACACTTGCTGACATTAAATTATGACTATGCCCTCATTTCTTGCATGGTTAACAAGTAAACTTGAGTGAATTTTTGATAAATCCTTATGGTTTTTTGAATCATAACCAAATAGGTCAGCAAATTGGAATTTGATTTTCCTCTCATTAATTACTGTGCCTTTGAACTATTTGCAATGTTACTCATGTGTGTTCAAATCTATATTAAACACTAGCTAGGAGAGATTTACATGTCTTATTCATTTAACTGTTTTTTGTTTGTTTCTCAAAATGACTGGAGGCAGAGGCCAATCAAAAAGTTACTTGAAGGTCATCTATTTTAGTCCCCTTCTCTTCTGTTAAGTGTTTTAAATATCTGAGCAAATTAAACTTCTATTCAGTTAAAATATTTTCCCTTGGATGGTTCCCTTGATCTTCTCACCTTCCCTATCCCCACCAAAGCCTATTATTTTCTTCATTAGAATCCTAAACTTTGCTCCCTGAAATGGCTTTTGTTGTTGTTGTCTTTTTCAATCCAACTGAACTATTTTAATTTTGTCTAGACCACCTCTGTTACTTGGCCTCAACATCATACTTACCAGATGTGTTCTTTCTGGCTCCCAAAATCTACAAAACTAAAATTACTATAGTGTTTTGATATCGGGGTATATTATAAAAACACCACTTTAAAAAAAAAAAACCATATTACCCTTTCCCTGTTAAAGTAACTAAATGTGTGCATTTTTAAACTATAACACACCCAAATGAGTGTGAGAGACATAGGTATAGTGGATGCTGACACTAGTGCTTCTGCATTCCTCTGTGCCTTGTGTTTTGTTTTTTTTTTTTAAATAGTGGGTGGACACAAAATAATATTTCAGCTCAGTTCAGTATGTCCGACTCTTTGTGACCCCATGGATCACAGTATGCTAGGCCTCCCAGTCCATCACCAGTTCCCAGAGCTTGCTCAAACTCATATCCACTGAGTCAGTGATACCATCCAACCATCTCATCCTCTGTTATCCCCTTCTCCTCCTGCCTTCAATCTTTGCCAGCATCAGAGTCTTTTCAAATGAGTCCGTTCTTCACATCAGGAGGCCAAGGTATTGGAGTTTCAACATCAGTCCTTCCAATGAACACTCAGGACTGATTTCCTTTAGGAAGGACTGGTTGGATCTCCATGCAGTCCAAGGGACTCTCAAGAGTCTTCTCCAACACCACATTTCAAAAGCATTAATTCTTTGTTGCTCAGCTTTCTTCACAGTCCAACTCTCACATCCATACATGACCACTGGAAAAACCATAGCCTTGACTAGACGGACCTTTGTTGGCAAAGTAATGTCTCTGCTTTTTAATACGCTGTTTAGGTTGGTAATAACTTTTCTTCTAAGGAGTAAGCGTCTTTTAATTTCATGGCTGCAGTCACCATCTGCAGTGATTTTGGAGCCCCCAAAAATAAAGTCTGTCACTGTTTCCATTGTTTCCTCATCTATTTTCCATGAAGTGACGGGACCAGATGCCATGATCTTCATTTTCTGAATGTTGAGCTTTAAGCCAACTTTTTCACTCTCCTCTTTCACTTTCATCATGAGGTTCTTTAGTTCTTCACTTTCTGCATAAGGGGGGTGTCATCTGCATATCTGAGGTTATTGATATTTCTCCCTGCAATTTTGATTCCAGCTTGTGCTTCATCCAGCCCAGCATTTCTCTTGATGTACTCTGCATATAAGTTAAATAAGCAGGGTGACAATATATTGCCTTGAAGTACTTCTTTTCCCATTTGGAACCAGTCTGTTGTTCCATGTCCACTTCTAACTGTTGCTTCCTGATATAAATAATCAAAAGATATGAGAGTGATGCAACATCCATTCAAGCACCTGCTATCCACCTAGTGTGAGAAAGAAGCTGTGACATCCCTGTTTCCTGTCCCCATCCTTTCTTCTCCCTCTTCCAAGAAGTTGCTTTATCCTCAATTTGGTGGTTATCATTAAAGGCTTCTCTGGTGACTCAGGTGGGAAAGAGTCTTCCTGCCAAGAAGGAGACCTGGGTTCAATCCCTGGGTTGAGAAGATCTCTTGGAGAAGGGAATGGCTACCCACTCCAGTATTCTTGCCTGGAGAATTCCATGGACAGAGGAGCCTGTGGCCCATGGCGTCACAAAAAGTTGGACATGACTGAGTAACTTGCATTTTCTTTTCACTTACTTACAGGTCTCAAGTTTGCTGTTGCTTCTGTTGTTGTTTAACTTATAAAAAGAGTACAATAGTGGTGATCACTTAATAGAATTATTAATATAATGATTTAGTGGTTACAGGTGAAACACTTAGAATTTTACTTGGTAGAGAAATAAATAAACATAGCCATTGTGGTAATACTGATGGTAATGATGAATCAACTTCATATTGCCATACATACTGTTCCTTCTATTAACCTTTTTTTTTTTTTTTTTTAGCAAATTTTAGACATTTGAGTCCTTTGAGGAAAGATCAAAATGAAGAAGTCAATTATTTTTAAGGTGAAAAACTACTATACTATACTAAATGAAAGATTTCCTTAAGTATGCATATATATCTGGGGAAGAAGTCTCAGTATTCATGGAATTTGGGGGGAAAATGAATTCCTTATGAGTATCAGAATTTATGGGAAAAAATAAACTCCATGGAAAGTTTTCATTCATCACAATTTTTTTTTTTAACACACAGAACTTAAGAACCAATCTTTCTGTATAATTTAATATTTTGAATATGTGGGAACTATCCATGTGGTTGAGCCCTCATTGCATTTACTCGCTTTGTGTTTACCTGGGAAACAGTAATTTCAAGCGTGGGGCCTAAGCCTCATGAACTAGAAATTAAATACCCAAATCAAAGTGATCCAAGTAATCACAGAGATCAACTTATCTATTAATTTGACAAACCTAAAGAAGATTATTTCAAGGGAATATGAGTGTAAAACTATACAGAAGAAAAAGGCAATTGTAACAAATCTTTTGGTTGGAAAAAGTCTTTGCTTTTGGCACAAGTCAGAAAATAATGATAGAAGAAGCATCAAAATGTCATTTGCAATCAATTTCATCACCTCAGGATAAAAATCCCCACATCAACATACCTTGGAGGATACAGACTTTTTTAAAACTCAAAAAAAAAAAAATCTCAGTATAACATACACTCAGAAAACTGCACACTTCATAAGTATAAAACTCAATAAATTTTCAGTAGGTGAATGCATTCAAGTTACCATCCGTACAGATCAAGAAGCAGACATCCTCAGCATTGCATTGACTGCCTTTTAACACGTTTTTGATCATGTTTTCCTCACTGCACCAGAAGGTAGAAGTTAAAACATGTCTATACAGCTCAGATAAAGAAATAAGATTTAGTCAACTAATAACTTAGCTTACCACCTGATCAACTTGATCAATCATAACTGACTTTCTACTGATATAACCATGATGGTCTTTTACTAGGCCACTTATATTGACCAATCAAGTTCGATCAGATATACAGTGGTGATCAATTTTGATTGATTTATGTTCACTTGGGGTTGGCTGCTAAGAAGTAGAGCAGGCATAGCATATCATCCCTGCCACTGGTTTGATTATATGGTTTTGTATCTAGAATGAGGCCAAAATACTATTTGGTGTCTTGGCCAAAGGACAAATACTTCACTGCCATTTCTTGAGGTGTTTTATTTCTCTCATTTTTCCCTCTCTAAAAATAAAATTTTTTTAATGACAAAGTTACCTTTGAAAAATAACCTTGTTCTCTTTTTAATTAAATTTAAATATTAGAAAAATGTTTAGTAAGAAGACTAAAAAAAACTAAAAAGTCTATTTAGAATATATATTTTTTTCTCCTTAAATATGGCTTATGTTTTGTTGGCATGTGAAATCTTTTGAAAATCAACTTTGGGAATATCTTTCATGAATCCATGTTGAGTAGATGAAATATTTGGATGCTGCCTAGTAGACATTCTCCATCAGAAAAAGAGCTGGTTGAGAAGTGACGTTTGTGTAAATGAAAGGTTTATTTAAATTTCTATATATTCTAGCTCTGATTTCAAAAGCATGGGCAGTTCATTTGCCCTTGTTCAAGAAAAGAATAATGATTAACCCTTTTTGACTGAAAAGGTATTTCACATACCCTTTCAAAAAGGTAGTGTCCCTGAAAGTACAAAATATTTTTGTGCCTATTGAATTTTAAAGTGAGAGCAAAAGTAGAATCAAGAAAACAAAAGAAGAAACTTTTTTAAAGAGTATTATACTGGGTAGCTAAGAGTCGGACACGACTGAGCAACTTCACTTTGACTTTTCACTTTCATGCATTGGAGAAGGAAATGGCAACCCACTCCAGAGTTCTTGCCTCGAGAATCCCAGGAATGGTGGGGTCTGATGGCCTGCCATCTATGGGGTCGCACAGAGTCGGACACGACTGAAGCGACATAGCAGCAGCAGCAGCAGCAGGGAGACAGAAAGAGAGATCGAGAAAAAGAGACAGATAGAGAGAAATTTAAGGCCAGCTAAATGAAGGCATATTTTGTTCTCTCTCTCCAGCCATATTAAACAGACCATTTGTCTATTATTAAGCACAAGACATGCCCTTCACTGAGCAATTTGCTTCCCACGACAAACATTTTAAAAAATTCGACAATTAGTACAGCATTAAGATTTGTAGTGTGGTAATTTAATGCAAAGTTTTAAAAAGGATTAACTTCTTTAAATATTAACATATGGATATATGTAGATCTCTGTAATGTGACATGGCTATTATATAATATGTAAACATGTATGGTTTATGAAGGCCTTCATTCTTTATTTTTTATTTAGAAGTAACACATGTACTTGGTTTAACAAAAGTAAACACCCTCCAAATTTTGCCAATAAACAGTGAATCCAATCCCACCCTCGATCCCATGCCACTTCTCAGAAAGAATCACTATCAAAGCTTCAAGCATGCTTTTACAGAAACTTCTCAAATCATACAACACATATAGCTATAGTCAACATAGTGGGTGTAAGTCTCAGGGCACAGAATGACATATGTAAGAAACGTTGCTTTATTTCTTTCCTTGGAACCAACTAAATTTCAACTTCTTGCTTCCAGCTTGCTATGAAATTCAAATTAAGACATTCTTAAGTGCTAAGAAACCTCCCTCATCCCCCCACACACCATTTTGCCTTAATGATCTTTCAAAGAATCCCAGACACTGAAGAGACCTTTCTGGCAGTCATCAATCGCTTTTGGTTCCCACCAAGATAGTCATAAGTCTTCTCTGGTGACCCTAGTTGTAAAGAATCAGCCTGCCATTGCAAGAGACACAAGAGATACAGGTTCAGTCCCTGGGTTGGGAAGATCCCCTGGAGTAGGAAATGGCAAGCCACTCCAGTAGTCTTGCCTGGGAAATTCCACTAACGGAGGAGTCTGGCAGGCTACAGTCTCTGGGGTTGCAAAGAATCAGACGTCACCGAGCACACACGCAGCACAAGACAACCACTGACTGTTCCAGCTGGTATTGCCCTTTCATATCTGCTCTTTCCAATGTCTGTGCCATACTTCAGGGAACAAGGATATTTGATAAACCTAACAACATTTTTTTTCTGATAATTTTCCACCTCCCAAAGTCACTTTGAGGTCAGATTCGGGTTCCTAATAGTTACAGTATCCATAGACTTCTCTTCCTCCCCAGGAGTCTCTTATTTATAAAATTCAAACACATGTTATTAATATTACTAATCTTCCACTTTATTAAACATTTTAAGATCAGTGATAACTCTGAAAAAAGTATTATTCTGCAGCATATAATATACTAGTACTACTGATGATTTTCAGCCTACTTCCTAGAGAACACATTTTTTTTTTTCCTCTTCAAACAGGGGTCAAACCTGTGCCCCCTGCAATAGAAGCACAAAGTCTTAACTACTGGACCACCACGGAAGTCCCCCTAGGTTACATATATCTGATGTTTCACATTTTCCTTCTTTTTGAGAAACAATAGCATATAAACCCACATTCAATGCAAATATAACCATTATAGGGGAAAATTTATTTACTCATTTATAGCATCTGTATATAACTGAAATGATTTATTTTTTTTTAGTTTTATTGGTCTGGAAAATATAAGTACTCTTATCGATCAATGCCATTTGTGGTGATGCTCTGGCTATTTACCTTCACCCAGATACTGCCATTATTACTGTTCTGATCCCCTCTGGGGACAACTAATGAACAGTTTTTGGCATGTGCTCAAAAGCCTGAGATAAGCACCATTATAATTTATTTCTATCTAAATTACTCCAATTTGGGAAAGGATGCTGAATTGCACCAATTTCTTCTCCAACGAGTTCATTTTTGAATACTGGCTTATCTCTTGATGCAAGATATTAGGGGAACAGAAAATAAACACAGATACACACATATAAATTTCCCCAACCTTGTAGTTTGAATCAAACAATTGCCTTTTGTTTTTCTCATTGATTCAGTTAGTAATTTATACTATGCTCTACAATAAATGTCACTTGCATAATTTGAACATTCAACAATATTAATATCCCCTTTCTTAGAAACAAAAATGAACCAAAGAACCTTTTAACAGCTGTTTGAAGCATATTTTGTAATCAGATTGAGCATTTGTTCCTGTAAACAATGAAACGGTGAACGATTCTTTAAGCCTGCAGCTCCATCAGTATTTTACAATCTGATCACTTATATTGGAAGAAAGTAGGCAACATTACGAACTGATTTCCTGAAGAATTTATCTTAATATAAACTCTACCAAACATTCTACTTTCTCAACCTCTTTCCTTGTTAATTATTATTGTATTTAAAATCTATAATTTAAAATGATGGTAAATAAAACTGACATATGTCATTTAGAAAAAATAGCACCTTACAAGAAAAATAGCCAAATAGGCTTACTGTTTGCCGGCTATGAATGTAAATAAAAATATTAGGCTGAATTCATTCAGCATGAGAAATTGAGGGAAATGGTTAAACATTATTTACACACAGAAAAAAACAGAAACAAAAAACTATTTAACAAGCATCTACTCAAAAAGGGCAAGATGCAGTGGAGACACAGAAGCACAACACAAAAATTTCTTTTCAAACAACCTATCTTCTAGCTTGAGAAATAAGACCTATGAATATCAGTTACAGAATAATTTTTACATTAAAAATAATGAGATATAAATATCAAACATGTCTAAGATAAAGATGCACTTAAATGTCAAATTAATAGCATAAATAATAAATTCTAAAAACTTAGAAAAGAGTCAGGATGCTGGGAATTAGGATAATTAATGAAACTCTCAATAAACTTCTCAATCCTTCCCACCTTAGTGCTCAGTGACATTCAGTTCGGTTCAGTTCAGTCACTCAGTCATGTCCAACTCTTTGCCCCATGAATCGCAGCACACCAGGCCTCTCTGTCCATCACCATATCCCGGAGTTCACTCAAACTCATGTCCATCGAGTCGGTGATGCCATTCAGCCATCTCATCCTATGTCATCCCCTTCTCCTCCTTCCCCCAATCCCTCCCAGCATCAGAGTCTTTTCCAATGAGTCAACTCTTCCACATGAGGTGGCCAAAGTACTGGAGTTTCAGCTTTAACATCATTTCTTCCAAAGAACACCCAGGACTGATCTCCTTTAGAATGGACTGGTTGGATCTCCTTGCAGTCCAAGGGACTCTCAAGAGTCTTCTCCAACACCATAGTGACATTAACAGCATGAAATTGTGCATGTTGGGATTTTTTACACCACAAAAATTGGCAGCTTCTACAAATTGGGACTTTTTTCCCTCAGAAAAAAAGTTGATGAACATTTGATATGTAAGGAATTGTACCAATTCTAATTCATTTAATTTCTACCTTAAAACAATTTTTGCAGATGAAGAAACTGAGGCCAAGAAGCTGAAATGACTTGAGAAAGTCACACTCAAGTGACAGAATCTGATCTTCAGATGTGGGCCTAAGAACTCTTCCCAATTAGAATTGCTCCCATATTAACAAAATTCTTTTTTTACTGATGACTTATCCTCTGATAATTTTACTCCTTATCCTCAGATCATTTTACTGATGCATTTCCCTGGTAGCTCAGTTGGTGAAGAATTTGCCTGCAATGCAGGAAACTCCAGTTTGATTCCTGGGTTGTGAAGATCCCCTAGAGAAGGAATAGGCTATCTACTCCAGTATTTCTGGCTTCCCTCATGGCTCAGCTGGTAAAGAATCTGCCTGCAATATGGGAGACCTGGTTCAATCCCTGGGTTGAGAATATCCCCTGGAGAAGGGAACAGCTACCCACTTTAGTATTCTGGCTTGAAGAGTTCCATAGACTATATCATCCATGGGGTCACAAAGAGTCAGACAGGACAGAGAGTTTCACTTTCATTTTTATCCTCTGAACAAGGACGAGTTGTTTGAATCTTGAATGGCCAGTGTATTAAGAGGCTAAGTCCAAAAACGAGCTTCCCAGGTTGTGCTAGTGGTAAAGAATCCTCTTGCCAATGCAAGATACACAAGAGACTCAACTTCGATCCCTGGGTCAAGAGGACCCCCTGGAGTAGGAAAATGGCATCCCACTCTAGTATTCTTGTCTGGAAAATTCCATGGACAGAGGAGCCTAATGGGCTACAATGTATGGAGCCACAAAGACTGTGATACAATTGAACACAAGTCCAGTAAAGAACATTAACAATGGAAAAAAACTCGGTGAAATCTGCTAAGTTTTACACAACAAATACCCCAAGATACAGTGATTTACCATTTTATGTTTTTCACAGTTTTGTCGGTGAGGAATTTGGAAGGATGAAGCTGGGGACTTCTCATGCAGATCGCTCAGATGATTGTAGTCAGATTTTAGCTTGGGCTGAGGTTATGTGGAATCTTGACTTGGGTAGCCTCTCAGACTGCCTGCTGAGGGCCAGCTATCAATGTGTATTGAAAATTCTGTTTGGCTTCTTCAGAGCGGAAGTTTCAGACTAGTCAGACTTTGTACATGGCAGTTCAATATCCCATCAACAAGCTTTGCAGTGAAAGAGGCAGAAGCCTTTCCTGGTGTCCGCTTGAAAGTTCCATAGTGCCCTCTCTACTGTGTTCCTTAGTGGTTGAAGCTATTATAAGCTCATCCAGATTCTAGGAACGAGGACATTGATGTCACCTCCCTATCAGAGATGTCTCAAAGAACTTTATGGCCATTTTTGTAAACCTGACCAATACTCTCATAAATGAAACCTTGGCTTCTACAATATGTTATTCTAACTCCCCCTCCCCACCCTCTTGCTATCAACAAAGAAAAAGGATAACTAAGATTCCTAAATCTAAACGCAACAAACGAAAACTCTGGGTGTGACTTTCTTTCCTCATCCTCTCTTGTCCTTTATGAACTGTTTTGACAATCTTAAACGATATTTAAGGAAGGGATTCAATGAAGCGTAAGATACCATTCTTGATCTTAAGAAGGCATATAGTTGGGGAGACAAAATACTCACTCAGGCATTCATTCTTTCAACTGGGATTCAGTTGTTGAACACCTCCCCTGAGTCAAGTTTAGCACCAGGCACATGGAAAACAAAGAAAACCAGATATTGTCATTGACCTTAATAAGCTCACAAACTAATGGAACACAAACTACACACATGTATGAGGCAATCAAACATTTGATATATAGAGCTATGAATAAAATTCTGTAGGGTCCCAGACAAGAAATTCATGCAGTCTTGAGAGTATGGAGTATGTAGATTTTCAAAGTTGACATTGGAAAACAAAAGTATGGATAATTAAGAAGTGGATCCCAAGATGTCTGTGCCAGTGTTTCCATATTTGTATTTAACATGCACATTGAGAAAAGCATGGGCATCATACACAATGTTCCAGTTTCATTTATCTGATTTAAGAGAAGATGTAACTTTATAATTTCTGTATTCCCTCCAATTACCCAACTTTTTATTGATCTTATGACTGTTTCCTAGACAGAGGAAAAGTAGAAAAGGACTCTAAAAATGTTTCTAGAACCAAGACGGAATATAAATATATATCTGAAAAAGAGCAGTGTCTAAAAAGATGAATACCACATTTAAGAAACTTTAAGAAAACTACTAAGGAAAAGTGGATATTAACAAATTAGAAGGCATGATTATTTATGAGTGAATCACAATGTGTTTATATGCAGAATTAAAGAATCACTGTTTACTTCCAACATGATTACTAGGATCTAAATAAAATGGATCCAGTGCTTTCTAAGAACATGCTAGATCACCTTCTTACTAAGATGTTGCTGTTGCTCAGTTGTTCAGTCGAGTCTGACTCTTTGCGACCCCATGGACTGCAGCACATTAGTCTTCCCTATCCTTCACCATTTCTGGGAGCTTACTCAAACTCATGTTCATTGAGTTGGTGATGCCATACAACCATCTGGTCCTCTTGCATCCTCTTTTCTTCCTGCCTTCAATCTTTCCCAGCATAGAGTTCTTTACTAATGACTCAGCTTTTTCCAACAGGCGGCCAAAACTATAGTTGCAACTTCAGCATCACATCTTCTAATGAATATTCAGGATTGATTTTCTTTATAATTGACTGGCTTGATCTTGCAGTCCAGGGACTCTCAAGAGTCTTCTCCAACACCAAAGTTCAAAACCATCAGTTCTTCAACACTCAGCCTTCCTTATGGTCCAAATCTCACATCCATACTACTGGAAAAACCAAAGCTTTGACTAGATGATATTTTGATGGAGAAGTAATGTCTCCGCTTTTTAATATACTGCTTAGGTTTGCAATAGCTTTTCTTCCAAGCAGGAAGCATCTTTTAATTTCATGGCTGCAGTCACCATCAGCGTGATTTCGGAGCCCCAGAAAATAAAGATTGTCACTGTTTCTACTATTTTTCTATCTATTTGCCATGAACTGATGGGAACAATGCTGTAATTTCATTTTTGAAAGTTGAGTTTTGAGCCAGCTTTTTCACTCTCTTCTTTCAAATTCATCAAGAGGCTCTTCAGTTCTTCCTCACTTTCTGTCATAAGGGTGGTGTCATCTGCATATCTGAGGTTATTGATATTTCTCCTGGCAATCTTGATTCCAGATTGTGCTTCATTCAGTCTAGCATTTCACATGATGTACTCTGTATTTAATCACATGATTAACTAAGCAGGGTGACAATACACAGCCTTGATGTACTGCTTTCCCAATTTGGAACCAGTCTGTTCCATGTCTGGTTCTAACTGTTGCTTCTTGACCCTCATACAGATTTCTCAGGAGGCAAGTAAGATGGTCTGGTATTCCTATCTCATTAAGAATTGTCCACTGTTTGATGTGATACCCACAGTCAAAGTCTTTAGTGTAGTCAATGAAGCAGAATATCTAGATATTTTTCTGGAATTCTTTTGCTTTTTCTATGATCCAATGGATGTTGGCAATTTGATCTCTGGTTCCTCTGCCTTTTCTAAAACCAGCTTGAAAATCTGAAAGCTCTCAGTTAATGTACTGTTAGAGCCTAACTTGAAGAATTTTGAGCATATTTTGCTAGTGTGAGAAATGAGTGCAATTGTGTGGTAGTTTGAACATTTTTTGGCATTGCCTTTCTTTGGGACTGGAATGAAAACTGACCTTTTCCAGTCCTGTGGCCACTGTTGAGTTTTCCAAATTTGCTGACGTATTGAGTGCAGCACTTTCACAAAATCATCTTTTAGGATTTGAGATAGCTAAGCTGGAATTCCATCACCTCCACTAGTTTTTTTTTGTCTTAGTGATGCTTCCTAAGACCCACTTGACTTAACACTCCAGGATGTCTGGCTCTAGGAGAGTGATCACACCATCATGGTTATCTGGATCATTAAGATATTTTTGTATAGTTTTCCTATGTATTCTTGGCACCTCTTCTTAATATCTTCTGCTTCTGTTAGGTCCATACCATTTCTGTCCTTTATTGAGCTCATTTTTGCATGAAATATTCCCTTGGTATCTCTAGTTTTCTTGAAGAGATCTCCAGTCTTTTCCATTCTGTTGTTTTTCTCTATTTCTTTGCATTGATCACTGAGGGATGCTTCCTTGTATCGCCTTGCTATTTTTTGGAACTCTGCATTCAAATGGGTATATCTTTCATTTTCTCCTTTGCATTTCACTTCTCTTCTTTTCTCAGCTATTGGTAAGGCTTCCTCAGACAACCATTTTGCCTTTTTACATTTCTTTTTCTTGCGGATGGTTTTTCCACTGCCTCCTGGACAATGTTAGGAACCTCTGTCCATAGTTCATCAGGTAGTCTGTCTATTAGTTCTAAGCTCTTGAATCTATTTCTCACTTCTGCTGTATAATCGTAAGGGATTTGATTTGGGTCATATCTGAGTGGTCTAGTGGCTTTCCCTACTTTCTTCAATTTCAGTCTGAATTTTGCAATAAGAATTTCATAATCTGAGCCACAGTCAGTTCCTGGTCTTTTTTTTTTTTTTTTTTGCTGACTGTGTAGTTTCTCCATCTTTGGCTGCAAAGAATATAATCAATCTGATTTCAGTATTGATCATCTGGTGATCTCCATGTGTAGAGTCTTTTCTTGTATTGTTGGAAGAGGGTGTTTGCTATGACTAGTGTGTTCTCTTGGCAAAACTCACACTTGGCCCTTCTTTATTTTGTACTCTAAGGTCAACCTTGCCTGTTACTCTAGGTATCTCTTGCCTTCCTACCTCTTCATTCCAGTCCCCTATGATGAAATGGGCATCTTGTTTTTGTGTTAGTTCTAAAAGTTCTTGTTGGTCTTCATGGAGCTATGCAACTTAAGCTTCTTCAGTATTAGTGGTTGTGGCATAGACTTGGATTAGTGTGATTACAGAATGGTTGGCCTTGTAAACAAACAGAGATCATTCTTTCATTTTTGAGACTGCACCAAAGTACTGCATTTCAGACTCCCTAAAAAAGGTTTTTGATGATTATGATATAGTCTCAAACTATAATAATATGACAAGTAGTTAATGTAGAGTTTTAACACAAATGTGTCAATTTATTGAGATTCATCCATCTTTGAGGCTACTAGGGTTAAGTTAATAAAATATGTGAGAAAAATCACAGGGACTTTGTGCAAAACCTACATAATGTGACTTGATAATTAGGAGTGTTTGACTAGTGTGGCCCTTTTGTTCTTGCAATTTGCTTCTTTGTAGGTCTTACAGTTTTACTTCATAACAGATCCTCAATATGCAGAAATATCAACTTACTGAATCATCAAACCTCAGAACTGATTTAGAAATCCTTACAACTCACTTTAGAGAAATGTTCATTTTTTTCTAACATGGATTCCAGTAAGCACGACCCCTCCCTCCATTAAGTCTTTCACATCGAATCACTAAATCTGATTCTCTTTCCCCAGTGGACCCCAGGTCAATCTGTTTATTTCTAAGTCTTGGGAGTGTCCAAAAAGTGGTAGGAAACAGAGTTTCAGCCACTAGAGTGGTTTGCACTTACCCAACTGTAGAGCAGTGGGAAGAGGTAATGTTAGAGTTAAGTGATTTTCAATCCAATAGCCTCTATAGCTAAGTTGCTGTTAGTTCTGCATCATACAATTCTGTTACTGCCCTAACTTCTAGAGAAAGCTGTAATAACCCCCAGAATAAGCTACATGGTGCTATAGTAACAGTTCCTGACTTTGGGATTCTTCGAACAATAAAATATATCTCTCAATCTTGCTCTATTGGTTTCTTAGCCTGGCAGCAACTCTGCCCCATCTCACGCTCATTCAGGGACTCAAGACGAAAGAACATCTGCATCTATGAATTTCACTGTGGTACAGAGGCAGGCACATGACTTACCACATACTCTCACCAAACCTTCTGCCCAAAAGGAAACACCTTACTCCTACTCAACTTCTGCATTACATTACAGTGACTGAAGCAAGTTACATGGCATGAGAGATTTGGAATCCCACCAGCACAAGTGAAATACTGGTAACATCCCTAGAGATTGCCACACCATATACATCTACAATTAGTAAGGAAAGACTTCTTAACCCTAAGAGTAAAAATTTCAGCTAGCTTTGCATGCTAAAAAATTATCTGTAATTAATGTAAGGAGCTCAAACCCCATGCTCTGTGACAACCTGGAGGGATAAGATGGGGTGGGCGGGGTGGGAGGGGGTAGCAGGGCGTTCTAGAGGGAGGGGATATGTGTATACCTAACTCTGATTCATATTTATGTATGGCAGAAACCAACACAATACTGTGAAACAATTATCCTCCAGTCTATGTTCCATACAGGATACAGGATGCTTGGGGCTAGTGCACGGGGATGATCCAGAGAGATGATACGAGGTGGGAGGTGGGAGAGGGGTTCAGGATTGGGAACTCATGTACACCGTGGCTGATTCATGTCAATGTATGGCAAAACCAATACAGCATTGTAAAGCAAAATAAAGTAAAAATAAAAATTAAAAAAAAATTTTAAATCATCTGTAATTAAATGTAATTGTCTTGTGTCTTATGTATGAGTTTGTCTCTGAGTGAGATAGCACCAATACTTACTATAAAATAGGTTTAAGATAGTATTTTTAAAAATCATAAAGATACTACATAAAAATATTACATAAGATACATATAAATACTACATAAGATACATAACAATACTACAAAGATAGTATTTTTTAAAATCTATTTCTGCTTTATTGACTATGCCAAAGCCTTTGACTGTGTGGATCACAGTAAACTGTGGAAAATTCTTCAAGAGATGGGAATACCAGACCAGCTGACATACCTCTTGAGAAACCTGTATGCAGGTCAGAAAGCAACAGTTAGAACTGGACACAGAACAACAGACTGGTTCCAAATAGGAAAAGGAGTACATCAAGGCTGCATATTATCACCCTGCTTATTTAACTTCAATGCAGAGTACATCATGAGAAACTCTGGACTGGAAGAAGCACAAGCTGGAATCAAGATTGCCAAGACAAATATCAATAACCTCAGATATGCAGATGACACCACCCTTATGGCAGAAAGTGAAGAAGAACTAAAGAGCCTCTTGAGGAAAGTGAAAGAGGAGAGTGAAAAAGTTGGCTTAAAGCTCAACATTCAGAAAACGAAGATCATGGCATCCAGTTCCATCATTGCATGGGAAATAGATGGGAAAACAGTGGAAAGTGGCTGACTTTATTTTGGGGGGCTCCAAAATCACTGCAGATGGTGACTGCAGCCATGAAATTAAAGGACTCTTACTCCTTGGAAGGAAAGTTATGACCGACCTAGACACCGTATTAAAAAGCAGAGGCATTACTTTGCCAACAAAGGTCCGTCTCGTCAAGGCTATGGTTTTTCTAGTAGTCATGTATGGACGTGAGAGTTGGAATATAAGGAAAGCTGAGCACAGAAGAAATGATGCTTTTGAACTGTGGTGTTGGAGAAGACTCTTGAGAGTCCCTTGGACTGCAAGGAGATTCAACCAATCCATCCTAAAGGAGATCAGTCCTGGGTGTTCATTGGAAAGACTGATGTTGAAGCTGAAACTCCAATATTTGGACACCTGATGCAAAGAGCTGACTCATTTGAAAAGACCATGATTTGGGAAAAGATTGAAGGCAGGAAGAGAAGGGGATGACAGAGGATGAGATGGTTAGATGGCATCACCGACTCAATGAACATGAAGTGAAGTGAAGTGAAGTCGCTCAGTCGTGTCCGACTCTTTGCGATCCCATGGACTGTAGCCTACCAGGCTCCTCCGTGGGATTTTCCAGATAAGAGTACTGGATCGGGTTGCCATTTTCTTCTCCAGGGGAAATTCCCGACCCAGGGATCGAACCCAGGTCTCCCGCATAGTAGGCAGACGCTTTACCGTCTGAGCCACCAGAGGTTTGAGTAAACTCTGGGAGTTGGTGATTGACAGGGAGGCCTGGCGTGCTGCAGTTCATGGGGTCACAAAGAGTTGGACACGACTGAGTGACTGAACTGAACTTAAGATAGTATTTTTAAAAATCAGGAACATGACTATTTCATCAGTGAAGTATGCCTAAAATGTATCTATGGGAGAAATCTTACCGTCATTCATTTTACATGCTTCAATTTATCTCTGAGACTCTCTTGACAGTTACTTAACCTGAGGTGATACCCAGCCCATCACAAACAGATCTTGCCTGGGAGCTTCCTAAGCTAATTTCTGCCTGGGGGCTCTGTGGTTTAATCATCTCTCTTTCTGTCATTTGAGTTCCTGTTAGTGTTATACTTCCTGGGGTATTGTAGAATAGTCACACTGAGCTGGCCTACCCTGAGTTATTTAAAATTTTTCCCCTCCTATCTAAGAAACTGCTGGGGAAGGTCAACCTAATCTCCACCTCTTCTCAACAGGACAGATTCTCTACAAATTGAGATTTGTAAGCTTCAGTGGATCATGTTCTTCATTTCTTCCTAAGGAAAATGCATTCCCTTTACAAAGAAGGAGAAAAGGAAAGATATATCCATCAGAATGCAGAGCTGCAAAGAATAGCAAGAAAAGATAAGAAAGCCTTCCTAAGTGATCAATGCAAAGAAATAGTGGAAAACAATAGAATGGGAAAGACTAGAAATCTCTTCCAGAAAACCAGAGATACCAAGGGAACTTTTCATGGAAGTTGGACACAATAAAGGACAGAAATGGTATGGACCTACGAGAAGGTCCAATATTAAGAAGAGGTGGCAAGAATACATAGAAGAACTATTAAAAAAGATCTTCATGACCCAGATAATCACAATGGTGTGTTTACTCACCTAGAGCCAGACATCCTGGAATGTGAAGTCAAGTGGGCCTTAGGAAGAATTGGCATGAACAAAGCTAGTGGAGGTAACAAAATTCCAGCTGAGCTATTTCAAATCCTAAAAGATGATGCTGTGAAAGTGCAGCACTCAATATGCCAGCAAATTTGGAAAACTCAGCAGTGGCCCCAGGAATGGAAAGGGTCAGTTTTCATTCCAGTCCCAAAGAAAAGCAATGCCAAAAACTGTTCACACTACCACACAATTGCAATCATCTCACATGCTAGAAAATTATTGCTCAAAATTCTCCAAACAAGGCTTCAACAGCACATGAACTGGAAACTTTCAGATATTCAAACTGGATTTGGAAAAGGCAGAGGAACCAGAGATCAAATTGCCAACATCTGTTGGATCATAGAAAAAGCTAGAGAGTTCCAGCAAAACATCCAGATCTTCTGCTTCATTGACTACGCTAAAGCCTTTGACTGTGTGGATCACACCAAATAGTGGAAAAATCTTAAAGAGGTGGAAATTCCACACCAACTTATTTGCCTTCTGAGAAATCTATATGCAGATCAAAAAGCAACAGTTAGAACTGGACATGAAACAATGGACTGGTTCCAAATTGAGAAAAGAGTACATCAAGGCTGTGTATTGTCACCCTGCTTATTTATTTTACATGCAGAGTACATCATGTGAAATGCTGGGCTGGGTGAAGCACAAGCTGGAATCAAGATTTCCAAGAGACATATCAATAACTTCAGATATGCAGATGACACCACTCATGACAGAACATGAGGAGGAACTGAAGAGCCTTTTGATGAAAGTTAAAGAGGAGAGTGAAGAAGCTGCCTTAAAACTTCACATTCAAAAAGGGAAGATCATGGCAACTGGTCCCATCTCTTCATGGCAAATAGATGGGGAAATGATAGAAACAGTGACAGATTTATTTTCTGGGGCTCCAAAATCACTGCAGCTGGTGACTGCAGCCATAAAATTAAAAGACAGTAGCTCCTTGAAAGAAAAGATATGACCAACCTAGATAGCATATTAGAAAACAGAGACATTATTTTGCAGACAAAAGCCCATCTAGTCAAAGCTTTGGTTTTTCCAGTAGGATGGACCATAAGGAAGGTTGAGCATTGAAGAACTGATGGTTTTGAAATTTGGTGTTGGAGAAGACTCTTGAGTCCCTTGGACTAAAAGGAGATCAAACCAGTCAATTATAGAGGAAATCAATCCTGAATATTTATTGGAAGGACTGATGCTGAAGCTGAAGCTCCAGTACTTTGGTCACCTGATGGGAAGGACTGACTTGGAAAGTTTAAAGTCAAGAAGTGAAGGGGACGACGCAGGATGAGATGGTTGGATGGTATCACTGACTGGATGTGCCTTAGTTTGAGAAAGTTCTGGGAGTTGGTGATGGAGAGCAAAGTCTGGCTTGCTCCAGTTCATGGAGTCTCAAAGAGCTGGACACAACTTAGTGACTTACCAACAAGACGTTACTGCTGACCGTGTAAGAGCAGAGTAGAATGGTATCTGTGGTGAAGGAAAAATAGAAGCATAGTTCCAAGAAGATTGAGTTTCCTGATTCCAGTCTTCAAACGTCTTCCTTTTTGCCCTATTTAGCCACAGATTTTTTTCTAGTCTTGTTTTTTGTTTATCTAGTTGTTAATCTAGTTGCTGTTTGAGTGACAAAGTCACATTTAGAAACATATTACATGATACCACTAATTCCAACAAAAAGTGTCATATTTCACTAATGACAGAAATATGGATGATGCACTTTTTCAGCTTAAATGCTATTTGTTAATATAATTATATAATTTGAAACTATAATTATCCTTACTACTTTATATGTGCACAATAGTTTCAGATATATTTCTTTCAGAGAATTATTTTTTCGTTGACAGTTTCTCTTCCAACATTTAACTTTCTGTGACTATTAGGTGTATTTACTTAGCTAATGCTTTTTGACACAAAGAATAGACCCACTTATTTTTAAAGCTGAGAAACTTAGTCCAGTTCACTTTTTATTTTAACAGTGACAATATTAAGGTTCTGAAAGGTTTTTTTACACTAAGGGAAGAGAAATTTCTGAGAAGTCTTTGTCAACTAAAAGCATTCAATAGGCAATATAAAGGAAAAACAATGGCATTATATAATACTAATCACTTCCTAATTTATGTTTAAAAATTTGTGTCTGTGACTTTTTAAAATATACATAGAATAAAGTATAGATTAAATGGATTGGTTTTAAATTAACATGTGTAATATGATCATTTTGTCAGGGCTGCCTAGAGTCTGTGTTAAGAAAGATTCTGAGATTTTACAATAGGATTCTGTGATTGATTAGTTATGACTTCCCTGGTTCAAGGAATGAGAGAAACAGGACACAAACCCTTCTTTGTCCAACCTGAAGTAATTCAAAATAAAAACAACCAGCAGACATTGAATATGAATACTATAGCTTATTTTTGTTCATGACTATAAAGACTAATGGCAGAAAGTGAAGAGGAACTAAAAAGCCTCTTGATGAAAGTGAAAGAGGAGAGTGAAAAGGTTGGCTTAAAGCTCAACATTCAGAAAACGAAGACCATGGCATCTGGTCCCATCACTTCATGGCAAATAGATGGGGAAACAGTGTCAGATTTTATTTTGGGGGGCTCCAAAATCACTGCAGATGGTGACTGCAGCCATGAAATTAAAAGATGCTTACTCCTTGAAAGGAAAGTTATGACCAACTTATATAGCATATTGAAAAACAGAGACATTACTTTGCCAACAAAGGTCTGTCCAGTCAAGGCTATGGTTTTTCCAGTGGTCGTGGATGGATATAAGAGTTGGACTGTGAAGAAAGCTGAGCACCGAAGAATTGATGCTTTTGAACTGTGGTGTTGGAGAAGACTCTTGAGAATCCCTTGGACTGCAAGGAGGTCCAGCCAGTCCATCCTAAAGGAGATCAGTCCTGGGTGTTCTTTGGAAGTACTCATGCTAAAGCTGAAACTCCAGTACTTTGGCCACCTCATGCAAAGAGTTGACTCATTGGAAAAGACTCTGATGCTGGGAGGGATTGGGGGCAGGAGGAGAAGGGGACGACAGAGGATGAGATGGCTGGATGGCATCACCGATTGAATGGACATGAGTTTGAGTGAACTCCAGGAATTGGTGATGGACAGGGAGGCCTGGCTTGCTGCGATTTATGGGGTCACAAAGAGTCAGACATGACTGAGCAACTAAACTGAACTGAACTGAAACGAAACTGAACATGTTGATTTTCTTTGTGTGTTCCATTTTCCTGCAAATATGGTGGGTAGTTTGTTTCAAAGGAGTTTTAAAGGTGTTTTTGAAATTCAGAACAGGAGAAATAATATGTATTGGTAGCCACTTTGCATAGGTTAGAAAAGAGAAGTATAATGGAAATAACTGTTATCTAATGATTTCCTTCAATCTTTGGGATCTGCCAAAGAAGAACAATTCTAAGAGTGTTTCTGAGAGCAGCTAATCAGAAAATACCCCCCATACAAATTATTTTTGGAAGATCTGTATGAAAAGTTGTATACCAAATAAAAAGGACATTGCAATTTACAGTGAGGGAAATCTTAAGGGATGGTCTTTGATGATAGCTCTGAAGTGTGGCTATTTTTTTTTTTTTCTAGTCTGTAAGTAGTGAGGAGACTGAAAATTATTACAGAGGAAACAAAGAGAATTTACAAAGCATATGTTATAAAATTGCCCTGGATGTAGAGACAGTGAAAAGGTAATGAATTCTTGACAATCAAGGACACACAAGTTAACAAAGAACCCAATCAAAAATATCATAGAATGTACTGTAGGCAATTTTTACCAGAAAAATGTTCTTATACCATGAAAAAAGTATTTTAGATATACTCATATTTACTTTACTTTTTCAGGGTACATGGAAATTTTTCCAGGAATGAACATTAGATTTCCAAAAAAAGTTTTCTAAGGTTGGTGGTCAAGACAAAAGATAATTTTAAAAGACCTAGACAAGGCAAACTATGCAGGGAAATTATAATTCTGTTTTGTTTGTTTCTTAATCTATAGAATCAAAAGTAAAAATAGCATCTTTACACATGTGTTTATTTTTTCTAAAACTGACTCCCTAGAAGACTTAAAAAGAACAGGAACACAAAATTTTTAATATAAATGTATTTATTTTAATTGAAGGCTAATTACTTTACAATATTGTAGTGGTTTTGCCATACATGGACATGAATCTGCCACAGGTGTACATGTGTTCCCCATCCTGAACCCCTCTCCCACCTCCCTCCCCATCTCATCCCTCTGGGAAAATTTTTGAAAAACAAAAACCATTTACCATTAATTCCACCTTAGAGGTTAGTAAAGATGGTACACTCAAAAAAAGTCAAAAACAGGACAGAATTAAAAATCGGAGAACAAAGAAGAAATGTTGGAGAATTCAAACTATGCTAAAACAAATTAGTATAATAGTTGAATGGCAAAACGTAGGAAATATCCCATAAAGTAGAACAATCCATGAAAGATCAATAAAAAAAGGAAAGAAAAAGCTAATGAAATACAGGATAGGAGGGTAGGGGAATCAGCCCTGGCAATTCACTATTTGTGGACACCCAGCAAAGAATAATAGAGGTAAGAGAATAAATCATCAGAGAGCTAATAAAAGGTCATTTCCCAAGATTCATGGGCCCATTCAGTGAGTTTTCAACACAGTGGAAGAAAAAGGACTTGTGTTAGTGTCCAGCATCATGAAATTTCTTCAAAGAACAGATTCTGAAAACTTCCATAAAAATATGATATTAAGGGAAACAGAACTTAGAATGCTTTCAGGTTTATCATGGCAATACGGGAAGCTGAGAGACACAAGACTAGAATCTTCCAAATTCCTATGGACTTATTTCTCCCAACTGTCCCAGTATCTATTGCTGCATGACAAACCATCCCCAAGCCCCAAGTTATGTGCTTTGCTCACAAACCTACAATTTGGATAAGACTTGGCAGGAATGACTTGGTTGCTTCTTGGGATAGCTTGAAAGAACAGGAGGATGTGGTTCCAAATGACCTCACCAACATGGCTGGTGAGTTGGTGCTGATTAGATTCCTCTCCATGTGGGAGACTCCACCAGATGGTCTGGTCTTCCTCATAGGATGCTGGCTGGGTTCCAAAAGCCAAGTGTACCAAGGGAAGACAAAACAAAAAATCAAGTGAAACCTTTGTAACTGGTGTGTCCTAGCCTTGAAGGTCACAGAATTACTACCTTCATAGCTATAATAAGTCCATCCAGATTCAAGGACAGAGAACAGTGACCACTATGAGAGGAATGTCAGAGTCATATACTAAGAGTTTGTGAGATGGAATAGTTTATTTATTTGGGGAAATACAGTCTGCCGCATCAACCTAAAATTTCAAAGACAGTGTTCATTAAATGCAAGGGTTGAATGAAAACAGTTTTCAGACATGTTGGAGTCAATTTGCCTTCCATGTACTCTTTCTCAGGAAGCTATAGAAAAATTCTTACCCAAGACATGATAGTAACCAACCAAGACACTAATTAAAATCCAAGAAAGCAGGGACCTGACTCCACAGAGAGATAAAGAGCTCCCATGATGGTGAAGCATGGCCTCAGAATGTCAGCTGTGTGTCACCCAGAAAGACCAACCATCTGAGATCAGAGCAAGGCAGGAGATTCTGGAGGTGATGACTACAAATATATAAAATTTTATAATGCAATGGGCTTGATTGTATTAAGGTAAGTTTAATCAATTAAGAGTCCTAAATGCAGTACTTGGATGCAATCTCATAAACAACAGAATGATCTCTGTTCGTCTCCAAGGCAAACCATTCAATATCATGGTAATCCAAGTCTATGCCCCAACCAATAACGCTGAAGAAGCTGAAGTTGAACAGTTCTATGAAGACCTACAAGACCTTCTAGAACTGACACCCAAAAAAGATGTCTTTTCATTATAGGGGACTGGAATGCAAAAGCAGGAAGTCAAGAAACACCCGGAGTAACCGGCAAATTTGGCCATGGAATACAGAATGAATCAGGGCAAAGGCTAATAAAGTTCTGTCACGAGAACGCACTGGTCATAGCAAACACCTTCTTCCAACAACGCAAGAGAAGACTCTACACATGGACCAGATGGTCAACACCAAAATCAGATTGATTGTATTCTTGCAGCCAAAGATGGAGAAGATCTATACAGTCAGCAAAAACAGGACCGGGAGCTGACTGTGGCTGAGATCATGAACTCCTTATTGCCAAATTCAGACTGAAATTGAAGAAAGTGGAGAAAACCACTAGATCATTCTGGTGTGATCTAAATCAAATCCTTTATGACTATACAGTGGAAGTGAGAAATAGATTTAAGGGACTAGATCTGATAGACAGAGTGCCTGATGCCTATGGACGGAGGTTCATGACATTGTACAGGAGATAGGAATCAAGACCATCCCCAAGAAAAAGAAATGCAAAAAAGCCAAATGGCTGTCTGAGGAAGCCTTACAAATAGCTGTGAAAATAAGGGAAGCAAAAAGCAAAGGAGAAAAGGAAGGATATACCCATTTGAATGGAGAGTTCCAAAGAATAGCAAGAAGTAAGAAAGCCTTCCTCAGTGATCAATGCAAAGAAATAGAGGGAAACAATAGAATGGGAAAGACTAGAGATCTCTTCAAGAAAATTAGAGATAACAAATGAACATTTCATGCAAAGATGGGCTTGATAAAGCACAGAAATGGTAGGGACCTAACAGAAGCAGAAGATATTAAGAAGAGGTGGTAAGAATACACAGAGTTAAGTTAAGTCGCTCAGTCATATCTGACTTTTTGCGACCCCATGGACTGTAGCCCACTGGGCTCCTCTGTCCATGGGATTCTTCAGGCAAGAATACTGGAGTGGGTTGCCATTTCCTTCTCCAGGGGATCTTCCTGACCCAGGGATCGAATCCAGGTCTCCTGTATTACAAAAAATATCTTCATGACTCAGACTATCATGATCATGTGATCACTCACCTAGAGCCAGACATCCTGGAATGTGAAGTCAAGTGGGCCTTAGAAAGCATCACTGCAGCCCACCAGGCTCCGCTGTCCCTGGGATTCTCCAGGCAAGAATACTGGAGTGGATTGCCATTTCCTTCTCCAATGCATGAAAGTGAAAAGTCAAAGTGAAGTATCATTATGAACAAAGCTATTGGAGGTGATGAAATTCCAGTTGAGCCATTTCAAATCCTGAAAGATGATGCTGTGAAAGTGCTGCACTCAATACGCCAGCAAATTTGGAAAACTCAGCAGTGGCCACAGGACTGTAAAAGGTCAGTTTTCATTCCAATCCCAAAGAAAGGCAATGCCAAAGAATGCTCAAAATACCACACAACTGTACTCATCTCACATGCTAGTAAAGGGATGTTTAAAATTCTCCAAGCCAGGCTTCAGCAATACATGAACCATGAACTTTCAGATGTTCAAGCTGGTTTTAGAAAAGGCAGAGGAGCCAGAGATCAAATTGCCAACATCCACTGGATCATCAGAAAAATCAAGAGAGTTTCAGGAAAACATGTAAAAAATTAGATATGTCTAATTTTGAAAAATTCAGGTAAATATGATTTTTAGAGCTATTGATACATAAATCTATGAAAATTGCTGGGAATGTTTGTCTCTGGGAATACGGCTTTTTGTTTCAGTGGAAATTGGCATGGGTGACAGGTAACAAAAAGGGTATGATTTTCACAAGTCTTATAAAACTATTTGACTATTAAGAATAGATGGCTTAAATGATAGAATGCCTCCCTGCAATGCAGGAGACCTGGGTTCGATCCCTGGGTTGGGAAGATCCCCTGGAGAAGGGAATGGCAACCGATTCCTTTATTCTTGCCTGGAGAATCCCATGGACAGAGAAGCCTGTTGGGCTAAAGTCCATGGGGTTACAAAAAAATCATACAGGACTGAGTGACTAACACTTCTTTTCTTTTGGTTTGGACAGTATGCTGTGATCTCCAGTTGCTGCAGTCACTGTCATGTATGGGGCCAAGGTCTGTGTGAGGGAACAGTAGAGGGATTGGCTTGTAAAAGAACAGTCACATCACTCCTATTCTCCTCTAGAAGCGCCCTGGGCCTCTCCGGAAGTTGCAAATGCACCATTAGCTGCCCTGAGCATCCAGGGCTGGTGGAGGGTGGAGGGGCTGCACCAAAGATATTCTCACTTGCTGGCTCCCGCCTCCATGGCCTTGGAGGAGAGACCCCCCTCTTTAAACATGACCAATGATAAATGGGGAGAAATAACTATCACATCCAGAAAACTCATCAAGCTTCCTGGGAAATATGAATGTAAATAAAATATTGATTAAAAGCTAAAAGGATTTTAATTAGGTTACTTAGTTTAATAGTTTAATTTGGCAGAAACAGACAGCTTGGACAAGGTTCTTTGTGTAAGCACATTCTAAATCACTAATTAAAATTTCAGATGGCAATCTGAGATTAGGGAAAGGATCTTCAAAGGCAAGCAGGATGCCCATTTATTTTAAACTCAAAGCAATATGAAGATGTTACTTTGAGTCCTTTATCTAAAATAATGTGAAACCTTGGGTGTATTGTAACCCACTTTGACCCATAAACCATCTGTAATTAATTCATATTGAACAGAAAGAATAATTTGGCAAGCCCACATCACACGTATTATATTTCGTTGAAGAATCACCTGTATTTATAATAGAATAGATAAAAATTGGCTTTCCGAGAAACAACTTTATTACACAAGGAAAATAGTCTCTTCAACCTACAAAACTCATAGCAGAATAAAATGTTATTTTTCAGTCTAATTCAGGTAGTACATAAACCATTTTGAAGTGAAACACTCAAAGACCCAAAGAAGCTCTACTTGGAATCTCTATTAGGTAATTACATACCAATATACTGAATGATATTTCCCAGATGGCACTAGTGGTAAAGAACCTACCTGCTAATGCAGAAGACATCGAAGACAAAGGTTTGATCCCTGAGACAGGAAGATATCCTGGAGGAGGACATGGCAACCCACTCCAGTATTCTTGCCTGGAGAATTCCATGGATAGAGGAGCCTGGAAGGCTGTACAGTCCACAGGGTCACAAAGAGTCAGGATGACTGAACTAACTTAGCATGCATGCATGTATACTGAGTGGCATGCCTCAAGGTCAAACCTAAGTCTGTGCTTAAGACAAACAGAGTATATCAGTTGGGGACAGTGATTACAAGGACAGACTTTGGAGCCACACATTTCTTGGTTCAATTTTTGGTTTGTCACTTATTAGTCACATGGCCTTGAGCAATTTAGATAACATCTTTATGGCTTGGTTTCCATGTTTATGGCATAGAAATTATAGTGATTATACTCACCTTACAGGGTTGTTTGAAAGAATAAATTTCAAGCATAACACATGAAGCTATGGGATGTAGTCAGGACAAATGTTAATCATATAAATATGAAAGGGACTCTTGAGAGTCCCTTGGAATGCAAGGAGATCAAACCAGTCAATCCTAATGGAAATCAGTCCTGAATATTCATTGGAAGGACTGATGCTGAAGCTACAACTCCAATACTTTGGCCACCTGATGTGAAGAACTGACTCATTGGAAAAGACCCTTATGCTGGGAAAGATTGAAGGTAGGAGGAGAAGGGGACAACAGAGGATGAGATGGTTGGATGGCATCACAGACTCAATGGACATCAGTTTAAGCAAGCTCTGGGAGTTGGTGATGGACAGGGAAGCCTGGCGTGTTGCGGTCCATAGGGTCGCAAAATAGTCGGACGTGACTGAAGTGAACTGAACTAATAAATATGAAAAGCTGATGTAGTTAGGATGATGATAGAATTGCAGAAAATTGAAAATATATATATTTAATGAGAGATGAAAAAGGATAAACATCATGGGCTCTGTTTTAAAATAGATTTAGATTCAAATCCTGTCTCTCACATTCACTGGCTCTGTGTACCTTGAGCAAGTTACTTAACCTTTGTGTTTCATTTTTCTTCTTGTATAAATGATAACCATACCTAACTTAGAGCATTGTTGAGGAGGCCATGATATAATGATGTTAGAGCTCTATACAAAGTTTGACCCTTTCTGAAATAAATATAAAGGTAGAGGATTCGTATCTTGTGACCTGTCCTATAACAATTATTGACATGATGACTCACAAGGTGGTTACTTCCATTAACATGAATTCTCTAGGAAGGACTTCATTGGTTGTGCTGATTTTAAATTAACCACCCAAACACAGGAGGGCCTGAGTAAGCCCTGAAATAATGCAAGTCCATCCCTGATCTATTACAAGGGAGACAGCATTTCCATTCATTCAAAGATTCATCAACAGATCAAAGATGCTAGTATTTACATAAAAGTCATTTTGGCTTTTGTACAAGTCATGGAACTGTGGACATGACATTTACTTTTCTTTAGACAATTTCAGAAAAATTGCTGACTGTGCATCTAGACTTCTTGGCCGTTCATGACCTCAGTCGAGACATTTGACTGATAACAAGACAGCATATTGAAGTTCTTCTGAGAAGTTAGTTTCCAGACAAATTCCCCAACATATTTCACTGATACCACAAGCGAATGGAGAGGACAGCATCAGTTCTAGATTAGTTAACATGCTTCCTATGACTAATGACAGTAAGTACAGCAACCATACACCACTATCATTATCCATTTTTAAAATAAGCTTTTATATATAGACCAACAATGATGGTGATTAAAGACCATGCAAAAAGGGGGGGAAATCTGTTTATAAATGTTTTCAAAGAACTGAGATACTTAATCTGATTCATAATCTTAATCCATCGTGTCATAAGGAAATTAGATATGGTTCAAAGACTATATCTATTTGCATTAGCTAAACATTTCTCTTTATCAATCAAAGTTTTCCATGTCTCTTTTGAAGCTTCCTTTGAGTTTTATTTTGTCTTCAATTAAGGCATTTTCTAAGTAAGTCACCATTTAATCCTTCAAAAAGGCAGCTTCTGTTGGAATCTTGTAATCTTTTTTTCTGATCACTTCCCACAGCCATAGTCTTGGCTTTGCCATTCAATCAATCAACATGTATTTTTGAATGTATGGCATGTGCCCAATTTAACAGCAACACAGAGGAAAAGAAGCATTGGAAAGGTCTAAGAGGTAAGAGCAATGTATTACAAATAGAGAAAAATGTAAGCAGTATATATTAACGTAGATGTTAAAGTTGTGTTAATGTTATGAGGAGGAAATGGCAACCCACTCCAGTATTCTTGCCTGGAAAACTCTATGGACAGAGGAGCCTGGCAGACTATAGTCCATGGCATCAAAAAGAGTCCGACACAACTTAGTGACTAAACTACCACCATGTTAACATATATTAACATATATTTCCATATAACATAGAAAACTTAATTGCATAGTTCAGGATGTATGTGAAAAAGATGGCCCACTAAAATATACTTATATAAAACCAGGTGGGGTTTTAGGCTTCTTTCCTGGATATGATTCCAGGTCACTTCATTCTGTCCCCCTACATGTACCTTGTATGACTTTATAATAACTTCATAGTAACAAAATGAAAATCACTTCTCATATACACGAAATATTTCATTATTGTGTACACATGTCCAACTTCAGAATCCAGCTTCCTTCCATGATGAAAACATATGTATCTAATTATTCTTTTTTCTATGGTTGGTAAAGTAAATTATGTTGTGCAAAGCAATCAGTGGCCAGGTTTCATGATACATGGCAATCAGTGGCCACAAAGGCTTCTCAGACAAAAGCCAAGTCCTATTAGTATTTAGTGAGTCCTTGAAAAAGCTACCAGCCAGCTCTTTATCTGTCATTATCAGTGCTTCTTTGTTGAAACCACTATCTTGGAAAATGCATCTGTCTTCCTTGGGAGACTGTTAAGCACTGGAGAGTGAACAAACCTGGCGTTTCTGGGCTTGTGGCTTTGCTCTGAATAGCAACCAATGTCAGAAGGTGTGCGTGCTATCTCTGTTCAGCCTGACACCAAATCAGAAGCTGATATAACCAATTTCAAAACCAGCTTTTGTTCATGTAGTAAAAACCCTCAGTCTAACAGATGTCCTAATGGATGCTCCTCATTTTTCCATTTTTTCATAAGGCTAACAAAAAAGAATAAAAATTATTCTGATTAAGCAAGAGGATAATGAAGTTTTAACTCAAGCTTCAGTTTAGATCAACTTGTTGGAATATTCTAGATGATGAAATGGTGGTTTAGTGGTTCATGGGACCTGACATTATTCTTCAGTGCTCTAATAGACATTTAAAAAATATCATCCTTTCCATCCACTCTGAAGTTCTGTTTTGGATTCCCTCCTGCTAGTCTCCAGAGTCAGCAGGCTAAACTGTAGCAGCGGTGTCTTTGGCTTCCCCATGGTTGTAATTTTGTTGAGTCTTGTTTCTACTATGAACTTAATTATCAAAGTCTTATAAAATGGAGCAGGTAGTCTTTTTCCCAACTCCCCCAACCATACCTTTATTTCATTTTAACCAGTCATAAGATCTGACATATTAATAAAGGGTTAGAACTATTGCTTCAAAGCCTGGATGGAAACATGACTTGTGTCTCTTGCATAACATGTATTTAAATGGTAATGTCAGATCCAGGAAACAGTACTGATTCCAACACTTTACTGAGAATTCCACAAGAAAAGCATGCAGGCTGTCCTACCAAGAGTCACAAACTCAAACAGAATGACAGACACTCACAAAGCACTTGCTATGTGTCAGGAGCTCCTCCTCAGACTTTGCATGTAGTGAATTCATTCCAACTTCATACACATTTATGAGGAAGGTATCATTGCTTTATCATATCAAAAATAGAGAAATGAAAGCAAAGATAATATTAAGGAATATCCCCGAGTTCACAGCACTAGTAAATGATGGCAGAGGGAGTTGCAGCCAAGTTGTACTGCGCCAGAGTCAACTTCATTAACTACTGCTCAGCTGGGAAAATCTAGATCTCTATGGCCAATGAAAGTCATAGGAATTAACAAAGTGGACAATTCCAGCTTACTGTAGATTTTTTTAAGTTGGATACTTTTTTTTTTTTTGGAGAATAATTGCTTTACAATGCTATGTTGGCTTCTGCCCTACAGCAACGTGAATCAGTCATAGTTAAAAATATATATGTATATCCTCCTTCTTGAGCCTCCCTGCCCCCTCCCCCCAATCCCACTGCTCTAGAGCACCAGTCACAGTGCACCAGACTGAAACTGAGCTTACTGTTGATGGACCAATAAGGAATGTAAACCCAATTCCTAATATGAAATAGAATGATATGTTCCTAAATATAAATAGTAATCTGAAACCTGGTTTGCTTCTGTGAAGTCTCTTGCTTTTAAAACATTGGGCATTGACTTTAAAATGTTTTTGAACACCATTTTTTTGGAAAACACCACAAATGTCTGAGAATCAGAGTTTACAAACTCCCCTTTAAACACATTTTATGTTGTTCAGTTGCTAAGGTGTGTCCAACTCTTTATGACACCACAGACTGTAGCACTCCAGTCTCCTCTCTCCTCCACTAGCTTCCGGAATTTGCTCAAGTTCATGCCCATTGAGTCAGTGATGCTATCCAACCATCTCATCCTCTGCCACCACCCCCCCCACTTTTGCCTTCAATCTTCCCCAGCATTAGGGTCTTTTCCAATGAGTCACTTCTTTGCATCAAGTGGCCAAAGTATTGGAGCTTCAGCATCAGTCCTTCAGATGAATATTCAGGGATGATTTTCTTTAAGATTGACTGGCTTGATCTCCTTGCTGTCTAAGGAACCCTCAAGAATCTTCTCCAGCACCAAAATTGGAAAGCATTACTTCTTCGGTGCTTGGCCTTCTTTATGGTCCAATTCTCACATCTATACATGACTACTGGAAAAACCATAGCTTTGACTGTATATACCTTTGTCCACACAGTGATGTCTCTGCTTTTTAATATGCTGTTTAGATTTGGAATAGCTTTTCTTCCAAGGAGCAAGTGTCTTTTAATTTCAAAGCTACAACTACCATCCACAGTGATCTGGGAGCCCAGGAAATAAAATCTGTCTTTCCTTCCAATTGTTTACTCTTCTATTTGCCAGGAAGCGTTGGGACTGGATGCCATGATCTTTTTTCTTTGAATCTTGAGTTTCAAGGCAGCTTTTTCACTCTCCTTTTTCATCCTCATCAAGAGGCTCTTTAGTTCCTCTTGACTTTCTGTCATTAGAGTGGTATCATCTGCATATCTGAGGTTGTTGATATTTCTCCCAGCAATCTTGATTCCAGCTTGTGACTCATCCAGCCTGGCATTTCACACGATGTACTCTGCATATAAGTTAAATAAGCACAGTGATAATATAAAGCCTCGTTGTATTCCTTTCCCAGTTTTGAACTAGTCCATTGTTCCATGCCCAATTCTAACAGTTGCTTCTTGACATTCATACGGGTTTCTCAGGAGAAAGATAAAATGGCCTGGTATTCCCATCTCTTGAAGAATTTTCTACAGTTTGTTGTGACCCACACAGTCAGAGACTTTAGCATAATCAATGAAGCAGAAGTAGACATTTTTCTGGAATTGCCTTTCTTTCTCTATAATCTAATGAATGTTGACAGTTGGTCATTTGTTCCTTTGTCTCTTCAAAACTCAGCTTGTACATCCGGAAGTTCTCAGTTCATGTACTGCTGAAGCTTAAACACATAGTGTGGCCCATTGGAGTACAACATAAATGGCTTGAAAAGCTGTTCATTTATCTAATTTCAGAATTGCTGAGCTGAACCCCACATAGTTCATCATGGAGAGGTTCAATCCCAAATCCAAATTGCCTAACCACTAAAATTGTTACAAAAATGTTTCTTCTATTGTATCAAAACAGCCCTTTGGTGTTTGGTTTCAATGATCTTAGTTTTGCTCTCTGGAGATACACAGTAAGACAAATCTTTCTTCTGCAAAATACTTTCAGAGTTTTGAAGGCAGCTAATATAATTCCTGACAGAATGTGGTCCACTGGAGCAGGAAATGGCAAACCACTTCAGTATTCTTGCCTTGAGAACCCCATGAACAGTATGAAAAGGCAAAATGATAGGATATAGAAAGAAGAACTTCTCAGGTCAGTAGATACCCAATATGCTACTGGAGATCATGGAGAAATAACTCCAGAAAGAAAGAAGGGATGGAGAGAAAGCAAAAACAATACCCAGTTGTGGATGTGACTGGTGATAGAATCAAGGTCCAATGCTGTAAAGAGCAATATTGCATAGGAACCTGGAATGTCAGGTCCATGAATCAAGGCAAACTGGAAGTGCCCAAACAGGAGATGGCAAGAATGAAAGTTGACATTCTAGGAATCAGCAAACTAAAATGGACTGGAATGGGTGAATTTAACTCAGATAACCATTATATCTACTACTGCGGGCAGGAATCTCTTAGAAGAAATGGAGTAGCCATCATGGTCAACAAAAGAGTCCGAAATGCAGTACTTGGATGCAATCTCAAAAATGACAGAATATTCTTTGTTTATTTCCAAGGCAAACCATTCAGTATCACAGTAATCCAAGTCTATGCCCCAACCAGTAATGCTGAAGAAGCTGAAGTTGAATGGTTCTTTGAAGATCTAAAAGACCTTTTAGAACTAACATCCAAAAAAGATGTCCTTTTCATTATAGGGGACTGGAATGCAAAAGAAGGAAGTCAAGAAACACCAGGAGTAACAGACAAATTTGGTCTTGGAATATGGAATGAAGCAAGTCAAAGGCAAATAGAGTTTTGCCAGGAGAACACACTGGTCATAGCAAACACCCTCTTCCAACAACATAAGAGAAAACTCTACACATGGACATCACAAGATGGTCAACACAGAAATCAGATTGATTATATTCTTTGCATCCAAAGATGGAAGGGCTCTATACAGTCAGCAAAAACAGGACTGGCAGGTGACTGTGGCTTGGATCATGAGCTCCTTATTGCCAAATTCAGACTTAAATTGAAGAAAGTAAGGAAAACCAAAGACCATTCAGGTATGACCTAAATCAAATCCCCTATGAATATACAGTGGAAGTGAGAAATAGATTTAAGAGACTAGATCTGATAGATAGAGTGCCTGATGAACTATGGATTGAGGTTCGTAACGTTGTATAGGAGACAGGGATCAAGACCGTCCCCATGGAAAGAAACGCAAAAAAGCAAATCGCTGTCTCAGGAGGCCTTCCAAATAGCTGTGTAAAGAAGAGAAGCAAAAAGTGAAGAAGAAAAGGAAAGATATAAGCATCTGATGCAGAGTTCCAAAGAATAGCAAGTAGAGATAAGAAAGGCTTCCTAAGTGATCAATGCAAAGAAATGGAGGAAAACAACAGAATGGGGAAGACTAGAGATCTCTTCAAGAAAATTAGAGATACAAAGGGAACATTTCATGCAAAGATGGGCTTTATAAAGGACAGAAATGGTAGGGACCTAACAGAAGCATAAGATATTAAGAAGAGATGCCAAGAATATCCAGAAGAACTGTACAAAAAGATCTTCATTACCAATATAATCACAATGGTATGATCACTCACCTAGAGACAGACATTCTGGAATGTGAATTCAAGTGGGCCTTAGAAAGCATCACTACGAACAAAGCTAGTGGAGGTGATGGAATTAGAGTAGAGCTATTTCAAATCCTGAAAGATGATGCTTTGAAAGTGTTGCACTCAATATACCAGCAAATTTGGAAAACTCAGCAGTGGCCACAGGACTGGAAAAGGTCAGTTTTCATTACAATCCCAAAGAAAGGCAATGCCAAAGAATGTTCAATTTACCACACAATTGCACTCATCTCACATGCTAGTAAAGTAATGCTCAAAATTCTCCAAGCCAGGCTCCAGCAATGCATGAACCATGAACTTCCAGCTGTTCAAGCTGGTTTTAGAAAAGGCAGAGGAACCAGATATCAAATTGCTAACATCTGCTGGATCATTGAAAAAGCAATAGAGTTCCAGAAAAACATCTATTTCTGCTTTATTGACTATGCCAAAGCCTTTGACTGTGTGGATCACAATAAACTGTGGAAAATTCTGAAAGAGATGGGAATACCAGAGCACCTGACTTGCCTCTTGAGAAACCTATACGCAGGTCAGAAAGCAACAGTTAGAAATGGACATGGAACAACAGACTGGTTCCAAATAGGAAAAGGAGTATGTCAAGGCTGGCTATTGTCACCCTGCTTATTTAACTTCTATGCAGAGTACATCATGAGAAAAGCTGGGCTGCAAGAAGCACAAGCTGGAATCAGGATTGCCAGGAGAAATATCAATAACCTCAGATATGAAGATGACACCACCCTTACGGCACAAAGTGAAGAGGAACTAAAAAGCCTCTTGAGGAAAGTGAAAGAGGAGAGTGAAAAAGTTGGCTTAAAGCTCAACATTCAGAAAACGAAGATCATGGCATTTGGTCCCATCACTTCATGGCAAATAGATGGGGAAACAGTGAAAACAGTGTCAGACTTTATTTTGGGGGGTTCCAAAATCACTGCAGATGGTGACTGCAGCCATGAAATTAAAACTCTTACTCATTGGAAGAAAAGTTATGACCAACCTAGACAGCATATTCAAAAGCAGAGACATTACTTTGCCAACAAAGGTCCATCTAGTCAAGGCTTTGATTTTTCCAGTGGTCATGTATGGATGTGAGAGTTGGACTGTGAAGAAAGCTGAGCACCAAAGAATTGATGCTTTTGAACTGTGGTGCAGGAGAAGACTCTTGAGACTCCCTTGGACTGCAAGGAGATCCAACCAGTCCATTCTGAAGGAGATCAGCCCTGGGATTTCTTTGGAAAGAATGATGCTAAAGCTGAAACTCCCATAATTTGGCCACCTCATGCAAAGAGTTGACTCATTGGAAAAGACTCTGATGCTGGGAGGGTTTGGGGTCAGGAGGAGAAGGGGATGGCAGAGGATGAGATGGCTAGATGGCATCACCGACTTGATGGATGTGAGTTTGAGTGAACTCCGGGAGTTGGTGATGGACAGGGACACCTGGCATGCTACGATTCATGAGGTCCCAAAGAGTCAGACACGACTAGTGACTGAAGTGAACTGAACTGAATATAATTCCTTCCTCTTCAGTTTCAAATTCCACAATCACAGATCCTTCAATAATTTCTGCAACTAGGTTTCAAAAAATTTAGTTTTTAATAAAGGCAAACAATAACATTTATCTTGTAAGTATTATATGCTGTTCTGATGGTTTCTGAAATTTCTTTTTGATTCACAATCTCCATCTCAAAAATATTTGGAGTATATTGCCATGCATATGTTACTTTATGCCTTCTCCTATATATAACATACATATGTAAATTTATATAAATGTAACATTAGTTATTAAAATTTTATAAATTTTATAAGTATAATTATTATTTGCTAATTTTGTTTCATAGTTTGTCCATCTTGAAACTATGGATATTTTGGGTCAAAAATGTTTTGCTGGAGAGGACTGTCTTGTATATTCCAGGAGGGTGCTAGTAGCGATATCACTGGTCTTTGCCGACCAAATGCTAACGGTATCTCCCAGTCTAGACTATCAAAAATGTCTCCAGACATTACAAATATCCTCTTAATAGCAAAGTCAGCCTCTGTGAGAAGTTATTGATTTAGGGCAAGATTTCTCATTCAGTGTCATAGATATAAGCCCATAATTCAGATATTCTTGACAACTCTACACTTGTTGGTCTGCTTGCTGAGAATTTATTTAGATCATGATTGCTTTTACTTCTTCAGTTCAGCTCAGTTCAGTCACTCAGTCATGTCCAACTCTTTGTGACCCCATGAAACGCAGCATGCCAGGCCTCCCTGTCCATCACCAACTCCCAGAGTCTACCCAAACTCATGACCATTGAGTCAGTGATGCCATCCAACCATCTCATCCTCTGCCATCCCCTTCTCCTTCTGCCTTCAATCTTTCCCAATGTCAGGGTCTTTTCAAATGAGTCAGCTCTTTGCATCAGGTGGCCAAAATATTGGAGTTTCAGCTTCAACATCAGTCCTTCCAATGAACACTCAGGACTGGTCTCCTTTAGGATGGACTGGTTGGATCTCCTTGCAGTCCAAGGGACTCTCAAGAGTCTTCTCAAACACCACAGTTCAAAAGCATCAATTCTGTGCTCAGCTTTCCTTATATTCCAACTCTCACATCCATACATGACTACTGGAAAAACAATAGCCTTGACTAGATGGACCTTTGTTGGCAAAGTAATGTCTCTGCTCTTTAATATGCTGTCTAGGTTGGTCATAACTTTCCTTTCAAGGAGTAAGCGTCCTTTAATTTCATGGCTGTAATCACCATCTGTAGTGATTTTGGAGCCCCCCAAAATAAAGTCAGCCATCTATCTATCTATCTTGTTTCCCCATCTATTACCCTTGAAATGATGGGACCAGATGCCATGATCTTCATTTTCTGAATGTTGAGCTTTAAGCCAACTTTTTCACTCTCCTCTTTCATTTTCCTCAAGAGGCTTTTTAGTTCTTCTTCACTTTCTGCCATAAGGGTGGTGTCATCTCCATATCTGAGGTGATTGGTATTTCTCCCGGCAATCTTGATTCCAGCTTGTGCTTCTTCCAGCCCAGCGTTTCTCATGACGTACACTGCACATAAGTTAAATAAACAGGGTGACAATAGACAGCCTTGACATACTCCTTTTCCTATTTGAAACCAGTCTGTTGTTCCATGTCCTTTTCTAACTGTTGCTTCCTGAGCTGCATATAGGTTTCTCAAGAGGCAGGTCAGGTGGTCTGGTATTCCCATCTCTTTCAGAATTTTCCACAGTTTACTGTGATCCACACAGTCAAAGGCTTTGGCATAGTCAATAAAGCAGAAATAGATATTTTTCTGGAACTCGTGCATTTTTGATGATCCAGCAGATGTTGGCAATTTGATCTCTGGTTCTTCTGCCTTTTCTAAAACCAGCTTGAACAGCTGGAAGTTCATGTATTGCTGAAGCCTGGCTTGGAGAATTTTGAGTATTACTTTGCCAATGTGTGAGAAGAGTGCAATTGTGTGGTAGTTTGAGCATTCTTTGGCATTGCCTTTCTTTGGGATTGAAATGAAAACTGACCTTTTCCAGTCCTGTGGCCTCTGCTGAGTTTTCCAAATTTGGTGGTGTATTGAATGCAGCACTTTCACAGCATCATCTTTTAGAATTTGAAATAGCTCAACTGGAATTCCATTACCACCATGAACTTTGTTCGTAGTGATACTTCCGAAAGCCCACTTGACTTCATATTCCAGGATGTCTGTCTCTAGGTGAGTGATCACACCATTGTGATTATCTGGATCATGAAGATCTTTTTTGTACAGTTCTTCTGTGTATTCTTGCCACCTCTTCTTAATATCTTCTGCTTCTGTTAGGTCCAGACCATTTCTGTCCTTTATTGTAGCTAATTAGAAGCTCATGCTGGGGACACAATTACATGCCCTTCCACTTTGTTTTGTCTTCTTTTTCTGCCATTTCAGGCTCTACTTTTGATCCAGTGCCTCTTTCAGAGAGTTTTCTGGCATTACTTCCAAAGCACTTACCTTCACCCCTTTAAACTGAAGGATATCACAGCTCACTGAAAGGATCTGAGAGTGTGCCCACCGGGATGGAACTCATGCTCTAACTCCCTGAATGGCACACAGTGTTTGTCCCCTTTATTTGTGGTCCCAGGGAGCTTGCTAGTAGTAATCTATAGAAAAAAAAAAATTTCACTTAAGTCTAATGAATTTCTTGCTCTACCTAAAATGTAAATATGAATAGCAGCTCTAAGATTTTGCCTTGACCCAACAGTATTATTTTGCCTCCATGGAATGCATAGAACCCACATTGGACACAGTTATAAAATTTTCAAGCACATTACTATATTTATCTCAAATTGGAAATATCCCACTAAAACAAAGAATGAAGACTAGAACACAGAGTCCTTCTGATTAGCACTGACAGCAGAAGGACCTTTTCACCCTGTATTTACACTCAACCTCCTCATACTTTTTGGTGTTTGGGCAGCTCAATGACAGGTCACTTCACACTGTGCTTACAGATAGTAAGAGCCTCTTGGCTTATTTCTTTTTTTCCCCATTTGTAAAACACCCTTGACCTTTGAGCCAGAAATTTTCTCATCAGAATCGTTTTCTAGCTTAAGATGTTTTCAAAACTGTGGTTACAGTGTCATTGGATTTCTGCTCCTTTTGCCTGCCTTGTGCTTATGCCCCTTCCCCTGTTTACAGAGCCCTTCTCCCCTCTCTGCTCAAGCACTGGACTACAGAGGAGCCATACAGCCGAGGTTGGGTCAATTTAGCTTTCTCTCAGCTTTGTGCTGTCTCAAAATATAACACCTCTACTCTTCTAAATCTTCACCAAAAATGTATTCCTGGGTCAGGATTCATATGCCCATATTTGAATTCTTAGATTTTTGCATTCTGACTATAAATTTTAAAAGTTAACAATCATAGTTTTTGTTGTGTGTAGTTGCTAAGTCGTGTCTGATTCTGTGCCCTCATGAACTATAGCACATCTCCACTATTCCCAGAATTTGCTCAAATTCATGTCCATTGAGTCAATGATGCTATCAAACCATCTCAGAAAACAGAAACAATTATAATAGTTCACATTTATTGAGTATTTTATGTAACATACTATTTCATGATTTTTAAAATATACTTTATTGGGGAATAATTTTAGATTTATAGAAAGTGGTAAATATATCACTTATTGTATAAAGGGTTTTATATTCACTTCACTGATTTCACTCATTTTATTCTCACAGTTACCTATAGAACCCACACTGGGAACAGTTATAAAACCATCATTTTTCCCTATTTTACAGGTGAGGAAACAGATGCAGAGAAATTAAGTGATTGGTTGAATCACAGATTAGTTATTTAACTAATAACTAGTTATTTAGTTCAGCATTAGTGTTTGTCATTCAGTTCTGTCCAACTCTGTGACCCCATGAGCTGCAGCCCATTAGGCTCCTCTGTCCATGGAATTCTCCGGGCAAGAATACTGGAGTGGGTAGCCATTCCCTTCTCCAGGAGTTCTTCCTGACCCAGATATTGAACCTGGGTGTCCTGCATTGAAGGCAAATTCTTTGCCATCTATATCACCAAGGGAGTCTGCAGTAAATGGCAAAACTGTTGATCTGGATACAGTAAGTTGGTATCAGAACCTATATTTTTAACCCTTATGCTGTACTGTCACTTACAAAAAACAAATAAAGGAGAAAAGTTGCATGGCATTCCTTGCTATCTTTCCCTAAATTTAGCTTTCGAATGAGTGTAGTCTGTGTGCTTTGTTCTTCATGAACTTCTGCCAGTTACTGTTGACTTTTTAAGTAGCCCAGAGGTAAAGAATCTGACTGCCTGGAGTAGGGAAATGGCAAAATGTCCCAGTACTCTTACACAGAAAATTCCGTGGACAAAGGATTCTGGTGGGCTACAGACCATCGAGTCACAAAGAGTCCTACCACTGAGCACAGCACACACCGCTCCTGCAGTCAGCAGCAACAAGGGTTACTACAGCCCTGCAGTATGTGCGTAAACCATCTCTTGAGTAATTTCTTTTTCAGTTCTGCAGAGATTACTGTCAAACCCCAGAATTCTTTAGTATACAGAATCGACATGTATAAAATCAAATTATTTGCCCATCTACATTTTTCCAGAACAGAGCTTTTCAAGCCTTAATGTGTATGTGGGTCTCAGGTTATTTGGTTAAAAGGCAGATTCTGCAGATCAGAGACAGAGCTTGTGAATCTATATTTCCATCCCGATCTCAGGGTTATTCATGCTGTTGATCTGCAGAGAACATTTCAGATGGTGAAGCCATGAACCTCTTCTTCTCCAGTGTTCCCTGGGTTGGCCATGTTTTTTCTTCCCATTTAGCACTCTGCCTGGCCTCAGAGGACAGAGTAGTTTCTGGCTGCCCTGTCAGAGTCTTTTTCTCTGAATCAGATATCAATTTCATTTAAATGTAGCTTGTTAAATCCTTATCATTTGAATTCCTGTTTACTTATAGGAATTATTTCTGCAAAGCATCTCTTATTATTAATACTTCCAGTATTAATATTTTGTTCTGTCATTGGTTAATGATTCTCCTAGTAGTCTTCCCTAGTCTGCATTATCCACATCTATCCAAAGGCTTTTTAATGCTCATTTAAAAATGAGCATTTCTACAACCTTTCATTTATTCTAAAACTTTAGCTTACTTGCCACAATCCTGGCTGAGTTGTCACTTTTTTTTCTTTTTAATTTGCCTTAAGCCGTACAAATGTCTGTCTAGTCAAGGCTATGGTTTTTCCAGTGGTCATGTATGGATGTGAGAGTTGGACTGTGAAGAAAGCTGAGCGCCAGAGAATTGATGCTTTTGAACTGTGGTGTTGGAGAAGACTCTTGAGAGTTCCTTGGACTGCAAGGAGATCCAACCCGTCCATTCTGAAGGAGATCAGCCCTGGAATTTCTTTGGAAGGACTGATGTTAAAGCTGAAACTCCAGTACTTTGGCCACCTCATGTGAACAGTTGACTCATTGGAAAAGACTCTGATGCTGGGAGGGATTGGGGGCAGGAGGAAAAGGGGACGACAGAGGATGAGATGGCTCAATGGCATCACTGACTGGATGGACGTGAGTCTGAGTGAACTCTGGGAGTTGGTGATGGACAGGGAGGCCTGGCGTGCTGCGATTCATGGGGTCGCAAAGAGTCGGACATGACTGAGCGACTGAACTGAACTGAAGCCATGCATTCCCCTTTCTGTCTTCTGTGTGTGGTGTTCTCAAATCTGGTAGGTCAAAAGTTTCTCTGAGGCCACATTGATCACCTTTTCTTACAATACCTTTCTCTCTAGATTCCTCTAGATTTCTCCATCATTGAAAATATTTGTAGTTGTAATCATGTTATATCGTTATCTCTTCCTTTGTTCCAGGTTTACTTATTTTAAGAATTTCTATCTCCCTTTACTTTAGAATCTCTATCCAAAATGACATATATACCTTATATATTTTCTTAGAACCTTTGGAAATCTGCTTGTATAAAAGCCCAGGTCTGAATCTGATATACTCATTATATTCTTATTTGATGATTAACAACTCGAAGATGCAGTCACCTCTGTTTTCTACGTTTCCTATCGTTCAGCACACCCTCCCTCTCCCCCCACCCCTGCAGCATGTCCTTCCTTGTAGGTTAAAATTAAATCTAGACTAGCTGTTCTCACCACTCTTTCCTTTACTTTTTGGAAGATGAAAGTGGCAGCTCTTCCTCTGGGCTAGGCATTTGCATACTTTAGATTTTATTTTAATAGAAGAAATGAAAAATCTGAGGCCATGCTCTGCAGAGCTGACTAGAGCATGGATGGGGACAAGCAAACATGCTGGAAAAGCACTCTTGCTCGTAAGGTTGGGCTGAAAGGGGTAAGATTCTCAGCAAATAAAACTGTGCCTCTGGGACAGTCATGTTGTCACCTTTCATAGTGGCAGCATCTGCTGCAATCTGTCACAATTACCCTGTTCTGTTAACAGTTGTTCAGATCAAACTACCACCCAGATTTTGGGTTCCAAAAATATGCTGTTTATAAATAAACAATGCCTGAGGCTGGAGCTTTCTAGAAAGTAGTGGATTTCAAATCGGGAGCATAATGTGAAAAGAAGTGACAGGTTCATGATCTAGGGGAGCAACTAATATCATCAACTGGTCTACTTATTAAACATCTAGATTGCCAGTGGATCTAGTTCAGGGAATTGTGGGTAAGCAGAGGTTGTGATGTGGCAGCACCTAGTGAGTTTATTGTCTAGCTGGAGAAGACATATCTAACTGGAGGAGGGAGTTGGAGGAAAAAGCAATAGTGGAGAGAATTATTGGTCAGAGAGAGACTCATGCTTTGGTTGTTCTCTTTGGTTTTCTCCTAAGTACTCAGGTGCTGGTGATCAACGACCATGCTGGCGACACTGCTCTGAGTTATAAGAGTGTACTGGGTTTATAGGGAGATACAGAAGTGAGGAAAGCAGTGCTTCAAAGAGAAGGAGTTGGGAGAGAATAGCAGCCCTTGACGGAGAAGGCAATGGCACCCCACTCCAGAACTCTTGCCTGGAAAATCCCATGGATCGAGGAGCCTGGTGGACTGCAGTCCATGGGGTCATTAAGAGTCAGACACAACTGAGCGACTTCACTTTCACTTTTCACTTTCATGCATTGGAGAAGGAAATGGCAACCCACTCCAGTGTTCTTGCCTGGAGAATCCCAGCGACGGCGGAGCCTGGTAGGTCTATGGGTCACACAGAGTCGGACACGACTTAGCAGCAGCATCAGCAGCCCTTGAATGTACTGCTCTTTGTTCTGTGGGCAGATAGTTGGAAGTCTTGAGCAACCCGACTCCTGCATCCTTCTAAACAGCATCCTCCCTGTATCCTTAACCCATGCAGTTAAGTCAGGTCTCTTCTTCTGCCCATTTCCATCACCATCCCCACCATCACTTTAGACACAAGTACTTACATAAACTAATTTCTTTCAAAGCATGCACAAACTTGTCCTAAATCACACTCTTGCTTCTGCTATTTCTCCTATATATGTGTGTGTATGCGTGTCAGTCTCACAGTTTTAAAAAATTTAGCTGCAAATATAGACATAATTATGGATCTAATTATAGACTATTGAAAATCTGTGTTTTCATTATCTCATGGTGCTCTACAATTACCCCAAAACATTGCAGTTTAGAGCAACAATCATTTTCTCATGAGTCTGAGTGTCATAAATTCAGGCAGGCTTCAAGTGCACCGATTCCTCTGTTTCTTGTAGTAACAGCCCAAAGACATTCATACATCTGCTTTCAACTGGCTAGTCCAAAAACAGCTTTGTTCACCTGTATCCTATTTTATGTTTATGCACGTGACTTTTCTCTCTCTGGGAAGCTACATGGGCTTCCTCGCTGAATGAAGATCTGAGTAGTTGAACCCAGCTGACAGCTTTTCATTGCCATGCAACAAGACCATAATTTGTAATTATTTCTCATTGTTTAGGGGTCTCTCGTATGGTTTCTGTCAAATAATAGATGAGTTGTGGTTATCCTAAGGATTCCTGTGGATATTCTCAAGCGGTGAAGACCACTTGCAATGCAGGAGACTGGTTTGATCCCTGGGTTGAGAAGATCCCCTGGAGAAGGAAATGGCAGCCCACTCCAATATTCTTGCATGGGAAATCCCATGGACAGAGGATAAAATTCAATCTTTAATCGAGTGTATAATTTTATTTAAAGAACATTAATATTGACTCATCTCTCTGGATTTTCTTCATCAAATTTCCCTAATCATGAGAAATTTTCTGAATTGAGGTAATTGATGATAGTGTCATATTTTATGGATAAGTACAGTTTTGTTTCTTATTTAAGTGAATTTTTCCAAGTTTTGATTTTGAGGGGCTCAGTCCAGTCATTCAGTCATGTCCAACTTTTTGTGACCCCATGGATTTCAGCACGCCAGGCATGCCTGTCAATCACCAATTTCCAGAGCTTGCTTAAACTCATGTCCATCAAGTCGGTGATGCCATCCAACCATCTCATCCTCTGTCGTGCCCTTCTCCTGTCTTAAATCTGTCCCAGCATCAGGGTCTTTTCCAGTGAATCAGTTCTTCACATCAGTCAGCCAAAGTATTGGAGCTTCAGCTTCAGCATCAGTCCTTCCAATGAATATTCAGGACTGACTGCCTTTAAGATTTATACATTTAGGGCCTAAACAATGATGAAAGCATTTAAAAACCTTGGCTAATAGATTCTTTATATTGATCAAATGCCTCAGTTATATTAACAGTAAAAAATTTAGAAATAAACAAACATGGCAATGAACCTGAGTAATTATGAACTGACCTGTTTAAATTATTTTTCTTCAAAGATTTCTTTTCCTATTCACAGTGTTTAATAAGATTCTGATTAATGTTTCTAAATTAAATTAAAATATCTCTTATAACATAAAATCTCTTAGAACCTGAAAATACTGTTTTTACCAGAGCTGTTTTAGAGATATTTCTCCCATCCATGCATGCCCAAAATATGCCTCAAAATATATTGTTTTTAAAGCAGGAATGAAATGGACACCTAGAATCAAATGTTGTTCAGTTGCTAAGTCCTGTTTTGACTGTTTTCAACCCCATGTACTGCAGCATGCCATGCTTCCCTGTCCATCACCAACTCCCAGAGCTTGCTCAAACTCATGTCCATCAATTCGGTGATGCCATCTAACCATCTCATCCTCTATCATCCTCTCTTCCTCCTGCCTTCAATCTTTCCCAGCATCAGGGTCTTTTCCAATGAATCAACTCTTTGCAACAAAGGCCAAAGTAATGGAGCTTTAGCTTCAGTATCAATTCTTCCAATGGAATATTCAGGACTGATTTCCTTTAGGATTGACTGGTTTGATCTCCTTGCAGTTCTAGGGACTCTCAAGAGTCTTCTCCAACACCACAATTCAAAAGCACCAATTCTTCAGTGCTCAGCTTTCTTTAATCCTCCAACTCTCACATCCATACATGACCACTGGAAAAACCATAGCCTTGACTAGACAGACCTTTGTCGGCAAAGTAATGGCTCTGCTTTTTAATGCTCTGTCTAGGTTTCTTATAGCTTTTCTTCCAAGGAGCAAGCGTCTTTCAATTCCATGGCTCCAGTCACCATTTGAGTCACTATTTGCAGTGATTTTGGAGCCCAAGAAAATAAAGTCTGTTTCCATTGTTTCTCCATCTATTCGCCATAAAGTCATGGAACTGGATGCCATGATCTTCGTTTTTTGAATGCTGTGTTTTAAGCCAGTTTTTTCACTTTCTTTTTTCACTTTCATCAGGAGACTCTTCAGTTCCTCTTTGTTTTCTACCATAAGGGTGGTATCATTTGCATATCTGAGGGTATTGATATTTCTCCCAGCAGTCTTTATTCCAGCTTGTGCTTCATCCAACACAATATTTTTTATGTTGTACTCTACATAGAAGTTAAATAAACAGGGTGACAATATACAGCCTTGACATACACCTTTCTCAATTTGGAACCAGTGTGTTGTTCCATTTCTGGTTCTAACTGTTGCTTCTTGACCTACATACAGATTTCTCAAGTGTCAGGTAAGGTGGCCTGGTATTCCTATCTAAGAATTTTCCACAGTTTGTTGTGATCCACACAATCAAAGCCTTTAGAGTAGTCAGTAAAGCAGAAGTAGATGTTCTTCTGAAACTCTCTTGCTCTTTCTATGATCTAACAGATGCTGGCAATTTGATCTCTGGTTCCTCTGCCTTTTCTAAATCCAACTTGAACACCTGGAAGTTCTCTGTTCACAAACTGTTGAAGCCTGGCTTGGATAATTTTGAGCATTATTTTGCTAGTGTGTGAGATGAGTACAGTTGTGCAGTAGTTTGAACATTCTTTGGCATTGTCTTTCCTTGGGATTGGAATGAAAACTGACCTTTTCCAGTCCTGTGGCCACTGTTGAGTTTTCCATATTTGCTGACATATTGAGTGAAGTACTTTAACAATATCATCTTTTAGGATTTGAAACAGCTCAACTGGAAATCCATCACCTCCACTAGCTTTGTTCATACTGATGCTTCATAAGGCTCATTTGACTTCAGAGTCCAGGATGCCTGGCTCTAGGTGAGTAATCATGCCATTGTGGTTATGGGCTAAATGATTGTACATACATACCACTGATTCTGGGTTTCATGATTTTATTCCCTTAATCTCTTTCTTTCACTTTTCCAGTTTTTGCTGTTTAGTGGATAAGTTGTTTCCTACTCTTTGCAACCCCATGGACTGCAATTTGCCAGTCTTCCCTGTCATTCAATATCTTCCTGAGTCTGCTCAAACCCATATCCACTGATTCAATGATGCCATCCATCTATTTCATCTTCTGCCTCCACCCCACCCCCATTTCTTCCTGCCCTCAATCTTTTCCAGCATCAGGGTATTTTCCAATGAGTTGGCTCTTTGTATCAGGTGGCCAAAGTATTGGAGCTTCAGCTTGAGCACCAGTTCTTCTAATGAATAAACAGGGTTGATTTTCCTTAGGATTGACTGGTTTGATACTACCCCTGGTTGCTCAGATAGTAAAGAATCTTCCTGCAGTGTAGGAGACCCAGGTTTGATCCACAGGTCAGGAAGATCTCCTGGAGAAGGAAATGGCTACCCACTCCAGTATTCTTGCCTGGATAATTCCATGAGAAGAGGAGCCTGGTGGCTGCAGTCCATGGGGTTGCAAAGAGTCAGACATGACTGACTGACTAAAACTTTCACTCTTCCAATTCCTTTAGCTTTAAAATATGGTTCAGTCTGGATTTTGTTGTTGCAGTTTTACCATGTAGAAGAAAGAAGGGAATTATCATGATTAAAATTTGGGATTTGAGGTCAACCTCTTTTGGTTTGAATCTCAGTTGTTTCACTTACTGTGTTGCTTTATATCGGCTACTTAACGTCTTTAATGTCAGTTTCATAATCTACAAAATAGTAATGCTAATATTTATAGCATAGAATGTAATAAAATTGTGTATAACTTAGCTTAGAAATGATAGATGTTATTAAAAATTAACCAAAACCTCCATGACTTCACTCAAAGGTTATTTCTGGATCTTATGAAGTCCAGTGGGTACTCTGTTTGGACTGGTAACTTTATTTTTTTTATTATTTTTATTGAAGTATAGTTAATTTACAATGTTGTGTTACTTTCTGCTATATAGCAAAGTGAATCAGTTATATTTATATCAGTTCAGATGAGTTACTCACTCATGTCTGACTCTTTGCGACCCCATGAATTGCAGCACACCAGGCCTCCTTGTCCATCAACAACTCCTAGAGTTTACCCAAACTCATCTCCATTGAGTCGTCATGCTATACAACCATTTCACCTCTGTCATCTGCTTCTCCTCCCACCTTCAGTCTTTCCCAGCATCAGAGTCTTTTCAAATGAGTCAGATCTTCACGTCAGGTGGTCAAAGTATTGGAGTTTCACCTTCAACATCGGTCCTTCCAATAAACACTCAGGACTAGTCTCCTTTAGCATGGACTGTTTGGATCTCCTTGAAATCCAAGGGACTCTCAAGAAACTTCTTCAACACCACAGTTCAAAAGCATCAATTCTTCTGTGCTCAGCTTTCTTTATAGCCCAACTCTCACATCCCTACATGACTACTAGAAAAACCATAACCTTGATGAAACAGACCTTTGTTGGTAAAGTAATGTCTCTGCTTTTGAATATGCAGTCTAGGTTGGCCATAACTGTCCTTCCATGTCTTTTAAAATCATGGCTGCCATCACCGTCTGCAGTGATTTGGGAGTCCCCAAAAATAAAGTCTGCCACTGCTTCCACTGTTTCCCCATCTATTTCCCATGAAGTGATGGGACCAGATGCCATGATCTTAGTTTTCTGAACGTTGAGCTTTAAGCCAACATTTTCACTCTCCCTCTTTCATTTTCATCAAGAGGCTCTTTAATTCTTCTTCACTTTCTTCCATAAGGGTGATGTCATCTGCATATCTAAGGTTATTGATATTTCTCCCAGCAATCTTGATTCCAGCTTGTGCTTCACCCAGCCCAGTGTTCCTCATGATGTACTCTGCATATAATTTAAATAAGCAGGGTGACAATAGACAGCCTTGACGTACTCCTTTTCCTATTTGGAACCAGTCTGTTCCATGTGCAGTTCTAACTGTCGCTTCCTGACCTGTGTATAGGTTTCTCAAGAGGCAGGTCAGGTGCTCTGGTATTCCCATCTCTTTCAGAATTTTCCACAGTTTATTGTGATCCACACAATCAAAGGCTTTGGCATAGTCAATAAAGCAGAAATGGATGTTTTCTCTGGAACTCTCTTGCTTTTCTGGTGATCCAGCAGATGTTGGCAAATTGATCTCTGGTTCCTCTGCCTTTTCTAAAACCAGCTTGAACAGCTGGAAGTTCACAGTTCATGTATTGTTGAAGCCTAGCTTGGACATTTTTGAGCATTACTTTACTAGCATGTAAGATGATTGCAAATGTGCTGTAGTTTGAGCATTTTTTTGGCATTGCCTTTCTTTGGGATTGAAATGAAAACTGACATTTTCCAGTCCTGTGGCCACTGCTGAGATTTCCAAATTTGCTGGCATATTGAGTGCAGCACTTTCACAGCATCATCTTTTAGGATTTGAAGCAGCTCAACTGGAATTTCATCACTTCCACTAGCTTTGTTAGTATTCTAAGGCCCACCTGACTTCATTCCAGAATGTCTGCCTCTAGGAGAATGATCACACCATTATGATTATCTGGGTCATTAAGATATTTTTGTATAGTTTTCCTATGTATTCTTGGCACCTCTTCTTAATATCTTCTGCTTCTGTTAGGTCCATACCATTTCTGTCCTTTATTGAGCCCATCCTCGTATGAAATGTTCCCTTGGTATCTCTCATTTTCTTGAAGAGATCTCCAGTCTTTACCATTCTATTTTTTTTCTTCTATTTCTTTGCACTGATCACTGAGGAAGGCTTTCTTACCTCTTCTTGATATTCTTTGGAACTCTGCATTCAAATGGATATATCTTTCCTTTTCTCCTTTGCTTTTCACTTCTCTTCTTTCACAGTTATTTGTAAGGCCTCCTGAGACAGCCATTTTGCTTTTTTGCATTTCTTTTTCTTGGGAATGGTCTTGATCCCTGTCTCCTGTACAACATCAGGAACCCTCATGCATAGTTCATCAGGCATTCTGTCTATCAAATCTAGTCCCTTAGATCTATTTCCACTTCCACTGTATAATTATAAGGGATTTGATTTAGGTCATACCAGAATGATCTAGTGGTTTTCCCAGTTTCTCCAATTTCAGTCTGAATTTGGCAATAAGGAGTTCATGATCTGAGCCACAGTCAGCTCCCAGTCTTGTTTTTGCTGACTATATAGAGCCTCTCCATCTTTGGCTGCAAAGAATATAATCAATCTGTTTGATGTTGGCCATCTGGTGATGTCCATGTATAGAGTCTTCTTTTGTGTTGTTGGGAGAGGGTGTTTGCTATGACCAATGTGTTTTCTTGGCAAAACTCTGTTTGCCTTTGCCCTGCTTCATTCCATATTCCAAGGCCAAATTTGCCTGTTACTCCAGGTGTTTCTTGACTTCCTACTTTTGCATTCCAGTCCCTTATAGTGAAAAAGACATCTTTTGGGGGTGTTAGTTGTAACAGGTCTTATAGGTCTTCATAGAACAGTTCAACTTCAGCTTCTTCAGCATTATTGGTTGGGGCATAGACTGGGATTACTGTTTTATTGAATGGTTTGCCTTGGAAACAAACAGAGATCATTCTGTCGTTTTTGAGATTGCATCCAAGTACTGCATTTCAGACTCTTTTGTTGACCATGATGGCCACTCCATTTCTTCTGAGGGATTCCTGCCCGCAGTAGTAGATATAATGGTCATCTGAGTTAAATTCACCCATTCCAGTCCATTTTAGTTCGCTGATACCTAGAATGTCGACGTTCACTCTTGCCATCTCCTGTTTGACCACTTGCAATTTGCCTTGATTCATGGACCTAACATTCCAGGTTCCTATGCAATATTACCCTTTACAGCATTGGACCTTGCTTCTATCACCAGTCACATCCAGAACTAGGTGTTGTTTTTGCTTTGGCTCTGTCTCTTCATTCTTTCTCTAGCTATTTCTCTACTGATCTCCAGTAGCATTTTGGGTACCTACCGACCTGGGAGTTCATCTTTCAGTGTCCTATCTTTTTGCGTTTCTGTACTGTTTATGGGGTTCTCAAGGCAAGAATAATGAAGTGGTTTGCCATTCCCTTCTCCAATGGACCACATTTTGTCAGAATTCTCCACCATGTCCCATCTATCTTGGATGGCCCTACATGGCATGGCTTAGTTTCACTGAGTTAGATAAGGCTGTGGTCCATGTGATTAGATTGGTTAGTTTTCTGTGACTGTGGTTTCAGTCTGTCTGCCCTCTGATGTCCTCTCTCAGCACCTACTGTCTTACCGGGATTTATTTATATATATATATGTTATCTCCACTCTGTTTTAGATTCTTTTCTCATATAAGTCATTACAGAGTATTGAGTACAACTCCTTGCACTATACGTGTTTAGTTATAATAAACAGGTCATTATTAGTTATCCAATTTATATATAGTAGTGTATATATGTCAGTCTCAATCTCCCAATTTTTCCCTCCCCCACCCATTTCCTCTCTGATCAGGATGGAAATCTTCTACAGAGCTATTCAGGCTTTTCTCTTCAAGGGAAGATAAAAGAGCACAGATGATCTTGTATGAGAGACAAACACACAATCTTGCAATAAAGTTTATTACTTCCATTCACCTGTCATTGGCTAGAATATGGTCCCATGGCCCCACCTAACTACACAGAAACTTAAGAAATGTAGTCTAGATGAATTTTCAGGGGATAGAGGAGAAAGATCTGATGAATTACCAAACGAGTCTCTGCAAGAATACATAAAATCTCTATCTAAATGTCTGACATAAAAATGCTTACTAAATATTAATCATTATGGTTATTATCACAGATATTTGATATGGCCCACCCCTCAATCATAGACCATTAAATGGATAAGAAAAGTAAAGTGTGGCAAGTACTGTAAAGTGAGAGAAAAACATACTAAGGGTCTCATTCTGAGGGAAGTGAAACCAAGCAGCACCCTGCAGATCTTTCCCACAGACAGACCACCTCCTCTCCCCTAGATCCCTTGCCATTTGCTTGTAGAAAAGCTTTAGCCTCCTAGGCTTTCCCTGAATTTCAAAGAGTAAATTTATTCAGAAGATGGATAAAATAAATGCAGAAGCAAAGGGAACCAGTCAAGCCACATGAAATGATAATGGTTTTAGCCATAAAGCAAAACCATGGAGCTTTAGTTCCTCCTCAAGTCCTATAGATTATAGCCATATCTTTGAGTTTTTCTGCAGATGCTGAAATCCCCACCAGGTGGAAGAACCTAACTGCATGATGACCATGAACAGGGAGCTCCCAGACCAGCTGCAACCTGAAGACTGATAATGCTGACTCCTGTGGCCTCATCTGATTACCTGAACACCCACCAATCAGAAATTGTGTGTGATATGATCTTATACCGCACGACACCATCCTTCACTTAGTCTTTAAAAGCCCTTCCCTAAAAGCCAACAGGAAGTTTGAGTCTTTTGAGTATGAGTTGCCTTTTCTCCTTTCTTCACATCCTGTGATAAATGCTGTACTTTTCGCAAACACAACCTATTATCAATATGTTGGCTTTGCTGAGGGTCAGGTGAATTGACCAAATTCAGTTCAGTTACAGAAGAACCAACACATACCAGGAGGGTAAGTTACAACTGACCTGTTCTAAAGAGGGGAAAAAAGTTTCAGATTGTGTGATCAAGCATCTAGAAAGTAGAGAGAACATGATGAACTTGAAGAATTTAGATAAATTCAACGTGGCTCCAGTAGAGTGCGGAAGTAGTTTGCTGGATAAATAAAAGATATGAAAATAAGAAAAGATCCAACTACAAGGATCTCACGAAGCATGGAAAGTTGCTTTGACTTTATCCTGAAATCAGTGAGATGTCATTTGAAACTGAAGGGGAGAAGAGGTTTTAATGGGGACTAGATGATGACAATGTGATATAGGTTATGAGATGGAAAATGAGTTAGAGTTGATAATAGTTTAAGAGTCAAAACTAACAATAGGAAAACATTATGTGTTCTTGGGCAGGGTATGGCTAAAATGATAATTTTTGATGATGAGAAGTGATTATCTTAGCTTTGAAATAGATGGGAAAGAGCCAAACTAAGTACATTAGCTAAGAAGTTGTTGAAATTGTCCAAAATGCTGTTTTGAGAACCTGGTCTATGATAACAGAAGACAAATGGAGAGGCCAGAAAGAAAAGACCATTTTAAATGATAATAATTACAAGACCAAATCCTTCACTCAAAATTATTATTTTTTAAATTTTATTTGTTTATTTTTTGGTTTTACTGGGTCTTGTTATTGCTCACAGGCTTTCTCTACTACAGTGAGTGGGGGGCTCCTCTCTAGTTGCCGTACACAGGCTTCTCACTGCGGAGGCTGAGCAACCAGGGAAGCCCCACTCAAAATTATGATGTCAAATGTGTTATTCAAATCTCAATCTGAAGAAAAAAAAATCAACTGTGTATTTTATAATCAGTTTCTCAAGCCAGATTCACTCCATAATAATTTCTTTAGCACCTATATGCCTGGCACTGTATAAGTGCTTGAAATTGAAAAATTAATAAAATGTCCATCACATCCTGAAAGAGTCCAAAATCTAGTGGGGGAATCTGTGAATGCATAATTAGAATGCAATTTCTCGAGTGCTAGAGCAAACTTCTGTATGAACACTGGAAAATTTGGCTTATTCTTTAGTGACATATTGAGGCATGTTTTGCAGCATAGGGACACGTGAACTGGATTTTGAATCAGGACTTCACAAGGAAGAGGAGAGAAGGGAAAGACTATTCCATGAAGAGGGAACAGATGCACAAATGCTCAGAGATGAAGGGAAGGTTAGTACTCAGGGATTCATGGAGTGCTTAGAAAGAACTTTGCATTTTCCTGTACCATTTGAAATTCAGCATCTCAATGTGACCATATTTGAACAATTGATTATGTTTCTAAATGATAGGGGCCACTTTAGGGCAGAAGATTTTAAAGGGCAATCCTTGATTCTACATCCCTTTCCCTCTTCCCTGAGGATTAATGACACAGTAGATAGTAGAGGCTCCATAACATAGGTCTCTGGATGAGAAATATATTTGAACACTGTCTCCTGAGATTCAGATGGACGTGCAGAATGAATGAGAAATAAACTTTTATTGTTCTAAGCCACTGAGATTTGGGGAGGATTGCTTCTTACCACACCATGACTCAGTCAATCTGGACCAATACAGGAAATAGAAATGAAGTGAAGCTCTATGAAAACAAAACTCTTAATTATATGGCAATGACTGCTGCTTAAACTGTGAGAGACAAGGAAGCTGTTAACTGAAAGCAGGAGGACAATGACAAGGTAATGTAGCAGTGGAAACTTTGGTAAAACTGTCTCCAGAACTGCAATAACTTGGGCAGCAGACTATGTGTTTAACACATTTGTAGCTCCAAGGGAAGAGACTGGAAAACTGTTGGCATGCTTGCTTGCTGCTGGTAACATTTGGCAAGGTATATTACAAGAAAATGATGAGCTCAGAAAACAACTGGCAAATTTGTCAGCAGATGAAAGGAAATCGACCATGTTGATGAATCAAAGAATGTTTAGAATTTAAAGTGAAGTAGCTCAGCTGTGTCTGACTCTTTGCGACCCCATGGACTGTAGCCTACCAGCCTCCTTCCTCCATGGGATTCTCCAGGTAAGAATACTGGAGTGGGTTGCCATTTCCTTCTCCAGGGGATCTTCCCGAAAAGCAGCAACTTTTTAAAACTCCTTAACAGTAAATGACAAAGCTGAAAAATCTCAGGGCAGCAGAATCCAATCAAATATATTATTTCTACAAAGGTACATTTGAAGGTATGACCATCACACCAATTATTAAAATCGCTAAAAGAAATAAGGGGCCTCAGATTAAAGGTCTCACTAAGAATGTGGTGCCATTCAATCTGTTCATGGCTCAAAAAAAAAAAAAAAAGACAATTTTATGGAAGGGTGAGGCTTAAATTTAAACTATTCAGATAATAAAAGTAAATATTATTAGAATAATGACATAGTTATAGAGTAATAATTTTTGAAAGCTTGAAAGTGAAAGTGAAAGTCGCTCAGTCGTATCCGACTCTTTGCAACTCCATGGACTATGTAGTCCATGGAGTTCTCCAGGCCAGAATACTGGAATGGGTAGCCTATCCCTTCTCCAGGGGATCTTCCTGGGCCCAGGAATCAAACCAAGGTCTCCCGCATTGCAAGCAAATTCTTTACAAATTGAGCTATTAGGAAAGCCCTTTTAAAGCTCAATTATTTAAAAACCTGAACATTTTATATTTGAGATGTTAAAAACTCTTTGCAAAACAAAGAATATCAAGATAATATTATTTTAATTGCTTCTCAATAAGGGAAGTTTGTAAATTTCAAAAGGCTTGAATGTGTGGTTAATTTGTTTAAATACAGTTAAATATATATTCAAGAAAATACATCAGTTTTATCTGTATCATATGATCTTTTTAACTCTTCAAAGATCTTTAGCAATATGCTTGCTGATATTGATCTAAAACACAATTTGGGATCTGATGAAAAACCAGAACCTAAGCTTGGCAAGATTACATATTACAGATTTGAGATTTGATGTTCTACTACTCAGGAAACACTCTGCATTTATCAAAGTGAGCTGTTGCCTCCAAGATTTGGCTCTTATCTGTGAAAGGCGAAAGAGACTTTGGTGAGTTTTGGGAGAACATACTTTGGCCCTAGAGAAATGATTTTTTTTTTTTTTAATGAGAGTTGTTTTATAAAATCAGGGATATTTCACAGAATTCTATCCAGAAAGCTTTTTTATGTACTTTTCTGTGATTCAAAATTCCTTAGCAGAACTGAAAATAGGGTGTTAACAAATTATGCATATAGTAATGAAGAATCTCTTACAAAGTAGTTTTTTGAGGGGTGGGGAGAAGTAGGAGGAACAATAGCTGGTTTGTTATCTGGAAAGCACAGATTGGATCTATGCTTCTTTTCATTTAGATAGTAGGCTTTCTAGGAGATAGAAATGTGTCTTTGTATTCTAAATTTGCTCTTTGAAGTGAGACATGCTGAAGTAAAACGTTTATTTATGGCATTGCTCAAAAGCTTCCTTCTCTGGGTCATAATATCTTAGGCACTTTTGGTTGTATTGTGAATACACTTTTTAAAACTCCCAATTTATCTGAAAATAGTTTGTGCTTGATTCACTGACTCTTAAGTGAGCATTAAAATGTTAACAACATGGGGTTTCTGCAGGGGAACCAAAACAACCTTATCCCAGATGAAGCACAGTGTAGAAGGAAATTGAAAACGTGTGTGTGTGTATATGTGTGCACGTGTGTGCATGTGCACAAACTTGTGTATGTTAAGGGAGGGCCAATGTTCCTGCTTTGAGCCAAATGACACAGATAGCTGATACCTATTGAGGAAACCAGCAAAGGAACTCTAAGAAAATGAGACATCTAGGCTGACACTCTGCAGATGTAAAGAACTTGTTCTAAGGGTGGTATATATGCTGTGTTTAAAGCTCAGATTCAAAAATTATGCAAAACACAGACACATGCTTGGCACATGGCAAGCATTCAATAAATGTCATCTATTAAAAATAACCACTATTCTAGCACATATGTTACGTATGTTAACATACCAAGTGATAACAGGGGCTCTGAAATCCTGCTACTGAACCTCCCTCTCACCCCACCGCCTGCTCTGGTGCCCTCATACATACACAAGGCAGGGAAATGAATGGATGGGGTCATTGGGACCAAATGCCTGATCAGTTAATGAGTTCAGTCTTCAGTTGCTTTGTACATGCAACTAGAGCAGGAGGCAATGACTCATCAGGTGGAAAGAAAAGTAAAGCACATGGGACTTGGATGCAGAAAAAGACCCTATTTTAAGCACTTACAGATGCACGACACTGCATAGAAGAGTTCAAGGTGAGAAGAGGTACCTGCTGGTCACAGGGTGCTAGAGACATTCTGCCTGAAGCTGGCTAGTGCCAGCTGCCAGATACATGACCAGCACATAAGAAAGGATACCAGCAGATGGTCAGACTCTGCCAGGAAACCTGGGAATCTCCAGGACAGTGGAGAAGGGGGCAACTGCAAAGGAGATAAATTAATGAACTTATAAAATAAAGATGTTTCCAGTCCAGGGGGACAAGTAGAACCAAGTCAGTGCCAGAAACCTGATGGCACCCAAACTAAAAGACAAGAATCTAGAGAGGGTTGAGGGGATTCCTAGGTGGTGCTAGTGGTAAAGAATCTGCCTGCCAGGGCAGGAGACCCAAGAGATGCAGGATTGATTTCTGAGTTGGGAAGATGCCCTGGAGAAGGAAATGGCAACCTGCTCCACTATTCCTGCCTGGGAAGTCCCCATGGACAGAGAAGTCTGGAGGGCTACAATCCATAGGCTAACAAAGCATCAGACATGAATAAAGTGACTTAGCACACAGAAAGGGTTGAGGAGCCTTTCAGTCTCGGAAGAGGAATAAACTCAAATCTATCACCTGTGCTACATAGACAGCTATACCTTATGTAGCCACAAATATTTTTCATAGTTATTTTTTCCTCTTGATTTCCTTGACTTTTAGTGACATAGGCTTCTAAACCTCCAGAATAAATATAGGTATCATTATGCCAGGAGAAGCCAAAGCCTTTCCACACCTCTGCCTAGTCCCATGCAATCTCTTGCTTTGCCTCCTTTTGACTTTCCACTATGCTCTTATTGTGGCCAGTGTAGGGTAGACAGTACTTCAGATCCAAATTTACTCACCATTCCTTTCAGATCAAGATGTCATTGAACAGTTGATGTCTTTTAGAGGACCAGGGCTAGGCTATAGATGCTAAGATTCTCAGAGGATAATCCTTGTGTTTTAACAGGGCTTTCAATGAACAATGACTTGCCCAGTGAAATGGACCCAGTGGTAGATGTTAGATATCCTAGGACATTTATTCCTTTTAATGTCCTTAAATTTCAACAGGCAGCCATATACCTACTCTATTCAAGTGTAGAACTATGCTTGCAGCCATAGTGATATGCCTTCTGGATTCTTCCCAAAGTTCTCCAAACTTGTTCTGGACATGGATCTCACTGTGGAATCTAAGGCTCAGGGCTTTGTGTGGATCTCTCAGATGCCACCATACAGAGCAGCCATGTACCTTTAAACTCTAATCTTGTGATAAGTATGTCTTACACAGCCATGAAATTCTGAGTGTTAAAGCAATTCTTTAAAACAAAATGTTGATTGTATGAGGCAGCTAAAAACCCAAAAACAACTCTTATAAATTCAAATCAGTGTTTCAATACCATGTGATATTTCATTTTATTGGGATAAAAATCAAAATTCTTTGGCATAGCCTATATAAGACTCTTTAAAATATCTCACACCTACCTTCCCCCTGCACTATTCCTAGCTGGCCTCTCCAGGTCAGGTTTGCTCAACTTGTCATAATTTCTTAAACATAATGTCCCTTCACAAGCCATTCTGGGTCTCAGTCATGCTATTTCTTTTTTATACCTAAAGTAGACTTTTCTCTTATTTTCTGGAAAAAAAGATTCATTTTTTCCTCTAGATTTAAAGCTAATGTTTCCTTTTCTTTATAGGATTTTCTCTCTGTCCTGAGTTTCCCTGTCATCTGAAGTTCCAATATTTTTGTTCATAATTTACTAATGTCATTTATAGAAAGGTATTATAGATATCTATTTACATAAATGTCTACCCTGTCACTCTCTGTGCTCTTAGTGGGGAGGAATAATGCTTTATTCAGTTTTGTATTCTTTGCACCTAATACATTGTTTCCGGAACTAGCAAAGGAAGAAAGTGTTTGTGGATTGAATGACTGAAAATATATATACACTAGTCTTGATGATAAGAAACATCTGTCTTGACACATGGGTAAGGTACTACACAGGGCATGAGAAAAAAAGAATAATTCTGTCAAAAAAAATACCCTTGTTAAAAAAGTCACAGTGTATTAAAAACCATGAAACACTTCATTGTGAAAACCACCTTTACTACAAATTACTACTTGCCTCTTGAATAAGACACATACTCTCTAAAAGATGATTATCAGTTATTGAGCAATCAGAATTTTAAAATTACATTTAATCCACAAGTTGGGATATGCTTAAGTAGGTGGAATATATTGAATTCTGAATAAATTTGGCATTTCCTTATTTTCTGAAGGTGCTGAAATATGGTGTCAGGCATTAACACGTTTGTTGACGGTAACTTGGCTTGGCAGATAGAAACTCCAGTTACACTTCTATGATTACATTTTCATTACTAAACACAGATCTATATCTAAGGCAGTTTATTGCTTCGAGTGGTTAGTCATATGCTGGTACAATTCATCAGTGCTGTTATCCTTATTCAGTTTTAACTGTGGCTTTTGCTCGAAAATGCCTTTGGTAAATTGTCTAGTCCATGTCCATCATAACAAGGTGATGAGTGAACCCATGTGAAAAAGTTAGTTAAACCAGATGCTATATATTATAGAAATTAAAGCCCATATAAACACAGTACAATTTTTTGAAAGTTAAGTATGTAGTATATATAAATATATTAATAATAACATAATATAGCTTATATACAAGAAAAATTATTATCTTTATATTCCTTTTATGTTCCATTTATTAATCCTGCTCTTGCTAATGTATTTCAAAATTTTGAACCAGTTCTCATAAAAAATGTAAGTCAAACCTGCAAATTCTCTGTAATAATTTTGGCTAAAAGAAGACTTCCATCATTTTGAATTTAATTAGTAAAAAGACTTTAATCAAGAATAAAATGTCTCCTCATTACTCCTATCCCCCCAAAAAAATTTTAAAACTTAAATGACTCTTTAATTACATTTGCAACTTATGTCAAAATGCTTTTTTTTTTTTTTTTTTTTTAAATTTTTAGCAGACTTTTTAGGACAGCATAAAGGGATTTCTTTGGAAGGAATGATGCTAAAGCTGAAACTCCAGTACTTTGGCCATCTCATGAGATGAGCTGACTCATTGGAAAAGACTCTGATGCTGGGAGGGACTGGGGGCAGGAGGAGAAGGGGATGACCGAGGATGAGATGGCTGGATGGCAACACAGACTCGATGGACGTGAGTCTGAGTGAACTCCGGGAGATGGTGATGGACAGGGAGGCCTGGTGTGCTGCGATTCATGGGGTCGCAAAGAGTTGGACATGACTGAGCGACTGAACTGAACTGAACTGAAAGATTTCTTCAAGACATTAGTATCACTAACATGCCTACACTCATTTCTACAAGTTGATTTTTGAAGTGGTTCATCAGGGAAGACCACACTCCAGTTTTTGAAATGTATTTTAATAAAAGGACACATCCATATTTCTCTGGTGTGGTCTCTGCACTACTCTGTTTGACTGTTCAATTAGATCATGAAATTCATTGAATTTTGAAATCAGAGTATTGACATAAGGATGGTTCAGCTCATTGGAATGAAAAATTTTCAGTCCAGACTTTTCCTCCAAACAACAAAATGTATTTCTGCAAAGAAAGACAAGATGACTCAAACCATTTCTAAAGTAGAATCTCTTCTTCCCATTTCACTCTTTAACATGAAAAGAAACACAGTGTAGATCAAGGTTGTCTGTTTACAGCAAAGGAAAAAGAAATTCCTCCTCTTGAGCCAAGATTGAGTTGTAACCACCAATTAGAGGCCAAGTACACAGAGCACTTCTCTGGGTCTGCTAATGCCTCTCAACCACTATTCATTGCAGTCAATTGTAATAATTAGTGCCTTAGCATAAATACGAAAATGAGGGGGTTGTGCTAGGTGATCTCTGAGGTCCCTTCCGGCATTAGAATTCCAGAAGTTGGTGAGCCAGAAATTGCTAATGTGTTTGTGAATGCACCAAATGATGCTGGAGGACAATTTGTTCATTTGAAAGATGGGTCCTATTTTATTAATTTGGCTCAGAAATATCAACTAAAATGCAACATAAGTACTGGTTAAACACTAATAATAATAATATGTGATCCTATAACATTTTGGCTTTCTCTCAAAATGGTAAATGCATATTATTACATCTTACTTGCAAAACATTCTGAAGTCCAGCGGCCCGAATCTTCTCACACCTTTGGCAAATTTGTAGAAAATTCAAGAGTATCACTCATGGTTTTCTTGTAAAGTTTCTCCATGAGGGAGCAGAAGACAAAGACCTCAGTTCCTCTGAGTCTGGAAGCCCTTGAGGGCAAATATCATCTCTACTTTGTTTATCATCATACCCTTAACATCTGACTTAGTGCCCTATTAAGGTTATGCTCCAGTTAAGAAAAATAAAACTGAAAAAAAAATACAACAACAAACAAAAAAGTGTGAAAACATAGGCAAATACATAATATAAGAAAGTTAGAAAAAATAAGATTAAGAAAGAATTAGCGGCAGGACATTTCAGAAACAGAAGAAATCCTTGTGGAAGTGTTATTTGAAAAAGCAGAGTAGAAGTGACTTTGGGGAAGAATTTTTCAGATGTAAGGAAAAGACAACACAGAACCCTGAAGTGAATGTGTGTTCAGTATGTTTGAAGCACAGCAAGGACTCCTGTGACTGTGTGAAAAGAGAGATCAAGCGTCTTAAGAGGAGACAGCACAGAGGTAGTGGTTAGGAGGGCAGATACCTCACTTAGGCACCGCAAAAATCAAGTCCACTTTCACATACAATTCTGAAGAAGTAATAATGTAAAAAGCAAGTTAACTTGGGTATTTTGCCATTGATTTAGCTTAGAAAGTCTATTCTAAATCTTTATATATTGCTTTTTTTTTTTCCTTGCTGTGGATTTGAGCTCAACCCATTTCACAGTTCTCTGAGTATTATCTTTTTCCCAAATCCATATTACTCACTCTGAAAGTTCACTCCAAAAATCTCACCTTTCATGTTTTGTTTTTTCATTTTTTTCTCACCAATGGCTATGAACTTCCTCTTAAAGGGTTAAAGGTAGTACATCGAAGACCCCTAGATGTAAGTTAGCATTTTCCAAAAGATGTTTTATTGAATCTCATTTCTGGTAAAGTTGATAGGTGTTCTATCTTCACCCCTTCAACTCTGTATTCATTAATTCATTTTTATTGTTGAACTAGACAATGAGAATGAAAAGATGAATTAATATACAGTCCTTAGCTCAAGGTCCTACAGTCTAGTAGGAAAGTGTGAATGCAAGCTCCGTTGCTAAGCTGTGTCTGCCTCTGTGGTCCCAGGGACTATAGCTTGCCAGGCTCCTCTGTCCATAGGATTCCCCAGGCAAGAATACTGAAGCGGTTGCCATTTCCTTCTCCAGGGGATCTTCCCACATCTCCTGCATTGGCAGGCAAGTTCTTTACCACTGAGTCACCAGGGAAGTCTAGTAGCGAAGAGGGTCACATAAAGAGATAATTCACTCTTAATATGATAATGTGATGAAACATAGATGCATGATTATGAAAACTCAGAGGGTACATAACAATGAAGACTATTGACATTATCTAAACAGCCAGCCAGACCCTCTTATTTTGAAGTCATATAACCGTATAAATATTAAAACTATATTCTAAAACCATCAATAGCAATTGGTTTCTCTACGATCATACTGTATTCTTATTTTAACCCTAGAATAATGGAATTTGAGTACTTTTTAGAAATTTGCCTCTCAATGGTAATTCTACTCAGAGTCAAAGGAATTAGATGGTGCCAGTGTGCCCTTCTAGAAATTCCAAGATGACATTTAAAAGCATATTCAGATGCAACTTGGATAGAAGAGTTCTGGTCATCATTCTGCCAAGTGAAAAAACATAGTGATCTTAAACTCCAACCCAGAATACCTCTCAGATTTCCTATGGGACTGGTTGGTCTTTATATCAATTCAAAAAAGTTGGCTTATTTAAGTGCAAAATACCTAATTCTCACAGAACATTCCATTTTAACCATTTGCTTGAATTGTTGAATGCTTAAATATCTGCCTCAGTGACATATACTGTAGTTGATGACAAATGCAGTGTTTTGTTTGAATTTTGTTTTTAAATATCATAAATAATGGCTCAAAAACTGGAAGTCAGAATGGGGCAAAACTGAAGTGAAGTTTTGCTAAGAAGACAGATTATCCTTCTAATAAAAACCTAGTACATTTTTAGTATTTGTGGGATGTGTGAATTGTCTTCTATCTTATAAAGGCATAAATCTATTGCATTCTGCCAGAATTTGTTCTTTCCTCGAAATATCATGGAAGAGAGGTTTATAGCACACAATCTCTTTCCTGAGCAAATAAAAAGATACGAAGATAATATTCTAGAGAGAAGCTGCTGGATAATGACTATTTTTCAATATAGTCAGTGTCCTATACTTGCGTCCTAAATCTCAATGCACACAGACAAATGCTAAAGCATTTGCTCTTTGGATCTTGTTCCAACAGAGAATATTTATCCTCTACAGCTCCCCAGAGCTTGAATATATGGATGAAAAGTTTACATGGCACTTGAAAATGTTCTCAGTCAAAACCTGAGAAGATAACCTACCTGCATGGTTCAGTTTTTGTTCATCCGTTCATGACTCAAGATGCAACTAAAGAGATTTTAGCTCCTATATGCATGGTTTGAACCATTAAAATTTTTTAAAGGTGATTAGAGTATAATAATAACAGGTAAGTACTCTTTTAGAACTTTTGTTTGACATATCCAAACAATTGATTCAGTTCTCCATTTCACTTTACAGCAGATACATAAAAGTTTGGAAATATATAACCCAAAACATACACTTATTATAATAAGTAATAATAAAAAAAACTTATCCTTAGAAAATGAATATACCAATCCTTTAAAGCAGAATTTCTTAACCTTAGCACTTTTGACATTTCAAGCTAGATAATTCTTCATTTTAGGGGACTATCCTGTATACTGTAGGATATTTAGCAGCATCCTTGAACTCTATTTATACAGCCAAACTGTGAAATGTCCTCAAGTGGAGGACACTCCTCTAGTTGAGAACCACTGCTTTTAATGTATCAGTCAACTGTTTGAACCTGAGATGACAGAAGAAGGAGAGTGCAGACACTGTTAGGATAGAACCTCCCTGTATGTTCTAGAGGTTGTGTGCTGCAGGCTTGCCATGTATAGAACTCAGGTGAGAAGCACACCCTGGGGAGTGAAATTCCAGCTTTGAAACTACAGTCCTCCTTCAAGATTGCAGCTGTGACCGGGCGGAAGAACAATAGAAACTGTGTCCTATTGAAAGCCAAGGGTAACATACCATGGTACAATGGTGTGTATCCGCCTTCTGAGCTAACTTAGACAAGTGGCTGGTGGCTCACAATGATGTCTATTTTGGGAACACCAGAATCCGCAGAAGAACAACAGTATCTCAAAGGCAGATAACAAAATGGGCAAGAGTGGTCATGGGGTTGGTGCCCACTTTGCATACCCTCATGAAAGTCCTCATCCTCCCTGGCCAGAATCTCACCAACCTCTTGACTGATCTCCATCCATAGGCTGGCTTTTGTCCAACCTTCCTCCACACCGCTGTCAGAACATTCTTTCAAAAACACAGCCCTAAAATTATCTCTGCCCTGCTTGAAATGCTTTGATGTTAACTTTGAGTTAAAGTTCAAGCTCCTTAGCACGGCCTGGATGCTGACTTCATCTTCTGACACTCTGTCACACACACAAGTCTCAAATCCAAATGTGATTGTGTTCCTTCCAGTCTCTCTATTCTTGCTCTTTCAGCCCTTTCCTATCATTGTCACTTCAACATACACATCCAGTCTGATCTTTCATTGGAAAAATTCAGTAAGGACGAAATATTTTCTACTGTGTTTTTCTCCCTTCTATCTTCTTCTTCTCCGCTTCCTCCTCCTCTCCCCTCCACTTCTTTCGCCCTCCCTTCCTCCTCCTCAAACTCTTCCTCCTTTTTCTCCTTTCTTTTTTCTCTGTCTCCCACCTTCCCTTTTTCTCTTTCCGTATAAGCATTTCCTTTTGTCACTTGAACTCTTATTTAGCAATTTTAAATTTTGCAGTCTCTTTTCTGTTATCTTCCATAATTCCTCTTCTTTCCCCTCACCTCCACTTCTCCTTCCATAACTGGGACTATTTCTTTTTGGTTTTCTCCAGTGATAACTCCTTTCCCTCTCTAAATGCCTACATTCAGCAGTGTCCCAACAGTCATTCTCTTTCACTCTCCAAGTGCTTGCTGGGCAATCACTGTGAAGGAAGTATTGACCCTTTGGTGCTGGTGACCCATATTTGTTCTTGTGGCCTCAGCCCTTCTTCTGAGCACCAGAGACAATCAAATGTCTACAAAGCAATCCCCATGGATATCTCACTCATACTCCTAATTCAGCATGCCTTCAGTTTAGCTCAGCTTTCTCTACAGAACTTGGTCTCAGCATGGTGTTCCCTGTCTCAATGAAATGCCAATCACCCTCATCAGAAACCTGAAATTTCTCCCAATCTGCTTTTTCATTCTCCACATTCAACTGAGGACCAAATCCAGTTGATTCTATCTACTCAAATCTCCCTTAGCTTTCCCGTTGTTACTGATTATATTCAGTTTCCGTTGGAAAGGATGATAAAAGTATTTACTACTGATCTTCTGTGCTCCCAGTCCTGTTCTATTCAATCTATTTTCACTGTGCTGCTGATAAAACAATTCTGGTCATGTCTCTTCTCTGCCTAAGATCATTTCCTCCCCTGTCCCTTCAACCGTGTTGCCTTGAATACTCTTATCCCTTCTGCTTTCTTGCAGACATGTACAATTCTTTTAACACTGTTCTCAAATAGAACTTCATTCATGAAGCTTGGCCTGACTTGTTTTATCAGATATACTAGAATGCTCTCTTTCTTTTTTTTATCTTCATTTCACCCTGTAAAGGCTATACAATTGCACCTATAATTATCTGTTTCAGATACATTATTTCTTTTACTTCCTCATTTCCTACATTGTTAGGGTAAGTCACTTTCAGGAAGAATCATATCTTATTGATTTCTAACACCTACTATAGCACCTAGAGCACAGAGACATTCATATATATATATATATGAAGAATGAGAAAACAAATGAATGGATAGAGTTTAAGAAAACACCATATATTTTAAAGGTTCATTACCACTCTTTGATGATTTTAAATCAATTTTCAAAGCTTCTCTCTTAGTATTTATGGATAAGGAACAAAATGCAATTCACTCAAGGAAGGTCATACATTGACTGATTTAATATAAGCTGAATGAAAAATGTATAACTCCAGTTTGATGTGGATAGCATCTTAAGAGCAGTTTTTGATATGGATAAAATACATAGTGAGCATGACATCACTGACAGCAAAGGAAAAAATTGTAGAAGGAAAAGAAATTCAATAAGGAAAAACACTGGGATCAGTTCTTTTTTTTTTTTCTGCTTCAAAATTTTTTGCCAGGCAGGGCTACACATGTTATTTTCCACTTCTCCATCACTCTACAATTCTATTTAAAAGAATAAGGAACCTGCACATCTTACCCAAGTTTGCTCTCTAAAATGATAGCATTGGTGGAGAAATACTTCAAACTACCCCTTTTCCTTAAATTATATTTTGGAGTCCTTTAAAAGAAACAAATCATACAGTTAAGAAAACTCAATACAGAGGCTAGTAGCTGTGACAAGGACAATGCCACTAAAACATTTATAAATTAAGGTTTCTATTCATATTTCTATTGTAAGGATCATAGTAAGGTTTACTATCACGAAAGGCTATGTATGCCTTGATTATAGGTATGACGGTATATATGAAGATATACTATTTTAAGCAAATCAGTGTTTTGAGCTGATAGCAGGAGTTTTATCATGCCCCTAAAATTCCATCTTGCAGGATGCTACTCTCATGAGCTAACTACTTGTATTATTTAATTAAATTTTATATAACTCAATAATTATCTATCATGTAGACCTGACTTTCAGTTAGAGATAAAGAGAAATTTTCAGGTTGATCATGAATCAACAAAAATTATTGATAAAGAGAATTTTAGAATATCCATTTTGGAAAAATTATTTAAGCCATAATGTTGAGGTGCTGACTTCTGCAATGGTTTGGCAAGAAAGAATGCCATGTTGGTTCCTCCTATGCCTGGATTCGATGATCTGGGCCTTGTACGCATGCCTGTATTGGCAGAGTTTTTATAACAGCATGGTGACTGAGAGAGACATGGACTCCACACAGAAGGTAGGGGAAAAGATAGAGAAACAGAAGGACAAGGTCCAACTTTATTTGGGATCAAATATTATAAGGCTTTGGCAGAGTAACGCTTGCTTTGCTCTGTTTTGTGTGAATATGGGAGGCGGGGTCTCCCACCCCTTCTGTATTACCATCTGCCTCGACCCTGCTATGGGGGCCATGTGTGACAGTAATCTCTGAAAAACTGCAGTATTTTGACTTTTGATATCTGCTATGTAATGGTATGGAGAAAATATTGCCAAAAATGTAACTTTGTATATTTTTTTTCAAAAAAGGCCAGCTGGGGAATGAGTTTATAATGGGAATGTCATTAGTATAAATTGCAAGATTAAAAACAAAACACTATAATAACCCATCCATTAACTGGAAATAGTTGAAATGTGTAGAGCTAAGTCAGTCAGGGTGAATAGTATATACAGGATCAACAATATTTGTATATTGCTTAACGGAAAACAACATGTCCCAGTTAATAGTTGCTGATTGCCTCCCAAATCAAGGCCATGAGTGGAAACTGATAAGTGACTGCTCTGTAACTACAGCTTCAGACACATTTTTCATAGAAATAAGTTAACCTTTCAGGTGTTAACTGCTATTGTGTATTTCCATGTATATATTCTATTATCTACTGCAATAGATTCAACCCTTGGGCTTTTTAAGGTGACCATCGTGTCTGTGATTAAACAGGAAAAAAAAAAAAATATGGCTCATATTAGTGCTCAGGACAAGGAAATCCTGACTCCAGGGTTTGGAATAATAAGAATGCTGCTATTACAAGGTTAACATTTATAAGTGCTGAATATTCTGACCAAATGTTTGTAACCTTCACCGTGTGGCAGTCAGAGGAATGAATGCGCCTGCATTTCATTACCTGACCCCAGAAACCCCACAGGAAGATTTGAAAATTAGGCACATGAGGAAGAGAAAGAGTCTTCTTGATCTTGTCTATAGAAATCTCACTGTCTTTGATAGAAGGTACAAATAATAAGGAATTCTTGTTCAGACCTGCAAGACTCCATGGATGACTGCCTCTGGACACACACACTAAATAGTGGTAAATTCAGATTTGAAGACCCCAGCCCATAAGAATCAGTGACAAGGCACATAGCTTTTTCTCTTACTGCTTCAAATTTCTCAGCAGTGCAAATCCTTAGGCTCAAAAGCGAAGAAAATTTTACCTTCCTCTTTCTAGAAAAGTTGGAAGGATATAAAAGCACAGAATTTTTAAAATTTAATTAAATGTGAGTTCTAGTTCTATCCCTTCTACTTGAAGTATCCCTTCTACTTGAAGTTTATATGCTCTCCACTTCTTGGAAACTCTGAATCTTGATCTCAAATGGAAATAACATGACAAGCCTCATATTGGTGCTCTGAGAATTAATGTGATGGTATAAAGTAAGAGTATTTACCTGTAAGTCCAAAAATTATCTAGCTAGCTAGCTAGCTTAGCTTAAATGCTAGTTTTCATCCTCCTCTTGTCTACAGCTAGGAAGAATCTAGACACCCATAGTCTTCATAATGATCAATAAAGGAATATCTTACTCTACGGTTTCAGTAAATATAACCTAATTCCACCAGCAAGATAAACAATAATATGTTGGGTAAGTGGTAGAACCACAGTGCACCCAACTGGAACATTCTTTTTTGCAGCACGCAATCATAAGGTGTTTAATTCATTGGAACAGAAGAGGTAAGGTCAGATGATAAAGCCGATCCTCCACCCCAACACATTCCATGCCCTTTCACCCTAGGTAAGGTACAGCTACATTCAATGTACTACATTATAATGACTCTCTTGTACGCATTATACCAGCATCTCTTTTTCTGGAGGTGGTAAGAGGAGTGTAGAGGAAGAAAGACTGAAGAGGGAAAGAAAGCATCTAAAGAGCTTGTTGTAGTCACAGACACTCCTTATAAGAAACAGGCGCAAGATGATCTTTTGAATGGCTTCATTTAAACACTATTCAAAATGTTGGCAGAGACAGGAACAACAGTTCCGACCTTACTTCCCCTCCTGGAGGCCAGATACCTTTCCCAGACATTGAACCACTAATGGGAAATTAAAGGCAATAAAACAACAGCTGGAATCCCATAACTGACAAGGTTTATATTGTACTCGAAGCAATTCACACTTAAAGAATTTCCTTTCCAATCATCAGGCTTGTTTCTTTCTCTTCAGTGTTCAAGTTGATGGACCCTCTTCTGGTGAAGTGGTTTTCTCTTTGTTTAACTGAACAAGGCTGATATCATCATTCTCCACACACAGTTCTGCTTCAAAAAATTTGAAGAGCTCTGTCTTCTCCTTTAACCCTGAATGGCAGTTTTGCCTAGAGAAAAGGGAGGAACAGTTGAGTGCTTACTGTATGAACAATATGTATTTGATGCTATTTTTTCCATTTTGCCCAAATGCTATGGGCATTATTATATTCAATTTCATGAGCAACTGATGTTAACAGAAGTCTCAGGATAACTATTTTTCTCCTTTCACAAAAGAACTCATGTGAAGTCAGATTCTGTAGCAAGAAAATAAAAGTGAGTTACTATGTTCCATTGGAGGACAAATTTATTAATTCATATCAAATGGTAGTAACTATAGCAATATCAAAGATTTGCTAGGAGCACTTTAGGTACTCACTACCATGCTAAGCAAGTTACATGAATTATGTTATTTAGGTTTTGTTTTTTTTTTTTAAATCTACTCAAAGTCTTTTTTACTGTTATAACTCTCGTTTTACAAAGAAAGAAGCTGGGATTTATAAAGGTTAAATGATTCATTTTGGGTAGTAAGTGAACAAATAAGATTCAATCCTGGACAGTCTAACTTGAGTATGAGAGTTCTAAATGTATTCTGAAATATATTCATATGCATGTGTGTATGGACAGACTCAAGGTCATCATCATCTGCCACTCTCAGTCCTATTATAATATGTTTTCTTGACTGGGAGAAAAAAATAGTGGCGTTATAGCCATCACATTAGGAATACTGGTGGAAATGTGTTGCACTATTGAATGTCATCTGTGCAATGTGTCACATATGAAAAAAATGTTAAGATCTCTGCCTAATGGGAAAAATGGGTGGATAAACAGATGGTCACAATACCGTCTGTCTGGTAAGTGCTGTGATGGTAGGAGCGTGTGCACAAGATCATGAGACAGCCAAGATAACAGTAACCCACAGGAAAGTTTTCTTAAAGGGGAAAACACGTGAATGGTATCTTAGAGGAATGGAAACAGCTCTCCAGCAATAGAATGAGTGCAAAAGCAAGACAGAGAGAGAAATGCAAGACAAGGAATATGCTGAGGCTGTGAGGGTATGGGAGGAAGGAGTCATATGTGCCAGAGGGTGAGTGTGGAGGGGAAATTCAAGGTGAAGGGTAGCTGTTGTTCTTTGCTTTTGTTTTTGCTGCACTGACTGACTAGGATATTAACCTACAGAATGATTGGCCACTATTTAAGGATTTAAAATCTGGGTAGTGATATGATCAGAGTTGCAGTTCTACAGAATTACTCTGGATAGAACTTAGAGGATGGATGAATGGATGGAGGGAGGGACAGAAAACAGGAAAATCACAAAGGAGGTAGTGATTCTGACTGACCTACAAAAATTAATGAAGGTGAGAGATAATGTAAGTCTGAGCTAAAACGCTAGCAAGGGAGATAAAGAGATGATCTATTTAAAAGCAAACCATAGAATGTGGAGCTGACAGAAGTAGGCAGCCATTTTGGTTTGGTGGGCGAAAGAAAAGGGGGAAACCAAAATGGCCACAAGGTGGCTTTACTTAAGCAACTGTGTGGACTCTGGAGCTGTTTCTGATAAGAAATAAATGGAAAAAGAATTTGGGTTTGAGAACATGTTTTTGAGAAGACAATGAGGTACCACCACGTAAGTATCTGAGAGGTAGGCAGAAGAATATGCTAGAAAAGAGCACAGGAATGACGTAGGCACAAGCCATAGAATTTTGGATGTCACTGTTATGTAACTGACAGTTAGTCTTGGGAGTGGCTAAGTCTCAGCAAACTGCAGGGTAGCAGTGGAAGAGACCTGAAAAGCACTTTAGAACATAAAAATATAACAGCACTGCTTTGAGGAAAAGAAGCTGGTAACAGAGACTGAAAATAAGTATTAATACTTTGAAAAGTATGGAGAAATGACCATGGAATAACCTCAGATCAGGCAAGAAGAAGAGAAATTTTCAAGTTGAAAATATTCAGCTGCGTCAAAAACCACAGAAAGGCCAAGTGATAAAAGAGTAGGACCGCCTTGGAATTTGGGACAGTGGAGTCCCTGATGGATCTGAGGAAGCTGATTTCCCTGGCTCTAGGAAATCAAAAGAAGACGGTGGCAATTTAAGCTCAGAATAAATATAAGGAAAGGAAATAGAGAAGGTAAACAGAGACTGTTTCTTTTACTCAAAACCCCAAAGCCGTTTAAACACCTCAGTTTTTACAAGGCTTTGCATGAACGTCGGTTAATCAACTACCTTGTCTATACTTCATGACAATAATTTTATCTTCCTATTATATTTCTGTTGTAATTGATTCACTTTTATTTACTTTTCAGTACATTAGCTTTTCAATTATAAACCTCAAAGAAACCAAATGTAGGGGTGCAAACACAAATTCCTTCTTTAAATTCTCTCACCTTCATTGATCTCTTGAAATTTAGATAATCATGATGGTGTTATCACTCACCTAGAGCCAGACATCCTGGAATGTGAAGTCAAGTGGGCCTTAGAAAGCATCACTACGAACAAAGCTAGTGGAGGTGATGGAATTCCAGTTGAACTATTTCAAATCCTAAAAGATGATGCTATGAAAGTGCTGCACTCATATGCCAGCAAATTTGGAAAACTCAGCAGTGGCCACAGGACTGGAAAAGGTAGGTTTTCATTCCAATCCCAAAGAAAGGCAATGCCAAAGAATGCTCAAATTACTGCCCAATTGCACTCAGCAATAAAGTAATGCTCAAAATTCTCCAAGCCATGCTTTAGCAATACATGAACCATGAAATTCCAGATGTTCAAGCTGGTTTTAGAAAAGGCAGAGGAACTAGAGATCAAATAGCCACCACTTGCAGGATCAAAGAAAAAGCAAGAGAGTTCCAGAAAAAAACTCAGTTCAGTTCAGTTGCTCAGTTGTGTCCTACTCTTTGCGACCCCATGAATCACAGAATGCCAGGCCTCCCTGTCCATCACCAACTCACGGAGTTCACTCAGACCCACGTCCATCGAGTTGGTGATGCCATCCAGCCATCTCATCCTCTGTCGTCCCCTTCTTCTCCTGCCTCCATTCCCTCCCAGCATCAGGGTCTTTCCCAATGAGTCAACTCTTCTCATGAGATGGCCAAAGTACTGGAGTTTCAGCTTCAGCATCATTCCATCCAAAGGAACACTCAGGGTTGATCTTCAGAATGGACTGGTTGGACCTCATTGCAGTCCAAGGGACTCTCAAGAAACTTCTCCAACACCACAGTTCAAAAGCATGAGTTCTTCAGTGCTCAGCTTTCTTTACAGTCCAACTCTCACATCCATACATGACCACAGGAAAAACCATAGCCTTGACTAGGGAGACCTTTGTTGGCAAAGTAATGTCTCTGTTTCTCAATATGCTATCTAGGTTGGTCATAACTTTCCTTCCAAGGAGTAAGCCTCTTTTAATTTCATGTCTGCAGTCACCATCAGCAGTGATTTTGGAGCCCCAAACAATAAAGTCTGACAGTTTCTACTGTTTCCCCATCTATTTCCCATGAAGTGATGGGACCGGATGCCATGATCTTGGTTTTCTGAATGTTGAGCTTTAAGCCAACTTTTTCACTCTCCTCTTTCACTATCATTAAGAGGCTTTTTAGTTCCTCTTCACTTTCTGCCATGAGGGTGGTGTCATCTGCATATCTGAGGTTATTGATATTTCTCCCAGCAATCTTGATTCCAGCTTGTGTTTCTTCCAGTCCAGCGTTTCTCATGATGTACTCTGCATAGAAGTTACATAAGCAGGGTGACAATAGACAGCCTTGACGTACTCCTTTTCCTATTTGGAACCAGTCTGTTGTTCCATGTCCAGTTCTAACTGTTGCTTCCTGACCTGCATACAGATTTCTCAAGAGGCAGGTCAGGTGGTCTGGTATTCCCGTCTCTTTCAGAATTTTCCACAGTTGACTGTGATCCACACAATCAAAGTCTTTGGCATAGTCAATAAAGCAGAAATGGATGTTTTTCTGAAACTCTCTTGCTTTTCCCATGATCCAGCGGATGTTGGCAATTTGATCTCTGTTTCCTCTGCCTTTTCTAAAACCAGCTTGAACATCAGGGAGTTCACGGTTCACGTATTGCTGAAGCCTGTCTTGGAGAATTTTGAGCATTACTTTACTAGCATGTGAGATGAATGCAATTGTGCGATAGTTTGAGCATTCTTTGGCATTGCCTTTCTTTGGGATTGGAATGAAAACTGATTTTTTCCAGTCCTGTGGCCACTGCTGAGTTTTCCAAATTTGCTGGCATATTGAGTGCAGCACTTTCACAGCATCATGTTTCAGGATTTGAAACAGCTCAACTGGAATTCCATCACCTCCACTAGCTTTGTTTGTACTGATGTTTTCTAAGGCCCGCTTGACTTCATATTCCAGGATGTCTGGCCCTAGAGGAGTGATCACACCATCGTGATTATCCGGGTCATGAAGATCTTTTTGTGCTGTTCTTCTGTGTATTCTTGCCACCTCCTCTTAATATCTTCTGCTCTGTTAGGTCCATATCATTTCTGTCCTTTATTGAGCCCCTCTTTGCATGAAATGTTCCCTTGGTATCTCTCATTTTCTTGAAGAGATCTCTAGTCTTTCCCATTCTGTTGTTTTCCTCTATTTCTTTGCACTGATCGCTAAAGAAGGCTTTCTTATGTCTTCTTGCTATTCTTTGGAACTCTGCATTCAGATGCTTATATCTCTCTTTTTCTCCTTTGCTTTTTACTTCTCTTCTTTTCACAGCTGTTTGTAAGGCCTCCCCAGACAGCCATTTTGCTTTTTTGCATTTCTTTTCCATGGGGATGGTCTTGATCCCTGTCTCCTGGACAATGTCATGAACCTCATTCCATAGTTCATCAGGCACTCTATCTATCAGATCTAGGCCCTTCAATCTATTTCTCACTTCCACTGCATAATGATAAGGGATTTAATTTAGGTCATACCTGAATGGCCTAGCGGTTTTCCCTACTTTCTTCAATTTGAGTCTGAATTTAGTAATAAGGAGTTCATGATCTGAGCCACAGTCAGCTCCCAGTCTTGTTTTTGTTGACTGTATAGAGCTTCTCCATCTTTGGCTGCAAAGAATACAATCAATCTGATTTCGGTGTTGACCATCTGGTGATGTCCATGTGCAGAGTCTTTCCTTGTGTTGTTGGAAGAGGGTGTTTGCTAAGACCAGTGCGTTCTCTTGGCAAAACTCTATTAGTCTTTGCCCTGCTTCATTCCGCATTCCAAGGCCAAATTTGCCTGTTACTCCAGGTGTTTCTTGACTTCCTACTTTTGCATTCCAGTCCCCTATAATGAAAAGGACATCTTTTTTGGGTGTTAGTTCGAAAAGGTCTTGTAGGTCTTCATAGAACCTTTCAACTTCAGCTTCTTCAGCGTTACTGGTTGGGGCTGCCTTTCTTTGGGATTGGAATGAAAACTGACCTTTTCCAGTCCTGTGGCCACTGCTGAGTTTTCCAAATTTGCTGGCATATTGAGTGTAGCACTTTCACAGCATCATCTTTCAGGATTTGAAATAGCTCAACTTTAATTCCATCACCTCCACTAGCTTTGTTCGTAGTGATGCTTTCTAAAGCTCACTTGACTTCACATTTCAGTATGTCTGGCTCTAGGTGAGTGATCACACCATCATGATTATCTTGGTCTTGAAGATCTTTTTTGTACAGTTCTTCTGTGTATTCTTGCCACCTCTTCTTAATATCTTCTGCTTCTGTTAGGTCCATACAATTTCTGTCCTATATCGAGCCCATCTTTGCATGAAATGTTCCCTTGGTATCTCTAATTTTCTTGAAGTGTTCTCTAGTCTTTCCCATTCTGTTGTTTTCCTCTATTTCTTTGCATTGATCCTTACCTTGGTTGAGGGGATGCATCAGTTACACCAATGCAAAGAAATGTTTTGCATACCCTACAGTCTTTCTTGATGTCCTCTCTGTCCTATCCCTTGTTTTAGTACAATCCATACAACAATTTATCCCAGACTTAGCATCACTTCTCAAAATCCTTTGTTTCTGCACTCTTTTCTTTTTGTTTTTAATTCTTTTAATGGCATTCTTTTTAATGCCATTATAATATACTAATATATGCAATTAGTTTATTTAGTTTAGTTAGGAAATAATACATCTTGAAAATAAAAGACCATTTGTTGTTATCATGAAGCAATATAGATAGCATTTTTTTAACATAATTTTAAAAAATTTAACCATATACTGTGTAGGCACAGAAAAGGCCTATTTTGAGATCACTTGGCTGTTCTTACCTGATCAGGTTACCAGCAGAGCAAGACAATATGATTTGCACATATTGCTTCAGGTACTGTTGGATATAATATCTTAGGATTTCATTAAATTAAGACCTTAAGAGAACAACCAAAGTATTATTTGGAAAGAATAGCTTCACATTACAGAATAAGTTCTACATATATAACTAAATCAGTTTAATCATAAATAAGTTTAGGAATACTATTCCGAAGTGATTTGTCCTGATTGCATTGTTTCCAATATGATTCAAGGATTATCCATAGACAGTGCTCAGGCGCCATTTCAACCTGCCCCTGGGTGTTCTTTCTTTTCATCTCCTTATGACTCTGATCTTCAGTGTCCCAAGCCAGGCCAAACCAGACTGACAGCATCTGGTATTTAATGTGATTCACTGTAGAGATACCTCAGACTCTTCATATGTAAACCTTGGAATTTAAAGCTTGACAAATGGGCTGCGTAGAAGCCATCATACATCTAGATTTTGTCGTTCCTATTTATTTTCCAAATTGTTAGTTCATTGATCCACACAGCAGAACCAAGAATGCCTGGCATTCTTTAAATCCCCGTGAATGCCTTCTCTTCTGCAATGAGAATGGCTTTTATATCTTTAAGTCTTTGTGTTATAAAGAGAATATTCTGAGCTTACAAGTGCAGAAAAGATTGTTTTCCATTATTTAGAAGTCCTTCCCTTTGTGGCTGTATCCTGCCTCATCCTTCAAACAGATCCTATGACACAATAAAAAGCTTGGTCATTCATTCTTTCAACAAACATTTACTGAGCATGACTTAAGGACACAAAGTCAAGTAAGACTTCATTTTTTTTTTTTTTTCAAGGAATCTATGCTCTAGCTGGGGGAATGATTGATCTCCTTGATCAATTACAGAACAAGTGCAAATTCAACGAAACAGTATTGCACAAGTTAAAATGTAAGTCCAAAGAGGTGTATCTCTTTTAGAGAAAAGGGTCTAGGAAGACTTCCAAGACTAGCCAATGTTCTACCCGAGAATTGAAAAAGGATGTGGAGTTTCCTAGAAAATATGGAAACATGGTCACATTGAGAAACAGGAGAGTAAGTATAAAGGCAGAAGTTTGAAACAACAGATTACTGGGGAGAGGGAGTGGAAAGAAGTGGGACTTTACATATTATACTTTGCTTAGTTGAGTATGCTCAAATCTTGAATAATGGAATGCATTCATATACACAATGTGTAAGTATTAAAACAAAGTTTCTTCAGCGTTACTGGTTGGGGCATAGACTTGGATTACTGTGATATTGAATGGTTTGCCTTGGAGATGAACAGAGATCATTCTGTCGTTTTTGAGATTGCACCCAAGTACTGCATTTCAGACTCTTTTGTTGACCATGATGGCTACTCCATTTCTTCTGAGGGATTCCTGCCCGCAGTAGTAGATATAATGGTCATCTGAGTTAAATTCACCCATTCCAGTCCATTTTAGTTCTCTGATTCCTAGAATGTAAACGTTCACCCTTGCCATCCCTTGTTTGACCACTTTCAATTTGCCTTCATTCATGGACCTGACATTCCAGGTTCCTTTGCAATATTTCTCTTTACAGCATTGGATCTTGCTTCTATCACCAGTCAAATCCACAGCTGGGTATTGTTTTTGCTTTGGCTCCATCCTTTCATTCTTTCTGGAGTTAGTTCGCCACTGATCTCCAGTAGCATATTGGGCACCTAATGACCTGAGGAGTTCCTCTTTTCGTATCCTATCATTTTGCCTTTTCATACTGTTCATGGGGTTTTCAAGGAAAGAATACTGAAGTGGCTTGCCATTCCCTTCTCCAGTGGACCACATTCTAAAAACCCTCTTGATGAAAGTGAAGAGGAGAGTGAAAAAGTTGGCTTAAAGCTCCACATTCAGAAAACGAAGATCATGGCATCTGGTCCCATCACTTCATGGCAAATAGATGGGGAAACAGTGGAAACAGTGTCAGACTTTATTTTGGGGGGCTCCAAAATCACTGCAGATGGTGACTGCAGCCATGAAATTAAAAGACGCTTACTCCTTGGGAGAAAAGTTATGACCAACCTAGATAGTATGTTCAAAAGCAGAGACATTACTTTGTCAACTAAGGTCCATCTAGTCAAGGCTATTGTTTTTCCTGTGGTCATGTATGGATGTGAGAGTTGGACTATGAAGAAGGCTGAGCACTGAAGAATTGATGCGTTTGAACTGTGGTGTTGGAGAAGACTCCTGAGAGTCCCTTGGACTGCAAGGAGATACAACCAGTCCATTCTGAAGGAGATCAACCCTGGGATTTCTTTGGAATGAATGATGCTAAAGCTGAAGCTCCAGTACTTTGACAACCTCATGTGAAGAGTTGACTCGTTGGAAAAGACTCTGATGCTGGGAGGGATTGGGGGCAGGAGCAGAAGGGGACAACCGAGGATGAGATGGCTGGATGGCATCACGGACTCGATGGACATGAGTCTGAGTGAACTCCGGGAGTTGGTGATGGACAGGGAGGCCTGGCGTGCTGCGATTCATGGGGTTGCAAAGAGTCGGACACGACTGAGCGACTGAACTGAACTGAACTGAAGTATTAAAATGAAAAATAAAACACAGTCACACAAGGGCAACTGCATAAGGAAGGTTTTTGTTATTGGAGTGACAAACATCAAGAGCTGGGGTTGAATCTAGAACACAAAGCTAGGGCCACCTCATGCAATGAGGTCTTCCATGCCAACAAAGGAGAGTTAAATGCTCCCTGAAAGCTTCAAGAAGACGGTGAACAATTTTAAAAAGGAAATTTCATATTTAATGTGAATTTTTTAAATTGCTTTGAAAAAAAGAATGGGTAGAGTAGGACAGATTTTATGTTGAAAATCAAGGAACAAAAAGGAGATAATCCAGGAGAATAATGTTAAGGGCCTGAGTTATGACAGTAGAAGTGGAAGCAGAGTCATGGAAGTAGAAAAGAGAGTCAGGACCACAGAACTGAGTGATGGATTCAAAATAGTGATATGGCTAGGGTGGGGTATAGGAAAACAGACTCTTTAGTTTATATAACTTACTATTATGAGTGAACATGAAGGGGTTAATAGACAAGGGACAAGTCTGAACAAAAAGGAGAGCTTCCTTTCCAGGAGTTAAATGTCTGCATCTTATAGTATATCCAAATATAGATGCCCAGTAGGCATTCGGAGAAACAAATCTGTACTTGAGTAAGAGAGCTTAATGACTTCCAGAGTCTCACACTTCATTTGATTACGTTTCTTAAAAGTCAGATTGCTGCTGCTGCTGCTATTAAGTCGCTTCAGTCATATCCGACTCTGTGCAACCCCATAGATGGCAGCCTACCAGGCTCTTCCATCCCTGGGATTCTCCAGGCAAGAATACTGGAGTGGGTTGCCATTCCCTTCTCCAATGCACGGATGCATGCAAAGTCGCTTAAGTCGTAGCTAACTCTGTGCGACCCCATGGACAGCAGCCCAACAGGCCCCCCTGTCCATGCGATTCTCTAGGCAAAAATACTGGAGTGGGTTGCCATGTCCTTCTCTGGAAAGTCAAACTAGAGTCCAGAATTAAAGGATATAGGAAAAGGTATTCAAATTTAACAAAGTTAAAAATTTTTCATTGTTCATCATTGCAAATATGCCCCCTTTATCTAACATAATGTGAAAAAATCAGTTGCATTCATAGAATGTATGTATGTGTGTGTTAATCGCTCAATCGTGCCTGACTCTGCAAGTTTCCCTCTAAAACAAGCAAAAACTGCCAATATTTTTATAGGTGTTAAACAGGTTGTTTAGGTATAGGAGAGTCAAAAAACTGATTTCATTGTCCACTCAAACAACAGTTGTTTTGGCACTGAGTAAATGACCAATAACAGCATCCCTACCCAGAATCTTCTCAGCAAACAGTAACAGAAATTGTACTTCTGGAGGACATGATAACAAACTGACTAATATCAAGCCAGTCTACCTACTAAATAAATATTACTTGCATTTACAGAGAATAAGCAGAGCTAAATGCATTTGGTGGAATGGAGATTAAAGCGGTCCTTAAGGGCAAAGGCAAGAAAAAGTGACATCTGCTCTCAATTATGAGTCAGTAGTGAATCGTCCTCCAAAGGACACGGAACCTGGTCAAACAACATTTCCTCCATTTGCAGGATGTTACATTAAGGAAATAATGACCAAGAAAATAGTAAGAACTAGGCAATGTCTACACTGCGTACTTCAACTAAAAGAAATTCAGGAGCCTCTAAAACAGGATTATGTACCATGATTATTTTAATCGCTTACCCATGAGTCCCTTAATAGTCTGGCATCTGACTAAAAAGTTTTCTAGAAAGGCTTTTGTTTAGATAGGAAAGATTAAGGTCAAAATTGCCAACTATTATTAACTTTCATTTACTTTATTCAGTGATTGGGGGCTTTTTATGCCTACCAGGCTCTGCAGCCACAATAGTGAGTGAATCAGATTCACCTCTTGATATCTGTGTGGACATCCATTCCACTTACTAGGAGGTCTGACCCAACTTGGTTTTCAAGTTTGAGTGAGTTCAGAGAGTTACTCCAATTCTGCAGAAAATAAAACTGAGATAGAGTTATGAAATAAATTGCCAACTTTAAGAAGCTAATAACTGTCATAGCCAGGGCTGAACTCCAAGTCCACAGCTTTTTGCCGTGTAACTGCCTTTTAGAGTCAAAGTCTTTCTCATGGAATGATTTAAGATATTAAAATAATGAACCTTTATTCATAAGAGCCTCTAAGTGGAAATAGCCCAAATATTCATTAAGATAGATTAAAATTTTTCATATATTCATAAAATGGAGTACCATGCATCAGTGAAAATGAATGGTCTACAATCACATGTAGCAATATAGAGGACAGACACAAAACAGTAAAGAGCATAAATTTCATTTACATATAGTTAACTAACAGGTAAAATTAATCAGTGGTGATAAAAATCAAAATAGCAACTACCTTTGGAGAGTGATATTGACTATGAAAGGACATGAAATTTCCTATGATATATTAGATATGGAGTGTTTCTAGATCAGAATGATAGTTACATAAATATATAAAATACCTTGAATTGCATATTTAATATTGATGGCCTTTATGTATCAGAGAAGGCAATGGCACCCCACTCCAGTACTCTTGCCTGGAAAATCCCATGGACAGAGGAGCCTGGAAGGCTACAGTCAGTGGGGTCTCTGAGGGTCAGACACAACTGAGTGACTTCACTTTCACTTTTCACTTTCATGCATTGGAGAAGGAAATGGTAACCCACTCCCGTGTTCTTGCCTGGAGAATCCCAGGGACGGGGGAGCCTGGCGGGCTGCTGTCTATGGGGTCTCACAGAGTCAGATACAACTGAAGTGACTTAGCAGCCTTTATGTATATTATGTGTTTAGTCACTCAGTCATGTCTGACTCTTTGCAACCCCATGGACTGCAACCGTCTAGGCTCCTCTGTCCATGGGGATTCTCCAGACAAGAAAACTAGAGTGGGTTACCGTGCCCTCCTTCAGGGCATCTTCCCAACCCAGGGATCAAACCCAGCTCTCCCACATTACAGACAGATTCTTTACCATCTGAGCCACCAGAGAAGCCCATGTATATTATATCCCAATTTAAAAATAATAAATGCTGATTAGAAAAGAACTTGGTGAACTTGATAATGGTGAACAAACTGATCTGTCTGTCACCCTGGGTCTACCCATACAATGCTGCTGGTTATTCTTCCTAAATATTGACTTGCCCTAATAACTTCTTTGTGTTGCATCTTCAGTGATTCTCCATTTCCTATAAAATAAGGTCCATAGTCATTAGCATGAATGTGATGTCTTTGAGAGCTTTTCCCAGCCAGTTATTCCAGTATCATCTCCTGCCTATCACCCATTCACCTGCCTTCTCTCCTTCAATAAATATTTATTGAGTGCCTATTTAGATAGGGCACTCTGCCCGGTGGTGGAGAAATAAAAATGAGCGAGAAAGAATTGTATCATTTTCTGGCAGAAAAGAGAAGCAGCAAAGATATACAGACAGAATTACAAAGCTAAGGAGGGCATCATGGGGCCAGAGGAAGGGTGTTAGACTCAGCTTGAGAGGTTTTTTCAGAGCTGATGGAAGATGCTTTGAAAAAGGCAGAGAAAGAGACTTGGTAGGTAGAGATAGGTGTGTGGTGGGTTATGGCTTTTATGCCTGAAGGAATCATCTGAATAAAGTATGCAGACAAGAAAGAGAGAGAGAATATACAGAAAATGAAAACCAAACGATCTCAGAAGAATTGACTCTTCTCGTTCAAGGGTGGAGATGAGGCGTGGCAATGCTTAAATCAGGAAAGGCAGACAACCAGCTTATCAGGGTCCCCATCTGCCATGCTAAGGGGTTTGGATTGCATCCTGATGGAAAGTGGCGCTCCCAGACACACCCTGTGCTACAGCCATGCCAAGCTCTGCCTGGTTCCAAGGCCACTCCAGGTACTTTCACAACTCTCTGCTATTGTTTGTCTTGCTTCTTCAGCTCCACATGCCAGCCCCACCTGGCGAAATTGCATTCATTGTTCTCAGTTGTGTACTTGACAACACGGAATTACTTTTACTGAATTCAGCATGGATATTATGCCATTGGCTCCCATGAAGAAATGTTGTGAGATCAAACCCGTGAAGCTTGCTATTCTGTTGTGTAGTGATGTTCAAAAATCTTTGTCATGTTTCACAAAGATTCTTTCTATGTGGGCACCAAGGGAATGTTTGCCAGCACCAGTGATAGTTGAGGCTCCCTAGAGCTAGTTTGTGTTCGTCTTAATCACACTCTGATTCATTTTAGAAGATGTTTCTTCTCTGATTTAGCTCAGAGCCAAATCTATGACCCTAAGTGTAAGGACCTTACTCTTTCTGGGGACTAATCTCACTGTTCTTTGTTTTCTTCTTCTATTTTTTAAACATCCTGATTTCCTCGCTTACCTTTTTAAGGATAGCATGTAATTTTGAGATCTCTCTGAAATCATTTGTGGAACAAGTTACAGGATAAATGACTAGATTAATAAATAAACAAGTTGTATTCTTTAAGATTCTTTAATGCTTCCTCACTTGTGAAGCTAACCTAGATCGTTCCAGGCAGAGTTACTAAGTATCTGCCTGGAATTTCTAAAACTCTTTGTTCAAACCTTTTTCCAGTCTTTTTGAACTACTTTACAAGCATCTCCTACAAATTTGTTTATCCTCATTCAAGTCAGGGACAAAAAGTTTAATGTCCCAGTATTTTCCCTGATTCTAGTGCTGTACGATATAAGGACACATTTAATGCTTGGGGTCTGGATAAATGAATGAACAAATGATAAAAGGAAAGAAACTTGAGAGGAATTTACCTGCTATGAGACCAGTGAGTGGGGTGAAAGAGTACTAAGAGAACAGTGCTCAGGAGCCCCTAAAATGAATGGCTTTATAGAAAGATCTAAACATCTAAATAGTCTCAAGTCCAAAAAGTGAGCCAAGGATCAAAGTGTCATTTTGGACTTGGAGAAACAAGGAAAAGGAAGAGAAGGTGGTTGTGCTTGTTTGGGCAAGAGATAAATAGGACTAGATGTAGGGTACCTGGCCATAGGAAGACAGTCATGCAAGAGACATTTATTAAGCTTCAACTGAATTATTGCACTGGAGGCTGTACGTAGACATTGTTAAAGTGGAGAACAATAACAACCTTGAAGGGACGGAACCCTTAATCCTCTGACTAAGGGCTGCTATGTGAGTTAAAAAAAAAAAAAAAAAAAAATCAAACAACAACAAAAAAAAACACAGGATTTGGAAATTCACTTTAAAAAATTATGAAAATATTTATTGAATGCTTTTATTCCACAGTTGAGGTGACTCAGTTTAACAAACATTCCATGTATTGTTCAATACATCTCCATTTACCTGGGGTTTTCATGGCACATTCTCCCTGGGACACAAAATGACTGTGCGGGCAGAAGGGCAGATGGTTTCTCCCTCTGTGATAGATTAAAGGACCAAGGCTCAGGCAGGCTAAGGTGTTTGCACAAGTTCACTCACATGGTTAGTGGTTAGTGAAACAGAAGGGAGGTTTTCTGACTCACAGACTGCGGTACAGTATTTCGTTTATTCTGCTGCCTCAGCAAGTTTTAGACAATACCCGATATCAGCTTACTTGGGAGAGCGAAACTTCTGGGAGTTTCGATTGCGTAGCAGTGACTTCCTGGAGCCTCAGGGACAAAGTTCAGATTCATCAGCATACTGGTCAAGGCCCTTCCCAGGCTGGCTTCGCCTGCCCAGGGAGCATCATTCCCCACAGCCTTCTCCAGTGCACCTGTACCTTTTGTTTCCTGCTGGGGGTCCGACCCAAACTGCCATTTCTTCTCCAGAATCGTAAGATGTCAGTCAGATTCTTTCTTGATTCAAACCTTTTAAATCTACACAAAGTTTGTCTCTATTCCATGAAAATATCTATATTTGTTTTATATATGAAAGTGTTTAATTTACCTATAAATTAGTTCTCCTGATAACTTAATCTTAGAGAAACACTGAAGCCGCAGAAAGAAGAGCCCTGGCTTTGGGGAAACACCCTATTTGAACCGCTGTAAGTGAACCCTAAGTTCAGAGATAGGGTACTTTTTACACAATGAACTCAGGGCAGGGGATGTTTCACTTAAGTCTATAATCCCAGCACATGCCTCAAATTTATTATATATTAGCCGAATGAATGGATAAATGGACAGACAGATGGACAGATAAATGGAAGGATGGATGAATTAAAAAATTACATAAACCTGTGAAAAATACAGAGCAAAGGAAAAAATCAGTGTTTCCCAACCATTTAGTATTTTTTTAAATGATCTGATGAGTACCCTCATGGCCTCTTTACCTTTTATACAATGCTGTGAACTTTGTTGACACTGATAAGAAAATCCCACTAATGATAGGAAAATAAAGATACATTACTATGACTGATCCTCTTTTGGCAAAGACCCAATAGAAAACTGCTGAATCTAATTTACCTCATTAATCCCTTTCTCTGGGTATTTAAAGAATTTATTTTTTCTTTGAGCTTGTGTAATGTAGGAAATATTTTTATTCTCAGAATCTCTGGGGGCTATATTTACTATGTATTGATTGTAACCATTTTAAACTATGCTTTTGCTAAAATTCAGATTTCTTCTATTATTAAGTAGACAATAGATGGATTCTAGCAAAGGTGACTATAAAGTAGATTACCATTGACTTTTGTTTAAAAAAAAAAATAAAAAACAAAAACGAAGAAGTACATTCTCATTTAGTGAAATTAAAACCAGTTATTAATAAAAAGTAGAAAATATTTGATAAGCAAGAAGTTAGCATGTCAAGGGGTAGTAGAAAGAGAGGAAGACATGGCAGTTAAGTGTGGTCAGTCGTCCTTGGGTGGTAAAACTGAACTTTTTATGTCAGGAATCCCTGAGGAAACTTCCAGAAATTTCCAAATGACAATCTCTTTTCCCTCCCACAGAAATCTTGAGGAAAATTATCTAAATGAGCTAATTCCCTAATTCTCTAAACTGTCTCTAATAAAAATGTGCGTGCATTGTATTTAAAATAGAAAGAATGAGGGAAGAAGGGATTGAATATATTTGCCTATTATCATTCTCTGCAAATTGCCATCAACGGTTTACAATCTGAGTGGATTTAACACGAGCCTCCTCTCCCATGGCTTGTCATCAGGAGGATGACAGAATGTTTGAAACTGAAATAAGATGGGGAGAATAAAGGTATAATACTAGAGTTTATGGATTTTTTTTGACCTTGCAATTTTTTTAAGAAAAATGTTGGTGACTAAGAACATCCACAGTAATAACAAATCAAGTCTTTGGATTAGCCTGGAAAATAAAAGCAATGTAGCTATATGTCTTCGCAGATGGCACTAGTGGTAAAGAACCCACTTGCCAATGCAGGAGACCTAAGTGATACAAGTTTGATCCCTGGCTTGGGAAGATCCCCTGAAGGAGGGCGTGGCAACCTACTCTAGTATTCTTGCCTGGAGAATCCCATGGACAGAGGAAACTGGCAGGCTACAGTCCATAGGGTCACCAAGAATCAGAATGGCTGAAGCGACTTAGCACATATATAGCTATACCTGTATAATGGTAAGAAAGAAAATAAACATTTCAAGGGGCTATGAAATGTTTTACATTCATGTTTCTATTTCTTATTCCCCATCCCCTTCTCTTCTGTTTTGCTCAGCCTCTCATTTCCCCTAAACAATGTTGGAATAAGTCAAGGTAAAATCCAGTTCTTTCAGTTAATTTGCTGTGTGAACATAGGTGAAACAGTCTTTTTACAGAGTTAGAAAAGTGACATAGCTCCTGATCTCTTCTTTTGTGATGTTTCTCTGTTTAACCAAAATAATCCACAATGGATAAGCACTGCCCTTTCTCTTCTCTCCAGAAACCCTCTCTGTGACCTTCCCTTGATGGGGTGTGGTGGGATGTAGTTTATGACTAAACACAGCAAGACCTATATGGATGAAAGAACTAAGGAACATGGACTGGAAGACGTGAGATCTGATCTATTCAACAATAAATATGTACATATAGAAATTTCTGGGCAAAAGAAAGTTCAGCGACTCCAGTTCTACAACAGTGTAGATCCAGTCCCGTGGTATTTCATGGGAAAAGGGTGAAGATATCTCACTTTTTTTGCCTCATTCTCTCTCAGCACTATCTTTGCCTTGCCCACCTTCAACCATCACAATTAGTTTTCCCTTGTATATTACCTTCTGAAATCCTTTCCCTTTTCGTCTAACTCCAGCGGAATTTTAGGTCTTCCTTTAACTTACCCTAGAGTCAACCTCTGGAGAAGGCAACGGCACCCCACTCCAGTACTCTTGCCTGGAAAATCCCATGGACGGAGGAGCCTGGAAGGCTGCAGTCAATGGGGTCGCTAAGGGTCGGACACGACTGAGCGACTTCCCTTTCACTTTTCACTTCCATGCATTGGAGAAGGAAATGGCAACCCACTCCAGTGTTCTTGCCTGGAGAATCCCAGGGACGGGGGAGCCTGGTGGGCTGCCGTCTATGGGGTTGCACGGAGTCGGACACGACTGAAGTGACTTAGCAGGAGCAGCAGCAGGGTCAACCTCTCTGGTGTATCCACAGCTTCTGCAATCATCCTCTGCCTCCAGGGGATAGAAGTGTATCTACTTCACCTGCTACACAGGTTGCATATATTGCAATATTTTACACTGTGCTCTGACCCATTCTGTAGTATCAGTTCTTCCACTGCTGAAACATGAAAACATCCTAAATTTAAATCATCTCTCATTTCATGAATTTGGCAGATTCAGAACAGCTTCCTGTAATTTATCTTTGGTTCCAATTCAAGAATTCCTTTTACATGTGTTATTCTAGCATCTCCCATTCAGAATTCCTTCTTTCACTCCTTTTCCACATTACAATCTTCTTCGATAACTTTCTCAACCATCTCTTACCAAGTAAGGTTAAATCACTACATAGCTTAAAAGCAACATAGTAATATACAGAAATGAGCCAGTGTCTCAATTACTTTGCTATATATTTAATGTTCCTTGTTTTAGCAAACCAATGGTCTAATGAAAGGATAACTTTTATCTCATTCTAAACTCAGGTCCTCCCATCTGTACTATTTGGTTTCAACAGCATGCATGATGAAAATTCTTCTATAACTGCTCAATGGTTCAAAAGCAAAATCCACTGGCAATTCTCATATTTTAAGCATCACTTGATATCAAGTTAATACTAATGTGCTGCTGATTCTAAAGAGTGTCACATACATCTGATAATGAACAATTTTTACTTGCTACTGAGGGCAAAAAAAAACGGTATATTGATTTAAATTCCAGCAGGGATGGAATAGCATTCTATAAAATGACACTGTGTGGTGTCTCAAAACTTATTTTTCTTCCTATCTTTGTTCCTGGAAAATAATTTGCTCTACCTTTTTTCCTCTCTCTAAAATTGCTCTTTCAAAGTTGGTTGGGAGAAATGCATCCATTTTCTTCATCACCATTACAGCATTAAACCATTAAGCCATTATAGCAGCTGAAGTATTTCAGGGAACAGGACTGAAATTCACTTTGAAATGCATCACAAAAATAAGACAGATTGATGTACAGACAGAGAAATACGTAGAAGGATAGATATGTGATACAGAAAATGTAGTAAAATGCTAATGGTAGAATCTTGGTGGACAGTGTTCAGGTGTTCACTGAAAAATTCTTTCAAACTTTTCTATGTGTTTAAAATTTCTCATAATAAAATGTTGGGGGAAAAGCATTAAAAGGAAAAGAGCCATTTACCTACTCTTGGTTCGCTTGACAGCACCCAGCCTCCAGTGTGTTACAGGATCTCCACTGATGTGCAAATGGACGCGTCTTCATGTTGCAAGGGTGTAATTAGGGCGCCAGTTTAGAAATTTGGCAGTCAGTGTTAAAAGGGAACATTTCTACTTTGTGCTGTGCTCATCAAAAGACAAGATGAAACATACTCTTTTGTCAAGATATTCTTGCCCTGTAACCTGATGAAGCTTCAATTGAGCCATCTCCAGCACACTGTTGCAGGCTGAATTCTACTCACTACCAGTAAAGTTCACCTTTGCATTAAGGAGAAACTGAAAGGGAGAGAAAAGCTTAGGTTTTATCATGTATAAATACATATGTACATCATTGATAGTAAAAGTGTAAATGGAAGCAAATAAATGACAGCGAGTCCCATAAGAAATTAGAATATCTAAGAATGAAAGGAGGATGCTAAGGACCAAGAAATAAAACTGAGCGTGAAAACCACTTAGTCCACATAGATTATATAATATAAAAAGATGTCAATATAAAAATTCATATAGTATACAGTAATTGATATGAAGCCTATTCATACATTTTCTAACAATACATCATCTTCATTGAAGCTAGAATTATTCTCCTTTCCCTGAATTTCACTTATGAAAGAGCAACTGATAATCTAGTTTGATGCATAAGCCAGTTAGGGAAGGCGATATTTTTTTTTCATTTTTAATTCTGGGGCCAATTATTGGTAATGCAATAACTCATCACCTATCTAGTTACATTTCTGAAAGGGCTGTGCTTTTCTTGGCTGTGTGAAAATGCTCATTGTTATCAAAGACATTGTCTAGACAAGCAATTGACCTTCTCCTTAACATGACCTACAGCTGGCATTGTCATTTCTCTAACTTTACCTTTGGCAGAAGTGGCATACACATAAAGCACATCACATTAAAAAAAAATTGGGGAAGAGTGTAACCCATCATTCCTTTTTTCTCTTTTAATCTTTAAAGTTATTTGGAATTGATTTATTTACACCTTTTAAACATAGAATGGTTTCCATTTATTTTTTTCCCAAATAAATATCACTTTAAAAAGACAAAGTTGGACAAAGATTCTGGAAATATCTTCCAGGACAAGAAAAAAAATGAAAAAATGTTCAAACTTGGCCAGCTTCATGGTCATATGTTAAAATGTCACAGACATTTTGTTTGATGGACAAAATGTTGGACTAATTTTATTTCTCTGATAAACTTTAATGATTTGTCAGCTACAAATGCCAGAATTATTTTAAAATTTTGGACTGTGTAATTTTAAAAGAAATTGAAATTTCTCAGTATCATAGAGATTTTTTTGTAGCACATCAGAATTTTAATGGATCAAAGGTGATTTTAATAAATATATCTTCTCTTAGGTATTTATTCTATGCATTATTTTGATTTATTAAATATTATTTTAAATATTTCTTCAATTTTCTGTTCTAGGCAATTTTTACATATTTAACATCAGTCTTGTTGGCTCATGAAGAAGGAAATGGCAACCCACTCCAGTATTCTTGCCTAGAGAATCCCGTGGACACAGGAGCCTGGTAGGCTACAGTCCATGGGGTTGCAAAGAGTCGGACATGACTAAAGCAACTTACCACTGTTGCACTTAAATATATCTGTGAGGTCCCTAAGAGTCAGACACGACTCAGCGACTTCACTTTCACTTTTCACTTTCATGCATTGGAGAAGGAAATGGCAAGCCACTCCAGTGTTCTTGCCTGGAGATTCCCAGCGACGGGGGAGCCTGGTGGGCTGCCATCTCTGGGGTGGCACAGAGTCGGACATGACTGAAGCGACTTAGCAACAGCAGCAGCAGCAGCAGCAGCAGCATATCCATCTAAAATATTTTAACCCTAGTTAGCTCTCTGTTTTTATGAAGTCCTTGTTTTTTCTTTCACCTGTTATGTTCCGAGAGAGACTAAATTCCATCTGGTTAATGAGTTTCCTAGGTGTTTATCACAAACAGAATTTTCATATGGAATGTATTTCTGATAATAACATCAATTAAACACTGAGTCAAATTGTTATAGTTTCTTTGGTGGTATCTCAAAGGGAAACAAAAAGTTGGCAGCACTTTTTTTTTGTTTTTTAATAGCACTTTCCTGACTGTGTCTGTCTGTCTGTCTGTCTGTCTGTCTCTCCTTCTCTTTTTTTTCCTCTCTCCCACCTCTTTGTCTTTCCTTTTCTCCCTCCCACCTCTCTCTCCCTTTCTTAATCTCATCCTCTCACTTTCTCTCAATTATTTTAGAACCACCTAAGAGAGTTTATAGTTGAACTATAGGCCAGGATAGTGCTCTCTATGAAAAGATGCACAAAAGCAACCATAATTATCCAGCAATTATGTCATACTGCCTATGTATTTTCTCCAATTATCTGGAAAAAAGTCAGACGGAGGCTTACATCATCTGAGCAATTGCATAAAATTCCCCCTATGCAGCCAGTGTAGACAGGTAAAGGGTAAAACCTACAATTTGACAGAGACCAATGCTTTAGTCATACTTAGTATCCAAACAATCAGTCATTTCTATTTCTTTTGCTTTTAAGATGTCAAATGACTTTTTTGGTAAGTAGGTTGGAAAGAGTAGTTTCTTTGCTACTGTTTCCCCGTGATTCTTTCAAAATATGCTCTTACATGTCAAGAAGAAGCATGAGGGAGGAAGAAGAAGAAAACAAGTATGATCACTAAGATTATGAAGAGTGGTTGAATAACGCTTGATTTTATTTAAAGAGCTTTCAAACACACCCCATGGACCCTCCAAGAAACTTTTGAGATTTACATTTCATATAAAGAAAAAATGATGGAAGATCTGATAACTTGCTCGTAGCTTATATGGAGATTATAATAGCCTAGAAACATAACAGACACTTTTACAAATTACCATTGAATTCAGCTTCAGCATTATCTTAGTGAGTTTCTCTATAGTATTAAACAAGGCCATACATCAATAATTATTGCTGCCTTGAAGATTGGAGATAGAGATATTGTTGTGATCATTCTAACAGGTTTTTTTTCCCCCTCATATATATTTCCACTCTTCTTCGAATAACAATTTGAAAATGGGGTTGGCATAGTCAGTAATTGCCCACCCCCCTGGACCACTGTGTCCATGACAATATGACATTGGCTGCTGAATGTGTGTGAACTGTAAACAGAAAGTCTCCATGGTTCTCTCTTCTCTCCTGAACAAGCTGTTAGAAGATCATGACCAAGGCCACTGGTGGAGTAAACAAGGACTGAAGAACTGGCTGTAGGTGGCACCATCTGTGGCAATCTGAAACCACCCTTTAACAATCTGCTAGGCAATTAAAGAGCTGGATGGGGTACACTAGCAGCAGTTTGAGTCATGAAATTTTTTTTTTTTAAAAAGGAAAGTAATATCTATGTTATAATCTGCTTGGCAGTGATTTAAAGAAGGAGTCCCCAACCTCCAGGCCACAGACCAGTATCTCCTATCAAATTAATGGTGGCATTCTGATCAGTTCAGTTCAGTCACTCAGTCGTGTCTGACTCTTTGCGACCCCATGAACCACAGCACACCAGGCCTCCCTGTCCATCACCAACTCCCAGAGTTTACCCAAACTGATGTCCATTGGGTCGGTGAGGCCATCCAACCATCTCATCCTCAGTTGTCCCCTCCTCCTCCTGCCTTCAATCTTTCCCAGCATCAGGGTCTTTTCAAATGAGTCAGCTCTTCACATCAGGTGGCCAGAGTATTGGAGTTTCAGCTTTAGCATCAGTCTTTCCAATGAACACCCAGGACTGGGTGATCTCCTTTAGGATGGACTGGTTGGATCTCCTAGCAGTCCAAGGCACTCTCAAGAGTCTTCTCCAACACCACAGTTCAAAAGCATCAATTTCTTGGTGTTCAGCTTTCTTTATAGTCCAACTCTCACATCCATACATGACCACTGGAAAGACCATAGCCTTGACTAGATGGGCCTTTGTTGACAAAGTAATGTCTCTGCTTTTTAATATGCTATCCAGGTTTGTCATAACTTTTCTTCCAAGGAGTAAGCATCTTTTAATTTCATGGCTGCAGTCACAATCTGCAGTCATTTTGGAGCCCCCAAAAATAAAGTCTGACACTGTTTCCACTGTTTCCCCATCTATTTGCCATGAAGTGATGGGACCGGATGCCTTGATCTTAGTTTTCTGAATGCTGAGCTTTAGGCCAACTTTCTCTCTCTCTCTCTTTCACTTTCATCAAGAGTCTCTTTTGTTCTTCTAATGGTGGCATTAGATTAGAAATAAAGTACACAATAATGTAATGGGCTTGAATCATCCCACACAATCCCCCACTCCCAATCATGGGAAAATAGCTGCCCATGAAACCAGTCACTAGTGCCAAAAAGGTTTGGGTCCTCTCGCCTGATGAACCATGGATTGGTCTCCTCGGATCTCTGAGGAATCTAAAGCTGACATGCTCTATGATTCTGCTTCACTTGCAGACAATTGTGGGCAAGAAGGGATGGTGAGGTGAACAGAGGTGGAAGGTAGTGAAGAGATGAAAAGGGGAAGTAGAAACATGAGTAGATTTTTCTCAGATCATGGGCTCCCAAGTGTAAGGCACGGTAATTATATTTATAGGGAGGTTCTCATAGCTTCTTCTTTGCTCATCACTGCAGAGATGCGGCTCCTCAAGTGCTTTACTATTTTCTGCCAATTGGTTTCCAGGGTTTCACCTCGAACACACACTGTACAAGAGGGAGAACCTGTTTCTCTTCTTTAAAACTTGAGCTTTGTCCATTTCCTCCTCATCATCTCGTGTAGGGGATATGATAAGCCAATTGACATTTGCTTCCTATTCATCCCTGCTTCCTATTGGTAGCCCCTCTCAGCACCAACATAGAAACCCTCCACCTGCTCTAGTTTGGTGGATGACAGAGCTGGAAAATAAAATGCAATTAAGTGGTACTGTTACTTAAGGGATCCTAATATTGTTAGTATCCACTACATGTTTACTGGAACACTGTCTCATGAGAAAGGGGAAAAACCTGATTGAGTTCCAACCTTGGAAGAAATTATACTGCAGCTGAAATCTATAAGAGTTAAAGCCAGTCAAAACCTGGTTACAAATCCAGGCTCTTCTGTTTACCAGCTATGTGACCTAAGCAAGGTACTCAATCTTGGTGAACCTCAGTTTCCCCATCTGCCAGATCTGGAGCAATAAGAACCTCACCCATAATTGCTCTATAACATTTTGATGATGACTAACACAAGCTGACATGTAACGTGTGCTTGATTCTTAGTCACACTTCTTCCTTCCTAGAAGGAAAGAACAACTGCCCTTAACCCTTCTGTTGTGCTGTGGCTATGTAAGGCTACCTTAAAAATGGAGATGTTGAGAATTGGGCCATTATGGCTGTTTAATAGCCACGATAGCCATTAAACTAGGAAAGTATGCAACAGGCAAAAAGAGAAAAGAAATTGAGTGATTTAGCCTCTTAACATCTACAGGATTACTTATTAAGGTCTTTAAGTATCATTCCCGAAACCAAACCTCAACAAAGTCCGCCTTGAGTACCCCAAACTCTTTTACACAATCTCTTACATTCAACTAATGACTAGCCGAGGCGGCTGTTACTAGAGTCATTTCTTTCAGGCATAACTAAGAAACTGCTGCTCTAAAGAGTTCAAAGGAAGAATCTAGGATGACATACACACAATAAATTAAGCCACCATGTATTAATGGCTATAATAAAAGGATGAGAAAAGTGTCATTGAAGGTTGAATTAATTTAATCTTTGAAATTCTCAGTTTAAATGACAGTTGGAACTGTGAGTGTCTTGTGACAGAAATAACCTTACCACTGATTTCCAGAAATGTACTTGGAAATGGTAAAACCTGAGCCAGCCTGATTAATGGTCATCCAGCTGGTCAATAATATTGGGTCAATACTAAATAAAAAGGATGCTGGAGATCAATGAGAGTTAAGATTTGTGATTATGTCTAAATCACTCCTCTCCAAAATGTTTTACCAACATCCACTAATTAATCTTTATGGTATTGTGTTGAGAGCAATAAGTATCATTATCTCCAAATCACATCTTGAAATACCAGAGCTTAGACTTTACGGAAGCTCCCAATGTGAGTACTTCCTCAGAAACAAAATTGCTGACCAACTCTTGATATTGTTTCTTAGGAGGCACCTCTGGCTAAGAGCACTAACAGTAGACTCATGACACATGGCCTGGAATCCCAGCTCCATTATTTAGCAACTATGTGACTTTGGATAAGTTACTTAACTTCTCTGAGCTTCAATTTCCTCACTTATTCAAAGACACTGGTGCATTTCTCTAAAAGATGCTTTTAGTGTTGGAATGAGTTCATGCCTAGAAATTCCTGGAAAATAATAAGAACCTAATAAGCCATCCTTGTTACTGTTGTTAAACCTATTTCAGGAAGCATTGACTATGATCTGAGTAATTGCCGAAAGATGGGGATAGCTCAGACAGGCTCAGAGTATGATTGGGAGCTGGGCTTCCCTGATAGCTATATGGCTCAGTTGGTAAAGAATCCACCTGCAATGCAGGAGACCCCAGTTCAATCCCTGGGTCATGAAGGTCCTGTGGAGAAGGGATAGACTACCCACTTCAGTATTCTTTGGCTTTCTTTGTGGCTCAGCTGGTAAAGAATCTGCCTGCAATGTGGGAGACCTGGGTTTAATCCCTGGGTTGGGAAAATCCCCTGGAGAAGGGAACAGCTACCCACTTCAGTGTTATGGCCTGGAGAATTCCATGGACTATATAGTCTATGGAGTCAAAAAGAGTCAGACACGACTGAGCACCTTTCACTTCACTTTAGAACAAAAAGGAAGTAGCATAACTGGAGATCTTGCTCTGTACTAGGCATTGTGCTAAGCACTTTATGTTTGGGGTTTTAAATAGTCTTCTATTCTTTCCCTACAACAACCCTGCAGTGAAGCAACCAGAGCTATGCCTAAGCCTGAACTCTTTCCTCTGAAACATGACAGATTCCCCTGCATTAGGGTAGGCACTGCTGACAGTGTGGTCCCTGCTGCCAGGGTAGAGAGTGCAGGAGAAGACAGAACAGTGGTCCTCAGAAACCCAGGCTGGCAGGCAGAAAGTCCAGCTCCAGGAAGTCCTTCAGTGAATGCCAGATGTTGAGCTGGAGTTTGGGTGAAGGCTCCGGGAGAGGAATACAAAAACAGCAGAACAGAATCTCCATCTCAAGAGTAGACGACAAAGAAGAAAGTGACAACAGACACTCACTCCCAAAGAACTACATAGAAATCCAGGGATGACTGCAAGATACAAAGGTAGGAGGCAGTTTGTCTTCTGATAAACACATGTATAAGATCTGAAAGCCCAGAACATTAGCCAATTAACTGAATGTCATTAAGTAGGGTTTTTATTCTAGTTTACTTTCAGTCATTCTGCTGTGGCCCCACTGGACTCACTCTGCTACAACCTCTTTGTCCATATGAAATGTTACCTGAAATCCATGCTAGAAAAACATCCAACACTTGTAATCTACAAGGTCCACAAGAGCGGGAAACTGCCTTCCTCTGACACCCACCTTTCTTTCTTCGGCTCTTGAATATATTGAGTTTCCTTCCTGGTTTAGCCCACTATGATGGTCAAACCACCCATCTTGAAAACTTTCCCCCAGATCTTCCTGGTAAAGACAATGCCTCCTCCCCAGTGCTGCACCTTATTTAAGAAGGCTCTTCAAATCACTTGTCTTATAAGTGCTTTATTAATATCTTCACAGAATCATTCTCTCACTGAAATTGTCTTGTGATTTCCCCTCCACCTGAACTCCCCAGCTCCTTTCTGAAAAGACAGAGATACTGTCATCTCCAGCAGCACCACCACAGTTCTGATACATGAAGGGCTCAGTAAACATTTGTCAGATGAGTAAGTTGTTAAAGGTAGAGCTGTGATGAAAGTTTCCAGGCTTAAGGCTCATTCTTCTTTCCTCCTTCCATACCCTACTCTAAGCTTTCCCTGGTGACTCAGATGGTAAAGAACCCACCTGCAATGCAGGAGACCCAGGTTTGATCCTTGGGTAGGGAAGATCTCCTGGAGAAGGGATTTCTTACACACTCCAGTATTCTTGCCTGGAGAATTCCATGGACAGTGGAGCCTGATGGGCTAGAGTCCATGGAATTGCAGAGAGTTGGACACGACTGAATGACTAACACTTTTGCTTTCATACCCTAGTCTGCTGTGACCATTAAGGCATTTTAGTCAGACCCTAGGACTCTCAGGAACACATATCCTAGGACATATGGTGAGATGCCTTAATCCCACACCCCTTTTAAACTCATGATTGTTCTTTAAGTCAGGGTTCCAAGCCAGCAGCCAGCTGAGAAGAGGATGTAACACCTGGAAGATGTAATGCCATCTCATCCAGCAGGAAGGTTCTTAGGGTCCATGCTGAAGAACTAGAGCCTCATTTCCTGCATGTGTTGCCCTTTAACTGTTTTTAAAATGCAATGCCTCTAAACCTAGAATCATATGATACAAAGCACAAAGAGACCTTGGTATTACCCCGTGCAGCTCCCTGCTCAATTTATTTTGGCCATTCTCTTTTGGGAACTATCAATACAAAATATTTTATTTTAAACAATATTAGTTTACAATACAGTGGAAGAGTAGAGACCTTCTCCTGCTTTCTGGCTTAGAGAGAAGGAGATGCTGATGGCTGTACTGGAACCAGGGGTGAAAAGGTCACTTGAATAGCAAAGGGAACTCTGAGGACAAAGCAAGTGAAAACATGAGCCGACTGTCAGGTTGTAGAGGAAAGAGGAAGCATGCAGATCTTTGGATAAGCACTGGAGGAAGGGTTTAGAGAACTTTCAAAATCAGGGGTTCCTCTTGGCCACCCACACTATCCACCAGGAAGGCTCTGGGGTCTGAACCCAAAGGCAAAGTAAGAAAAACAGAATAGTCTAGGGTGAAAAAGGCAGAGTGTGGAACCAGCAGGAGTTTTCCAGACTCAGGCTATAATTATATTATGCCTTGTATCTCTTAGAAGTTGGTCTCTGTGATGTCCTTTTGCAGGACAAGGAACTTGCTGATGATTCTTTGCCTGCCAATGAAAGTACAAGATGGTGGATCTCTGAAGTTCATGATTTATTAGTCAATTAAGTAATACCTAGCAGTTGATATTTTCTTGCGGACAATTTCTCAGCACTATCCGTGGATATCCATAGAAAGTGAATTATGATATATGTAATTACACAGATATGACTTAAGATTAGATGATTATTTAAGGCATACTAAAGAAAAAGCATATTTCTTTTTCTTTTTCCATAGCTATCAAGTACAGCTTTAGGCAGTTTATGAGACTCAACACGATGTCCTTAAAGAGCTTTGAGTTCCTTTGATTGATAATTACATAATTATTCCTAATTTTGGCAGGGGGTGCTCCAAAATCGCTGCAGATGGTGACTGCAGCCATGAAATTAAAAGATGCATGCTCCTTGGAAGAAAAGCTATGACCAACCTAGACAGCATATTAAAAAGCAGAGACATTACTTTGCCAACAAAGGTCCGTCTAGTCAAGGCTATGGTTTTTCCAGTGGTCATGTATGAATGGATGTGAGAGTTGGACCACAAAGAAAGCTGAGCACTAAAGAATTGATGCTTTTGAACTATGATGTTGGAGAAGACTCTTGAGAGTGCCTTGGACTGCAAGGAGATCCAGCTAGTCTATCCTAAAGGAAATCAGTCCTGAATGCTCATTGGAGGGACTGATGCTGAAGCTGAAACTCCAATACTTTGGCCATCTGATGCAAAGAACCAACTCACTGGAAAAGACCCTGATGCTGGCAAAGATTGAAGGCGGGAGGAAAGGGGGATGACAGAGGATGAGATTGTTGGATAGCATCACTGACTCAATGGACATGAGTTTGAGTAGGCTCCAGGAGTTGGTGATGGACAGGGAAGCCTGGTGTGCTGCAGTCCATGGGGTTGCAAAGAGTCGGACACGACTGAGCAACTGAACTGAACTGATTATCATTGACACTAGCCAGCATTCATTGATCACCATGCACCAGACACTATACTTTACACACATAAACCTCTCAAGAATTCAGTAAGGCAAACAGTATAACTATCACCATTCTACAGATGAAAAAACTAAGCTATGTTATTTGACTGAGGTCCCATAGGTAAGAGATAGGAGAACTGGAATGTAGAGCCTGTCTGCTTTGTGCTGTGCTTAATTATGTCTGACTCTTTGCAACACCATGGACTATAACCCGCCAGACTCTTCTGTCCATGAGATTTCAGAAGCAAGGATACTGAAGTGGGTTACCATTTCCTCCTCCAGGGGATGTTCCTGACCCAGGGATCAAGCTTGCATCTCCTGCATTGCAGGTGAAATTTTTTTTTTTTTTTTTTTTACCACTGATCAACTGGGAAGCCCTGTCACCACCTATACTCTGAAAGCCATTCACTTTTTTGCCATACACCACGAGCCATGCCTCAGGAAATGGGAATTCGGAGCATAGCACCTATATACATTCAGAAGTACATGGAAATCCAGTACAGTAAGAAGGAATTCCATGTGGTGAAAGAGTAATAGATGAGAAAAAAGAGTCAGTAGGAAACAAGAGAGGCTATCGGGGGAGATTTTGCAGAGCTGATGTAGAGCATGGAAGGTGTTATATTTGTATTCCAAGGGTAATTAAGACATTTGGCCTTTTGTGTTTTGAGCACAACAGTGAGATATTTTAATTTTGGAAAGGTTGCCACATCGGAAAGGTGGAAAGTTGGACACAGGAAGTACAGTAATAAAGATGTTGAAATGATCCAGCAAAGAGAGGTTGGAATTTGAATTAAGGCAGTGACTGGGGATGGAGAAACCATAGGCACAATGTATCTGAAGGAGGTAGATTCAACCAAGCTTCTCGACTGGTTGGATATGAGACAGTGGGAATGAAAAGAATCAAAGCTAAACCCCAGGTTTTCAAGTTGGATAAAATGGGGAACAATAGAGGCATTTGAACTGATGAGTTGTTTTGCAAAGTGAAGTGGGGAACTGGTAGGTTCTGCTTGGGATGTAGGAGTTATGGCTGTTTATTTCCTCCATATCACAGAAGACAGAAAAAATTGTGATCTAATATTAGTACAGCAGAAGTGGGGAGCTTTTTTGTGAACATGAATAATTATGATATCAATAAGTATCATTTGCATTCTATTTTGAGAAAATGCCCATGTCTCCGTAACTGCATGTCATTTTTAAAAATTGGATGACAAAGTAAACCTATGAAAAACAAAACTCCCATGTAATATAGGCAAACAACTTGTTCTAACTTAAATGAAAACCAGTGAAAGGTTGAAAATAATCATGCTGTGCACCCCTCAAAGAGCCCCAGCAAGCAAAATGCATTTTGTCATAGTGGGGTGGCAGTGAAGTGTTCAAAAGTACCATAGAAATACGATTCTCCAAAAGTGATGCAGGTGTCTAGGTCAAATGCAAATAAGGAAGTATGCAAATGGAGCTATACTTGACTACAAAATCAGATGCTTAAAAACATTTCAGGAAAGTGAAGTTTGTCTCAAGGAAATTCACCCAGTCCTTATTATAATATGTTTCCCATTTGGGCTATTCATTCAGTATACTAAATGCATGATGGGACTCCAGTTAAGTAGATTTACAAGCTGATTATACTATATTAAATGTATTCACTTCAATTTTAGCAAGAGTTTTTTTCCTCTTAAAAGATGACTAAATGAAGAAAAGTAGAAAGTAAGATGGAAAATAAAATACCCATTGGTGATGCTATAACGAGATTAGAAAGTCCAGTGGTATCTCAGTGTCATGTAAGAATCTAAATCTGATTTAAATAACCAAATGATACATTTCTATCTTGTTAATTGCTGTTACTCTGTACTTGACACCTTCTATACACAAGAGATCACCCCGGAGACTGTATTTCTCCTGAAATACCTAATTTTTGTTATGAGTTTATGTGTCTTTCTTTTAAAATTCATAACCCATTCACCATTTTTTTGTTTAATTATCAAGATGAACATTCTTGCAAGTGTTTAGAAGAGTTGGCTCCAATCCTGGCTTTTCCATTAGAAATGGATATCATCAATATGGGCCTTAATTAATTTCCTGATCTCTAAGAATGAGGATGTTGAATTACATTATCTGATTTCTAAGCAACTCCCAGCAACAAAATTTATGGTTTTAGAGTAAGTTTATTGGGTATTATTATTTGATCCTACCTTCAGTTGGCTTGCATTTAAAACTGAAAAAAGAAAACATAATATAGGTATTATAAAACTATTTATATGAGCTTATTCATTAATGAATCATCATATATGAATTATATTGTACTCTAATTTTTAATAGCATTATGAACAATGGGCTTCCCTGCTGGCTCAGTCTGTAAAGAATCTGTTGCAATGCAGGAGATGCCAGTTTGATCTCTGGGTTGTGAAGATCCCCTGGAGAGGGAATGGCAACACACTTCAGTATTCTCCCATAGATGGAAGAGCATGGCGGGCTACAGTCCATGGGCTCACCAAACAGCCACAACTTGGCAACTAAAACACCACCAGCAAGAACCTATAGATTAAAACATATTTGATTGATTTTAATCCCTTGCCATTGTTATCATAATTAAAGCTCACATGGGCCAGTGGGAGTCTCTTCAAACTGGTTTCTGAGTCTTTTTGAATCCTCTGAGTCTTCAAGAACTTCCTGCTAGCTGCTACATCAAGGTGGCCCAGCCTCCTTCTGTCCTTTATACCTTCCTGCTCTACACTTGAAACCAGGCATTTTTCCAAGAAGCCCTGACTTTAAAAGAAAAAAGTTTCTTCTTTCTTTTTTAAAGATATTTATTTCTGTGGCTGTGCTGGGTCTTCGTTGCGGCGCTTGGGATTTTCCTCATGTCAGGTAGGGTCTCTGGTCGTGGTGGATGAGTACGCTATTTGCAGTGCTGGATTCCAGCCCATGTGGGCTTAGTTGCTCGACCAGGGATCAAACCCACATCCCCTGGTGGCTCAGAGGTTAAAGCATCTGCCTGCAATGTGGGAGACCTGGGTTTGATCCCTGGGTCGGGAAGGTCCCCTGGAAAAGGAAATGGCAACCCACTCCAGTATTCTTGTCTGGAGAATCCCATGGACTGAGGAGCCTGGTGGGCTACAGTCCACGGGGTCACAAAGAGTCGGACACGACTGAGCGACTTCACTTCACTAGTTTCAGTTACCTAAATTTAAGCAGCTTGTAGTAGCATAAATTCTTTCTGTTCTTAAGTGAAATTAGAAGAGAAGTATCAGAAGAGAATGATCGACAAGAAAAGAAGAGAATTTCAACCATAAACCAATTCTATCATAATTTTATGTGGCATGAGTAGCCCAGCCTACAAACTTTCAGTTTATTTTCAGGGAGTATTTTTTGATTTATGAGGTAATACAGTATACTCCCTTCAAAAAGCTTGCCTAGATGATGTGTAAAAGAGAATTTTAATCAGTAGCCTATAGATTCAAAGGGGGCTTCCCTGATGGTTCACTGGTAAAGAATCTACCTGCCAATGCAGAAGATGAGGGTTCGATCCCTGGGTTGGGAAGATCCCCCGGAGAAGGGAATGGGAATCACTCCATCATTCTTGCCTGGAAAGTTCCATGGAGAGAAGAGCCTGGTGGGCTACAGTCCATGAGGTTACAAAGAATTGGACACTACAGCAGCTAAGCTCACACACACACATATTTTCGAAAGCTAATACTAATTTCTGTGATTGTGGCTTTCAGTCTGCCTGCCGTCTGTTGGAGAAGGATAAGAGGCTTTTGAAAGCTTACTGATGGGATAGACCGACTGAGGGGGGTCCTGCTCAGTAAATCTTTAATCCAATTTTCTGTTGATGGGTGGGGCTGTGTTCCCTCCTTCTTATTTACCTGGGGCCAAGCTATTATCCAACCAGTCCATCCTAAAGGAGATCAGTCCTGGGTGTTCATTGGAAGGATTGATGCTGAAGCTGAAACTCCAATATTTTGGCCACCTGATGTGAAGAGCTGACTCATTGGAAAAGACCCTGACACTTGGAGGGATTGGGGGCAGGAGGAGAAGGGGACGACAGAGGATGAGATGGCTGGATGGCATCACCAACTCGATGGATATGAGTTTAAGTACACTCTGGGAGTTGGTGATGGACAGCAGGCCTGGCGTGCTGTGATTCATGAGGTTGCAAAGAGTCGGACATGACTGAGCGACTGAACTGAACTGAACTAAACTATAGTGGAGGTAATGACGATAATGATGAACTCCCAAAAAGATCCCATGAATCTACTGCTACAGTCCATGCCCCAACCCTGCAGCAGGCCACCACCAAACCATACCTTCACCAGAGACACGGACACGCACAGGCAAGACTCCTGTGGGGTCACTGTGCCTTTCTCCTGGGTCTCGGTGGACAAAGTTCTGTTTGTGCCCTCCCAGAGTTGTTTCCCCAGTCCCATGTAAGTTCTGGCAGCTCTATGGTGGGGTTAAAGGTGACCTCCTCCAAGAGGACTTATGCCCTACCTACACCCAGAGCCCCTGTCTCTGCAGCAGACCATTGCCGAGCCGTACGTCCACAGGAGATGCTCAAACCCAGTTCTGTCTTAGTCTCCGTGGGGTCCCTGGGTCCTTGTGCACACAAGGTTTCTTTGAGCCCTCTGAGCATCTCTGGGGGGAATGGAGTTTCATTCTAAATGTAAATTTGCCCCTCTTACCATCTTGCTGGAGTTTCTCCTTTGACCTTGGACGTCAGGTATCTCCTCACAGCCAGTCCAGTGCCTACCAACTTACTGGGGTTCCTCTGACCTCGGACGTGGTGTATCTCCACATGGCCAGTCCAGCAAAGTACAGGCGCTTCTCCTGACAGTGGACGTAGGGTATCTCCTCTTGTCTGCTTGTCACTCCAGCTAGCGGAGGCGATGGAATTACAGTTGAGCTATTTCAAGTCATAAAAGATGATGCTGTGAAAGTGCTGCAATCAATATGCCAGCAAATTTGGAAAACTCAGCAGTGGACACAGGACTGGAAAAGGTCAGTTTTCATTCCAGTCCCAAAGAAAAGCAATGCCAAAGAATGCTCCAACTACGACACAACTGCACTCATCTCACACGCTAGTGAAGTAATGCTCAAAATTCTCCAAGCCAGGCTTCAACAATAAGTGAACCATGAAATTCCAGATGTTCAAGCTGGTTTTAGAAAAGGCAGAGGAAACAGAGATCAAATTGCCAACATCTGCTGGATCATGTGAAAAGCAAGAGAGTTTCAGAAAAACATCCATTTCTGCTTTATTGACGAGGCCAAAGCCTTTGACTGTGTGGATCACAGTAAACTGTGGAAAATTCTGAAAGAGATGGGAGTATCAGACCACCTGACCTGCCTCTTGAGAAATCTGTATGCAGGTCAGGAAGCAACAGTTAGAACTGCACATGGAACAACAGATTGGTTCCAAATAGAAAAAGGAGTACGTCAAGGCTGTATATTGTCACCCTGCTTATTTAAATTATATGCAGAGAACATCATGAGAAACTGGGCTGGATGAAGCACAAGCTGGAATCAAGGTTGCTGGGAGAAATATCAATAACCTCAGATATGCAGATGACACCACCCTTATGGCAGAAAGTGAAGAGGAACTAAAGAGCCTCTTGATGAAAGTGAAAGAGGAGAGTGAAAAAGTTGGTTCAAAGCTCAACATTCAGAAAACTAAGGTCATGGCATCCGGTCCCATCACTTCATGGCAAATAGATGGGGAAACCGGGGAAACAGTGGAAGACTTTATTTTGAGGGGCTCCAAAATCACTACAGATGGTAACTACAGCCATAAAATTAAAAGATGCATGCTCTTTGAAAGAAAAGTTATGACCAACCTAGATAGCATATTCAAAAGCAGAGACATTACTTTGCCAACAAAAGTCCATTTAGTCAAGGCTATGGTTTTTCCAGTGCTCATGTACAGATGTGAGAGTTGGACTATGAATAAAGCTGAGCGCCAAAGAATTGATGCTTTTGAACTGTGGTTTTGGAGAAGACTCTTGAGAGTCCCTTGGACTGCAAGGAGATCCAACTAGTCCATCCTAAAGGAAATCAGTCCTGAGTGTTCATTGGAAAGACTGGTGCTGAAGCTGAAACTCCAATACTTTGGCCACCTGATACGAAGAGCTGACTCATTGGAAAAGACCCTGATGCTGGAAAAGATTGAAGGTGAAAGGAGAAGGGGACAACAGAGGATGAGATGGTTGGGTGGCATCACTGACTCAATGGACATGAATTTGAGTAAGCTCTGTAAGTTGGTGATGGACAGGGAAGCCTGGTGTGCTGCAGTCCACGGGGATGCAAAGAGTTGTACACGACTGAGCAACTGAACTAAACTGTATACTAATTACTATACCAATGATAATATTTCATAGTATATTATATCCTATTTTATAACAATCTTTGAATTTTAAAAAACATTCATAATAAATATAAAAGAATTTGCAAACTGTAAACCAATGAGGGCCCAATCTTACATTGTTCCTCATAATGCCCAACCTCACATTTTTCCTCAACAGTTTAGAGTCTACTGACTTTTGCATTATTCAAATACGTACCAAGCACTTCCAGGCACATTGATAGTTTCCCCCTTTCATTTTCTTCAATTTTTTTAGTTGATCTTAAATATATGTCTCACTTTTTCTCTCATATTTTCTGAATTCTCATCTATTTTGTTCTACATTTTGGGCTCTTTGTTTCTTTTTAAACATTGTCTTCTAATCTTCTTGTTGACATCTTTCTACTTTAGCAAATATATTTTAAATATCCCAGAGCTCTTTCTAGTGTTCTCATGACTCCTTGATAGTAGCAGCCTTATTTTATTTACAGATGTAAAATGCCCTTGAGATTTTATAAATAATAACCAGATACGTTTATGTTCTCCTCACTTTCTTTTTGATAAATTATTCTGTTTTGTAGATTATTTCTTCAAAAGCCTGGTGATCCTTGGATATCTTTTCACGTTTTAGAGAGTAGCACTGTATACATATATATACATATACACACATATACATATATATGTGTCTGTGTGGGAGTGTGTATGTATGTATATACTACCACGTGTAAAATGGATAGCTAGCAGGAGGTTGCTATATAGCACAGAAATCTCAGCTCGGTGCTCTGTGATGACCTAGAGGGATGGGACTGGGGAGACGGTGGGAGCGAAGCTCAAGAAGGAAGGCATATATGCAGACATACAACTGATTCACATTGTTGTACAACAGAAACTATCAACATTGTGAGGCAATTTGCTTAAATAAACAACAGAAAAGCTTTTTGAGGACTCTGTAGGTTTGGGTGGATTTTACTTGCTGGAAGCTTTAATTTAGCATAAATGGGCATGAGGGCACCATTGCAATGTAGGAACCCTCCCTCAAATGCTAAAATACAGAGGGATTTCTCTCTAGGTGGATGACATTAACACTATTTCTACTATTTTCTTCTAACAATACCTTCCAGTTCTACAGAGGAAAAAAAAAAAACAAAACCTATATATTACTCATTATTTTGGCTGGGGCATAGAAACTTCAGTCCAGTTCAGTTCAGTCACTCAGTCATGTCTGACTCTTTGCAACCCCATGAACCACAACATGCCAGGCCACCGTGTCCATCACCAACTCCTGGAGTTCACACAAACTCATGTCCATTGAGTCGCTAATGCCATCCAACCATTTCATCCTCTATCATCCCCTTCTCCTCCTGCCCTCAATCTTTCCCGGCATCAGGGTCTTTTCCAATGAGTCAGCTCTTTGCATGAGGTGGCCAAAGTATTGGGGTTTCATCTTCAGCATCAGTCCTTCCAATGAACATCCAGGACTGACCTCCTTTAGGATGAACTGGTTGGATCTTGTATTCCAAGGGACTTCAAGAGTCTTCTCCAACACCACAGTTCAAAAGCATCAATTCTTCAGCACTCAGCTTTCTTTATAGTCCAACTCTCACATCCATACATGACTACTAGAAAAACCATAGCCTTGACTAGATGGACCTTTGTTGATAAAGTAATGTCTCTGCTTTTTAATATGCTGTCCAGCTTGATCATAACTTTCCTTCCAAAAGCATCTTTTAATTTCATGGCTGCAATCACCATCTGCAGTGATTTTAGAGCCCCAAAAATAAAGTCAGCCACTGTTTCCCCATCTATTTGCCATGAAGTGATGGGACCAGATGCCATGATCTTAGTTTTCTGAATGTTGAGCTTTAAACCAACTTTTTCACTGTCCTCTTTCACTTTCATCAAGAGGCTTTTTAGTTCTTCTTCACTTTCTGGTGTCATCTGCACATCTAAGGTTATTGATATTTCTCCCAGCAATCTTGATTCCAGCTTGTGTTTCTTCTAGCCCAGCATTTCTCCTGATGTACTCTTAGCCATCATATATTTTTCAGAAAGGAATAATAAAGAAGTCCATTGCCTGTCACCTGCTACATGTACAGTCCTAGCATTAGTGCCTTTGATTTCTATCCTACTTCTCACTTGCACTTTCTGGCTCTGAGGCTGGTCAACTTCCTCTCCTGTCCACAGCAATCTCACTCTTAATGCTCCAAGATGAGATTCTTCCACTCTGATTCTCAAGAAATATTCTTTCATCTATGTTTGGTATTCCAAGAATTGGTTGAAATCTGCAAATAGTTGGTAGCCACTTTTTGCCTTTAGCATTCTCCTTTTTAAATAAAAGTTACATTTACTTTAATGGGCACATACTTGTTATAAGAAGGTCTTGGAGGACTTCATAGGACCTCAGCTTAAGCTTCTTTGGCATTAGTGGTTGAGGCATAGCCTTGGATTACCGTGATGTTGAATAGTTTGCTTTAGAAACAAACTGAGATCATTTTGAGATGGCTGGATGGCACCATTGACACAATGGACATGAGTATGAGCGAACTCTGGGAGATAATGGACAGGGAAGTTGATGTGCTGCAGTCCAAGGGGTCACAAAAGTTGGACACAACTTAGCAACTGAACAACAACCACTAGTTATAAGACTGATTCTGCTTAAGGTAAAACCATCTCTGTAAGCCAATATCCTTCAGTCACTACGTTGTCTTCATGTAGGTGCTTCATGTTGGAAATGCATCTCAGCACTGAAGTTTAAATCTGCTGTGCCCAGTGAAGGGAGTGGGTTGGTTCCTGATTCAAGTCTTGTACTTCCTATTGGAACTCCAAATAATTTGTATAACACTCTTAAGGCAAGTTTCTTATTTTCAGGTTATTTGTAGTACAAAGATGATAGCCATACCCTAGATCAGTATAAGACAGCTTGTCCAAGTGGTTTTTTTTTTCCTATTCTTTCTTCAAAATTAACTCTTTTGTTATCAAAAAATGAATTTCTAAAAATCTAGTGGGCAGTCTTACACTTATTTAAATCATACATTGGATAGTGCACTTTTCTTTATGGTTCTGTTTTATCTTTGTTGTTGGTTTGTTAGATATAACTTTTTAACTGAGTGACTGCTTTAGAATTAATGGTATATAGTATATTTTAACCTGTCACAGTCTATCTTCATGTGATATAATATCACTTTCTATTTGCATAAAGACCTTATCATAACATAAAGACATTTATTCTTCCTGACCCTTCTGTTATTGTTGTCATGTAGCTTACTTTCAAATGTATTATCAACTGACATTACATTACTATTACTTTGCTTAAAGCATTAATTATCTTTAAAGAGACTTGAGTAATATGAAATTTCTTTTATATGTTTTCCTATATAGTTATCACCTTTGGTGCTTTCCACTTATTAGTATAGATCCATATTTCCAAATCTGGTAAAATGTTCTTTAACCTTACAGAATTCTTTTATTGTTTCTTTTACTGTATTGATAGCCCTTCTGGTGATAATTATTTTAATCATTTATATATGAAAAACATCTTTATTTCAGTTTTCTTTTTGAAGATATTTTCACTCAGTCTAGAATTCTAGATTGATTTTTTTTTTCTTTCACTACTTTAAAGATGTTGTTCTACTTTTCTCTTGTTTACACTGTTTCTGGTGAAAAAAAAATTCTATAATCCTGTTCTTTGTTCCCTTGTACCTTATGTGTCTTTTTCCTTTGTCTGCTTACAATATTTTCCTCTTTATCATTGATATTGAGCAATTTGATTGTTAGGTGCCTTGATGTAGCCTTTATTCATATCTCTTGGGCTAGATACCCACTGATTGATTTGTGGATTTATAGTTTTTACCAAAGTTGGAAAAGTCTATCATTATTCTTCAAATGCTTTTTTTGCCACCACACAACTTCAGAGAATCTGATTACATACATGCCAGGGAACATTCGCTGGATCATTGAAAAAGGAAGTGAGTTCCAGAAAAACATCTACTTCTGCTTTATTGACTATGCCAAAGCCTTTGACTGTGTGGATCACAATAAACTGTAGAAAATTCTGAAAGAGATGAGAATACCAGACCACCTGACCTGCCTCTTGAGAAACCTGTATGCAGGTCAGGAAGAACTGCACATGGAACAACAAACTGGTTCCAAATAGGAAAAAGGAGTATGTCAACCCTGTATATTGACACATTGCTTATTTAACTTCTATGCAGAGTACAGCATGAGAAACGCTGGGCTGGAAGAAATACAAGCTGAAATCAAGATTGCCAGGAGAAATACCAATGACTTCAGATATGCAGATATCACCACCCTTATAGCAGAACGTGAAGAGGAACTAAAAAGCCTCTTGATGAAAATGAAAGAGGAGAATGAAAAAATTGGCTTAAAGCTCAACATTCATAAAATGAAGATCATGGCATCTGGTCCCATCACTTCATGGGAAATAGATGGGGAAACAGGGGAAACAGTGTCAGACATTTTGGGGGGGTGGTCCAAAATCACTGCAGATGGTGACTGCAGCCATAAAATTAAAAGATGCTTACTCCTTGGAAGGAAAGTTATGACCAACCTGGACAGAATATTCAAAAGCAGAGACATTACTTTGCCAACAAATGTCTATCTAGTCAAGGCTATGGTTTTTCCAGTTGTCTTGTATGGATGTGAGAGTTGGACTGTGAATAAAGCTGAGTGCCAAAGAATTGATGCTTTTGAACTGTGCTGTTGGAGAAGACTCCTGAGAGTCCCTTGGACTGCAAGGAGATCCAACCAGTCCATCCTAAAGGAGATCAGCCCTGGGTGTTCTTTGGAAGGAATGATGCTAAAGGTGAAACTCCAATACTTTGGCTACCTCATGCGAAGAGCTGACTCATTGGAAAAGACCCTGACGCTGGGAAGGATTGGGGGCAGGTGGGGAAGGGGACAACAGAGGATGAGATGGCTGGATGGCATCACTGACTGGATGGATGTGAGTTTGAGTGAACTCCGGGAGTTGGTGATGGACAGGGAGGCGTGGCTTGCTGCAATTCATAGGGTCGCGAAAAGTCGGACACGACTGAGAGACTGAACTGAATTGAACTGAGGCCACTGGAAGTTGCCCAATAACTCGGTGATGCTCTTTTTCTTTTTTTCATTTTGGGTGTTTTTATTTATATGCCATCAAGCTTTCCTACAATGTCTAATCTGTTATTAAGACCACCAGTATATATTTCATCTCAAATATTGTAGTTTTCAACTGTCAAAGTTTTATCTGAGACTTTGTTGTACTTCCCATGTCTTAATTTTTTAATATATGAAATACAGATCTAACAACTCTTTTATGTCCTTATGTGCTAATTGTTAACACCTGTGTCAATGCTGCTCTGCTTTTTCATAGTCAATCATGTTTGATTGGACAGCAAATATTGTGAATATTACTTTGCAGAGCCAGATGATTTTGTATTACTGTGAATAATCTAGATATTTGCTCCAGGATGCAGTTATTTTAAAACAGTTTGATCCTTTGGGGTCTTGCATTTAAGACATATCATATGAGATCAGAGCAGTGCTTAGTTAGGGCTAATTTTTCCTACTCTGAGGCAAGCTCTCCCTAAACACTCTACCCAAAGCCTATGAATCTTGAGGCTTTCTAGTCTGGTAGGTGCAAACAGGTGCTAGTCCCAGCCTAGTTTGAGTGCAGATCACTATCATGTCCAGTCCTGCCACGTGGTTCTTTTCCCACCTTTGGGTCATTTCTTCACATGCCTATGTGTATCAATACTCAGTTGAATGCTGGAGTGGAACTATGTGAAGCTCCCTGGTCTTCTCTCTATGTGAAGTTCTCTCTTTTCCAGTACTCTGTTCTATTAACTCTAGCTGCTTTGGTTTCCACAGACTGTCAAATCCAGCTCCCCAGCTCAGGGAGTCAGCCTCTGCTGCTAGACCCCACTTCCCTACTCTATGAACTGGAAACTCTCCTGACAGTAAACTGGAGCAATCATAGGACTCATGTTGCCTCCGGTTGCCAAGGGACCACTGAACCTCATTGTCTGATGTCCAGTGTCCCACAAAACATCATGTCATGTATTGTATCCATGTGTTGGTTGTTCCAGGCAGGAGGGTAAATTTGATCTCTGTTTCTCCATCCTGAGCTATTGAATTATGTCTCTTATTGTGCCTGGAGGATATGGAAGACCCTGGAGGGAATGGCAGGCAGTATGGTACATAGCACAAAAGCATCAAAAGTTGGTGATATAAAGGAATCAAAAGAGCTGTGAAGAAGAACAGCTTTAAATTAAACTTATTTAGATGAATCATAACTAACGGCCAGAGGACTAGGGCATTGGGGAAAATTTCTCAAAACCTGGGTTTAAGGAATCCTCAGTTTCCTGAATCCCCAGAAGAATGAGGATCCACAGTCTAAAATAGATTTCTTTATGCAAAATAAAAACTCACTCTTCTTTTTTTAACTTTTTATGCTGCATTGGAGTTTAGTTGATTAACAATGTTGTGTTAATTTCAGGTGTCCAACAAAATGATTCAACTATATATATACATGCTTCCTTTTTCAAATTCTTTTCCCAGTTTGTTATGTAATACTGAGCATAGTTCCCTGTGCTGTACAGTAGGTCCTTTTTAGTTATCCATTTTAAATATAGCAGTGTGTACATGTCAATTGCAAACTCTCTAACTATCCTTTTCCCCTACCCTTTCCCCTGGTAATCACAAGTCTCTAAATCTGAGAACATACAGTTCTTAATGACAGCATTTTCAGAGCACAAAGCATGACTGATATATAGGGAGATAGACAAACAGACAGATAATATAGTTAACATTTATAGAGTGCTTGGCTAGGCACCGTTAAAAGTCTTTGCTTGCTTGCTAAATCACTTCAGCCATGTCTGACTCTTCGCAACCCCATGGACTGCAGCCTGCCAGGCTCCTCTGCCCATGGCTTTCTCCAGGCAAGAATACTGGAGTGGGTAGCCATTCCCTTCTCCTTGAGATCTTCACGACCCAGGGATTGAACTCAGGTCTCCTGCAATGCAGGCGAAATCTTCACCATCTGAGCCACTAGGGAAGCCCATTAAAAGTGTTTAGCAAGTATTAACTCATTTTAACACTTATGATGTAGATACCATTACTTTCATTGTACAGATAAGAAATCTGAAGCTCAAAGAAGACTAAAATTTTGCTTTGGTTGAAATGATTGCTGAATAGAAGAACCTGAGCTTTTGAGTACAGCTCCAGAGTCTGGTTTGTTTCCTCCCTCACTATATATACACACTCTCTAGATAGATAAATAGAAATAAAAATATACAGTTTCTATGCCTAGAAAAAGCAGCTAAATTTCCACATCACATCCTGGGTATCCTGCAGCAGAATAATGTTATTCTTCTACTGGTGACTCAGCTTCTACTTTCTATCCCTTTGTGGAATCTTTACTTTTAAGAAATGGACATGTTGATCAGGTTTGAAGTGAATAAGAAACTTGGAAATCTCAGAGGTGATGATTTAAAATGCAGCAGTAAGTGAACATATAAGAAGCATATTTTCTAGAAGACAAGGTCAAGGGCCCTTGAAAATGTCTTTGTAATGTGTGTCCAGAAATTCTATGTCACAGTAATTTTCATTATTTTAGAGTTCTAAGACCTTATCAATTTTTTTTTAATTTTGCAAGTATTCTTTTCAGAGTACTGTGTAGCTCAATTAAAATAATTAAAAAATTAAAAATTTCCCCTAAGAAATTGGAGAAGGTCACCTACTGAGATAATTGATAGCATACTATGATATTGGGATCACTGGAATTTCAAATTATTGACTTAAATTAGGACATCTTTAAGAATTGTTTGCAATACAGTTTGTCTATTTAAATAATGATTTATATTTAGATGGAATATTTTAAAAATATGACTTTTATCATACTGATTAATATATTTCTTGCTGTAACTATTGACCCAAAACACACAGGATTTTTAAAATTTATAATGGTGTTTCTCTTTCTAAGTAAGTCTGAATTAGTCAACACCATGGATGGGAGTGCTAAAGAGTATGTTGCAGTGACTGCCCATGAACTCTCTGAGTGCCCCCAAGCTTGTATTCTAGCCTCTTCTCTATCTCTACTCACTTCCTTGGTAATGATACCCAATCTTTTAGTACTAAATGCCAATTTTAGATTGAAGATCCTCCAGAGTTGGTATTATGCCAAGACCATTCCTTAACTCACATCAAACTGCCTTCTTAAACTTCAAGTTGGATGCCCAGTAAGAATTACAAACTTGACATGTACAGAGCTAAATTCTGGATCTTCTGTCTAAATCTACTCTTTCCTATTTTCTCCACCTCAGTCAAAGGCAACTGAATCCTTCACTTCAGTTCAGTCGTTCAGTCGTGTCTGACTTCTGGCGATCCCATGAACCACAGCACACCAGGCCTCCTTGTCCATCACCAACTCTCGGAGTCTACCCAAACCCATGTCCATCGAGTCAGTGATGCCATCCAACCATCTCACCTTCTGTTGTCCCCTTCTTCTCCTGCCCTCAATCTTTCTCAGCATCAGGGTCTTTTCAAATGAGTCAGCTCTTTGCATCAGGTGGCCAAAGTATTGGAATTTCAATTTCAACATCAGTCCTTCCAATGAACACCCAGGACTGATCTCCTTTAGGATGGACTGGTTGGATCTCCTTGCAGTCCGAGGGACTCTCAAGAGTCTTCTCCAACAAAAACATCAATTCTTCGGCACTCAGCTTTTTTTATAGTCCAACTTTCACATCCAACTTATAGGTTCTCAAGACCAACATTTTGGGTAGTAATTCTCAGTCCCTCTCTCTGATACTTTACTTAGAATATATTAGAAAATTACCTGGTATCTGACCACCTCTCACCATCTATCTGCTACCCAGACCAGCAACATCTCTGTCTTGGATTATTGCAATAACCCTCAAGGGATCTCTTTGATTTCATAGTTGTCCCCCTATAGCCTACAAAGGAAGATCCAGAGTGACCTGTTATAAAATGGCAAATTATGGCCATTTTCTGCCCAAAACCTCCAGTGACTGTCCTCTCACTTAGAGCAAGTGCAAAAGTCCTTACATTGGTTTGCTGCTGCTGCTGTTAAGTCACTTCGGTCATGTCCAACTCTGTGCGACTCCATAAGTGGCAGCCCACCAGGCTCCTCTGTCCACAGGATTCTCCATGCAAGAATATTGGAGTGGGTTGCCATTTCCGTCTCTATACATTGGCTTACAGGCATTACAAAAACGGAACTTTTATCAACTTTTATATTTCATCTTCTACAGTAGGGCTTCCAGTAGAATATAAGGTGAACCACATGAAAGCCACAACTACTATCTTAAATTTTCTAGTAGTCACAGTTTTTAAATATTAAAAGAAATAGATGAAATTAATTTTAATAATCTATTGCATTTGACACAGTATCTCCAAAGTACAATCAACCCTCATATCCTCAGGTTCTGTATATGCAGGTTCAACCAACAACAGAATGAAAAAATTGGGGGAAAAAATGTTCTGGAAGATTCCTAAAAGCAAAACTTAGATTTTTCTGTGTGCTGGCAACTGCTTACATTGCATTAACAACCATTTACATAGCATTTACATTATATTAACTATTATAAATAATCTAGAGATTTAAAGTATTTAAGAGGATGTGGATAGGTCATAGCCAAATCCTAGGCCATTTTATATGAGAGACTTGAAATCCCAGAATTTTAGTATCCCTAGGGATACCAAAATGACTGTATTATCTTTTTAACATGACTATATTATCTTTTTAACATGACTATATTATCTTTTTAACATGTAATCAATTTAAAGTAACATATGTGATATTTTATATTCCTCTTTTTAAACTGTCCCTGAAATCCAAATATGTATTTTGTGCTTACAATTAATTTCAATCAGATTTCCACATTGTAAGTCTCCAGTAGCCACAGAGGCTATTTTTTTTTTTTAGTTTTTTATTTTTTTAATTTTAAAATCTTTAATTCTTACATGTGTTCCCAAACATGAACTCCCCCCCCACTTCCCTCCCCATAACATCTCTGTGGGTCATCCCCGTGCACCAGCCCCAAGCATGCTGTATCCTGCATCAGACATAGACTGGCGATTCAATTCTTACATGATAGTATACGTGTTAGAATGCCATTCTCCCAAATCATCCCACCCTCTCCCTCTCCCTCTCCCTCTGAGTCCAAAAGTCTGTTATACACAGCTGTGTCTTTTTTCCTGTCTTGCATACAGCGTCGTCATTGCCATCTTTCTAAATTGCATATATATGTGTTAGTATACTGTATTGGTGTTTTTCTTTCTGGCTTACTTCACTCTGTATAATCGGCTCCAGTTTCATCCATCTCATCAGAACTGATTCAAATGAATTCTTTTTAACGGCTGAGTAATACTCCATTGTGTATATGTACCACAGCTTTCTTATCCATTCATCTGCTGATGGACATCTAGGTTGTTTCCATGTCCTGGCTATTATAAACAGTGCTGCGATGAACATTGGGGTACATGTGTCTCTTTGAATTCTGGTTTCCTCTGTGTGTATGCCCAGCAGTGGGATTGCTGGGTCATAAGGTACTTCTATTTGAAATTTTTTAAGGAATCTCCTCACTGTTCTCCATAGTGGCTGTACTAGTTTGCATTCCCACCAACAGTGTAGGAGGGTTCCCTTTTCTCCACACCCTCTCCAGCATTTATTGCTTGCAGATTTTTGGATCGCAGCCATTCTGACTGGTGTGAAGTGGTACCTCACTGTGGTTTTGATTTGCATTTCTCTGATAATGAGTGATGTTGAGCATCTTTTCATGTGTTTGTTAGCCATCCGTATGTCTTCTTTATTAGAGAAGAAAAAGTTACGGAACTTTTCCCCAGAACTTTTTCTTCTCATTCTCTGTGCATCCATACATTTCGCATGCTCATGTTCCTAAGGCATTTGTCTCAGCCACTCACCTTACTGTATAGCTTCAGTGACTTTAATTTCAGAAAGCAAAATACTGAATGTCTGAAGGAAGGCATGGTTCAGGCAGGATAGTCAAGGTAGTTGGTGGAAAGGGCTTACAGGCAAGTTTTCCATAAAAGCTCATGGGCCAAAAGCCTGACTATCCTCTTGGACTGAATGGAGCATTAATAGTAAAAGTACAATGAGAATAAGGGCTGTTATGCAAATGAAATCTCGATTTACCATAGGAAGAATTTTGGGAAATTCTAAGATGTTTTCAATATTGTTTATATTCATGTTATCAAGAATGTCTCAATTAAAACCATTTGAGTACTTCAATTCAGGTGCAGGAAAAATAGAGAGCTTGGAAGTACTATCTGGTCTGACTGTGTCTTGGATGGAATGGACCATTTAAGAAAGAGAGTAAGAGAAAATTATGGAAAAGAAAGGGAAGAAGTGGATTTTTGAATGAAAAGGAAGACTGGAAGATCAAGAAAATAGAAATCTTGGAGAAGAACAGAGATACACCTGATCTGGGTTGGAACTGGGGAGTACAGAAGAAGAACACTGTATGAGATGTCATGTTAGGACCATGAAGAGTTCCATGGGGCAAATGTATTAATATTTAAAAAACTACTGATTTGTGAGGAAAATTGAGTTATTTGACAGCTTACAACTAAATAACAGAAAGAGGAAAAACCTTTATTGGATGGCTTCTCTGTGATGGCTACTTTTGAGTATAGTATTCCCTTTCATGTTCACAATAGCACAACAAAGTAGGTGGTATTCATGGCACATTCCAGATAAGGAATCAGTCTCAGAAAGATTGAATACCTCCCAGAGGCCCGCCTCCAAATATCATCACATCCAGAATTAAGTCTCAACACATGAATTCTGAAGGGACACAAACATTCGGTCTCCAGCACCCAGGGTCACATAGCAATTAAATAATAGACTCAGGAGAAGAATAGGTGAGCACCTAACCCTAGGTCCTGTGTTTATGCTCACTCCCTGCTCTGGTGGGAATCATTTCCTTTTCCAAATAAACCCCCACACTACATCTGCACCACACTGGAAATGTTTCCTCACATCTAAAAACTTATTTTTCCCCTCTTTTTATACTTAATACTATGTTTGAGGTGGGCAATCAAAAAACATTTAGCAAATAAGTGAGGAAAAAAGAAACCTTGTACACAGGTATATGTGCATTCAGTCTATGTCTTCTTTGTGCAAACTGCAAAATTTAATAGTAAGAGCCCGTGAATATAAATAATATTCATAACCAAAAAAGAGCATAGCAGTTCAGGAATTGTGACCTCTGAAACACTGTGTCCCCTCAAAGGGCACCGTGTGCTAATCAGCAAAATGAAATCTGTGGATTCTGAACAAATTGAACATATGCATGAAAAACGTTTCTAATTTTTATATTATTAAGATTTTATAAGATATGTAATGATTCTTTGGCATACTTTGTTATAATGCTCATTATAAAATCTGCAAAAAGGATTAAAATAAATCTCAGATGTCAACACAATCTCCTGGGCAATTCTTCACTATACCAATGATGCCATCCACGACTGCATTATCTATGAAGCTGAGAATGGGTAATGAGGCCCATCTATTGTGATAGAACCTGGATTGTGTTAAAACATTTTTTCTCTCTTCCCAGACAAGGACTTTATCCACCCGTGCCTGCAGAGAGGGCTTGGTTTATAGTTAAGAGCAACAGTAAAAAGGCCCAGTGTAGTCTGAGCCAGAAGATTTCAAACTTAAAGGAGTCCTTGGGTTGCATGGATAATCTTCATGGGCTGACATCATCTTCAGGATGGCAGCAATGTTCACCTATCCTGTTTTCTCATATTTCCCAAGACAGTACCTGGCACACAATTAGAGCCTGAGCTTTATTGTGCTTAGTCGCTCACTCATGTCTGACTCTGTGCAATCCCATAGATTGTAGCCTGCCAGGCTCCTCTGTCCATGGGATTCTCCAGGCAAGAATGCTGGAGTCGGTTGCCACGCCCTTCTCCAAGGGATCTTCCCAACCCAGGATTGAACCCAGGTCTCCCACATTGCAGGTGGATTCGATACCAGCTGATCTACCAGGAAAGCCCACAATGAGAGCCTATATATATATATTCAGACACAACGGAAGCAACTGAGCATGCATGCACGCACACACATGTTGTTTCATTGTTAAGTCCTGTCTGACTCTTGTGATCCCATCAACTGTAGCCCACCAAGGTCCTCTTTCCATGGGATTTCCCAGTCAAGACTACTGGAGTGGGATGCCATTGCCTTCTCTAGGGGATCTTCTCAGCCCATGGACTGAACCTGTATCTCTTGCAGGCAGGCAGATTCTTTACCACTGAGCCACCAGGGAAGCCCATATACACACATAAATGTGCATAAATAGATACATACTTATATACAAATACATTTGCATATGCATGCTAATATAATTAAAATAAATATTAAATTTTGTTTTTGTCACCAAAAGCTATCATATACCCCCTAATCATCCCTCTGAGTATTATGCCTGTCATTCTTTGGGAAACATTAAACAGCATGATTTCTAAGACCATTTTCATCTCCTATATTTGGTGACTTGCTTATTCTGTTATTTTCAGCCTCCTACTATGGTTTCAGATGTCTCTAAATAGTATTCCAGTTGTTTGTGTTTTCATCTATAATTATTTTCTCAACAAGGATTCTTTTTAATCCCTATATAGTTTTTAAAGGAAAAAAAAAACAGCATTAGAAAGGTAATTTCTCTTTCCCTGTTTGAAAAAAAAATTCTGCAATGTGTCCTTGGAAACAAGTAAAGATGCAAATATGTCATTTGCATCATATATGGAGGCAGAATGATTCAGCCTCAGTAGAAAGAACAGTGACTTTAGTTCTGCTACTAACTTTCTGAGTGAATCTGGGAGAAAGATTTTTGTCGGTGGTGGTGTGTTTGTTTGCCTTCCTGGTCCTCAGTTCCTCATGAGCATATTCAGACAGTTGGTTCTTGGATGAAACTTAGCATTTTTTTTTCGAACTCTGAGTTTCTAGGATCCTAGGAAACTTATTCTAACCAAATGCATTCTTGCCAGATGTCTTTAAAAAGCACAGCTAGAGACTGACAATACGTATGACCACAAGGAATACTAGCAGAGTATGTCTTCTTTTTTTTAATTAATTTAATTTACTTTAAATTAATTGGAATATAGTTGCTTTGCAATGTGGAGTTAGTTTCTGCTGTACAGCAAAGTGAATCAATTGTACCTATACATATATCCCTTCTTTATTTTTCCACATCTTCTTGATGTATGAGTGCATGCATACACTTAAGACTAAACATTCATTAACACATCATATGATTAAGAGCGCAGGTGGGTAAGTCCTGCTCCAATTGCATGATAGCTATGGGGTCTAAAAGTCACTTTATCTCTCCAATCAGCCATGGAACATAGACATCAGACCTATTCTCATAATATCAAGAGTATATCAGTGTAAAGTATTTGCAAACATACTCTGTACATTGCAATACCCAATTGATAGCTTTTACTAGTGTCCTTATCAGAGAGCATGCAAAATCAGAGGATAGAACAGAACATGCAGGGAATCCACATCTCAGGAATAGAGACTTATCCAAAGGAGAAAATTGGTCCAAGTTAAACAAATGACTAATAGGGCTTCCCTGCTGGCTCAATGGTAAAGAATCTGTCTGCAATGCAGGAGACGTGGGTTCAATCCCTGGGTCAAGAAACCCCCCAGAGGAGAACATGGCAACCCACTCCAGAATTCTTGCTGGGAAAATCCCATGGACAGAGGGGTCAGGTGGATTACAGGCCATGGGGTCACAAAGAGTTGGACATGACTGAGTGACTGATGCAGATGCAATTGAGTCTTTAAGTCCTCTTCAGACTGAATTGTTGTTGAAATTCGCTTAGAGTTACGTTACCATTCACAAGATCTGAAGCCCATGGAGTTGTTTTTATTCCAGTTCAGGTGGCAGATAAATGGAGAATTTTCACAGATAACTCCATTGGTCTTTAACATCCATGTAGTCTTCTCTACAAAGGAAAGTGTTTAGGGACAAAGCATACACTTGGTTCCATATTAAGAAAACTACCCACATTTCAGTTTATTTCCTAAGTAAAAGCATGGGGAGCACGCATTCTTTTGTACAGCTATGGTCTCAAAGGTAAATCCTTTGTTTCAGAGGTTGAATGGGCTATTTCCCTATGTGCCTGATTACATGCTGTGCATCTCTAAGCATATTGACAATTTCATTATTCAGAGTGCAGTAATCCATATAAACAGCTCATCCTTGTTTTGAATTATGAAATGCAGTTATTTTAAAAGTCAGGTATAAGCAAACTTATCTGGTTCTAGTTCTTCAAGGATTGGACTAGGTCCAAAATTAAGCAAGCTGCAAAGCAGTGTCTTAAATTTAAACACTTCTTAAAATTGTCTTCAATAAAATGAGGCAACCCAAAAGATTAAAACCTCTTTCCTTTTCTTCCTTAAAAAAGGGTGAAAAGAGAAAAAACATATAATTACATTCTAATTTAAAACTCTAATTGAGTGCTCTTGTATTCATAAAATGTTCCTCTTTCCTTTAGGGACAATAATCTTATTAGTCACACAAGCTGTCTAATCATTTAAGGGCAAGACTTCTTCAAGCCGATACCTTTGTCACAAATGAGAAAGTACTATCCTATCTTTTTTCCTAAGTGCATCTCAATTTTAAACTTATAAAAACAACAATCAAATACTCAGACTAAAAAAAGATACCTTCTTGACTAGAACAAGTTTAAAGCAGCTTAGTTAGGCTTATCTATAATTTGTAAGGTAATAGTCCTCTTGACCTATATCCAAATATTGGCAAAAAACAAACAAAAGTAGAAACAAAAAAATAGACAAACAGCAAATTCCATGTCATTTATGATGAAAGAAAGGATACACATGGTCAGGGAAGTAGAAAAGTGAATGGTTGAATACTGGGTTTGGAATCTGGGAGACCTACATTTGATTTTAGGTTAGTAAATCTCTGATTCACTGTCTATAAAACGGGGGTAATAACACTATCTCTCAAAGACTGGAGTAAGGATTCATGAGATAATACATACAAGCTCTTGGAGCTGTTCAAAGTAATTAACAGGTGAGCTTCCCAGGTGGTGCTGGTGGTAAAGAAGCAGCCTGCCAATGAAGGAGACATAAGAAATAACCGGTTTGATCCCTGGGTCAGGAGGATCCCCTGGAGCAGGGCATGGCAACCCACTCTGAAGAATCCCTTGGATAGAGGAGTCTGGCAGTTACAGTCCATGGGGTCACAGAGTGAATAAAGTGACTTAGCATGCACACTCAATAGACAGTCGATACAATCATCCCTGATATGATCAGGGAATCATTTTGCAAACATGAAATATACTACATTTAAACTTCTTCTGCTCTCCTTTTCTCTCTCTTTTCAAAGGCATAAAGGGAGAAGGAGAGGGAATGTTCCAGGTCCTCACAGTTTATCTCAACTATTCACCATAATACCCAGCTGGGGTATGAGTATTATATACATTTTAGTGACAAGGAAACTGAGGCTCAGGGAGAGATACCGAGAGTAAAAATTCTCCTAAAAGTCATCTGACCATAAAGAGGTGGAGATAGCCTGAAACCAGGTCTCCAACTTCCCTGCTCATACTAATAAAAAATAATAATAATAATTCATGTGCACACAAAAGTACACACACATACATACATCAGTTTATGAGACAGTTTGGGGATTTGATTAGGAATTACACAACCCAAGCATACTAACTTCCCTATTTAAACATAAAGCAGTCTTGTGAGATTGTGTCCTTATCTCTATTTCATAAATGAAGAAACTGAAGCATAAGTAATATGAACAGTCAAACTAGTAAGTGGTGGATTTGGAATTAAGACTGAGGTTTGGTTGATGCCAAAGCCATATTTTTTCTCTACTGGGGCAGCTTCTGGTGAAAAGCATATGTTTTTAAATAAAAATCCTTCATTAAAATGTATAAAAAGTTAACTTTTTTGGCTCCAGTTATATAAGATTTTATTTTGTCTTAGAAAATGAGCTGCCTCGTGGTAAAATTTTTCTTTCTGAATAAAGTGACAGGAACCAGCCCTCTGTTACCTGAGTGAAAAGGATGAATATGGGCATCCTGCTGACTTATTTCTTGTGTATGAAGGCATCCAACAAAGGGGAAAGGTCCTATTTGATTTTAGCAGAATGTGGAATCCATGCTGCTCATTTGTAAGCTTCCTTCCTATAGCAGCACTCTTCCATAGAGTGAGGTCACAGTGTCGGAGATCCAAATGCTCACGACCTTCAAGGTGAACTTTAATATATCACATATTTCAACTAGGGAATTTCAAATGAAGCTTGCTCTTGGCTTTGTGTTTCCAAGAGGCTCATAGCTCTTTGTCTGAAAGCACTGGGTATAGCAATGAACTCACAATGGTATCCCAATAAATGCTAGCAGAACCAAAGAAGAAGCCAGGAGCTTTTCCAGTTGACATTCTATCAGAGTGAGCAATATTGCCTAAAATGCTACCCCTTGGAACACATTCAAGGAATCACAGCTGGGATGCTACTGCCTGAAAAAGTACAATCACAAATATCGATTTTCATTAGTTCTTGAACTAACAGCTTGGTGGCCAAGTAGGTTAGACCAGTGTCAACTTACAGTGATTTCAATAATCCACACTTATTTTTTTTTAAGCAGGATTTTTAAGAGATTAAACTAAGATGAAACTATATAGAGTAGCATAAATCCACAAAACAATTATTTTTATCAGAATAAGCAGTCCATTTAGGGTACAAGGAGGACAAAAGCCAAGATGAACTAAATATCCAAACATGAATTAACTTTCTAAAGTTCTGGTCTCAATGTATAGTCTTCAGTTCAGTTCAGTCGCTCAGTCGTGTCCGACTCTTTGCGACCCCATGAATCGCAGCACGCCAGGCCTCCCTGTCCATCACCATCTCCCGAAGTTCACTCAGACTCACATCCATCGAGTCCATGATGCCATTCAGCCATCTCATCCTCGGTCATCCCCTTCTCCTCTTGCCCCCAATCCCTCCCAGCATCAGAGTCTTTTCCTCCTTTGTAAATATAAAGATTTTAACTCTGAAAATTGTCATTTTGATTTTGTAAATGCTGTGCCTAAAGGTCTTAACTAACAAGCATTATCTTGTTTCCAAATTTAAAGCTTGTCATAGGAAACAAAGCCAACTATACACAATATGCTGAAAAGTATGTCTTCACTACAAACCATTTGTTTAAATGGAAGAAATAAGAGTCTCCAAAGTGTTACTTTTCCAAGTTCCCATTAGAATTTCTAGCAGCAATTCTGGTTACTTCTTCCCAAAATACCACAAAAACTGTTTGCTTAAATATATGCATAGACACACACCACATCTAGGTATATTGAGAAAGCACAAATGTTCTGAAATATATATAAATAAGAAACCTATATAGAATATTTATATCTAGAGAAAAGAAATGAGACCTCTGAAGCTTTAGAACTGTCATGCTAGAGAAGACTCTTGAGAGTCCCCTGGACTGTAAGGAGATCAAATCAGTCAATCCTAAAGGAAAGCAACCCTGAATATTCACTGGAAGGACTGCTACTAAATCTGAAGCTCCAATAATTCGGCCACCTGATGCAAAGAGTGGATTCACTGGAGAAGATCCTGATGCTGGAAAAGATAAAGGCAGGAGGAGAAAGGGATGGCAGAGAATGAGATGGTTAGATAGCATCACTGACTCGATGGACATGAATTTGAGCAAACTCCAGCAGATAGTGGAGGGCAGAGGACCCTGGCGTGCTGCAATCCATGGAGTTGCAAAGAGTCAAACTTGACTTAGTGACTGAACAACAACAATCTCTGAATTGCCACCATTCATTCTAAGTTACAATGATTTTGTTTTAACAGCCTCTCACTTGCTATACATAATAAGTCACTACCCTAGTTCTGGTGCTTATCAGCAGGGTAGCCACTGATCTCTCTTTCCTCTAGCTGATCCACTAGCCTGCTACAAGAGATACAGTTTTTAAGATGCCATTCGTTGAGACAACTTGCTTATGGTGGTCTTCACCTCAAAAGTTTTCCATGAGTCTCTCTTACTGGCAGAAGTAAGTCTCATCTCTATTTTGTGGCACTTACGGATTCTTATTATATCTACTACTGCAGGCAGGAATCCCTCAGAGGAAATGGAGTAGCCATCATGGTCAACAGAAGAGTCCGAAATGCAGTACTTGGATGCAATCTCAAAAATGACAGAATGATATCTGTTCGTCTCCAAGGCAAACCATTCAATATCACAGTTATCCAAGTCTATGCCCGAACCAGCAATGCTGAAGAAGCTGAAGTTGAACGGTTTTATGAAGACCTACAAGACCTTTAAGAACTAACACACAAAAAAGATGTCCTTTTCATTATAGGGGACTGGAATGCAAAAGTAAGAAGTCAAGAAACACCTGGAGTAACAGGCAAATTTGGCCTTGGAATGCAGAATTAAGCAGGGCGAACACTAATAGAGTTTTGCCAAGAAAATGCACTGATCATAGCAAACACCCTCTTCCAACAACACAAGAGAAGACTCTACACATGGACATCACCAGATGGTCAACACCGAAATCAGATTGATTATATTCTTTGCAGCCAAAGATGGAGAAGCTCTATACTGTCAATAAAAACAAGACCAGGAGCTGACTGTGGCTGAAATCATGAACTCCTTATTACCAAATTCAGACTTAAATTGAAGAAAGTAGGGAAAACCACTAGACCATTCAGGTATGACCTAAATCAAATCCCTTATGATTTACAGTGGAAGTGAGAAATAGATTTAAGGGCCTGGATCTGATAGATAGAGTGCCTGATGAACTATGGAGTGAGGTTCGTGACATTGTACAGGAAACAGGGATCAAGATCATCCCCAAGGAAAAGAAATGCAAAAAAGTAAAATGGCTGTCTGGGGAGGCCCTACAAATAGCTGTGAAAAGAAGAGAGATGAAAAGCAAAGGAGAAAAGGAAAGATATAAACATCTGAATGCAGAGTTCCAAAGAATAGCAAGAACAGGTAAGAGAGTCTTCTTCAGCGATCAATGCAAAGAAATAGAGGAAAACAATAGAATGGGAAAGACTAGAGATCTCTTCAAGAAAATTAGAGATACCAAGGGAACATTTCATGCAAAGATGGGCTCGATAAAGGACAGAAATGTTCTGGACCTAACAGAAGCAAAAGATATTAAGAAGAGGTGGCAAGAATACACAGAAGAACTGTGCAAAAAAGATCTTCACGACCCAGATAATCATGATGATGTGATCACTAATCTAGAGCCAGACATCTTGGAAAGTGAAGTCATGTGGGCCTTGGAAAGCATCATTACGAACAAAGCCAGTGGAGGTGATGGAATTCCAGTTGAGCTGTTTCAAATCCTGAAACATGATGTTGTGAAAGTGCTGGACTCAATATGCCAACAAATTTGGAAAACTCAGCAGTGGCCACAGGACTGGAAAAGGTCAGTTTTCATTCCAATCCCAAAGAAAGGCAATGCCAAAGAATGCACAAACTACCGCACAATTACATTCATATCACATGCTAGTAAAGTAATGCTCAAAATTCTCCAAGCCAGGCTTCAACAATATGTGAACCGTGAACTCCCTGATGTTCAAGCTGGTTTTAGAAAAGGCAGAGGAACCAGAGATCAAGTTGCCAATATCTGCTGGATCATAGAAAAAGCAAGAGAGTTACAGAAAAACATCTATTTGTTTTATTGACTATGTCAAAGCCTTTGACTGTGTGGATCACAGTAAACTGTGGAAAATTCTGAAAGAGACGGGAATACCAGACCACCTAACCTGCCTCTTGAGAAATCTGTATGCAGGTCAGGAAGCAACAGTTAGAAAAGGACATGGAACAACAGACTGGTTCCAAATGGGAAAAGGAGTATGTCAAGGCTGTCTATTGTCACCCTGCTTATTTAACTTCTATGCAGAGTACATCATGAGAAATGCTGGACTGGAAGAAACACAAGCTGGAATCAAGATTGCTGGGTGAAATATCAATAACCTCAGATTTGCAGATGACACCAGCCTTATGGCAGAAAGTGAGGAGGAGCTAAAAAAACCTCTTGATGAAAGTGAAAGAGGAGCACAATAAAGTTGGCTTAAAGCTCAACATTCAGAAAACGAAGATCATGACATCCAGTCCCATCACTTCATGGCAAATAGATGGGGAAACAGTGGAAACAGTGTCAGAGTTTATTTTTGGGGGCTCCAAAATCACTGCAGATGGTGACTGCAGCCATGAAATTAAAAGACACTTACTCCTTGGAAGAAAAGTTATGACCAACCTAGATGGCATATTCAAAGGCAGAGACATTACTTTGCCGACTAAGGTCCGCCTAGTCAAGGCTATGGTTTTTCCTGTGGTCATGTTTGGATGTGAGAGTTGGACTGTGAAGAGAGCTGAGCGCTGAAGAATTGATGCTTTTGAACTGTGGTGTTGGAGAAGACTCTTGAGAGTCCCTTGGACTGCAAGGAGAGCCAACCAGTCCATTCTGGAGGAGATCAGCCCTGGGATTTCTTTGGAAGGAATGATGCTGAAGCTGAAACTCCAGTACTTTGGCCATCTCATGAGAAGAGTTGACTCATTGGAAGAGACTCTAATGTTGGGAGGGATTGGGGGCAGGAGGAGAAGGGGATGACCGAGGATGAGATGGCTGGATGGCATCACGGACTCGATGGAAGTGAGTCTGAGTGAACTTCGGGAGATGGTGATGAACAGGGAGGCCTGGCGTGCTGCGATTCGTGGGGTCGCAAAGAGTCGGACACGACTGAGCAAATGAACTGGACTGATGGACTTTTATAAGACTAATAACAATGTATCTCAGTTCAGTTCAGTTCAGTCACTCATTGTGTCTGACTCTTTGCGACCCCATGAATCGCAGCATGCCAGGCCTCCCTGTTCATCACCATCTCCCGAAGTTCACTCAGACTCACTTCCATCGAGTCAGTGATGACATCCAGACATTTCATCCTCTGTTGTCCCCTTCTCCTCCTGCCCCCAATCCCTCCCAGTGTTAGAGTATTTTCTAATGAGTCAACTCTTTGCATGAAATGGCCTGATTACTGGAGTTTCAGTTTTAGCATCATTCCTTCCAAAGAAATCCCAGGACTGATCTCCTTTAGAATGGACTGGTTGGATCTCGTTGTAGTCCAAGGGTCTCTTAGGAGTCTTCTCCAACACCATAGTTCAAAAGCATCAATTCTTTGGCACTCAGCTTTCTTCACAGTCCAACTCTCACTTCCATACACGACCACTGTAAAAACCATAGCCTTGACTAGAAGGAACTTAGTCAGCAAAGTAATGTCTCTGCTTTTCAATATGCTATCTAGGTTGGTCATAACTTTTCTTCCAAGGAGTAAGCGTCTTTTAATTTTATGGCTGCAATCACCATCTGCAGTGATTTAGGAGCCCCCCAAAAATAACTCTGACACTGTTTCCACTGTTTCCCCATCTATTTCCCATGAAGTGATGGGACCAGATGCCATGATCTTTGTTTTCTGAATGTTGAGCTTTAAGCCAACTTTTTCACTCTCTTTCATTTCATCAAGAGGCTTTTTAGTTTCTCTTCACTTTCTGCCATAAGGGTGATGTCATCTGCATATCTGAGGTTATTGATATTTCTCCCAGCAATCTTGATTCCAGCTTGTGCTTCATCCAGCCCAGCATTTCTCATGATGTGCTCTTCATATAAGTTAAATTAGCAGGGTGACAATATACAGCCTTGACATATTCCTTTTCCTATTTGGAACCAGTTTGTTGTTCCATATCCAATTCTAACTGTTGTTTCCTGACCTGCATATAGGTTTCTCAAGAGGCAGGTCAGGTGGTCTGGTATTCCCATCTCTTTCAGAATTTTCCACAGTTTACTATGATCCACACAGTCAAAAGCTTTGGCATAGTCAATAAAGCAGAAATAGATGTTTTTCTGGAACTCTCTTGCTTTTTCCATGATCCAGCAGATGTTGGTAATTTGATCTCTGGTTCCTCTGCCTTTTCTAAAACCACCTTGAACGTCTGAAAGTTAACGGTTCATGTATTGCTAAAGCCTGGCTTGGAGAAACAGAGAAGGCAATGGCACCCTAGTCCAGTACTCTTGCCTGGAAAATCCCTTGGACAGAGGAGCCTGGTAGGCTACAGTCCATGGGGTCACTAAGTCGGACATAACTGAGCAACTTCACTTTCACTTTTCACTTTCATGCATTGGAGAAGGAAATGGCAACCCACTCCAGTGTTCTTGCCTGGAGAATCCCAGGGACGGGGGAGCCTGGTGGGCTGCCATCTATGGGGTCACACAGAGTCGGACACGACTGAAGTGACTTAGCAGCAGTAGCAGGCTTGGAGAATTTTGAGCATTACTTTACTAGCATGTGAGATGAATACAAGTTGCTGTAGTTTGAGCATTCTTTGGCATTGCCTTTCTTTGGGATTGGAATGAAAACTGACTTTTTCCAGTCCTGTGGCCACTGCTGAGTTTTCCAAATTTCCTGGCATATTGAGTGCAGCACTTTCACAGCATCATCTTTCAGGATTTGAAATAGCTCAACTGGAATTTCATCACCTCCACAGCTTTGTTTGTACTGATGCTTTCTGAGGCCCACTTGACTTCACATTCCAGGATTTCTGGCTCTAGGTGAGTGATCATACCATCATCTTGGTCATGAAGATATTTTTGCACAGTTCTGTGTATTCTTGCCACCTCTTCTTAATATCTTCTGCTTCTGTTAGGTCCATACTGTTTCTGTCCTTTATCGAGCTCATGTCTCCTTCAAATCATACATTGCCTAGAAAACCAATCAGTGTGTCCTAACCAGTAGTTGTGTTGTATCAAGCCCAGAGTTACCTTCACTGGTGCCCCCTGCTGCCCTGTAGACACAGATGGTGATTAGTTTGTTCAATGTGGGAGCCAAAGCTTAGAATCTCTGGCTGGAAGTATTCCATCTGTATTTCATTAATTTATAAGAATCATCTCTGGAGCTGTTAAACACGCAGGTTCCCAGGTTCTGACTCCTCTCCCAAAGGTTCTGACTTGTGAAGTCTTGGATAAGAGCCAAGAACCTGCATTTTGGAGAGTCTCCACTCATTCTGATGCAACACAGCAATAAATCCACATTTGGAATCACTCATCATTTATTCTCATCATTTTATAGATTTACACATTGAGACCCAGAGTAGTAAAATGATTTGCCAATGAGCCTGCAAGAATCTGCTGTCAGCCAGAACCTGAACTCAGGTCTACCAATTCCTAGTTTCTCCCCTTCCTTTGAGGCTGCCTACATGAGAACAATAGGGGTTCTCATGCAGCAACTCAGTATTGCTTCACTGAATCCACAAGGATCTGTCACTGCAAATCCACCTTTTTCTGAGGAGAAAATTTCATAGAAAAGCCAATCACAGGTCAATGAAAGAAACTCATTTCTCAAAACGTTTTTTTTTTGTTTGTTTGTTTGCTTATCTAACTCATCAATGTGCTCTGCTTCATTTACACTGTCTATACAATGGGAACAACAGAAACAGTTCTCATTGAATGTTCTGTTAGCGTTATCTAAAGCATGGACCAAGATAAGAAATCCACTCTCACCACTTAAACTACTCTATGACAGATTTCCTGAAAATAACAATATATGTCTGCATTTTAGCTATAGCATTAGCATCAAAGACAAAATGGAAAAATCAGATCGTCAGCTCATAATTTAGCATCCTCCAGGGAAAAGTTTATGCATGTCATAGAAATGCCTCACAAGTTGACATTTATGTTTTGGGCCAGCTGAGATATATTTACTCTTAACTCGAGCTGAAATGTATACTTGGAAATGAATTTGATCCACCTGGCATGAGATTCTTTTCTCTGGCTAACTTTTCTGAAAAAAAAAAAAAAAAACAACTTGACATCTTTGATAGATTCATTAATTCATTCTGGATGAAACTATGTAGTTTTATGTGCTCAAACAGAAACTTCTTAAATACTCCTCTGCTTGACTTAACTAATTTTATGTAGCTCCATTTACTCCCATGAAATAGTGGAAGTACCAGGGGAATTGGATTCATGGTCTGTTTCACAAAAAGAAAATGTGCTTAGTAGGGGAAAGTCTTTAAAGACATTTCCAGTGCTGGATTATAAAATTATTGCTTTTCTCACAAATAGGTCAACTTATTCTAGTAAGACTTAGTTATTAATTCATCCATTCAATAAATATATATTGAGCTCTTACTGTGGGCTAGAAACTGCTGGACCCAGGGATATAACAATGAGGGAAAACACACTGTGCTTGCTCAATGGATAAATAAGGTGCTTCAAAGGGGATGAGAACATTAATCATATAATCACACAGAAGTCCATCATACTAGGGGAGTCCTGTTTGTTTTGGGGTCAGTAAAGCCAGAGAAAGCTTCCAAGAGCCACGAACAACCCAGTTGAGACCAGAAGAGTAAGTAGTTTCTGACTAAGAAAAGAAGCGAGAAAACATGTGTGACAGTGAGAACATCATAACCGAGGAACATACAGCCTAATTAAATAAAATAAAACAGCGAATCCTTCAGCTTAGGCACAAGGTTTCCTTGAAGCAAATTCAAGGCTTGTACCGGACTATCTAGGTCCTTGATCGTGTGGTAGTTGTGGTTTACCGAGCACAGTATTTGATGAGAAGATGACCTAGGGAAGTTGCTTTAATCTGCATGGTTCTGAGCCTTCATTCACATCTGCAATGTGATGCTAATAAAGCCTACTGCCTAGGGTCATAGGAGGATTAAACGAGATCAGGTGTGTGCAGAGATTTATAAACTAAGAAATAATATACAAAAATAGAGGATTATAAAAGATTACAGTAACTAATTCTTCAAGTATATAAATGAGTCTGGTAAAAATAAAATTGGGTATCATTAAGGTAACTCTGTAATCTGTTACATAGCAAGCATATTATTTTCTCATGGTGCCATACCAGCTAGGATACCACTCTTCTGAACCTTAATTGAAAGTCTGTTAAGGACTTACATAAGGAATGAGTCTTACTCAAAATGAGCCTCATGAAAAATCTGGCTTCAGAAGCAAGTAGCTGTGTAACATCTGACCAGCCTTAATAGTCTGCCTTCTAAAGATCAGAGAGCTCTGAGAACACAGGTTTTGTCTAACACCACCAGGGATAACCACAAACATCTCTTGAAGCTTCTTATCCATAAATCTTTGGACTGACTGGCAAAATTCTGTTATCCTTACACAGACTCTCTTCATTCCAGGGTCTTTCCCAGGCCACTGTAGGACCCTGGGAAATAATATTGTACAAGAATGTTTTAACAAAGTTATTGTGTGGTTATGCAATTAACATTAAGGAAATTCTTGACTAATTAATCTAGTTAGGGATTGAAAATTTCAAGAAGAGTGGTAAATGGAAGGCAGAAGAAAGGAATGTTGATTATGTCCAGAGAATGGCGAATGGCTTGAGGGTTTTGGGGAGAAGGGGAATGGCCACTCTGATCAGGAATTCAATAAAGGTAAATTAACAAATTATTGCTACATGTATATTAGCTCAATCCGGACAGATTGGATGAATCATTTGGTGAAAACAGATGCTCTAAGTAGTACAGAGAGTTAGAAACACTTCTTGCTGGAAAGAATCCATTTCTGCCCTTGTTTAGTTTCTCTAGGGGCTACTGACCTTAAAAAGTGTTTTTTTGTTTGTTTCTTTTTTCAGGAATCAGAGTAGCAAAACTTAACTTCTACCAAATTTTCATTCCCAAGAGGAGTTGTATTGCCCCTTGTTTCTCCTCCAGGAGAAACTAGCCATTAATTAGAACAATAAGAGCATCACTTCTACTGGGAAGGTCACTCTATGTTATCCTGGGGCAGTCAGAACAGTATACCAAACCATGATCATTATTAAAGTATCCAAAGAAATTTGGTACGTGTCTCTTTAAGTTGTGAATGCATGGAAAAAAAGAAGCATGGGGTTACCTTTACTTAGCACAGGCTTACGTTGCATAATCAGACACAGTTGCATGTAAACCTGATTTTTAAACAGTGGTAATCCCAAGGCAAAGTCAACACCATGTTGACCCAGATTGAAGAACACTGAAATTTTTATTAATTCAGTTTTTATATCACACATGGTCTTCTACAAGTGTGTGTAGGTGTATGTGTGCACAGATCTTATCTTCAGGCTTCACCATCTCCTTTGAAGAGCCAGTGTTTTCATGTATCTGTGATATGCTTTCTCATTATACCACAGATCAAAATCCCAGCTTTTCTTCAGAAAATTCTAGAATTTCTTAAGTATAGCACCAATTTAATGAAGCTAGAACTCTTTACTGATGGGAAAATTATTTGACTGTTTCAAAGAATAGAAAATGAATTCTTTTCAGTAAGCAGAGACGCTTTGAATGGCCCTTCCTTACCTGTATTCACATTAACACTGCATTACCTTTCCCGTTTCTGTTCACCTTTTTCGTTTGCATTCCCAGGAAATACTTTGAAGCCCTGTCCCAGCTACTCAGGCTAGAAAATTCAATATATTCCTGATTTCTGCCTGTTTCTCATTTCTTGTTTCAGTTTATGATGTCTATCAATTATATATTCAGAGTGAGTCCCCTAACCATTCCTTTTTTCTAATTACTATGTCAGATACCTTAGTATGGACTCTTTTGATCTCTTTTTAAACCCTTGCAATGGCTTTTTAACAGGCTGCCAGCTACTGATCTCACTTTTCCAACCCATCCTTTAAAGGTTCCCCAGGTTTATCTTTGTAAAGCAGAGTTTTGATCATGTTACTATTTTTAAAACTATTTGACGAGTTCAAATGCCCATGCCCATGGTATAAAGACAAAAATTCTTAAAGGTTTTCATTAATCTGACCCCAACTCAGCTTTGTAATACATCTCCTCTTTCATATACCTTAGAGAACAACAGAGGTTATTTTCCACTTTCTGTATATCCCACTTTTTTTTTTTTTTTTTTCCCTACACTCCTGGTTCCTTGTTCCTTTAGTCCAGGATATCACTGTGGGCCCATCATTGCTCTGCATTCCTACAATGAAAAACACATTCTCATTGTTCAAAATTCTTCTCAGACGACAACAATTCTGTGAAATTTTCCTTATTATTCTATTGCAACTAATTGCTTCTTCTTTTAATCCCGTTTTTCTTGTACATCTATTTTGCTTACATTTTATTATTGTTTGATAATAATGTTGTTTTTGTTGCTTGAACAGATTCTCAGTTATATTAAGAGCTTTGTGATGGTCCAGGTTATCCTCTTCATACTTTTGTGTTCCCTAAGAAATATCTAGATAATACCAATTAATTCTAAAGACTTAAGAAAATAAGAAAGAAAATTTAATAACATGGGCAAATATTAATGTAATTAATATTTATTTAGTAGGACAAATAATAAAACAATAAGATAATAAAAAGATTCCCCCCAAAAGTCAAAATCCTTAACTTTAAAAAACTTTTAGAAATTAAGAATAAAGAATATTTTCACATCTTAAAGGATTCTATCTTAAGTAGACAACTAATAGCATTCTTTATTTTAAAATATCAATAAAAATGATAGTCCTTGTTCACCTTTGTTTATTGGCTTAATTTCTGAGACCATATTAAGCAAAAATAATTTTTACAATAAAATTCAAGCACACAGGGAGGTTTTCCTAGAAATGTATTAATTTCTAGAGTAATGAAAGCATGGAGATGGAAAAATGATATCCATGAAGCTAAGAAAGGGACTGAAAATACCTGAATGGAGAGATACAGTGAGGAACTGTCATACTATATTCTTCATAATCTCAGATTTGAGACTCAGAAACACTAGGTAAGATGTAGGGAAAGAATAAATCATGACAAGCACAATAAAGGACAGAAATGGCAAGGACCTGACAGAAGCAAAAGAGATTAAGAAGAGGTGGCAAGAATATACAGAGGGCTTCCCTGGTGGTCCAGTGGTTAAGAATCTACCTTTCCCTGAAGCGGACATGGATTTGATCCCAGGTGCAGGCAGATCCCACATGCTGTGGGGCAGCTAAGTCCATGTTCCACAGCTACTGAGCTTGTGCTCTGGAGTCCACGAGCTGCAACTACTAAACCCATGCACCCTAGAGCCCATGCTCCAAAACAAGAGAAGCCACTGCAATGAGAAGCCTTTGTACCCCAACTGGAGAAAGCCCGTGTGCAGCAACGAAAACCCAGCACAGCCAAACAAATATAAAGAAATAAATAATAATAATAATAAAAGAATACACAGTAAGGGTTAGTCACTCAGTTGTGTCCAACTCTGCAACCGCATGGACTGTAGCTTGCAGGCTCCTCTGTCCATGGAATTCTGCAGGCAAGAAACTAGAGTGGGTAGCCATTCCCTTCTCCAGGGATCTTCCTGACTCAGAGATTGAACCTGGGTCTCCCACATTGCAGGCAAATTCTTTATAGTCTAAGCCTTAAAAAAAAAAAAAAAAAAAAAAAGGTCTTAATGACATGGATAATCATAATGGTATGGTCACTCACCTAGAGCCAGACATCCTGGAGTGTGAGGTCAAGTGAGCCACAGGAAGCATTAGTATGAACAAAGCTAGTGAAGGTGAAGGAACTCTAGCTGAGTTATTTCAAATCCTAAAAGATGACACTTTAAGTGTTGCACTCAATAGCCAACAAGTTTGGAATACTAAGCAATGGACACAGGTCTGGAAAAGGTCAATTTTCATCCCAGTTCCAAAGAAGGGAATGCTCAAATGACTGTTAAAGGAATGCTCAAATGACTAGAGAATTGTGTTCACTTCACATACAAGTACAGTTATGCTCAAAATCCTTCCTGCTAGGCTTCAGCAGTATTTGTATTGAGAACTTCCAGATGCACAAGTTGGGTTTAGAAAAGCAAAGGAACCAGAGATGAAATTGCTAACATCCATTGGATCATAGTAAAAGCAAAGAAATTCCAGTAAAAAACATCTATTTCCTCTTCATTGAGTATGCTAAAGCCTTTGTCTGTGTGGATCACAACAAACTGTAGAAAATACTTAAAAGAGATGGGAATACCAGACCATCTTATCTATTTCCTGAGAAACCTGTATGCAGGTCCAGAAGCAACAGAACTTTACATGGAACAACTGACTGGTTTAAAATAAGGGAAGGAGTACATCAAGGCTATATATTATCACCCTATTTATTTAACTTATATGCAGAGCACATCATGTGAAATGCCAGGCTCAGAGAATCACAAACTGGAATCCAAATTGCTGGAAGAAATATCAACAAGCTCAGATATGCAGATGATACCACTCTAATGACAGAAAGGGAAAAATAACTAAAGAACCTCTTGATGAAGATGAAGGAGGAGAGTGAAAAAGCTGGCTTAAAACTCAACATTCAAAAATTTAAGATCATGGCATCTGGTCTGTTATCACTTCATGCCAAATAGATGGGGGAAAAGTGAAAATAATGTGAAGTTTTATTTTCTTGGGTTCCCAAATCAGTGCACATGGTGACTGCAACCATGAAATTAAAAAGGCACTTGCTCCTTGTGGGAAAAAAAAAAAAGCTAAGACAAACTTGGACAGAATATTAAAAAGCAGAGATATCACTTTGCTGACAAAGATCTATATAGTTAAAGCTATGTTTTGTCCAGTAGTCATATAGGGATCTGAGAGTTGGACCATAAAGAAGGCTGAATGCAGAATAATTGATGCTTTCCAATTGTGGTGCTGGAAAAGAATCTTGAGAGCCCCTTGGACAGCAAGGAGATCAAGCCAGTGAATCCTAAAGGAAATTAACCCTGAATATTCACTGGAAGAACTGATGCTCAAGCTGAAGCTCCAATAATTTGGCCACCTGATGCAAAGAGCTGACTCACTGAAAAAGACCCAATGCTAAAAAAGATTGAGAGCAGAAGGAGAAAGAATGACAGAGGATAAGATGGTTAGATGGCATCACTAACTCAATGGACATGAGTTTAATCAAATTCCAGGAGACAGTGAAGAACAGGGAAGCCTGGCAGCCCATAGTTCATGGGGTTGCAAACAGTCGGATACAATTTATTGACTGAACAACAACAAGGAATGAGCCTGACAATGTGAGGAAGTAATTGAAAGTCTGTTATTTAATTTCATACATACCCTGTGTGCAAAACTTCCCTCATTGATATTATTGAAATTTGAGGGTTTTGTTTTGTTTTGTTTTTAGAATCCAGCCAGTGCACTAAGACATGGAAATAATGCATCCAATGAAAGAACTAGTGAAGAGTAAAATTATCTACAGGGTATAATATTTATAGATATAAAACAAAGGACTAGAGAAATGAACATTTTAAAACTATAAACAGAGGTACTGAGGTTAAGATGCAAAATAAACATCCATATCAAGAAGATTTATTAAGCACTTCCATGTACCAAGCATTCTTCTACAAGTTTTACACATATATTACTTAAGCCAGAATGTTCTACTCAAAAAACACAATATGAGTAAGAAATCTTAACTTACAATAGCAAACAAAAATATAAAATAATAAAGAACAAATTTAAAAAGTATTCTCCATATCTGATGAGAACTAAAAACACTACTGTAGTGGTTCACTTTGTGTGTCAACTTGGAGGGAGGTGAGATTAACATTTAAACTGGTAAACAGTGAATAGAAGATTGCCCTTCTTCATGCAGAAGGGACTCATCCAATTACATGAAGACTTAAATAGAACAAAAGCTCAACCTCCCTAAGCAAGAGACTCCCTTCAGACTGTCTATGCACCACTGGCTCTCCTTGATGTCTAGCTGCTGGCTTTCAGACTGGACCTGTAACATGGGCTCTTCCTGGATCTCCAGCCTGCCATCCTACACTATATATTTAGAAGTGCCAGTTTCCATAATCTGTGTGCCAATTCCTTATAATAAACCTCTTCCTACACAAATGCACACCCTGTTGGTTCTGTTTCTCTGAAGAACTCTGACTAAAACATTTGAGTAAAATCCTTCAATAAATAGAGATAAATACCTATGTTTAACAGAAGGGAAAGATGAAATTTTACAAGTGAACACTGTTTCTAATAAAATGGGCTTCCCTTAGTTCTCACTACTACCATGATGTGTTGGTTCCGAAAGCAAAATTATTCTAAATGCATATTTAAAAATCATTTGAAAGAATATTGAGAATCATTTGTAAAAAAGATAAAGACTGAAAATGCCTTATCAGATATGAGTAGATTATAAAACCACTGTAATAGAAAACATGTACTTTTAGTGCATAATTAGAATGGTGTAGAAATGGAAGAGAATAACATTTCCATGTGGACAAAAATCTTCATTTGTCTTATTCACATAGTACACATTCCAAGTTTTTGTTTTTCTTTAATCGTAAGTGAACAGAATAAATAGCATGGAGACCAAATATTGTATCTATGAGATTTTAACTTATGGGGAAGAAATGAAAGGATTACTGAACAAATTATCTTGAAAAAATAGACCAAGAATTTTCTTTGTGTGTGTGTGTGTTGAGGGGGGGAGTGTTGCTTTGTTTTTGTTTCATTTTTTTTTAATCAAGCTTGATGTACATCTCAGAACTGCCATCAAAAAATTCTAGTGGACTGGAAACACTCCACGAGCATGCCTGGTAAGCTCAGGTGGTTCAAAAATATAGGTCAGGATGTAAACTTTGTCTATTGGACCATCACAAGAGAAAAAGAATCAATATACTAAACAAATCCATGTAAAGACCTCGTATGAATCAACCTGGAAATCATTACTTTTCTACTAAACTAACAAAAACACACAGAGAAAAGAAGAAATCATTGAACTCTGACCAAAATTGTAGTTCAGATAAATATATTTATAATTGACAGACAACAGGAAGGGGAGATGATGAAATTCAGATGGGATACAGTAAGTCGGGGTATACTGAGACCATCTTCTTCGTCAGTGAGGACGCAGCCTGAGAAGAAAGCCAGGGTAGCAATGGGGCCTGAGACCTGTAAGGAGGATTTGCTCCAGGTCTAGGTCTAATTACCCCCAGGCTAGACCTGTGGAAGAAGGGGCTGTGGAGTTAACTGCATTGTCAGGAATACAAATAAATTAACATCAGTTCTCTCCAACCCATTGCTGCCTTTCATCCAAACCTCATGACTAGATAATCAGAGCTGTCTCCCTAATAGCAGGAGAAAATCTCAAGTATACGAAACTCCTAATCAAGGTAGATGAGCATCTTCAAGTAGCCACAGTGGAGAGACAGATGCCCCCAAAGGATCTTAGTTTATGAGTTCCCTGGTAGGTCAGCAGTGTGTGGATGGCCCTGAAGGAGTGAAGCCAAATTTGTGCATGGTGTAAACTGAGTCAGTGTTGCTGCAAGGAGAGGGGACACAGGAGCTAGTCTGCAGCTAGCTAAGAAAGAAGTCCAGTCAGTTAGGTCACTCAGTCATATCCAACTCTTTGTGACCCCATGGACTGCAGTATGCAAGATCCCCCTGTCCATTACCAACTCCCAGAGTTTACTCAAACTCAAGTCCATAGAGTCGGTGATGCCATCCAACTCTCATCCTCTGTGGTCCCCTTCTCCTCCTGCATTCAATCTTTCCCATCATCAGGGTCTTTTCCAACAAGCCAGTTTTTTGCACTAGGTGGCCAAAGGATTGGAGTGTCAGCTTCAGCATCAGTCCTTCCAATGAATATTCAGGACTGATTTCCTTTAGGATGAACTGGTTGGATCTCCTTGCAGTCCAAGGGACTCTCAAGAAACTTCTCCAACATTACAGTTCAAAAGTATCAATTCTTTGGCACTCAGCACTTCCCTGGTGACTCAGATGGTAAAGCGTCTGCCTGCAATACGGGAGACCCAGGTTCGATCCCTGGGTTGGGAAGATCTCCTGGAGAAGGAAAGGGCAACCCACTCCAGTATTCCTGCTTGGAGAATCCCAGGGACAGAGGAGCCTGGCAGGCTACAGTCCATGGGGTCGCAAAGAGTCGGACACGACTGAGCCATTTCACTTCACTTCACTTTCTTTATAGTCCAACTCTTATATCCATACATGACTACTGAAAAACCCATAACTTTGACTAGACGGACCAGTGGCCTTCCTTTATAAATTACAGGGAGGAAAAGGAAGAGGAAGGACCCAGTACTGCCATTTGAAGATCAAGGACTTCTCATCCCATTCACTTAGTGCCTATATTAGGGACTCCTTAATTAGGTTCTAGAAAACTTTAGGGCCCAAAGGACCTATGAGTTAAAAAAAAAGAAGAATAATGAACTAAGGGATGAAGGTTAAGATAAAGCAGTCTTACAAGACTGTCTTAGAAGATTTTCCACAGGAGGAACAAGGGGAGAGCAGGAATGATTAACAAGCTCTGTTTTTTTGTTATCTTACTTCCTTCAGTGAATTCAAGACTTTATCACATGTATCATTCGCTTGAATGAACTTAGTAGATTTATGCTGTGGGTCCTCATATACTTGTTACCAATCTCAAAGTTGCAGCTCTAGACAGCTTGACAGGCTCCTCCCTTTCAGAGCACTGTCATAAAGCAAAAATAGTTAGCATAAAGCTCTTCAGAAGGAGAAATAGACATGTAAGAGCTTGCATTTGTAGGCTTTAATGAAGGATAGAAGAACGGAGGTGACTTCACAAGACTATTCTCCCAGCTTCTTCCCAGCTGTTTGTCACGATAATTTCTGCCTAAGTTTTTATGCACGCAGGAAGGAAAAAGTGAACTGCAGATCTATGTCTTCCCCTGTTAAAAAATCAACATTTTCTCTTCACAGTAATAAAGGAAAATGAGCCATCTAGAAAGAAAACTCAAAATGATCTATTTGCTGTTTTTTTTTAATTTGATTCATTTTAGTCTATCTTTTATGATTTCTCCACAATCTATGTTAAAAGAAAATCCAAACTTGACAGCTAGCAAACTAATTTACTTCAGTAGATTTCTTTTTATAATAGCTTAATGAATATTGATGAAATCTACAAGAATCACTCATTTCCTTCTATCACTTATCAATTCAATTTGCTCTCTTCAAGTTCTATTGACAATGTATGTCCCTTGAGTTTAAAGGAGATGTGCTGAAATATAGTATTTGTTTGTTTGTTTTTTGTTCTTTTAGTTTTCCCTTTTTTGTTTCTCTTGGGTAATACATAATTTTCAATTACATGCCCCAAAAGATGGATCACTCTAAAACAGGCTTTTAAATGACATCCCACTCCAGTACTCTTGCCTGGAAAATCCCATGGATGGAGGAGCCTGGTAGGCTGCAGTCCATGGGGTCGCGAAAAGTCAGACACGACTGAGCAACTTCACTTTCACTTTTCACTTTCATGCATTGGAGAAGGAAGTGGCAACCCACTCCAGTGTTCTTGCCTGGAGAATCCCAGGGACAGAGGAGCTTGGTGGGCTGCCGTCTATGGGGTTGCACAGAGTCGGACACGACTGAAGCGACTTAGCAGCAGCAGCAAATAGCATCTTAAGTAATCGGTCTGCATTGTGTGAGCTATCTGCAGGGCAGAAAGAGCTTTATAAAGATGAAGGGCTGTGAGGATCATACTGCTCTGTTCTACTGTTCAGAGATGTGTTTATTAAGCACAAATTCATGGTCTTGTGGAATACAGGGCTGCACCAGGCCTTGGAGATTCTCTGCCCTTCATTTTACAGAAGATGGACCCGTGACCTAGTAAGGGAAGGTGACTCTCCCAGTATTCGTGGTGAAATTAGCAAAATAATAATAATAATAAAAGCCAGAACAAAGACTCTGTCTTTGGGAGAAACTATTTGTGGCAGGTATAACTGACAACATATTTCTATCTAAAATATATAAAAATTCTAGGAAATCAGTTTAAAAAAAGTAAAACAAGCTCATTAAAAATCGGAACAAGATACATTTATTCTTCAGATGGATTTCTGCTACTTGAGAAACTTAAGGAGAGAGGCTTATGCCAGTATGGGTTGGTTTTCTCAGAAAAGTTGGGTCAGAAAAGAAGCCATTCAGGTGACTAGAGCCACCTGATTATCAAGAACTCATCTTCTTTCCTGTTCAATAAACTTTTATCTTACAGTACAGACTACCTCCCTTTCTCCAGGCTTTAAGTCTGAGCTCCAGAATTTGAAAAAAAAAAAAAAGGAAGGGAAGTTCCAGGGACTAAAATAAAAGATGTGCAAATGTGCTAAGTCATTTCAGACTCTGTGTGACCCTATGGACTGTAACCCACCAGGCTCCTCTGTCCATGAGATTCTCCAGGCAAGAATACTGGAGTGGATTTCCATGTCCTCCAGGGGATCTTCCCAACCCAGGGATCTAATCTGCGTCTTTTACGTCTCCTTCATTGGCAGGTGGGTTCTTTACCATTAGTGCCACCTGGCAAGCCCAAAATAAAAAACACACCTTTTAAAAAGTGTCTGAAATTCCCAATGACTTATACTTACTGCTTTCTATTGGCCAGAGCTGGGTCATATGACCACTTCCAATCTCAAGGGAAAGTAGGAAATAAGTTTAAGTGAGTATATTGGGATGTAAAATAAAATAAAAATCAGTTGGTAAAGATTTGATGAATAACTAGGAGGGAGATGATTAATAGCGTCCGCCAAAGAAAAATTGAGGCATACAGAGAATAGGGAACTCAATGGCCAATAAAGATAAGCAAATTTTCCCAATCACATAGTATTCAGTATGAAACAAATTAAAACAAGATGGCACTTCACATTCAATCAGAAAGACAATGTCATGCATTCATAAAAATGAGAGTAAATAAGAACTTTAGTATGCTGAAAATCAAAGCACACAATTATACTATGTTTTGGAATATACCGTATACTGTATTTTGGAGGATAATTTGAAAACACCCAATAATTTTTTTAATGAACCAAAAATGGCACTTCTAGGTGCATTCTTTTAGAGAAATTCTGTGTGCTCAAAGAGGCATGTAAAGTATTCTTTATAGCACCAATTGTATTGTAAAAATACTACCAAAAGCTAAATTTCCTCGATAAGGGTATAGATAACCAAACTGATTGATGCATTTGTGCAATGAATGTGTTAGAGCTACAGGTATCAACAGGGACTGATTCTTGGGCCTATACTCCATAACTATCCTGACTTTGGCTTTTGTATCTCAAGGTATTATTCAGTTTTACCCCACGTCTAGTGATGTCCATAAAAATCTGTTTGACTTTTCTATCAAGTTCCATAAAATTTTTTCTCCTGCTAGGATTTTTGAGAACAAGTAGAATTTACTGAAGATTTGGGAAGGTATGAAGAGTCAAACTGGAAGCAAATTAACTACTCTCATCTTGTATGCCCTTCTCTGCATCTCTTCTAACTTTTTCATTGTCTCCAAGGTTACCCTTCTCAAGCTCTAGATTATTTTGTCTGTATGCAGAGCTTCCTCTCTCCTGAATATCCAGCCCTCAACACACACACACACACACACACACACACACACACACACACACACACCTTTAAAAGATCAAACGCCTCCAACTCATGTAAGCTAGATTGTTGGACAGCAACTCTTAAGTTTTTAGCAAAGTTTTTCACCAACCAAAACAACTTTCTCTTTCAGAAAAATAAAGTAGTTGCCACCTCATTACCAATCTATGTCACTTTTATTGAAATTGATCCCCCCGCCAGTCCTCATAAATGTTATTATTAAATGGGTACATCTTGTTGTTCAGTTGTTCAGGCATGTCTGATTCTTTGCGAACCCATGTAGCACCTAGGAAATATAATAGTGAAAAATTCAGCCAACTAACTTAAAAATGGTAAAAAAAAAGAAATGCCAACAAAAATGTATAATATGTTCATAGTAAATGATAGCTATGGTATGAATCTATTCTTCTGAAGCCCTGTCCTTTTTCACTTTTGTAGGTTGGAATGATAAAAATCATTTGGGAAAAGAAAAAAGTATTTGGGACAAATGATAGAACCCAGCTGGAAGTACTTGTCCTTACTATAGAGAAGATATTTAAAACATCTAAATAGCAATGAATAATCCCCTCTCATAGTCATAGATGTATTTACTTAGAACATATTTTGTAAGCAGAATGGCATATAACAACCATATGGCTAATAATTTACACAATCTGTAAATCATAGCTGAACCTAGGCATTTACTTCGTTATAAAGAAATATGACAATTTATGTAATGATTGAGAAGAATTATGTGTTAAAGAAAAGGGAGCTTCATGTTTTGATTATGTAGGCAAGAAATGAAATTAAAGTGGTCCACACTGATTTATGGCTAAGCATTCTACAACCATACAGTTAGACATTGGAAATGTATGTTTGCTTTATTTATATCCAAGCATTTTGAAAATGCCATTACCAGCCCTAAGAAAATGTCCTATTGAGTTGTTTATTTCAAATCCTCCTCAAATCAGTAGAAACTATCGGTATGAGTTTATTCTAAATTCTAAAATATGACTGTGGCTTGCAGATTTTCAATCTGAGCCTAAATGTCCCAAATGGCGTAAAAATATTCCATGTTACCCACCTAAAGCTGACACTGCTTTTCTCTGAAGCTCTCTCTGATATTCACTGCTTGCAGTTACATCTGGTGATGACCATGACATAGGCAGCATGGCAGAAGCAGACTCTGCACCTTCATAATTTTCAGCACCATTGTAATGATCCTGAGCAAGGTCTACACTTAGATTTATTACAAGCAGTGTAGGAAATGAGACTGGATTGGAATGTGGCGGGAGAGTGAGGATGCCAGGGTGATAAAAACAAGGTGGACAGAGCACATACAAATATGACCATGTAAATATATAAATTCTAGATAAAATAAAAAATTTTAATCTCCTTTGTAAGTCTGATACCCTATCTTGTCATCTCCTAAATGGTTGTGTGTCAACATTACAAGAAATTATGACAGGATGATAATACACTATTAAATGATTCAGTTCAGTTCAGTTGCTCAGTCTTGTCCGACTCTTTGAAACCCCATGAACTGCAGCACGCCAGGCCTCCCTGTCTATCACCAATTTCCAGAGTCCACCCAAACCCATGTCCATTGTGTCAGTGATGCCATCCAACCATCTCATCCTCTGTCGTCCCCTTCTCCTGTCTTCAATCATTCCCAGGATCAGGGTCTTCTCAAATGAGTCAGCTCTTTGCATCAGGTGGCCAAAGTATTGGAGTTTCAGCTTCAACATCCATCCCTCCAATGAACACCCAGGACTGATCTTCTTTAGGATGGACTGATTGGATCTCCTTGCAGTCCAAGGGACTCTCAGGAGTCTTCTCCAACTCCACAGTTCAAAAGCATCTGTTCTTTGGCACTCACCTTTCTTCATAGTCCAACTCTCACATCCATTCATGACCACTTTCCAGTAGAAAACCATAGCCTTGACTAGACGGACCTTGGCTGGCAAAGTAATGTCTCTGCTTTTGAATATGCTGTCTAGGTTGATCATAATTTTCCTGCCAAGGAGTAAGCGTCTTTTAATTTCATGGCTGCAGTCACCATCTGCAGTGATTTTGGAGCCCAGAAAAATAAAGTCAGCCACTGTTTCCACTGTTTCCCCATCTATTTCCCATGAAGTGATGGGACCGGATGCCATGATAGATTTAATCATATATTTGCAATTTATATGCTACCTAATTCTAAAAGCAATAAAAAAGTATGTTGTGATAATAAGTAACTAACCATGTAGATAGTTTAAATTAACATAAAAGGTAAAGAAGTATAGGAATCTAGAAATTTATAATTTGATCCATAATGTAGATCAGTGTAGTTCAGTAGAACTTTCTCTAATGATGGAAATATTCTATATCTGTGCTTTTCAATACAGTAGACAACAGAGACACATGACTATTGAGCAATTGGAAAATGGCTAGTGTGACTGAGGAACTAAATTTTAAATTTTATTTCACCTTAATTTAAATATAAATAGTCACATGGGGTTAATGGCTACCATACTGGACAATGCAGATCAAGACTGAAATTATTTGCTATTGTTGAGTACTCAATCCAGGTCTACCTTGCATTATCCTAGGGGAAGAAGAAGATGCATTGAGCAGCACTAGCTGGTCAAAGAAAGTATCCTTGTTATTCCACATCTCAGTATCTAATAGGAATATACTTCATAGACCTTATCCATACAGAGAACAATTCCTTGATGTGATGGTTTTATTGAGATCACAGCAATGTTATTCATGTTGCTTTCTTTCTTTTTTTTTTTTTTTTGTAGAGCCCTAATCATTGCAGAAAAAAATACTAAAGGATGACTGGAGAATGATACCTTTATAGGAAATTAAAATATGTGGTTTTGAAATCTGACTTGTTATAGGAGTGAAACCGAGTATATTTAGATGAATAGGTGAAGACCATGTATGTTTGTCTTACTCTCTCTCTTACACACACAGCAGCAGCAGCGCAGCATCTCTGAAACAATGGAGAAGACAATATATTGACTGTTGAATATTCATAAATGAAAGACATTGTTAAAATGATATATTTGATTAATAATGTCAAGCAAAATTTTAAGTGAAGGAGAGCACAAAACTTTATAAATGGTGAAATCTATATTTTGTAAAACCTGAAATGTACATAATGTCAATAATATATACTATATACAAATTAGACTGGAAGCAAATATTTCAGTATGTAAAAATCAGTTCTTTCTTAGTGGTAGGGTCAAAATTGATATTGTTTTTATTGTATTTTTAATATTATAAATTAGGTACTGAAAAATGTTACCAATTCAAATAAACAAATTCAGTAATAAAACAATAGACATTTGTCTCTACCTGGCTACAATTTTATGAAACCAATACACAACCTATATGTGGTAAAATAATAGAGTTTTATCAGAAATCCTTGGTTAATCTGATATCTAAGGACAAGACTTAATAACAGTGGCACAGGCATGGATATCCTAACTGTTCAGACACCACCAGGAATGTCATCCTTCTTAAGACCAAGACTGTGAGATGGTCCCCTTGTGCTTCTTATTCTGCAAAGCTCTTTGATAAATACACTTATTCTTTGGCTAAAACAGAAGAGATAAATGAGCATAATCTGTATTTCATGGGTTGATGAAGAGAGGGATTAAATAAAATGAATTTAGTAAGGCATAAAGTATAGTGATTAGCATGTGTGGAGACTTAATAGATATTAAATTAAACCTCTGTTTTTCTACATAAATGGGAAAGTTTCCACAGAAGCCTGTAAGGCATACTTATAAATACTTGATTTGCCATGACAGTAAGTATTCCTGAGAATATTACAAATTACCTCTCTTTAAACATTGTATGACAACTCTTTCATTATGGCCTATTTCCTCAAGTCTTATTTAGAATAAACCTAGCTCTGGGCTCTATTGGCTATTGCCTATAAAAACATGTCACATCCAATAGTCTGACCAAAAACGATAGTTTAGATGCTTCTGGGTACCATCTGGCAGCTTGTCACATAGAGCCAACACTTTCTCTAATCAAAGAGAGACATACTGAAGGACTCTTCTTCGAAGACATTCTTTCTTGTTCTCTTGGATTCAAAAGCTTGTAGTAATCTTAAAAATAAGTAAGCTTTTTCCTAAAGTGAAAAAGAAAGAAAGGTAGGAAAATAAAGATCTGAAATGGACTAATTTTAGGTGCTGATTTAATTATTTTGTTCTTACAAAATGTTCAGGGATTTTAATGAAAAATATCTAAATCCCTTGCATAAACCCAAATTGTTTACACAGTCAGATGACCAGATAACTGGAAATTAGGAAGAAACAGGAGAAAAAGGAGCCACAAGAGATAACAAGTTAAAAGGCAACTTTCAAGATGCTGTTTCTGTGTGCAGAAGAAAAGCATGATAACAAGGAATGGTGACTTAAATGTGGGAAAAAGCAAGAGATGCCACGCTTGTCAAAAGCTTGAAAAATACACTCCATTTAAGACATATAGACCCTCTGTTTTCACCAGTTGTGATCAGCCAAAAAATGCCAACTTATTCTTCACATCAGGAATAATTTCATTATACAACCATGTATGCAGGAGAATAATTCTCCTGATGTTCTGTCATTTTATTTTAAATATATCAGTGGAAGCAATCACATATCAAAGGGTAAAAGAATCAGATGCCAAGTTATTACCAATTGAAAGAATTAAAATTCTTTTTAAACTAAAATGGGACAAAATAAACATGTAGGACAACAGCCTTTCCTTTTAATGAGATTGTTTGTTAAAAAAAAATAGATATTTGTATAATCTAATGACCATTCACTGCTTTGCTTTGACCAAAACTCTAAGCAAAGCCCCTTTTTGGGTTGCTTCCATGTTGATGTTCTAATAGCCAGCCAGTGCCTTGCTGCCTTTCCTTTTTCCCATTGCTGGTGCCATGGCAATCAGCATTGCTTCAGATAAGGAAGAATCTGCCAATCTGGGTCCCAGAATAAGAACACAGTATCAAGCTGCTAGCTAACTCACAGTGGTGATATAGGGGGAATGAGAAGTAAAAGCTGTGTTTCTTTTATTCTGATTTTTTATTGACTATAAATATATTTATTTTTTATTGGAGTATAATTGCTTTACAACATTGTGTTAGTTTCTGCTGTATAATGAAATGAATCAACTATATGCATACATATATCATCTCCCTCTCGGCCTCTCTCCAAACCCACCCGACCCCACCCATCTAGGTCACTACAGAGCACCTAGCTGAGCTCCTGGTTCTCTACAGCAAGTTCCTACTAGCTATCTGGTTTACACACGGTAATGAATATATATGTCAATCCCAATCTCCCAATTCATCCCACCCTCCTCTCTCCGACCCCGTGTTCACAAGTCCAAGCTCTATGTCTTAGTTCCTATTTCTGCCCTGCTAATAGGTTCATCCATAGCATTTTTATATTTGAACATCTCTAATTATCAGAGAAATGCCACTCAAAACTCCAATGAGGTATCACCTCACACCAGTCGGAATGACCACCATCAAAAAAATCTACAAACAGTGAATGCTGGAGAGGGTGTGGAGAAAAGGGAACCCTCTGGCCTTGGTGGAAATGTAAATTAATACATCCACTATGGAGAAAAGTATGGAGCTCCCTGTTTATAAACTAAAAACAGAGCTACCATATGACTCAGATATCCCACTACTGGGTATAGAAAACCATAATTCAAAATGGAACATGCACCACAAAGTTCTTCACAACACTATTTACAACAGCCAAGACATTAAAGTAAAAGGTGTCTTAAACCTGAGACATACTGCAACATAACCGAGCCTATCCTGTTGAATGTCAATAATGAAATTTATATGCAGTTGTCTCTATACTTTTCAAGACAAAAGATATTTATTGAGTCGATTTCCCAGTAAATCATTTATTAACCAAATATTATGGAGCATTAGTCTGTGCTAGGCCCTGCGAAGAGCACAGGAGGCAGGACCAATAGTTCTCTGCTCTTATGGCGTCTGTATTTCATTAGGAAAAGATGAACAATACATACGCAAACACTTTTAGAAGATCATTTCAGATTATAAAATGGCCTATAGTGATAACTCAGTTCAGTTCTGTCATTCAGTCATGTCTTACTCTTTGCAATCCCATGGACTGCAGCTTGCCAGGCCTCCCTGTCCATCACCAATTTCTGGAGCTTGCTCAACCACATGTCCATCAAGTTGGTGATGCCATCCAACCATCTCATCCTGTGTCATCCCCTTCTCCTCCTGCCTTCAATCTTTCCCAGCATCATGGTCTTTTCACATGAGTCAGCTCTTTCCATCAGGTGGCCAAAGTATTGGAGTTTCAGCTTCAGCATCAGTGCTTCCAATGAACATTCAGGACTGATTTCCTTTAGGATTGACCAGTAGGATCTCCTTGCAGTCCAAGTGATTCTCAAGAGTCTTACCCAACACCATAGTTCAAAAGCATTAATTCTTCAGTGCTCAGCTTTCTTTATAGTCCATCTCTCATATCCGTACATGACTACTTAAAAAACCATAGCCTTGACTAGACAGATCTTTGTTGGCAAAGTAATGTCTCTGCTTTTTAACATGCTATCTGGGTTGGTCATAGATTTTCTTCCAAGGAACATGTGTCTTTTAATTTCATGGCTGCGGTCACCATCTGCAGTGATTTTGGAGCCCGAGAAAATAAAGCCTGTAACTGTTTCCATTGTTTCCCCATCTATTTGCCATGAAGTGATGGGACCAGATGCCATACTCTTTGTTTTCTGAATTTTGAGCTTTAAGCCGACTTTTCCCTCTCCTTTTTTACTTTCATGAAGAGGCTCTTTAGTTACTCTTCACTTTCTGCCATAAGGGTGGTGTCATCAGCATATCTGTGGTTATTGATATTTCTCCTGGCAATCTTGATTCCAGCTTGTGCTTCATTCAGCCCAACATTTCTCATGATGTATTCTGCATATAATTAAATAAGCAGGGTGACAATATACAGCCTTGATGTACTCCTTCTACGATTTGGAACCAGTCTGTTGTTCCATGTCCAGTTCTAACTGTTGCTTCTTGACCCGCATACAGATTTCTCAGGAGGCAGGTCAGGTGGTCTGGTATTCCCATCTGTTGAAGAATTTTCCATAGTTTGTTGTGATCCACACAGTCAAAGGCTTTGGCATAGTCAATAAAGCAGAAATAGATGTTTTTCTGGAACTCTCTTGCTTTTCCCATGATCCAGCAGATGTTGGCAATTTGATCTCTGGTTCCTCTGCCTTTTCTAAACTAGCTTGAACATCTGGAAGTTCACGGTTCATGTATTGTTGAAGCCTGACTTGGAGAATTTGAGCATTACTCTGCTAACTTGTGAGATGAGTACAATTGTGGTGTAGTTTGAGCATTCTTTTGCATTGTCTTTCTTTGGGATTGGAATGAAAACTGACCTTTCCAGTCCTGTGGCCACTGCTGAGCTTTCCAAATTTGCTGGCATATGATAACAGCACTTTCACAACATCACCTTTCAGGATTTGAAATAGCTCCACTGAAATTCCATCACCTCCACTAGCTTTGTTCATAGTGATGCTTCCTAAGGCCCACTTGACTCCACATTCCAGGATGTCTGGCTCTAGGTGAGTGATCACACCATCGTGATTATCTAGGTCATGAAGATATTTTTTGTATAGTTCTTTTGTGTATTCTTGCCACCTCTTCTTAATATCTTCTGTTTCTGTTAGGTCCCTACCATTTCTGTCCTTTATTGCACCCATCTTTGCATGAAATGTTCCCTTGGTATCTAATTTTCTTGAAGAGATCTCTAGTCTTTCCCATTCTATTGTTTTCCTCTATTTCTTTGCATTGATCACTGAGGAAGGCTTTCTTATCTCTCCTTGCTATTTTTGGAACTGTGCATTCAAATGGGTATATCTTTCCTTTTCTCCTTTGCCTTTCACTTCTCGTCTTTTCATAGCTGTTTTTAAGGCCTCTTCAGACAACCATTTTTCCTTTTTGCATTTCTTTTTCTTTGGGATGGTTTTGATCCCTTTCTTCTGTACAATGTCATGAACCTCTGTTCATAGTTCATCAGGCACTCTGTCTATCAGATCTAATCTCCTGAATCTATTTTTCACCTTCACTGTATAGTCCTAAGGAATTTGATTTAGATCATACCTGAATGGTCTAGTGGTTTTCCCTACCTTCTTCAATTCAAATCTGAATTTGTCAATAAGGAGTTCTGCTGTGTAGCACCAGAGCAGCAGCTGTGTGGCGCTGGTGTAACTTTGAGAAGATATCCCACGTTCAAGGGCAAAGGAGAATCCCCAGCAAGAGAGTAGGAGGGCAAAATCCTATTTAGAATCAAGCCCCATATTGCCAGAGATGCTCAGAGGGCTCAAACATACCTTGTGTGTACCAGGACCCAGAGACCCCCCAGAGACTGAGACAGAACTGTACTTGGGTGTCTCCTGAGGAGGTCCGGTCAGCAGTGGACTGCTGCAAGGGCAGGGGCTCTGAGTGCAATAAACCTGGGTATGGCATAAGCCCTCTTGGAAGAGGTCACCATTAACTCACCATAGAGCCACCAGAACTTACACAGGACTGGGGAAACAGACTCTTGGAGGGCACAAACAGAACCTTGTGTGTACCAGAACCCCCCAAGAGACTGACCCAGACTTGCCCGTGTGTGTCCAGGCCAGCAGAGGTGTGGTGGGTGGTGGCCTGCAGCAGGGCTTGGGGCACTGAGTGTAGCAATGCCTGCATGGGACCTTTTGAAGGAGGTCACCATTATCTTCATTACCTCCACCATAGTTTGGCCTCAGGTCAAATGACAGGAAGGGAAGGCAGCCCTGCCCTTCAACAGAAAATTGGATTAAAGATTTACTGAGCATGGCCCCACCCATCAGAAGAAGACCTGGTTTCTCCCACCCTGAAGCTTCCTAAGCCTCTTATCCTCCATCAGAGGTCAGACAGACTGAAACCTCAATCACAGAAAACTAACCAATCTGACCACAGCCTTGTCTAACTCAATGAAACTATGAGCTGTGCCGTGTAGGGCCACCCAAGACAGACGGGTCATGGTGGAGAGTTCTGACAAAACGTGGCCCACTGGAGAAAGGAATAGCAAACCACTTCAGTATTCTTGCCTTGAGAACCCCATGAACAATATAAGGATAATAAACAGGGGTAAAAAGGAAAGTCTAGAAAAGTGAGGATTTTTAAACTCAGGTTCGAATATCTAAGAGAAACCAGCCACAGAAACAACCAGGGAGGGTATAATCCAAGCAAAAGAAACAAAATATATAAAGGCAGCAAGTTCGATCTGCTTGTGGATCTGGAAGAAAACCTGTCCACCTAGAGTTGAATGGAGGCAGAGAGGCAGGTGTTGAGGTTGAAGATGTAGGCAAGTTCTGGAGTCACCCCTAACGTATGTGGGTCCAGGAAAATACTACAACTGGAGATCCTTGGCACCAATAAGATCCTCTTTTCTCTTTTCTGTCCTACTTCACAAAAGACCTTATTCTTATGTGTCCATAACTCTCTTTCAAATATTTAAAACTTGGCACTCCTCAAGCCTAGGAGTAAACACAGTGGTGTCTCCATTTTCTTCAAAGGACAAACCAGAGAGTGAACCTGTGTAGGTGTGGACAGTGGCTCTGGGCCTTCTGGGAAAGAGATTCTAGGGTCACAGCCTAGAATAGGGGGGACATGGAGAATGTGTGGGCTTTGGGGAGCCATGCCTCCTTGATCCAGCAGATCCCTTACCCAGTGTTGAAATCTCTGGCTAGAGAAAGGCGAGGGTGGGCCTTCATGTCAGATATAGATCATATGAGGTCAGGTACTCTAGATCACGGTAAAGCTTCCAAGAGCTTGTTATATGCAAATAACAAATGGCAGTGGGCTTGACTCAGAAAGAACTGACACAATCCTGTCTCCCTATGCAACATACTTCATTTGCATAAATTCCCCCAAATAAGAAATATGTTTTCATAGTTAGACCAAGCTGGGGAGAGTTGCCAATTATTTCTCTTCTTTGGTGTTTAAAATCATCAGAGAGTGTACATATCCAGAGAATGGTTCAAATCAAGCTGTCTTCAGATGTGGAAACTCCCTATCACTGAGACATCAAAAGATTAAAAATTCAAATGGATATTGAGTCTGCATAGATAATATGAATGGGTGAAAAAAGTATTGAGACAGTAACCAACAAGAGAATGTACACACTTTTAAGACATAACCACTGCTTGGTTCCATATGCTTAAGTCTGTGACATGGACTGATAACCTCAATTTTTCAAGAGAAGCTAGATATTCAAGTTGATACAGTAAGTTTCTCAAATTAAAAAAAAAAGTAAAAGAGAAAAATCAAAGAATTTATAACTCTGGGTAGTACACATATGCATGATTATGGGCCAGATTGTAATACTAGGTGATAGATTTATAACCTTCGCAAAAGGTCAAAATCTAGATGAGGGAACACTCAGGCTTGAGTTGAGTGGCTAAGATAGATTTCACTGTTCTTTTCAAGAATGAGATTCCAAAAATCTATATCTGTATGCTGTATTTCTCTTTTTTCTCCAAATTTTCTTTACGCTTTCTGACTGCTTTCTAACAGCCAGAGCTTCTGTATACCTGAGTTCTCTTTCTCAGCTACCTGGGAGTCTAGGACACATCCTGTCCTTGAAATCTCTGCCAAAAGACTAAACTTGTTTATACATAAAATAATCTTCACTGGTGGCTCAGAGGTTAAAGCGTCTGCCTCCAATGCAGGAGACCCAGGATCGATCCCTGGGTCGGGAAGATCCACTGGAGAAGGAAATGGCAATCCACTCCAGTATTCTCGCCTGGAGAATCCCATGGATGGAGAAGCCTAGTAGGTTACAGTCCACGGGGTCGCAAAGAGTCGGACACGACTGAGCGACTTCACCTTACCTTACCTATGTGAATTTAGAAGTTTTCTTGCCCTCAAAACACACCATCAGATGGCAGAGGTTTCTAATTAATAACTTGGATTAAGAAATCACTTTTAAGGGAGAAAAAATGTGGAATTAAATCCATACTAGGGTGTAAGGTCTCTGCCCAAGAGCACATCTCCAGAAAAGAAGCTAAAAAAAGCTTAGAAGGCCTGAATGTTAATGCATGTAATGATAAATACCTTATGCTTCTATCATGTTTTCTAAATTTCAAAGCATGTTCATATATTTTCTATTTTACCTTGTATCCTCAAATCTTTATCACTGGATCATGAGATTATAATGTACTCTTTACAAAAATAATCTTAAGCCTTGTTTATAAAACTTAAGAGAAGAAATTTCATAGCTTACTATTTTTCTTATTTAATCTGTACTCTTATAGATGAATATAACTATAGCATGCTGATTGTTATGGAATGAATTGTGTCCCTTCAAATGCATATGTAGAAGCCCTAGCCCCCATGTGAATATATCTGGAGATATGGCCTTTAAAGAGGTAATTAAGACTAAATATGGCCATAAGCATGGGGACTTAATCCAATATGACTGATGTCTTTATAATAAGAGAGATTCACAAGAATGTGTATGCAGAGGCCACATGTATGTGAGGACAAAGCACGATATCTTTAAGCCAAGGGAAGAGGCCTTGGGAGAAACTAAATCTGCTGACACCTTGGTCTTGGACTTCCAGCCTCCAAAACTGCAAGAAGCAAATTTTTGTTGTTTAAGCCACTCTATAATCTTTTATTAAGGCAGCCCTAGAAAATTAATACAAACATGTTAAATTTAATCTCGATTTCCTTGTTTTCTTGGGTTCAATCTCTTTGTAGAGTGTGAGTTCAATCAATGTTTCTTGAGCAATCATTATGCAATGGAACTGATGACACAGTGACCCAAATTAACTATTAAGATGGACTGAAACACTAGCAGTTATTTCTAAATTCAGTGATCCGTGGATTATGATCATATCTGAACCTTATCTCCTTATTCTGAAATATAGTCAAATTGTTTTAAACTCTATTAGCAACTAAATCAAACAGATCCTATCCTAGGCTGAACCAATTAAATGTTGAGAAATCAACTAAATCTGTCTCAAAATAATTATTGGGTCTGTGCAGACTAAAATTAATCATATTCTAAGGAATTTTACAATAAATCCTATGATAGCTTCATAAAAATAGAAATTGTAAAATATACTTTATTAAGCTACTTTTTCCTGCAAGTTTTATCATCACAGTTCTTCTGTGAAAGCACTAAAATCATAATGAGTTCTCTGCCTCATCCCTAAAGTACTCATCATAATAGAGTGAACAATTGAGGTCTCAAAAACCTGAATGCATAAGACAAGGCAAGTTCATAAAGAAGTTCATTGTGTAAGAGAGTAATTTGTGGGAAAATTACCACATATGTGGAAGATTTGAAATAAAGAGAACAAAAAATTCACAGATGTCACTTAAAGTCAGCATAATACTGAAAGATAATCCTAAAGCAATATCAGAATGAATAATAAAGAAAAGATAAGAAATTTCTACACTTTCTTCTCTCAAAAAACAACTATAAAATTATCTTTCTTGAAAGAAAAAAAAGCAAATATTGACATATTTCTGCTCCTGGCTTTGACAAAGTCAAGAGTATAGCATTTGACCTTCCACTATACTTAAAAATGGAGAAGGAAATGGCACCCCACTCCAGTACTCTTGCCTGGAGAATCCCATGGACGGAGGAGCCTGGTGGGCTGCAGTCCACGGGGTCGCAGAGTCAGACACGACTGAGCGACTTCACTTTCACTTTCACTTCACTATACCTACAAAATTGAGTGAAAATATGTGAAGCAATTGTTTTTCTGCATTGAAAAACAGAATTCAGGTCTGTAATCTTTGAGAGAAAACATATGCAAAAGGTAAGAATCACATTCTTCTGAATTTTCTGCCAGAGACCACATTCCAAATCACAGCACAAAGAAGTGAAATCAAATATTTAGCAGTAGTCTCCATGCTCCAGGAAAGCCAAGACTACAGTTTCAAGGCTACTGAGACAGTCGAAGTTTATGGAGCAGAATATCAGGGAGGAAAATCTATGTAGAGAGGAAATTCCAAGTATCCAGGTATAGGCTTCCCTTCCACCTTTGACCAATTACTATGTTGTATATACAGTGTGTAAAAAAACTATGAAACCTACTAAGGTATATAAGCAGAATGGATATTTTAGAGCTTACACATGTGCATGCATGCTAAGTCGCTTCAGTCCTGTCTGACTCTTTGTGACACTATGGACTGTAGCCTACCAGGTTCCTCTCTTCATGGGATTCTCCAAACAAGTGTACTGGAGTGGGTTGCTATGCCCTCCTCCAGGGAATCTTCCTGACCTAGGGATCAAACTCATGTCTTTTGCAATTCTTGCATTAGCAGGTGGATTCTTAACCACTGCACCATCTGGGAAGCTGGGGGCATAAGGGATTGTCCCTATTTGCCTGATACCTGGACCTGGAGTGACTAGGCCAAGTGGATAAAAGACATTACCCTCCCTAAGCAGATCTAAAAGTTGAAAATGTTCCCAAACAAAATCACAGCAGATCATTCCACAGAAATGGACTACTTGATTTTAAAGTACGTAAAATATAAAGATTCAAAGGATAAAGAAGTTCAAATAGCCAAAACTTTTGAAAAGAAAAATTTAAGTTGGAGGACCTACTGCTTCTGATTTCAAGACTACTTATAAATCTATAAAAAATGAAGAGAAGTGGTTATTTCTATAAGGATGGATTGGGGAACAGAACAGAATCAAGAGTTCAGAATTAGACCTAAACTTATGTGGTCAAGTGTTTTTCAACAAAGGTGCCCAAGAAATTCAATGGGGCAAAGACTGTATTTATGCATGATACTGCAACAATTGGATATCTAACCTTACCTGCCTCCTGACAACTCTGAATGTAGGTCAAGAAGCAACAGTTAGAACTGGACATGGAACAATAGACTAGTTCCAAATTGAGAAAGGAGTACGTCAAGGCTGTATATTGTCACCCTGCTCATTTAACTTATATGCAGAGTACATCATGCGAAATCCTGGACTGGATGAAGCACAAGCTGGAATCAAGATTGCCAGGAGAAATATCAATAACCTCAGATACGCAGGTGACACCACTTTTATGGCAGAAAGCAAAGAACTAAAGAGCCTCTTGAGGAAAGTGAAAGTGGAACGTGAAAAAGTTGGCTTAAAGCTCAACATTCAAAAAACTAAGATCATGGCAACCAGTCCCATCACATTATGGCAAATAGTTGGAGAAACAATGGAAACAGTGAGAGACTTTATTTTGGGGGGTTCTAAAATCACTGCAGATGGTGACTGCAATCATGAAATTAAAAGACGCTTGCTCCTTGGAAGAAAAGCCATGACCAACCTAGACAGCATATTAAAAAGCAGAGACATCACTTTGCCACCAAAGGTCCTTCTAGTCAAAGGTATGGTTTTCCCAGTAGTCATGTATGGATGTGTATGGATGTGATAGTTGGACTATAAAGAAAGCTGAGTGCCAAAGAATTGATGTTTTTGAGCTGTGGTGCTGGAGAAGACTCTTGAGAGTCCCTTGGACTGCAAGGAGATACAACCAGTCCATCCTAAAGGAAATCAGTCCTGAATATTCATTGGAAGGACAGATGCTGATGCTGAAACTCCAATACTTTCGCCACCTGATGCGAAGAACTGAAAAAGACCCTGATGCAGGGAAAGATTGAAGACAGGAGGAGAAGGGGACGACAGAGGATGAGATCGTTGGATGGCATCACCAACTCGATGGACAAGAGTTTGAGCAAGCTCTGGGAGTTGGTGATGGACAGGGAAGCCTGGCATGTTGCAGTCCATGGAGTCACAAAAAGGTGAACATGACTGAGTGACTGAACTGACTGAAGTGGAAAAAAAAATGTACCTTGACCCTCATTCTCACCTTTCAGTATCATTAATTGAAATAATTAATTGATAAGAATAAAAAATATTAAACAATATGACTTCTATAAAAATATTATAAAATATATTTATTGATTCCTAATAGGTAAAGATTTCTTAGACACAGAAAGCACTACCAAAAAATATAAATAAGACTTTTTCAAAAACTTTTGTTATCAAGAGGCACCATATGTGAGATGTCAATAGACAAGTGGTTAGGGGTATGTCTGTGTGTGCTTGTGTGTGTGTGTGTGTATGTGTGCAATGATAGGGGTTATATGGTAAATATTTTTACTTTTCACTTAATTTTGATATGAACATAAAATTCCTCTAAAAGCTATTGTTTTTTAATTTTTAAAAAAGACATCATAAAAAAATGATGATCAAGTCACAACCTAAGAAAATATTTATATATTTATATGCAATATATTATACAGGTAAAGTTTACATATAGATAGATATATGTATGTTTACATACGTATGAGTACTCAAAGTACTCATGCAAATAGTATGTAAAGGATCCTATAACTCAATAACAGATGAAAAGAAATGGTTCAAAGACTGAGACACTTCATGAAAGAAGATGTACAGATGGTCAAAAAGCATAAGAAATATAGACCATCACTATCTGTTATAAGAGGGGGGAATATGAAACGACTTCCATCAAAATTTTTAAAATTGAAAAGACTGATAATGCCAATTACCATAAAAAGCTAAGCAATTCTACTCTTGAGTATTTATACAAGAGCAATGAAAATGTGTGTTCACCCAAAGATTTGTATAAGGATATTCATAGGAGCTGTAGCCATAACTGTGCAGATATAGAAGCAACACGCATGTTCACATGGAGTGGACTTGATAAGAAAATCAGGCTGTTCATACCTTGAAGGATGCCCAGTGGGAGTTGGAGCCATCTCATGTTGGGTCGCAGAGCTCACGATGCAACTTTTAAGAATTTTTCAAAATGACAGAAGAACTGTTACTAGCTGGAAATTTTCTAGTTTCAGAGTGTTTAAATCCTGGAAATTAGCAAACGCTACCATTCAGAATTTTTTTTAATCCAGTTTAAATATTGATCAATACATCATTGATTAAAATTCAAAAATGAAAAGTAACAAACTATCAGTATCCTAACAACATGGCTAAATAGCGAAAGCATTATACTGAATAAAGTCAGACATAGGAGAATACAAAATTTTTTCAAATGGTATTCCTAGAAGAATCTCCAGAATAGGAAAAACTAATCTGTAGTTATAAAATTAGAACACTGCTTGTCTCCAGAGTTTGCTCAGGAACTTTCTGAGTTAATGAAAATATACTATTCTTGATATAGATGTAAGTTACACAGATAAATGCTATTGTCAAAATGCTTTGCTTATCTTCCTATCACTTTTGTTATGAACCTAAAGCTGCTCTAAAATAATAAAGTCTTTAAAAATGCATTGAATAGCACACTTAATATCTGTGCATTTTTTTTGTATGTGAGTTACCGCTCAGTAAAAATATAATGCAAAAGAGCATATGTTAGAACTCAGTAAAACATAAATAAAACAGAGCAATAGTATAGGCAACCTAACGGAACAACAAATGCAGTCATTTACTTACCAATAGTCCATGAGGTCACAAAGAGTCAAATACAACTTAGTAACTACACAACAACAACGAAGCAGTCCACTACTATTCCAACCACTGCTGCTGTTATTATTACTTCCTATTCTGTTACTGCACTTTACTGGACATGGTAAATCACCTCTAAATCATTTTGGCACAGGTCACCTTAAGTAATGAGCCAATAAGCCAGCTGATCTACGAGTCTTATCAATAGATTAGCCTATTTTCGGATAGAGGTACTGTTTTTGTTTGTTTTTCACAGTACCACTGTTAGCCTAAAACGTGTCAGGTTATATAACATGCATACTGTAGTTAAACTCCAACACTGTGAAGTGAGAATATGGGACAATGGGAAAAACTCAGCCTTTTTTTTTTTTTTTTTTTGGCCTTTTTGTTTTTCTAACTGTTTGAAATATCTTGCTGAAATTCATATCAAAACAAAGTTTTCCTTTCTCTCATCTCACTCTTTATACCTCAATCTAGCTTTCCTTTCATTTCGCTCTGTTTTATGGACACTTTATAACTTATTTTATATCTCCATGAAATCAGTTTCACCTTCAGGGCAAGGATTATGACCTGTTCATATTTGTGTCTCCAAGCACACATCACATATGAGTTTCTACAGGATTCAGGGGCCACTCAATGTCTGATAAATAGACTTGATTTCTTTCCAGAATCATTTTCTATTCAGTAACATTCCTGCATAGCAGAGGCTTTAGCTATCACTTTATATGGCATCAACTCATGCAGGCTTATCAAATAAATCATAAACTTCTATTTCTTCCTAAGTGCATTCTACTAAACTTCCACCATTCTTGGGTATCAAAGGAAACAACAAAAAAGGAACAGTCAATATTCTCAAAAGAATCAGGAAAAGGAAAGAAGAGGAGAAAAGAAACTATTGGCTAGCCTTAGTTGAGAAATTGCTAGGTGCTAGACAATTATGTGCTTCACCATTATTCATTTAAAATTCACAGCAAACCTGTTGGTAGTCTAAATTGGATATAAAGAAAATTGAGTTTCTTATAGTCTCCTGCTCAAGGTTACAAAGCTGTTACAGGTCACAAAAATCTGTTCTAACCCTAAACTAATATTTTCAAGAAGAGCGTCACAGAAAAGTACAGATAAAAGTCTGTTCCAGTGAGCACACTTACATTAGTGATGCTACAGGGTTTGGTAAAATGACATTTAAGTTTTTAAATACAGTTATGCGAAGCCATATGTGAACTGTGTTAAAGAAAATAAAAATGAGATTTTCAACCATTTAACAACTAATATTGCAAAACTAAAAAACTGTACATATATAAAAACATGAATGGAAGGAGAAAATTAGCAGAGAAAAAAAGTGAATATTTCCTAAACGAGAAAAAATTTCAGAAGCAAATTGAATAAATAGCGAAATAAAACATTCCTCTATATGATATCTGATTATAGTTGTGCAACTGATAAATTTAAATTGCATGTTTTGTTAGATTTATGCTTCTTTTCCAAGAAAATAATTAAGCTTTTGCTTTTATTTTATACATATTATATATATATATGCCATCTTTATTTTTGCAGATATATCAAGCCATCTAGAAACTATTAAATGTTGAATGAAAAATTATTATTAAATTTGCCCTTGATATTATTGATGACTTCATTTATTTTTAGTTTATCTGAGAACTGAAGAGTTTGCTGTATTTATAAATTTCTTGGCTTGACAATTTGTATTCTGCCTATTTTCTAAACCACTAGGAAATAATGTTTGTACCCTTAACTAAATACATACATCATTAAAAATTCTTCTTATACGTATCCAATATCAGTCACTATGTTTTATGAAGGATATCTTCCTTATATTTAAGGTTGAAAGCACTGTATCCTATTTCTTTTAGCAATTTGTCACTTAAATTGAAAAGAGTAAAATATTGCATTTGTTTGCCATTTAGCCCTTTTCAATTTCCCTCACCATATGTTATGCAGTGTCTTGGAGCAAACGCTTCATCTGCTGTCTTATGGAGCTGCGCTGCAAATGGCGGAAGGGGGTAGAAATCCTAAACTCTTTGTCCTCAAATTCAAATCCTTGTTCTCCACCCGCATATCTAGTTTCACTAGCTTGTGTCTTGAACTGCCTTCTAAAAGGACAATTAAAACAATCTTTTTCTGTTGTCACTCTTTCTGTCTCTCTACATAGTGATCTCATTGAGATGAGGGAATAGACGAAAAAATGGTGTTTGTAAACTACAAATGTTACCCTGTGATTTCATCAGTATGCTTTGCAGCAGATTTTCAGGTAGGTTTCCAATTGGCATACTTGTTTAGAACAGGGAAAGTTGTCGTGTGCAGCTATGATGTGTCTGCCACACTTAAGCTCTCCTTCCAAGGGAGTTTGGTTCATCTCTCACTGCAACCTGAATCAAGGTCTTTGTCTGCCAATTCAGCCTCTACAGAAAGAATGCCATTAAATTAGTATACCCTTACAGCCTCTTCATTTTTGAAAAAGCGGTGCTATCTTCTTACAGCATCTTCATATAAAAACATCAAAAAAGTATGACAATGGCTTAGTTATTTATATCTTCAGCTTCTTATTGTTTTTTTTCTTACAAATAATGGTATTTAACAACCTTTTTTCCCCATTCAGTTACTTTTATTAATAAGATGAATATCTATGCAAAATAGTAATCATAAGATATACTTATATTGATGCTAGTTTCTTATGGAGAGGGAGGTACATTACTTTGAAAGTTACATGTATTTAAGAATTGCCAGATGTGACAAATAAAAGAACTGTATGATCATACAAACTATTATTATACACAGAAAGGATAAACAATAAGGTCCTACTGTATACCAGGGTAGCTATATTCAGTGTCTCTTGGTTAACAATAATAGAAAATAATATGAAAAAGAATATATATGTATATAACCGAATCATTTTGCAATACAACAAAAATTAACACAACATTGTAAATCAACTGCATCTCAATAAAATAAATTTTAAAAATACCAGATGACCTGTTAACTTTGTATTTCAGATAATCAAAAAGCAATTTTTAGTACAGGTAGACCCGGGTTCGATCCCTGGGTTGGGAAGATCCCCTGGAGAAGGAAATGGCAATCCAATCCAAACCAGCTTGGGTGATCTTAGCCCCCTGATGAGGGATAAAACCCAAGTTCTTGGCAGTGGAAGCTTGGAGTCCTAACCAACCACTGGATCTCCAGGGAATTACAGGGGCAGCTGAGAGGAGCTACCCCACATCTGAGGTCAGGGGTGGCGGCCAGGAGGAGCTACCCCATAACCAAGGAGCGGTGGCTGCACGGACACAGCAGGGCCTAGAGGAGCTACTCCACATTCAAGGTGAGGAAGGGTGGTGGTGAGGAGATACCCCTTGTCCAAAGTAAGGAGCAGCGGCTGCGCTTTGCTGGAGCAGCCTTGAAGAGATACCCCATGTTCAAGGTAAGAGAAACCCAAGTAAGACGGTAGGTGTTGCAAGAGGGAATCAGAGGGCAAACACACTGAAACCATAATCACAGAAAACAAGTCAATCTAATCACACTAGTACCACAGCCTTGAATAACTCAATGAAACTAAGCCATGCCCTGTGGAGTCACCCAAGACGGGCAGGTCATGGTGGAGAGGGCTGACAGAATGTGGTCCACTAGAGAAGGGAATGGCAAACCACTTCAGCATTCTTGGCTTGAGAACCCCATGAAAAGTATGAAAAGGCAAAATGATTGGATACTGAAAAAGGAAGTCGCCAGGTCGGTAGGTACCCAATATGCTACTGGAGATCAGTGAAGAAATAACTCCAGGAAGAATGAAGGGATAGTGCCAAAGCAAAAACAATACCCAGTTGTGGATGTGACTGATGATAGAAGCAAGGTCCGATGTGTAAAGAGCAATATTACATAGGAAACTGGAATGTTAAGTCCACGAATCAAGGCAAATTGGAAGTGGTCAAACAGGAAATGGCAAGGGTGAACGTCGACATTCTAAGAATCAGCGAACTAAAATGGACCGGAATGGGTGAATTTAACTCAGATGACCATTATATCTACTACTGTGGGCAGGAATCCCTTAGAAGAAATGGAGTACCCATCATGGTCAACAAGAGTCCGAAACACGGTACTTGAATGCAATCTCAAAAATGACAGAATGTTCTCTGTTCGTTTCCAAGGCAAACCATTCAATATCACAGTAATCCAAGTCTATGCCCCAACCAGTAACGCTGAAGAAGCTGAAGTTGAATGGTTCTATGAAGACCTACAAGACCTTTTAGAAATAGCACCCCCAAAAGATGTCTTTTTCATTATAGGGGACTGGAATGCAAAAGTAGGAAGTCAAGAAATACCTGGAGTAACAGGCAAATTTGGCCTTGGAATACAGAATGAAGCAGGGCAAAGGCTAATAGAGTTTTGCCAAGAGAACACACTGGTCATAGCAAACACCCTCTTCCAACAACACAAGAGAAGACTATGCACATGGACATCACCAGATGGTCAACACCAAAATCAGATTGATTAGTTATATTCTTTGCAGCCAAAGATGGAGAAGCTCTATACAGTCAGCAAAAGCAAGACCAGGAGCTGACTGTGGCTCAGATCATGAACTCCTTATTGCCAAATTCAGACTCAAATTGAAGAAAGTGGGGAATATCACTAGACCATTCAGGTATGACCTAAATCAAATTCCTTACGATTATACAGTGGAAGTGAGAAATAGATTTAAGGGACTAGATCTGATAGATAGAGTGCCTGATGAACTATGGAATGAGGATCATGACATTGTACAGGAGACAGGGATCAAGACCATCCCCATGGAAAAGAAATGCAAAAAAGCAAAATGGCTGTCTGAGGAGGCCTTACAAATAGTTGTGAAAAGAAGAGAAGTGAAAAGCAAAGGAGAAAAGGAAAGATATAAGCATCTGAATGCAGAGTTCCAAAGAATAGCAAGGAGAGACAAGAAAGCCTCTCTCAGTGATCAATGCAAAGAAATAGAGGAAAATAACAGAATGGAAAAGACTAGAGATCTCTTCAAGAAAATAAGAGATACCAAGGGAACATATCATGCAAAGATGGGCTTGATAAAGGACCGAAATGGTATGGACCTAACAGAAGCAGAAGATATTAAGGAGAGGTGGCAAGAATACACAGAAGAACTGTACAAAAAAGATCTTCACGACCAAGATTATCATGATGGTGTGATCACTCACCTAGAGCCAGACATCCTGGAATGTGAAGTCAAGTGGGCCTTAGAAAGCATCACTATGAACAAAGCTAGTGGAGGTGATGGAATTCCAGTTGAGCTGTTTCAAATCATAAAAGATGATGCTATGCAAGTGTTGCACTCAGTATGCCAGAAAATTTGGAAAACTCAGCAGTGGCCACAAGACAGGAAAAGGTCAGTTTTCATTCCAATCCCAAAGAAAGGCAATGCCAAAGAATGCTCAAACTACCGCACAATTGCACTCATCTCACATGCTAGTAAAATAATGCTCAAAATTCTCCAAGCCAGGCTTCAGCAATACGTGAACCGTGAGCTTCCAGATGTTCAAGCTGGTTTTAGAAAAGGCAGAAGAACCAGAGATCAAATTGCCAACATCCGCTGGATCATGGAAAAAGCAAGAGAGTTCCAGGAAAACATCCATTTCTGCTGTATTGACTATGCCAAAGCCTTTGACTGTGTGGATCACAGTAAACTGTGGAAAATTCTGAAAGACATGGGAATACCAGAGCACCTGACCTGCCTCTTAAGAAACCTATACACAGGTCAGGAAGCAACAGTCAGAACTGGATATGGAACAACAGACTGGTTCCAAATAGGAAAAGGAGTACATCAAGGCTGTATATTGTCACCCTGTTTATTTAACTCATATGCAGAGTACATCAAGAGAAACACTGTGATTGAAGAAGCACAAGCTGGGATTTCTGGGAGAAATATCAATCACCTCAGATATGAAGATGACACCACCCTTATGGAAGAAAGTGAAGAGGAGCTAAAAAGCTTCTTGATGAAATGAAAGAGAGAGAGTGAAAAAGTTGGCTTAAAGTTCAACATTCAGAAAACGAAGATCATGGCATCTGGTCCCATCACTTCATGGCAAATAGATGGGGAAACAGTGGAAACAGTGTCAGACTTTATTTTTGGGGGCTCCAAAATCACTGCAGATGGTGACTGCAGCCATGAAATTAAAAGACACTTACTCCTTGGAAGAAAAGTTATGACCAACCTAGATAGCATATTCAAAAGCAGAGACATTACTTTGCCAACAAAGGTCTGTCTAGTCAAGGCTATGGTTTTTCCAGTGGTCATGTATGGATGTGAAAGTTGGACTGTGAAGAAAGCTGAGCACTGAAGAATTGCTGCTTTTGAGCTGTGGTGTTGGAGAAGACTCCTGAGAGTCCCTTGGACTGCAAGGGGATCCAACCAGTCCATTCTAAAGAAGATCAGTCCTGGGTGTTCTTTGGAAAGAATGATGCAAAAGTTTAAATTCCAGTACTTTGGCCACCTCATGCGATGAGTTGACTCATTTGAAAAGACTCTGATGCTGGGAGGGCTTGGGGGCAGGAGGAGAAGGGGATGATGAGGATGAGATGGCTGGATGGCATCACCAACTTGATGGACATGAGTTTGAGTAACTCCGTGACTTGGTGATGGACAAGGAGGCCTGGCGTGCTGCGATTCATGGGGTCGCACAGTCGGACACGACTGAGTGAGTGAACTGAACTGAACTGAGTATAGGTCTCAAACATTGCATGGACGTAGTTATTCTCACTAGAATCAAACTAGAGCTCCAGTTTTAGGAGGAGAAGGTTTGGAAGCACAATCTAGAAGCCCAGTAATACTGGAGTGGGTAACCTATCCCTTCTCCGGTGGATCTTCCCAACCCAAGAATCAAACCAGGTTCTACTGCGTTGCTGGCAGATTCTTTACCAGCTGAGCTACCAGCGAAGTCCCCTAGCAGCAAACATTAGAAGGAATTTCTCCACCAGAGGGAACTTTTTGTTGGAAACTGTTACCTAAAATGCTGGCAAGAAAATGGCAGCTAAGTCAACCAATACAGTTTGAAGAAGGTCATGGGCTTGAGTCAAGGTAATCTTGATTCTTTGCCTCCCTCTGGTAAAACACTGAGTGCCTCACTGTATTCTGAGGTTGGTTTGCGTAACTTAATTTATTTAAAAGAACTTAAGCTATGATGTAGTGGAAGACAAAGGACATTTCTTTAATTCTCTGTGTCTATGCATATACTTCAGTAGCCAGAAAGACTCAAGTAGGACACCAGTGAGAACCCCACTGTCACAGAGAGAGAATCCATAAGGCACCAGCAATAGTTAGCTATATTATCCAAAGTTCCCTAACTGATGAATGGGTCTTCAGGGCCCGTTGGTTAACAGGGCAATTTAGAAGAGTGAGGAACCAAACGGGTTGACATCCAGCACAGATGAGTTGGAAATATGGGGCTATGACAGTAACGTGCACCTTGAGAGGCATAAAAGAGTGTGCATGTCATTCCAATACACTCTTTGATCGCTAAAGCAATACATGATGCTTGGTTTCTGCTGATGCACTCATCTGTTCCAAGATGATAATTGATTAATAAAACCTTCATTTATAAAAGATTGGTTTCTGAAGAGAATCATCCTTTCCTAAAAGAGGAAGAACGTATCATTGCGCCTGAAGTGAGACTTACTCGACCATTTCCTCAACAAGATTTCCTTGTGGAAATCTAGCTTCTAGATAAAGCTAGAAAGAGGACCACGAAAGCCAGGATGTTTCATGGAAGGGGGGCTGCAGTCCTTGAAGAAAAATGGTAATGAAAGCAAGGGATGTGAAAGTAACATTTATTTTCCAAATGCTAGCTGTCTTAATCCTTGAAACCCAGTTCTGTCCATTCCAAAGCCTGTGCCCTTTGGCACCATCTCACGCCTTATTCATTCATTCATTTATTCATTTTACAATGGCATATAAGATAGGCCAATTTTCAAATAGCATTACATATACACACAGATACATTTACTTGCACATCTTTTGATGGTTATCCTTCTATATTGTGGTAACAATCATTTGTTGAAATGGTGTGCATAAGAATCACAGACTAATATTAGGGTTACTGGCATGGTGTACTTCGCTCTGGCCTGAATAGGTACCCTTTCTTAATGATACAGTTTGGACAGGGGCTGAGAAATACTGGCCCAGAGAGGACTTCCACTGTTCCCAGATGCATACTTCTAAAGAATATAATTAGTTCTCCACATACTAGTGGGGCTATGATTTGTTCCCTGAGATACTAACCTTGCTTAGCGTAAAGGACATTTGACATAGGTGGCACCCAGTGTTAACTGCTAATTTATTCTGTCATGTGCAATCATACATTATATTGAATTCAATGAGGAAACTGAATTTGGATGAGAGTCAGACACGACTGAGTGACTTCACGTTCATGCATTGGAGAAGGAAATGGCAGCCCACTCCAGTGTTCTTGCCTTGAGAATCTCAGGGACAGGGGAGCCTGGTGGGCTGCTGTCTATGGGGTCACACAGAGTCGGAAATGACTGAAGCGGCTTAGCAGCAGCCGTAGCAGCAACCTATGTTAGAAGTGGATACTATCATCATGGCTGGAGAGGAGAGGAGGAGTTGATTCCTTTATTCTTTGCCCATATTCTCAGGATAGAAATGGGAAAATGGTTTTGTCTAACCTGCCATATTAGTTGGTCAGATTTGCCAAGATAAAGTGTCACTAATTGGGGGGCTAAACAATATTAATTTATTGTCTGATCTTGAAGCTAGAAATTTGAGATCAAAGTGTGAACAAGCTTAATTCCTCCTGAAGGCTGTGGGGGAAGACATGTTTTATCCTTTTCTCTTAGATTCTAGAGTTTTGCTGGAAACCCTCCGCCTTTGCGAAGAGTTGGACACGACTGAACAACTTCACTTGCACTTTTCACATTCATGCATTGGAGAAGGAAATGGCAACTCACTCCAGTGTTCTTGCCTGGAGAATCCCAGGGATGGGGGAGCCTGATGGGCTGCCGTCTATGGGGTCACACAGAGTCGGACACGACTGAAGAGACTTAGCAGCAGCAGCAGCAGCAGCAGCTGGAAACCCTCTATATTCCTTGACTTGTAGATTTCTACATTCATCAACATATGACATCTCTCTGTGTTCATGACTGTCTCAAATTCTCCCTTTTTACAAAGAAACCAGTACTATTGGATTAGAGCCCACTATTATAGCCTACTTTAACCCAATTATGTTTATCTTCAATAAGGTTACATCCTGAGGTACTGGGGTTTAAGACTTCAGCATATGAACTTTGAAAGTGTTAGTTGCTCAGTTGTACCCCCATGGACTATACTTTTTGTGGCCCCATGGACTGCAGCACCCCCAGGCTCCTCTGTCCATGGGATTTTCCAGGCAAAGATGCTGGAGTGGTTTGCCATTTCCTTCTCCAGGGGATCTTCCCAACCCAGGGATCAAATCCAGGTCTCCTGCCCTGCAGGAAGATTCTTTACTGACTGAGCTATCAGGGAAGCCCATATGAACTTTAGGGAGACACAATTCAATAATTCAACTCATAACACTTACCAAGGCTGGTTTATTTGTATGAGTGGACTCCTGGAATACAATTGTAGTCACCCTTCCTAACTACCTGGGATTAGCAGACCAGAGGATAGTGCTTGATCAGTGATATCTACCATGAGACATAGGGAGTTGTGGTATGCAATATTGTGAACCTCAGCCCTAGTCAACAGGTTAGTAAAAGTATTAAGTTAAGTAGTAAGTTAATCAAAGTAGTAATCAAATCAAAGTTAATCAAATCAAAGAATTTACTTTCATCTACATTTGGAAGTCAACATTATTCTTTTTTTTTAATTAAAGTGTAGTTGGTTTTTAGTTGACTCACTGGAAAAGACTCTGATGCTGGGAGGGATTGGGGGCAGGAGGAGAAGGGGACGACCGAGGATGAGATGGCTGGATGGCATCATGGACTCGATGGACGTGAGTCTGCGTGAACTCCCGGAGATGGTGATGAACAGGGAGGCCTGGCGTGCTGCGATTCCTGGGGTCGCAAAGAGTCGGACACGACTGAGCGACTGAACTGAACTGCACTGCAATGCAGGAAACTCCAGTTCGATTCCTGGGTCAGGAAGATCGACTGGAGAAGGGAAGGGCTACCCACTCCAGTATTCTGGCCTGTAGAATTCCTTGGACTGTACAGTCCATGGGGTTGAAAAGAGTCGGACACAGCTAAGTGGCTTTCACTTCACTTCACTTCTTAGTTCATTTACAATGTTGTATTAGTTTCAGGTGTACAGTAAGCAGATTCATATATATATATAGTTGTTGTTTAGGCACTGAATCATGTCTCACTCTTTTTGCAACCCCCATGGACTATGCCCTGCCAGGCTCCTTTGTTCATGGAATTTCCCAGGCAAGAATACTGGAATTGGTTGTCATTTCCTCCCCCAGATAGTCTTCCCAACCCAGGGATCAAACCTGTGTCTCCCACACTGGTAGGCAGACTCTTTAACACTGAGTCACCAGGGAAGCCCGTATATTCTTTTTCAGATTACTTTCCATTATAAGTTATCACAACATATTGAATATAGTTACCTAAGATATACAGTAGGTCCTTGATGTTTATTTTGTATACAGCAGTGTGTATCTGTTAATCCCAAGCTCCTAGTTTATCCCTTCCCAAACCTTACTCTTTGGTAAACATGAGCTTGTTTTCTATGATCATTATTCTTAATATGCAACAAATATTTGTGTCATCAATTCTAGGACTGACAGAAATATAAAACCAGACTTATGAAAAAACAAAGGAAAACTGTCTGTGGGTGTTAAGATACACAATGTGCTTGGAAACAGATACCCCTGTGACCTCTGTCTCTACTATTTACTAGTTCTATGACCTTTGGAAAATTATTTTATCTCTCAGAGCCTCACTTACAAAAGGAGACTAAAGTGAGACAGCTGGTTCAATGACACAGCTCACTTGAATTTCTTAGCATGCTAGCTGCTTCTGTGATGATCAGTCCTTTAGGGCTGATTAAATCGCTTTTTCACCCCACAAAAATGCCCTTAGTTCTAGCACTGTAGGTGTTGCTACTTTTCTGATTCTGTTCATCACAATACATTGCAGTTATTTGTTTCCTTATCTGTCTCTCTGTGCCCTTCATTAGAAAACACATACACATAACCCAATACATAATCCATAATAGGAGCTCAAAAATTATAGATGTTAAATAAATGAATTTGGGGAATACTTGTAATAACAATATCACTACCTGCTTAGAACAAGCACGCAATTGATAACAATAGAGTTCTGAAAAGAGACATAGCTCACAGAATAAGTTGAAGTGTAGGGTTTTTTGTTTTTTGTGCTTTTTTTTTTTTTTAAGCAATCTATTGCAATGGCCATACTGTAGAAGCCCAAGAGGGCAGCAGGAAGTAAAAGAAACGTCAGCAGGATAAATGATGCACGAAGGAAAAAACCAGCACTGAATAAATGAGAATTGGCTTGATAGAGAGCAGATCTGACAAAGAACGATGACTCTGCCTGAAGGAATGATCCAAGAGGCTGTTCCAAGTGAGACAAAGGCAACTAAGAGGGAGGAGGGCAGGTCGGGGAAAAGCAAGCACTTTCCGCAACTGAACACACTGATTAGTATTTTGCCCGTATGTTTTCTTGCAATTGGGTAGACACAACCTAGGTCACTTCTTAGAAAAAGTACACAGAAAACTTTCAAATATGTTCCGCCTGGGGATGTTCACTTCCTTGTCCAAAATCAGAAGGATAAGTGCTTTGACAGCAAAGGTGAGAGAGCAAGGAAGAGTCAGCACTGCCTCTGAACCAAGAGAATTTTGGATTGGCAGAGTCCCAACTCTTCAACCACTCGAGCCCTTTTTCTTAACTAAGACTCTTGGATAATGCCATTGATTTATGACATATCCCCTCTACTGAATGTGGGGAAAAATGTGACACTTGGACATCTGATGGGGGAGTTCAGTCCAAGCATCTCTTCACCTTCCCCTGATTTCCCTGGCGTTTTTCTACAGGTCAGAGTGAGTGACATTCTGTATGTTTAGGGCAGAGGCTTCTGCTGAAGGTCAGGTTTTTAATTTCACAGTGTTCAGCCTGACCGCTTTGCCATGTAAACTCTGACTAAATACAGTGTATGTTGTTACTGTTGAAAATATATTGCTCATGGATATATAATGCAGAAAATTCCCGTGTAAATTTCTCTATAGCTTGAAGTGTTGAAACCGTAGCCCAGTTTATCAAAAACACAGCTGCCTTCCTTGGGGTTTGGGAAGGCTCATAACAATTTTTTTCTTTATGAACTTGTGAGAACACCCTGAGGAAAACAGCTGCGTTATTGCAGAGATGAAGAAATCTCAGATGAGTGTGAAGTATTGTAATTTAAATAAGAGTGCTATTTTCAGGCCTTTTCATTTCAAGATCATTTTATTATTTTATTTTTCCCTAAATAAGTTATCCAGAAAAATAAGAGAGTAATTTACTCAAGGGACTACAGGCAGTGTAGCAGGCAAATTAAGGGTTTTAATTGAGAATATCAAATGTTGCACTACATGATTAATAGGAATGTGACACCAGTATTTACATATGTGAAATATTTACCATATTCACTTTGTTTTATTTAAATATGGAGCCAAAAACAAATGAGAAATAACAGATTTTGTTGATTTTCTTTACAGCCGTCCTTTCTTGTCTGCTGGGGATATGTTCCAAGAACCTCAATGGATGCCTGAAACCATGGATAGTACCAGACCCCATTTACACTGTATGCTTTCCTGTACCAAAGGGATGGTAGCTTCTATGGCATGGGCACACTGGACAAAGGGAGGACTGACATTTCAGGGAAGAAGCACAATGGCACAAGATTTCATCACACAATTCAGAACAGCACACAATTTAAAACTTATGAATTTCTTATTTCTGGAATTTTCCATGTAATATTTGTGGACCATAGTTGACCACGGGTAACTGAAACCATGAAACCATGAAAAAAGGGAGAACTGTTGCATTGTCTTTGATTATGGTCTGTATCCCAAGTTAGTTACTCATGCCATTCATCATAAATGTTAGTGTTTTACTCGTACTGATGTTTGCAAATAAGACAAACTTTATCACAAATATGAACATGCTGCTGTACACATTTCAAATCATACCGCAAGAAAGAAGCCTTCTTTTAAATAAGAAATGTTATCTCAAATTGATTTGTCTACTGAACAAGACTTATTGAGACCAGCCCGAAAAATTTAGTTGCTCTAACTACCCATGTCTAATAAGACTGCTCTGAAAAAGACATATATATTTTATGTTGCATGTCTTTTTTTTTAATTAAAATTTTAAGTGCTAGTACTTACACCTTGAATTTTAACAAGATAATTCATTCCCTCAAATTTTTATTCAATAAATACTGAGGTATAAATGAGAAGAAGCAAACTCAAATATTCAATTTCAAAAAAATTTTTAATGTATTTTTTCCATGAAATCAAACATTTTTGCACAAATGTGGTTTGAGAAATGTTGAATCCAGTGCCAAAAATTGTTATTAAATCACTTCCTAAGTCTCTGCCTCAGCCTTTCTCTGTTTCTTCCATTCCTTCTTTCAATTCTTTCCTTTTGTCTTAGACTCCTTTCTCCCCTGCAAAAATTATTCCAAGTGACCATGAGGAAAAACGCCACAGAAACCTCTGTCTACTTGTGATTTGTTCATACACATAAGAACCTACCTCCGTTGTAACTTCTACATGTCAAGTCTCATGCGCCTGACAAGTCTCTAAAGAGTTTTGCCTGTGGGCGATGTCAACTCCACACAGACGCCTATGTCTAGGAGGCTGGGTTATCTTGCCTTTTTTTTTTTTTTTTTTTACTTTATTTTACTTTACAATACTGTATTGGTTTTGCCATACATTGACATGAATCCACCACAGGTGTACATGCGATCCCAAACATGAACACCCCTCCCACCTCCCTCCCCACAACATCCCCCTGGGTCATCCCCGTGCACCAGCCCCAAGCATGCTGTATCCTGCATCGGACATAGACTGCTGATTCGATTCTTACATGATAGTATACATGTTTCAATGCCATCCTCCCAAATCATCCCACCCTCTCCCCCTCCCTCTGAGTCCAGAAGTCCACTATACACATCTGTGTCTTTTTTGCTGTCTTGCATACAGGGTCATCATTGCCATCTTTCTAAATTCCATATATATGTGTTAGTATACTGTATTGGTGTTTTTCTTTCTGGCTTACTTCACTCTGTATAATCGGCTCCAGTTTCATCCATCTCATTAGAACTGATTCAAATGTATTCTTTTTAATGGCTGAGTAATACTCCATTGTGTATATGTACCACAGCTTTCTTATCTATTCATCTGCTGATGGACATCTAGGTTGTTTAACCAGGTTTCTACTTGTGTCTCTGGGCTGGGGGAAGGGTGGAAAGAACATGTCTCGGTCCTCTGAACTATATAAAAGGAAGAAATAAGGGGGGGAGGGGTCCAGGAAAAGAAGAAGAGATATTGAGGAGGAAAAAAAAGGTCGTTTACTCTTGTTGATCATTATGATGATAAAGAAGTGGATGAGAGAAGGAATCGAATTAAAAGAAAAAGAGGAAATAATACAGAAAGAAGGAGAAGAGGAAGGAGAAGGGAGAGGAGGATGAGCTGGAGAAGGAGGAGGTTGATGACATGGGGGAGAAAGGGGGGACATAATAAGAAGGAAAAAGAATTGGTGATATATTACCAATTTGACTAATCAACATTTCAGAAACATCTCAAAAATAGACCTTTATCAATAGAAAAGTGGATATTGCAAAATCTGTTGTGGGTAACTAAAACTCAGCATCCGTTTGCCTGATGGGGGGCACTTTTAGCTCTCCTGGTAGTCATGGAATAAGTGCTTCACTTCAGGGGGACCAAACGTGTTTATTCTGATTTATTTACGTTCACACAAATACAACTCTTTTAAAATGCCAGAGTTTTCACTGGAAAATATTCCATTGTTTAAAATGTTGAAACCTCCGTTTTACCATCATCATTTTCCTCCCCTCCTCCTCTTCCTCCATCATCGTCATCATTACCTCTAACATTTATTGGATGCTCACTGGGTACCAGAAACTGTGCTTAGCACTATGCTCACATTATCCCATTTCATCCTGACAATAATCCTACATTGTAAGTGGTATTATCCCCTGTTTACAGAAAAAGTAACTGAAGTTTAGAGAGATTAGTTAAACAATTTCTTAGATTAATATGTCACATGTACAATTAACAAAATCGATTTCCCCAGAACAAACAAAATAACAAATAAACCCAAAAAAATAAATAAATAAATAAAAAAGAAATCCTCCCAGAGACATTCTAAACATCTTTTAGATCCAACACATGAGAAAGAAATTACTTGTATCTTTAACCACATCTGTTCCTGATACCGTAGTAGCTTCATTCAGCCTCCTGAACTCCCTTATTCAAATCGCTTTACATTATGTTCTAGTCTCTACTTTCTGTTCCATCATGTACAAAAAGCTCACCTCTAAACTAGAGAAAGAAACATTTTCACACTCCACCACCCTAAATACTAGTTAAATATTCAGAGAATCTTATGACTTCTGTGAAAATGAGGTCCAAATACAAACATATATAAAAATTTCATAAAATATATAGAGTTTGAATTCAAGAGAATCTATTACTGCAGATCAGAAATCTGAGACTCAGAAAAATAAAGTAAGTTGCCAAAGATTGTACACATACTTAGCTGAACTGCCTGACCTCGAGCTTAGGTCTCCTGGCTCCTTATTTTAGGCTCTTGATTCCCATTGTGATGTATGCAGACTTACACAGCAGTGTATGAAGCATTTCTGTATATTTAAAAGAATAATAATAAAATTAACATACATTTATGCACCACCTTGGTTATCAGATAGCCCCCCGTGTATCCCTCCTTGATCCCATTTACACATTACTCCCCAGTCATACTTCCCCGGTGGCTCAGCTAAAGAGTCTGCCTGCAGAGTGGGAGACCTGGGTTTGATCCCTGGGTTGGAAAGATCCCCTGGAGAATGAAATGACAACCCACTCCAGTATTCTAGCCTGAGAAGTCACATGGACAGAGGACCCTGGCAGGCTACAGTCCATGGGGCCACGAAGAGTTGGACACGACATACCAACTAAACAACAACAAACCCAGATGTTACCATTATCCTGAAATTCAGGTGATTTTATAGCAGTATATTCTTACCATCTATATGACTCTTTAAGCAGTATGTTGTTAAGCTCTGACCACTTTAGGAGGATGTAAAAATTTTTTATCATAGATATTTGTTATTACATTACAAAAAGCCATTTAAAAATAAACAGTGACCTTTGTGCTGTAATTTCTTTGGTTTGAGGCTATTAAGAATTCATTTATGATTAGAACATATCACTAACTGGGGGACAGCCACTAATGTAGGACACCGTCTGTACACTTCATGTTCTCCCCAGTCAGTGAGTGCCCTTAGGAAGTGGAATTCCATTTGTCCAGTGTCAAAAGACCTGCCTGGGAAGACACTGACCCCAGCTTTCCTTGCCTTTCTTTTCAGTCTTATCTGTTATTTCTCAGCTTCAGAAGCTTCTGTCCTAGCCAAAGTGAAACTTTCACACTTTTGTTTGCTCAGCTTATAGCATCCTCTCCTTCACTGCCGTCTTTGCTGGTCATCTGAAACCCAATACTAATGTCCCTGGGCTTTATGATTGGAGAAGATGTAGCAAATGAGCAGGTCAGAGAAGAGATGGCATTTGTTTGGGAAGGATCCCTTCACCTCCTGAATTTCCTAACCCTTGATTAGAATCTTTCTTATGGCACATATAACTTTTCCTTGTAACATTAGTAACTTAGCTCTTATCTTCTCTACTAGACTAGATACATAAAAGGGTTCAAATTATGGGCAGTGTCTGAAAACCCTCTTACTAAAGCATAAACTTCTGGGAACAGATGGGGTGGCTAGTTCTACTGGGATGCATCAAGGCTTCGAGGGGTGGCTCAGCATGTGAACATCTGTTAGGCCCTATGATGTACCCAATTCAAAGTCTTCAGGCTCTATGAACACAAAATCTACCTGACTTCTCAAGTGATCTTTCATATAACCTCTGTGGCCATTAGGAATTTAGCTGAGATTTTGTCAGCCCAGAATAAGGACTACATATCCCAGCTTCCTCTGCAGAATGTGTGTCACATGACCATGTTTGGGTCAGTGACATGTGAGCACAAATGATGTACAGAGCTTCTGGGCCATGACCTTAAAGTCAAGGAATGTGCCCTTGTCTTGCCCTTTCCTCCTTCTAATGGCTGGAATCTAGGTAACTGTTGACCAAGGAAGAGGACCGTCATGAAGTAACTTGGACTTCTGAGAACTATGTTCTGCAACAGAACTTCACATCAGCCTAGATTTTAAGGTTCAAAATAAATTAATTTTTATCCTGCTTAAGTCACTGTTAATTTGGTCTTTTCTACAGAACCCCAGTCTTACATTCTAGCTAATACAGGCCCTCAGAGGCTGAGCTACAGATTACTTTTCCTTGAAGTAAAAGCCTGCGATTATGTGGATGTGAGTACAGGCTACTCCTGGGACATCCATTTACTGCACTGCCTAAAATGTGACATTGTCTCCCTGGAGCTTTGAAGCAAGTATCCTCTTTATCCCTAACCAGTCCCAGAAGAAGTAAAAATTTTTATCATAGATATTTGGTATTACATTACAAAAAGCCATTTAAAAATAAACAGTGACCTTTGTGCTGTAATTCCTTTGGTTTGAGGCTATTAAGAATTCATTTGTGATTAGAACATATCACTAACTGGGGGACAGCCACTAATGAATGGAAAGCTGAATTCACAAACTGTGAAGATTGTATTTGGGTGGATAACCACAGCTGTGATATTGAGGTTTTATTTTGTAATTACATCTAACTTCTTGAAGATTAAAACAATTTCAAACTCTCATTCCTTTCCATTTTTCTCAAGTTTTTCTCAACTTACAGACCTAGTTAAGGGGCTGGCACAGGACGATCTCAACTCATTCTGTCTTCTCAGATACATCTGGAAGGGAGCTTGGAATGCCCATCCTGAGATGCATGGAGAGAAAGAGGAAAAACCAGATGTTTCTGTGTCAGCCTATAGCAACTCAAGATAGGAAAAAAAAAAAAAAAAAACTTTCTCTCCTCCTCATGGCAAAGTTAAATAAGCAGAAGTGACACTACTCTTAAGGAAGTAAAATAGCCTTTGGACATAAACTAAGAAAGCTTCAGATTATGCCCCATGCCCATCCTACCACCTGGCCACACCCAATTTGGATGTGATGGGTTATGTCTTCAGAAGATTAGGGGGTATGAAGGAGGGGTTCTCTCAGTTCCCAGTAAACTAGCTCTGCCCCTCTCATCTATTAAATATAGAACTTCTATTACTTTTGGCTAGCTATCACCCTCATCCTTGACCCAAATATTAGCCCCAAGTTAACAAAGCTTTGAACAAGTGATCCTATGCTAAGAGTTAAGTGATAATAAAAGCTTGTATTTGTCAGGGAGTTCCAATGTGCCAGGCAGTTCCCATACAAAATTTCTACTAATGCTCAGAATGACCCTCTGAGAAGGACATTATATTGCTAGCTGACAAAGAAGGACCTGAGTCTGAGAGAAGTTGAGTTACTCTCAGTAACCTTTGCAAAGGCATGCACCTAAAAGCGGCACAGCCTAGAGCTCACCGAGACAATCTGCACTGTATGGTGTAGCGAGGCTATTCATCTTCATTTAACCATGTTTATGGAGGACTTCTACGTGTTGAACATTCTGCCATGCACTTTCACATCTTCACCCACTGAATTACATTCATAACCCTAGCTGTGCTTTGCCGCATTTACAGAACTGAGGCAGAAAAGAGTTAAGTCACTCTCCCTAAACAAGAACTTGAGAGTGGCCAGGATTTGAGCCCAGGTGAAGACTTGGAGGAGAAAGGACATACTTGCCATATAAGGCATCTGTAGGCATGGCCCCCAGTGCAGTGATGAACTGCTACTGGCCTCAATGTGTAGGAAATGGAAATGCACATTCTTTCTGGAACTATTTCTCTGCTCTTCCCCTGTAGATTATTGGAGCTTCCTACCAACCTGGGGGTCTCATCTTCCAGTGTCATATCTTTTTGCCTTTTCATACTGTTCATGGGGTTCTCAAGGCAAGGATATTGAAGTGGTTTGCCATTCCCAAATTTCCCACATGAAGAGGACAAGGAGGATACTGGATGGATGAGAACACAGTTCCTGGTATTTGGGGTCATTTTGATAGACTGTAGATGTTTTTAAGAGAATAAAATAATATTACTTGAGCACTTATTATTTCCCAAGTGCATTGCTTGGTGCTTTTCTCACTTGTGAGGTAGAAATTAGGATCATCCTCACTTTATAGAGACTTAGAGAGGATCTAGAACCTCACCTAAGGACTTTCAACTCCTCATGGTGGTGCTAGAATTGAAACCCATGCCCTTTGGAGTTGGAAGGTCTGATTACACCATTGTGCCATACTGTCTCATTACAATGAGAGGAGTTGCCTCTTTGGGGAATGGCTGTTAACTAGAGCAATGCTATTTCCAGTTATAATGACATTGAATTAGCTTTTTGTTGAGTGACTAACATCCCCACCTCACCCCCCGCAGGGTATCCAGGCAATTGTCATAGACCTTGGGGATCTCAATATCCTGCCCAATTCTCCTGCCTGGATCTCAGTTCATCATCCTGCGCATAATGGGTCTGATACTCAGTTCTAACCCTGCTTAATGGTGCAATGTATTTAATTTTCTGATTTTAGCTCACCATCCTTCCTGAGATGGACTTTTATCTTTCAGAGACAGCATAAAATGAAGTTTTCAACTTTGTTACTACCAAACTGGGACTCAAAACATAGGCAGTTGGGCAGAATGGAAAAAAAAAAAAAATGTAGATGAAAACTTGTCAGGCTGTTCCACAAACTGAAAAGAAAAAAGAAAAGGTCAAGAATAGCCAAACCAACTTCAAAGAATAAAAAGAGCAAGTAAATTCACCCTAAGAAATTACCAGATTATAAACAATGGAGCAAACAAAGAGACCAATAGCAAAGAAGAGAGGACAAGCCCACACATATACAGGGACTTGATAAATTATAGAGGTGACAGAGATGGCTATTCAAAACTTAGCCAAATTGGTTACCTGTATAAAAACCAAAACTGGGTGCCTATACTACATCATACACAAAAATAAAATCTAAATTGACCAAAGCCTTAAGTGTAGAAAGTATAACTTTAAAACATTTAGGAAAACACATGAGATTTTACAATGTTGAAATACATGTACATATACATATATATATATATATATATATTTTTTTTAACCAAGATATCAAGAATACAAACCATGGAGAAGGGAATTATAAATCTGACTATTATATTTAGGTAAAAACTGCTAACAAATTGAAAAAAACAAAGAAAAGACAAACTGGAAAGTTGCAGCCCACATAAATAACAAATGATTAGCAACCAGAACATATAAAGAACTCTCACAAATCAAAATGAAAATTAAATCAATAGCTGAATGGAAATATTGGGCAATATTTATTGTTTGGCAAGTCACAGAAGAAGAAATATGAAAGACTACTGGATACAGAAAAATAGGCTCAACTTGACTATGCCCAAGGAAATTAAAGTTAAAACAAACATAAAATACCATTTCATACTCATTCAGATGACAAAACTAAAAAACCTGAAAATCCTAAGTACTGCAAGAATGTGCAAAAATAGGAAATTTCAAGTGCCATCAAAGTGAATATAAATTGAAATTGCCATTTTGAGAAGATTTTACCTAAGCCTACTAATATGTGGATACATATAACCACACACCCTGCATACAACCATTGCTTCTAGGTATTTATCCTACAGAAATACATGAAATATGCTTAAGGACAGTACTTCTCTATAGCATGGCATGTAATAATAAAGAAAAGTGAGAAATAACATAAATAACTATCAATAGGATAGTCAATGGATAAATAAACAATACTGCATTCTCACAATAGAATTATACACAACAGTGGAGATAAATGAACCAAAGCTACATACATCAAATGGAATTAATCTTGAAACAAAATATTGAATGGAATGTCAGAATGCTACATTTAATAGCATTTAGATGCTCCTAATCTCTACTTCACAAGTGAGAAAACACCAACATTGTCAGAATGCTACCTTTTTATATTCTTTATAAGTACATATGTATATGCATAGTGTATATGTGAAAATACCAAGACGTAGGTAGAAATACACATTCAAACTTCAGTATAGTAGTTATACTTGCAGAAGGAAAAGAGACAAAATGGATTTGAGAAGGATGAAATATGATTTTAAATCTGTAGATCTCTATTTTATAAAAAGAAGTAAATACAGAAAATCATAACATTTCTTAGATACAGTGACTGATACTGAATATATATATGTGTGTATGTATGTATATGTATTTATATATATGAAATATACCCTGAACAGGCTTTAGGGTCAACAAGTCCTAGACAGATATACTGTATGTTGGTTCTGCCTATTTATTTTATGCCATATACATATATATGTATTCAAAATACATTGAATTTGGTTTTTATCATAAAACACACATATCAGGGTGTGCTATACAATTTTATAATTTAATCTTTTTTACCAGAGCACCAAAGAATTGATGTTTTTGAATTGTGCTGCTGGAGAAGACTGTTGAAAGTCCCTTGGACTGAAAGGAGATCAAACCAGTCAATCCTTAAGGAGATCAAACCAGTCAATCCTTAAGGAAATCAACCCTGAATATTCATTGGAAGGACTGATGCTGAAGCTGAAGCTCTAATATTTTGGCCACCTGATGCAAAGAGCCAAATCATTGGAAAAGATTCTGATACTGGGAAAGATTGAAGGTAGAAGGCGGTGACAGAGGATGATATCGTTGAATAGCATTACCATCTCAATGGACATGAGTTTGAGTAAGCTCCAGGAGATAGTGAAGGACAATGAAGCCTGGCATGCTGTAGTCCATGGGGTCACAAAGAGTCAGACATGACTTTACAATTGAATAACAACTCTTCGATGGGCTTCCCTGGTGGCTCAGACAGTAAAGAATGACCTGGGTTTGATTCCTGGGTAGGAAAGATCCCCTAGAGAAGGAAATGGCAACCCTCTCCAGTATTCTTGCCCGGAGAACTCAATGGACAGAGGAGTCTGGCAGGCTACAGTCCACGGGGTTGCAGAATCAGACACAACAGAGCAGTTCACAGTTTCACTTCCTAGCTGTGTATTCCAAGCAAATTGTTTCACCAGAATGAGCTCAGGCCCTTCACCTTTAGTAACATATATTTCAAAGAGTTGTTCTAAAGAAGATTAAATTATAAAAATCTATAACATACACTGATATGTATGCTCTGCAAGAAAAGGCAAACCTATTCTGAAAAAAAATATGTATAGCATACAATATACATGGCATATTAGTATTAGCATAGTGTTCAGCACACAGTAAATATCAATAAAACACTACCACTTTTATTTCTTCAACAAATATCTACATCTTGTGTATTGCCAAGCTTATAAAAATAAATTATCTGGAGCCAAATTATAATGCTTTATCAATAGTTTTAACATCATGTGCAATAAAACTGAATGGTTCTCTTTTGACAATTTATATATGTGATTCCAAAGTTACTTGAAGTGGTTCTCATCTGAAAATGCCTTTGAAAGCATCCTAGATGGATCTAGAGACTGTCACACAGAGTGAAGTCAGAAAAAGAAAAACAAATATCACATATTAACACGCATAACACACATGCAGAATCTAGAAAAATGGTCAGATGAACCTATTTACAAAGCAGAAATAGAGGCATAAACATAGAAAGCAAGTGTATGGACACCAAGCAGGCGAAAGGAGGGTAGGATGAATTGGGAGTTTGGGATTGACATATATACAGTATCGATGCCGTGTATAAAATAGGTGACTAATGAGAACCACTGTATAGCACAGGAAACTCTACTCAGTGATCTTTTGGGAAAGAAATCCAAAAAATAGAGGAGATATATGTATATGTATAGCTAACTCCCTTTGCTATACAGCAGAAACTAACACAACTGTGTAAAGCACCTATACCCCAGCACTTTTTTTTAAGTATTCTAGAGAAAGCAGTGGAGAAGGAAACGGCAACCCACTCCAGTGTTCTTGCCTGGAGAATCCCAGGGATGGCGGAGCCTGGTGGGCTGCCGTCTATAGGGTCACACAGAGTCGGACACGACTGAAGCGACTTAGCAGCAGCAGCAGAAGAGAAAGCAATGATGGCCAATAGAACTTCCTATAAAAATGGAAGTGTTTCCTGTGTTACCCAGCGCTGTAACCACTAGCCACTCTTGGGCTATTAAGCATGTGGACTATGACTAATGAGGTGAGAAACTCAATTTTTAATCATATTTTTAAATTTGATTTAATTAGCCACCTGTGGCTGTTGTTCAGTCAATAAGTCATGTCTGACTTGGCAACCCCATGAACTGCATCACACCAGAGTTCCCTGTCCTTCACTAAATCCCGGAGCTTGCACAAACTCATGTCCATTGAGTCAGTGATGCTATCCAACAATCTCTTTCTCTGTCATCCCATCCACTTCTGCCTTCAGTCTTTCCCTGCATCAGGGTCTTTTCCAATCAGTCAGCACTATGCATCAAGTGACCAAAGTATTAAGGCTTCAGCTTCAGCACCAGTCCTTCAAATGAATATTCAGGGTTGATTTCATTTAGGATTGACTGGTTTGATTTTCTTGCTGTCCAAGGGATTTTCAAGAGCCTTCTCCAGCACCACAGTTCAAAACATCAATTCTTTGGTGCTCAGCATTCTTCATGGTCCAACTCTCACAACCATACATGACTCCTGAAAAAAAACATATCTTTGACTATGTGGACCTTTATCATCAGTGTGATGTCTCTGCTTTTTAATACGCTGTCTAGGTTTGTCATCACTTTTCTTTTAAGGAGCAAGCAGTTTTAATTTCATGGCTGCTGTAATTGTCCATAGAGATTTTGGAGCACAAAAAAATAAAGTCTGTCACTGTTTCTACTTTTTCCCCATCTACTTGCCTTTAAGTGACAGCACCAGATACCATGATCTTAGTTTTTTGAATGTTGAGTTTTAAGTCAGCTTTTTCACTCTCCTCAAGAGGTTCCTTAGTTCCTCTTCACTTTCTGTCATTAGAGTGATGTCATCTGCATAACTAAGGTGTTGATATTTCTCTGGACTAGATTTCAGCTTGTGCTTCATCCAGCCCAGCATTTCACATGCTGTACTCTGCATATAAGTTAAATAAACTGGGTAATAATATACAGCCTTGATGTACTTCTTTCCCAAATTTGAACCAGTCTGCTGTTCCATGTCCAGTTCTAAATGTTGCTTCTTGATTTGCATACAGATTGCTCAGGAGTCATGTAAGATGGTCTGGTATTCCCATCTCTTTAAGAATTTTCCAGTTCGTTGTGATCCACACAGTCAAAGAATTTAGCGTAGTCAATGAAGCAGAAGTAGATTTTTTAAAAAAAATTCTCTTGCTTTCTCTGTGATCTAATGGATGTTAGCAATTTGATCTCTGGTTCCTCTGCCTTTTCTAAATCCAGCTCTTACATCTGAACTTTATTGGTTTACATACTGCTAAAGCCCAGCTTGAAGGATTTTGAGCATTACCTTGCTCATATGTAAAATTGTACTGTAGTCTGAGCATTCTCTGGCATTGCCTTTCTTTGGAATTGGAATGAAAACTGAGCTGTACCAGTCCTATGGCCACTGCTGTTTTCCAAATTTGCTGACATACTGAATGCAACACTTTAACAGTATCATCTTTTAGTATTTAAAATAGCTCAGCTGGAATTCCATCACTTCCACTAGCTTTGTTTATAGTAATGCTTCCCAAGGCCCATTTAACATCACACTTCAAGATATCTGGCTCTAGATGAGTGACTACACCATCGTGGTTATCCAGGTTATCAAAACCTTTTTTATATAGTTTTGTGTATTCTTGGCACCCCTTCTTAATCTCTCCTGCCTCCTTTAGGTACCTGCCATTTCTGTCCCATATCATGTCCATCTTTGCACAATAAAGATATCTTGGTGTCTCCAATTTTCTTCAAGAAAATTCTTTGAAGAAAATTGGAGATACCATTTTATTGTTTCCTCTATTTTATTGTTTTCCTCTATTGTATTGTTTTCCTCTATTTTATATGGTTTTCCTCTATTTTTTTGCATTGTGCACTTAAGAAGGCTTTCTTATCTCTCCTTGCTATTCTCTGGAACTCTGCATTCAGTTGGGTAGATCTTTTCCTTTCTCTTTTGCCTTCCACTTCACTTATTTCCTCAGCTATTTGTAAGGCTTCCCCAGACAACCACTTTGCCTTCTTGCATTTCTTTTTATTGGGGATGGTAACTACCATATTAGACAGCATAGATCTGAGATTACAGAATGTGTTTTCAGCAAGGACTTTTGGACATCTACTATAAGTAGAGCACTGATGTGGACGATGTAGGAGAAGCATAAGGATACTGGTGCCCTCAAATGAATAATCTGTGCAAGGAAAATAGACATGCATGACACATTTATGAAAAAAATAGGCAGCAAGTGGCTGAACTAAAATGAATGGAAACTAAGGCTATATGGAAAATATTTGCTGGATTACCCCAGACAGATATAATGAAGGAGGGGTGCCTGGAGATGGCAGGCTGTAATCAGGTTTTAGGAGATGAAAACACTTTAGATGAACAGAGGTAGATGCTTCATGGGAAATAGATGGGGAAACAGTGGAAACAGTGTCAGACTTTATTTTTGGGGGGCTCCAAAATCACTGCAGATGGTGACTGCAGCCATGAAATTAAAAGACGCTTACTCCTTGGAAGGAAAGTTATGACCAACCTATATAGCATATTGAAAAGCAGAGACATTACTTTGCAAACAAAGGTCTGTCCAGTCAAGGCTATGGATTTTCCAGTGGTCATGAATGCATGTGAGAGTTGGACTGTGAAGAAAGCTGAGCACCGAAGAACTGATGCTTTTGAACTGTGATGTTGGAGTAGACTCTTGAGAGTCCCTTGGACTGTAAGGAGGTCCAGCCAGTCCATTCTAAAGGAGATCAGTCCTGGGCGTTCTTTGAAGTACTCATGCTAAAGCTGAAACTCCAGTACTTTGGCCACCTCATGCAAAGAGTTGACTCATTGGGAAAGACCCTGATGCTGGGAAGGATTCGGGGCAGGAGGAGAAGGGGACGACAGAGGAGGAGATGGCTGGATGGCATCACGGACTTGATGGACGTGAGTCTGGGTGAACTCCGGGAGCTGGTAATGGACAGGGAGGCCTGGCGTGCTGCGATTCATGGGGTCACAAAGAGTCGGACATGACTGAGTGACTGAACTGAACTGAACTGAGAGGTAGATGCTGCTGACACCCAGTATAGCTCAAGTAGAGCTGAGGCCAGAGTGACTGAACTGCTACAGATATCTATGGTACAGAAGAAATGCCTGAGAATGCAGCTGGGCTTAATAGAATTCCTTCATCTGTCCACATCTCCAGGCTCCTTACTTTCCAATGCATGCCCTGAACCTCACTCCTAGAAACTTAGAGCTATTTTTAATTTACCTGCAGGTTCTCATCGGTATATATGAACTGGTGTTGCCTCTTCTCAGGTCATCCTATTCTATGATATTTACTAATGCTTAAGACACAGCTCAGAAATTGCTTTCTCTAAGAAACCTCTCCTGACCTTTCACTCCAATCCAGGGCATATTAGAGGCCTTGTCTGTTTCCAAGAAAGGAGGTATCTAATGCCTCTCCTTGCTGGCATGCATGTTTCTGATATTGATTTCATTACATGCTTATATAATTAAGTCCATCCTCCCTAATTGATCAGAGCTTTTTGGAAGCAACGACAACATCACATTCATTTTTTTATCCCCAACACTCATTATATTCTGCATGAGTAAATGAATAGTTTTGTCATATAGGCAATGAAAATTACTAGAAGATTTTCAAATATGAATGTGGTATTTTCTTTGTGATACTTTGTGTGTGTGTGTGCATGCTCAGTTGTGTCCGACTCTTTGCAACCGCATGGACTATATAGCCCGCCAGGCTCCTCTGTCCATGGAATTCTCTGGGCAAGAATACTGTAGTGGGTTGCCATTTCCCTCTCCAGGGTATTTTCTCTATCCAGAGATTAAACTCACACTCTCTTGCATCTTCTGCATTAGCAAGCGGGTACTTTACCAGCTGGGACACTGGGGAAGCAATTGTGATACTTTCAGTTCAGGTCAGTTCAGTCGCTCAGTCGTGACTGACTCTTTAGGAAGCATAATTTCTTAATAATATTCAGTCTGGATATTTCCACCTAAAATGAAACATTATTATTATTTTTTTTGGAATTGATGATGACAAGGTAATGGAGATATTTTGAAGAATATTAATAAGCATTTCTACTTCTAATTTTTATGTGACCTTCTCTAGCATCTTCTTCTCCCTGTTAATGCATGTGGCTTGCTCTCTAGCTTCTGTCAGGTCTTACTCATGTGTCATTTTTAAAGTGAATCCCAGCACTCTACCTTTAGTCCTTATTATCATAATCTCTTGCTTTATTTGGCTTCATATCACATATCATTAACTTATTTATTTATTTTGCTTATTCATTTGGTTTATTATCTCTCTCTTCCCACTAGTGACAGCTCCTTGGAAGCAAAAATTCTATTTCCTTTTAAACAGCATCCTTAGCACCTAGAATCGAAGCTGATCCATCCTGAAGAACTGTGAATTGAATTACTATGATCAAAATAAATAACTAATTTTCTGTTTCTGGCATTTAAAAGGAGATTTTGCACCAAGGCAATGGACTCTGAAACCAGGCTTTGTTGAGAAAGCCTGCAAAAGTTAAAGCATTTTTGCAAATCAAGAACCAAAGCTGGAGGATTGCTCAGACCTTGACCTGTCTTTCAGAGTGTATCTGAGATGTACCTTTCATTTACCAGAATCAGAGGATGTGCTACAAAGATAAACCCAATCAGCGTCCTGCAGTTCTCAGGACTAAGGCAGTAATGAGACAATGAGGGTTTAAAATCCTGTCCAGATCTGAGCTCAGAGATGAGAATATGTTTTACATATTTTTTTTAAATGGCAAAGAACTCTAGGAAAGATACTTTTATCAACTGTCACTGCACCAACCTGATGAGAAGTGGATGAGAAGAGGTGGTGACAACAAAGATAATTGATAACTCCAACATGGTAATCATAGGAATGGCCAGTGGACTTCTTTTGGTTCTAGTGAGGTATAGGTAGGATCTAGAACTTCCTGCCAGTTCATGAGCGATGATTACAAAGAAGTTGAGTTGAGAAAAAATAGGCCTCTCCGATGATGAAGGGTTGGACCAGGAGTAGAAGGAGGACATCGCTGAGACCAAAGAGAACTACAAAGAACCAGGTGAGGCCCAGTTACAGAGGAGTGCTACTGAACCCAGCAGGGCAAGAGCAAAGTCATCACAAGTTATGCCAACCAGAGATGCTGGGAGGGACTAGACAGAGAAGGACATCCCTCAGAGAGCAGAGGGATCATGGGATTCCACCTGCACCTTAAAAAAACCATCATCCTGCCCTCTTGAGATCACAGAAGCCATTTTTGATGGGCGTTGGGCTTCCCAGGCGGTGCTAGTGGTAAAGAACCTGCTTGCCAATGCAGGAGATGGTAAGATAGGCAAGTTCGATCTCTGGATCGGGAAGATTCCCCTGGAAGAGAGCATGACAACCCACTCCAGTATTCTTGCCTGGAGAATCCCATGGGCAGAGGAGCCTGGCAGGCTACAGGCCATAGGGTTGGCCATGACTGAAGCGACTCAGCATGGATGCAAGTCATGGGGAGCAAATTATGGAAATTAAGAGACAACATTTTGGCCAATAGGCTGAGAAACCTGAAGGGATGTTTTTAATTCCTATATTAGGCTCAAGGTTCTAAGTTGCTCTATACCCACAACTTAGCAGGAGGGTGGTCACAAGGATGATACAGCTGTGATGAAGAAACTGCATCTTGTCTGCACATCTGAGTAGACTGTGAGTACCAGTCCAACAAAATAATCAGTGCACACAGCCAGAGCCCCACAAAGAGTAAATGGTTGCTAGTGGTCTGATTTTTACAAAGTTGGGTTCTTCTTGGAACACTCTCTGCTTACAGCACCACCTGTGTAGCAACGGTTCTGCTTCATGCTAACAATGCATGAAAGGATCTTGAGAGTTTCCTTGGGGATTTTATAATCACACACTATAAATTACACTTTTATTCCATTATCTAGCTCACCACTGGTTTCTCCAAATATGATTTTCTCTCACCCTTATAGAACAGCCTATGAGCACCACCAAACCCATTTGACAGATGAAGAAGCTGAGCCATAGACTCTAAAGTTGCAGGGCTGTGTGTATGGATTCTGGGCAGCATGGAATCCCCCAAATCATCCATTATGGTGTAAGTTGCTGGCTGTTTCCATTTCAGAAAGTGGGGAGTGTCTCTCAATTCCCCACAAAGAATTTTTCTCCAATCACTGATCTGGGTATCTCTCATCCCATCCTGCTGAACCCAATCAAATGGGCAGGTAGTAGCGTGTTCCTCCCAGGGCAGGTGCAGTCAAATGAATGGCAGCGTTCACTGCCGCTTAATGAGTAGCCCCATGCTGCCACAGTGCCATATTCTGGTTTGAATTTTTAATTCCATCTCATAAAATAGTGCTATAAATCATCCTGCGCTCCATTTAGAGTTGCATTTTCCAAAACCATCTCTGAAGTAATTAAGGAGAAACTACTCAGGCCTCTAAATCAGTTCCCGAGATATGGAGGAGCAATGAAAATTCTGCAGCTCACTTCTCTTTTCTTCTATCTCTCACATCAATTCATCCTGGCTATGACAAACTATCATCCCCAAACCTTCATTCACAAAATATTTATGAGCCATTTGTGAACCTTAAGCCACTGAGAAACATAATGCTACATGACAAAAATGAGTTATATGAAAGTGTGCAAAGTCTTGCTTTAATATAATCCATCCGGCCCCAGATCTGCAGATTAATAACCCAAGCCTGACTCCACTATGAGATCCAGACCAAATGAGACATTCTAAAAATCTCATAGCTGCGCCCAGAGACCTAGCAACCTAACCTAATTCGCCTGTTGCCTATATTTTCAAAATCAAATAAATACATAAATAACAAGTAAATTCAAAAGAGATTTCCTCAACTCCAGGGAGCACTTTTACAGCATATACAAAGCAAACCAATTTGAATGTTTCCCAAACATGCAGGTGCTAAATACTCATGCTTGGCAGGAGTAATTATTTGCTGTATTCCCTGGATCTTCTATTTTGCTGAATTTAATTTGTTTTCAATTCTTTGACGGAGTAAAAATATAAAAAGTACACCCAAACAGTAGAAAAACCGTGACAGTAAATGAGAGATTTACCACCGGGTTTGTTATGAATATTGTTTAGGCAGCATAAAATTGAAAAATAGTAGGAAGATATCTTCCTTCATTCTCTCCTTCCCTCTCTGCAGCTGGTAGGAAAATGAAAACCTGAAACAATGGAGTGTGGACGAGGTTGGGGGCAGCATTGCTGTGAACCACTCTTGAGCAAAATCAATGACATTCTTGAAAAAAGGAGAGATTTGTGACTTCAGCATCTCATCACCAATAACAGCTCCAGAATATGGCAAAGGCAAACTTTGTAAGAAGAAGGCCTCACATAGCCCTGGGGACACCAGGAGTCATGGGAGCCAGAAGAGGTGCTGGCATCCATGGGGGAGGTGGAAATGTTTCCTTGAGATAGCGGTTCTCAAACTAGTTGCACATTAGAATCACCCCTGGAGTTTTAAAGCCTGCTAATGCCAGATGCCAACCCAGGACTGATTGAATCAGAGTCTCTGCAGGTGGAGTGTAGGTCCTGCTGATGTAAAATGTGCTTCAAATGAGCCTAATGCTTTGGGGACTGGGAAGCACTGGGTGGTGGTTGATTCTGTCGGTCAATCACAATTGATGATTGACTGCTCATGGATGCTTGGTAGAGATGAAAAGTTGCAAACTTGAAGCCTGAGGCTTTATTTAGCAGGTAGACCTTAGCTTGGCATGTATTATGCTTAAAATCAAAACAATATTTTTAATAGAATATATCACAAAAATATAAATTTCTAATTTCCTTTAAAAAGACATCTAGACATCCTGCTTGGCATGTTCAACTCGACTCCCATGATGTCTGCCCACTTACACAAAGCAGGTTTGTCTGTGCAGTTTGCCTTCGTCTCCATCACTCCCTTCTGAAGATCATACCAGACCACCTGTCTCACTAATATCACCTGCAGGGCTGTTATAGCACTTTTTCTTGCTGACCACGAACATAGACCTATAGAATTGTTAGGAGCCATAATCCTAAAACTCAGATTTTTGTAAATAAGTAAATGGAGATCTAGAAAATGCAAACTGCTTCCTAGTTCTATTACTTCTTAATCTCTGTCATACTTTCTCAAATTCCCATTTACCTAAGTCAAACTTGCAGTGAAATTTGTTTTTGCAGATTGACCTATTAATATTTAATGATGTTTCTCTTTGAATTTTAAAGTAGTAATTAAATTGAACTGTTCAGAAAGAGCGTATTAATTCCAATTTTTTAATATGAAAGAGAATAAATCTTGCTCAAAACGAAGGCACTGTTAGAAAGAAAACATTAATTCTGTAGAGACAACTAAGATATCTTTTATTAAATATGTATTTCAATGATGAGAAGTATACTGAGACAACAGCTACTATAGAAACATGAAGTATATACTAATAAGAAATATTTCCATTCTCTAACTTTCCTAGCAGATAGACTGGTGCCTTTCAATTTCTGACTTAATTTATATATGTTTATGCTCCTCTAATATATTGCAAATTCATTCAGGAGAGAATCTTTGTTTTTTAAAAAAAAATTTTCTGAGTCTACAATAGCACTTAACACAAGGCTTTACATGTAATTAGTATCTAATAATGGAGAAGGAAACGGCAACCCACTCCAGTGTTCTTGTCTGGAGAATCCCGGGGACGGAGGAGCCTGGTGGGCTGCTCTCTATGGGGTTGCACAGACTCGTACACAACTGAAGCGACTTAGCAGCAGCAGCAGCAGTATCCAATAAATATTGGTAAATATCCAGTAAATATACAAAGTATACCCCAGAAGGTAAAAAAAGAAATATTCAGAGTAAAGAATCAATATATTAATAGATACCATGGGCAAACCATGTGGTACTGACCATGTTCTTTACATGTATTTATAGTTCACTGGAGCTTCAAAAGCAAGCTTAGAAGCCCAAGAACGTCAGTAGTGCGGTGAGCACAGTCCTGTGGCAGCATCTAGAGAGGCAAACACAGATCTATTCTATCCACTGCCATTTACCCCTGGCTTCCATAAAGAAAGGAAAACTCAAACCTATGGAAATTATACTCTGTTCCAGACACTGCAAATAGCAGGGATCTCACTTGGTTGTTACAGCAACTCTAAGTATTTGTCCCTAATTTACAAATAAGATATTTCTGTCTAAAAGTCAAGTATCTTCTCCTAATTCATGCAAATGTTTAGTAGCAAAGCTCAGAGTTTCTCGCACTTCCTCTGTCACCTGAGAATCACAGTAAAATGCACATTTTGATTCAGCAGGTCTGAGGTAAGTCCTGGGATTCTGTATTTCTCACAAAGCCCCTGTAATATTGAAGTTGCTGTCCCATTTCCACCACTAGAACTGAAGAGTGGAGTCAGAATTAATATATGAGAGCTCTGAAGCCCCATCTGAAGTTGGGTTATTGGAAGTTTCCCTAAAGCTATGAATTTTGTCATGCTTGCTCAAAACTGCCCTGTAATTCAAACTCTCCCTCTCTCTCCTCCCCCACCCGCCCCCTTAGAGTTTCCAAGATCCTATCACACTAGACAGCTTTACCACCTCCTTCCTCTTCCTTTACTCAGCATCCTTTGCTCGTGTTCTCAGTTGAAAGGAATCTGAGATTCCAGGCCTTCAGTTCATTTGCAGTTGGAAAATATTTCTGGAGCAACTTCCCTGCTCCAGGCTTTGTGCCAAGCTCTAGAAGGCAATCATAAACAGAAAAAGCTGCTCCCTAAACCAATTTGAAATTGGAATCCAGAGGTACGAAATATTATAGGAAGAAACAGTTTGCCCCATGAATGTCTTAGATGACCAGAGATGATTAGAGACCATTTCCTAAGAGGAATATCCCAACTAATATCTAGGAGTTAGAGTTAGACAGGTGAAGAGAAAGCTAAAATTGAGTGTGATAATTATTTTTTATGTGTCAACTTGACTGGATCATTGGGTGTCCAGATATTTGATCAAACACTATTCTGTGTGTTTTGAGGGAGTCCTTGGAGGAGATGAACAATCAGATCATTAGACCAAGTAAAGCAGATGTTCCTCCCTTTGTGAATGGCATCACTCAATCCGTTGAAGGCTTTAATAAGACAAAGCTTCCCTAGTGGCTCAAACGTTAAAGAATCTACCTGCAATCTGGGAAACTGGGATTCCATCCCTGGGTTGGGCAGATCCCCTGGAGAAGGAAATGGCAACCCACTCCAAGATTCTTGCCTGGAGAATCCCATGGACAGAGGAGCCTGGCGGGCTACGGTCCATGGGGGTCACAGAGTCAGACACAACTGAGCAACTAATACTTTCATTGCTAATGAGATAGAATTCCTCCTCATTGGCTGTTGGAGCTGGGACATCAGTCGTTTTATACTTTTGGGCTCTTCTTGAGCCTCAAGCCTACAGTTTTCAGACTAAGATTTGTATCACTGGCCCTTGTGGGTTTCCAGCTTGCCAATTGTGGATATTGGGATTTTTCAACTCTCATATGTAAGTTAATTCCTTATAATAGATCACTACACACACACACACACACACACACACACATTCTATTTCTCTGGAGAACTCCGTGTAATACACTGAGTAAAGTGTTAGGGGTTGGGGAGAGTTCAACACATCGGATGAAGTTCAGGTTTAGTCCAGTCTTGCTGACGTCTAGAACAGTGGGTGGGGAAAATCAAGCTGTGAAGCTAGAGATGTAAGGACAGACCAGGTAGAATGAGGCATAGCTTGTCTTAAGAGGTGTCTTACCTCTTCCATGAGTTTTTACTTTACATGGAAAGAAAATAAGGAAAAAACTGACTTTAAAAAAAAAAAAGATAAGCTAAGTGTGTCAGAAGACAATGGGGAAATTTCATTCATTTTATTAATTATCTAATCAGGCCAGGAACAGAAGAAGCATAGCTTTTGCCTTCGTTCATTCTTTAAAAAATACTTGCCAAGGACCTATCATGGGCCAAGTGTCATTCTAGGTGGAGAGGAGACATCAGGGAACAAAGTGCCTACCTTCAAGGATGGTGGTGGGGAGAGAAATGCAGATAACAAACAAATGCTTTTGCATGCATATTTCTATGAAGAAAAGTGAAGCAGGAGATGAAAAAGGGCATCTTGGGGTAGAATGTGAGCACTACTTCATGGAGGGTATCAGGGAAGCCCTCAGTGATGACTGAAAGGATGAGTAAGGACCTCTAAGAGTAGGTGTGCTCAGGGAGCAGCAAGGAGTCTGGTGTTGCCACAGCAGAGTGAGAAGGGGAGGATAAAAGGAGATAAGACATGGAGGAGCCCTGAGGTCTCACCATGAGAGGCTTATCTTCCGGTATTAGAATGTTGACTTTTACATTGAAAGAGATGGAAAGCTCCTAGAAAATGTTGATCAGAAGAAGGACATAATGTGAATTATCTTGATGTCAACAGAATCACTTTGGCTGCTGTGTGGAGAATACGGTGTAGGGAAACAAATATACAAGCACAGAGACCCATGAACAGGTTCAGTTCAGTTCAGTTCAGTCGCTCAGTCGTATGCAACACTTTGAGACCCCGTTAACCACAGCATGCCAGGCCTTCCTGTCCGTCACCAACTCCCAAAGTCCACCCAAACCCATGTCCATTGAGTCAGTGATGCCATCCAGCCATCTCATCCTCTGTCGTCCCCTTCTCCTCCTGCCCCCAATCCCTCCCAGCATCAGGGTCTTTTCCAGTGAGTCAGCTCTCCCATGAGGTGGCCAAAGTATTGGAGTTTCAGCTTCAACATCAGTCCTTCCAATGAACACCCAGGACTGATCTCCTTTAGGATGGTCTGGTTGGATCTCCTTGAAGTCCAAGGGACTCTCAAGAGTCTTCTCCAACACCACAGTTCAAAAGCATCAATTCTTTGGCACTCAGCTTTCTTTATAGTCCAACTCTCACATCCATACATGACCACTGGGCAAACCAAGGCCTTGACTAGACAGACCTTATCATCATGATGCCCTTGAGATGCCAAGATGGCTGGGACAGAGATGGTATTGGTAGAAGTGGTCAAATCCTAGATATGTATATTTGTATTTATTTTTATTGTGGTAAAATATAAACAATACACCATTTATTGTTTTAATTATATAATTATTTAGTGTACAATTGAGTAGTATAAAATACATTCACAATGTTGTATACCAATTATCACTATCTATACTCAAAACTTCTTCATTACCCTAAACAAACACTCTGGACGCATTAAACAAAATTCTCCATTTCCCTCTTGTTCTAGCCCCTGTAAACCATCAATCTACTTTCTGTATCTAAAATTCCATGTAAGCAGAATCATACTTGTCTTCTGTGTCTGGCTTATTTTATTAAATGCAATATTTTTCAGGTCCAATACATGTTGTTGCCATGCCCTTCTCTAAGATGTATCAAAACTTCATTCTTAATAATCATGGCTACCAGGGGGGAAGAGGGAAGGCATAAATGGCCAATTTGGTTAGACATATACACATTACTATATGTAAAATAGATAACTAATAAGCTACTGTATAACACAAACATGCAAACAGCTATGAAAAAAGAGAATGTTCGATATACAATGTCGAGAATATATGTTATGCCACTCAATTGCATACTAAAGAATTAAATAATTAAAATGATAACGTATTGTACAAACAGCTATGAAAAGAAGAGAAGGGAAAGGCAAAGGGGAAAAGGAAATATATATCCATTTGAATGCAGAGTTCCGAAGAATAGCAAGGAGAGATAAGAAAGCCTTCCTCAGTGTTCAATGCAAAGAAATAGAGGAAAATAATAGAATGGGAAAGACTAGCGATCTCTTCAAGAAAATTAGAGATACCAAGGGAACATTTCATGCAAAGATGGGCACAATAAAGGACAGAAATGGTATGGACCTAACAGAAACAGAAGATATTAAGAAGAGGTGCCAAAATACACAAAAAAACTATACCAAAAACAAAAATCTTCACAACCCAGATAATCATGATGATGTGATCACTCACCTAGAGCCAGACATCCTGGAATGTGAAGTCAAGTAGGCCTTAGGAAGCATCACTATAAAAAAAGCTAGTGGAGGTAATGGAATTCCCGTTGAGCTACTTCAAATCCTGAAAGATGATGCTGTGAAAGTGTTCCACTCAATATGCCAATAATTTTGAAAACTCAGCAGTGGCCACAGGACTGGAAAAGGTCAGTTTTCATTTCAATCCCAAAGAAAGGCAATGCCAAACGATGCTCAAACTACTGCACAATTACACTCATCTCATACGTTGGCATAGTAATGCTCAAAACTCTCCAAGACAGGCTTCAACAGTATGTGAACCATGAACTTCCAGATGTTCAAGCTGGATTTAGAAAAGGCAGAGGAACCAGAGATCAAATTGCCAACATTAGTTAGATCATAGAAAAAGCAAGAGAGTTCCAGAAAAACATCCATTTCTGCTTTATTGACTATGTCAAAGCCTTTGACAGTGTGGACCATAACAAACTGTGGAAAGTTCTTCAAGAAATAGGAATACCAGACCAACTGACCTGCCTCCTGAGAAATCTGTATGCAGGTCAACTAGCAATAGTTAGAAAAAGACATGGAACAAAAGACTGGTTCCAAATCAGGAAAGGAGTACCTCAAGGCTATATATTGTCACCCTGCTTATTTAACTTATATACAGAGTACATCATGAGAAATGCTGGACAGGAGGAAGAACAAGCTGGAATCAAGATTGCCAGGAGAAATATCAATAACCTCAGATATGTAGATGACACCACCTTTACGGCAGAAAGCGAAGAAAAACTAAAAAGAGCCTCTTGATGAAAGTGAAAGAGGAGAGTGAAAAAGTTGGCTTAAAACTCAACATTCAGAAAACGAAGATCATGGCATCTGGTCCCATCACTTCATGGGAAATAGATGGGGAAACAGTGGCTGACTTTATTTTGGGGGGCTCCAAAATCACTGCAGATGGTGATTGCAGCCATGAAATTAAAAGACACATGCTCCTTGGAAGAAAAGTTATGACCAACCTAGACAGCATATTAAAAGGCAGAGATATTACTTTGCCACCAAAAGTCTTTCTAGTCAAAGATATGGTTTTTCCAGTAGTCATGAATGGATATGAGATTTTGACTGTGAAAAAAGCTGAGCTCCAAAGAATTGATGCTTTTGAACTGTGGTGTTGGAGAAGACTCTTGAGAGTCCTCTGGACTGCAAGGAGATCCAACCAGTCCATTCTAAAGATCAGTCCTGGGTGTTCATTGGAAGGACTGATGCTAAAGCTGAAACTCCAGTACTTTAGCCACTTCATGAGAAGTGTTGACTCATTGGAAAAGACTCTGATGCTGGGAGCGATTGGGGGCAGGAGGAGAAGTGGACAGAGGATGAGATGGCTGGATGGCATCACCGACTCGATCCACGTGAGTATGAGTGAACTCCGGGAGTTGGTGATGGACAGGGAGGCCTGGCGTGCTGCAATTGATGGGGTCGCAAAGAGAAAGACACGACTTAGCAACTGAACTGAACTGAACACAATGTTGTAAATCAACTATACTCCAATACAAACTTTTAAAAGACTGTATCCTTTTTTATTGCTGAATAGCATTCCATTGAATATATGTACTACATTTTATCTAATTTTTGTTATTGTTGATGAACACTGGGGTTGTTTCTATCTTCTGGCTATGGTGAATAATCATACTATAAGCATTTTTTACAAATATCTGTTCAAATCCCTGAATTCATTCCTTTTTGATATATACCTAGAAGTGGAATTGCTACATTATATAGTGGTTCTATATTTAACCTTTTGGGAAACTACCAAAATATTTTTCACAGCAGCTGCACTGTGTTTACATACCCACAAACACTATACAAGGGTTCCCATTTTGCCATACTGGGTGTTTTTTTGTTTGTTTGTTTGTTTGTTTTTTACTCTAGACTCAAGAGGATTTCCTCATCTATTGAACATGAATGTGAGATGCCAGAGACATAACCTTGGAATAACCTGTTACTTAAAGGTTTTATCCTCAACTATTGGAAGAACAGAGGGTTCCATTTAGTGAGACCGGAAACGTTGTAAGAGGAGAAAGTTGGGGGGACAATGTTAATAATTTGATTTTGAATATGTAAGAGTTTATGATGTCTATTAACAACTAAGAGAAAATAACAAGTAGTCAGTTAGAGAAGCCTGGAATTCAGTGGAGAAGTATTGAATACAGTATATACAGTCATGAACAGGGAAGTGAAAGTCAGTCAGTCATGTCTGACTCTTTGCAACCTCATGACTATATAGTCCATGGAATTCTCCAGGCCAGAATATTGGAGTGAGTAGCCTATCCCTTCTCCAGTGGATCTTCCCAACCCAGGAATTGAACAGGGGTCTCCTGCATTACAGGTGGATTCTTTACCAACTGAGCTATCAGGGAAGCCCCATGAACAGGGAGGAGGTGGTCAAAGAGAATGAGTACATGTAGAAAAGAGAGAAGGCCCGTATGAGTCAGTACCCCAACACCAAACAGCATATTCAAATTTAGAATGCATTGAAGATTTATTTACAAAAGTATAGATTTTAAGGGTGGAAAGATGTCGGGCAGTCAGTCACAAGGGACACCATGTCACTCAAGGCTAGCAGGGACTCAGCTGCTGTATCCCTTGCAAAAGCTGGTAATACAGGCCTTTTGCCTGAAGTCTTGAGGGAAGACAGAGGTAGTCAGAACCATAGGAGAGTTATGTGAACAGTCCTTCTGGCCAGGATATAACTAATCCAAAGCACACTCACAGGGGAGGAGCCAAGGTCTACACAGACTGATCCACCCAGCTTCTTCCCTCCAGTCTCCTGCCAGGTCCCCACTGGCCAAATTCAACTAGAAACAAGAGTTTGCCAGGGCCACTGAAACAAAGTACCACAAGCTGGATGACTTAAATAATGTAGACAGGGACTTCCCTGGTGTTCTGGTGGTGGTGGTTTAGTTGCTAAGTCATGTCTGATTCTTGCGACCCCATGGACTGTAGCCCCCCAGCCTTCTCTGTCCATGGGATTTTTCAGGCAAGAATACTGGCATAGATTGCCATTTCCTTCTCCAGGGGATATTCCCGACCCAGGAATTGAACTCGGATCTCCTACATTGCAGATAGATTCTTTACCAGCTGAGCTATGTTGTCTAGTAGTTAAGAGTCTGCCGGAACAAAGGTCTCACATGTCACGGAGCAACTACGCCTGCACACCACAACTAGAGTGTGCATACTGCAATGAAGATCCCACATGCTGCAGCTAAGACCTGTTGCTGCTGCTTAGTCACTCAGTCATGTCCGACTTCGTAGGATCCTATGGACTGTAGCCCACCAGCCTCCTCTGTCCATGGAATTCTCCAGGCAAAAGTACTGGAGTGGGTTGCCATGCCCTCCTCCAGAGGATCTTCCCAACCCAGGGATCGAACCCAGGTCTCCTGCATTGCAGGCAGATTCTTTACCACTGAGCCACCAGGGAAGCCCAACTAAGACCTGACATAGCCATATATAACTAAAATAAGTAAATAAATGGATGTAGCTGTGTTCCCCCACCACCACCAAAAAGAAACAAATCTGCCAAGAAAAAAGGGGGCTGTGTGATTTACTTATTAAAGAAATAACATAAACTTATCCCACAGTTCTAGAAGCTGAAGTCCAAGGTCAAGGCAGGATTGACTCCTTTTAAGGACTGAGGGAGCATCTACTCCATGCCCCTCACCTAGCCTCTAGTGGTATGATGACAGTTCTGTGTTTGACCTAATAGGTGCATCACCCTGACCTCTGCCTCACTAGTCACATGGCCCTCACCCAATATATCCAAGTGAAAGTGTTTATCACTCAGTCATGTCTGACTCTTTGCGACCCCATGGACTGTAGCCCACCAGGCTCCTCTGTCCATGGGATTTTCCAGGCAAGAATACTAGAGTGGATTGCCATTTTCTTCTCCAGGCGATCTTTCCAACCCAGGGATCGAACCTGGGTTTCCTACATTGCAGGCAAAGTCTTTACCGTCTGAGCCACCCTGCATCTAAATGTCCCCCCTTTATGAGATCATCAGTCATACTGGTTTAGGAAAATACTTATGCTAGTATGACTACATTTGTAGTGATCCTATTTCACAGTGAGGTATACCACACTGTGAGATACTAGGGGTTAGGACTGCCACATATGAATTTGGGATGAGGGGTTCACAATTCAACTGGAAACAGGCACAGAAGTCATGTTGAAATCTACAGACTCAGCTTGCCAGGCCATCAGTTCAGTTCAGTTCAGTCACTCAGTCGTGTCTGACTCTTTGTGACCCCATGAACGACAGCACACCAGGCTTCCCTGTCCATCACCAACTCCTGGAGTTCACTCAGACTCATGTCCATCCAGTCAGTGATGCCATCCAGACATCTCATCCTTGGTCGTCCCCTTCTCCTCCTGCCCCCAATCCCTCCCAGCGTCAGAATCTTTTCCAATGAATCAACTCTTCGCATGAGGTAGACAAAGTACTGGAGTTTCAGCTTTAGCATCATTCCTTCCAAAGAAATCCCAGGGCTGATCTCCTTCAGAATGGACTGGTTGGATCTCCTTGCAGTCCAAGGGGCTCTCAAGAGTCTTCTCCAACACCACAGTTCAAAAGCATCAATTCTTCGGTTCTCAGCTTTCTTCACAGTCCAACTCTCACATCCATACATGACCACTGGAAAAACCATACCCTGACTAGACAGACCTTTGTTACAAAAATTAGGACGACCTTTAATATTTTGTGAAACAGTAATGAAGGTAGGAGAGGGCTTTTCTGGTGGTTCATTGGTAAAGAATCCTACCAAGGCGGGAGACACGGGTTTGATCCCTGGGCCAGCAAGATCCACTGGAGAAGGAAACGAAAAACCACTCCAGTATTCTTGCCTTGGAAATCCCATGGACAGAGGAGCCTGGTGGGTTATAATCCATGGGATGACAAAAGAGTCAGATAGGACTTTGCAACTAAACACCACCACCACCAACGTAAGTGAAAGAAGTCTGAGCACCAGTCTGCTCTCACTGGGTTTACACAAGGACAATTTTTCCTTAAACTCATATCAATAAAAATAAACTGGATGCCAGTACTCAGAAACCATCATGTTTCATCTAAAAAACTCTTCTCTGTCACTTTACCCATAGTCAGTGACTTATTTCCTGGGCAAAAAAAAAAAAAAAAATGTTTTGGTTCAAGCAGAAATTGCTGAGGTAAGTCCTGTTCATCAGCTTGATAAAGAAGCCAAAAGTTGGCTTGTAGCTCTCAGGTGGCCATGCTCACAGACCTGTGCTTAATTTTATATATGTGTCTTGTGCCCTTGCTCAGAGATATCTTCATCTAAGTCCTTTTGATAAACAGTGGTGTGGGAGAAAAGCAGAGGATGTCTGCATGACAGGGTGGCCCAGGTCAGCAAATTAATGTTCCTCCTTGGGGCCCAGAGCTGGCTGGGAGAAGGATTGGCTCTGACCTTGAGGGTTTTACACCAGAGGTGGTCCAGCAGAGAGGAAACTGTAGTGATTTTGATTGCATAATTGGATGCATTCACTTCCCTGTGCAAATCATCCAGGTGATTGGCTGAATGTCTTTAATTTGCAAACATTTATGGAGATATCACATCTTTGTCACATCTCTATAAACCTGTGGTGTGACTGCCCTGTCACATACTCAAGGAGTCTGGCATGTCCACCCGATCAGTTGTGTCCAACTCCTTGAGACCCCATGGACTGTAGCCCCTCACTCTCCCCAGGCTTTTCTGTCCATGAGATTTCCCAGGCAAACCCATCCAAACACATCCTGATGTGCAAGAATCTTTGGTTAAGATTTCATTCACAGCTACTTTCCTGGTGGTCCAGTAGCTAAGACTCTGAGCTCCCAATTGAGGGGACCTGGGTTTAATCCTTAGTCAGGGAACTAGATCCCACATTCCACAATAAAAAGTTAACAGGCCACATCTAAAGTCCCCACATGCCACAACTAAGATCCGGTGCAGCCAAATAAGCAACTATATTAAAAAAAGATTTCATTCACAATTTCTTATATGTATGCACTTCCTCCAACTTTCCAAACCCCATATGCAAAACTGCAGTCACCCTCTGGCTCCAGCTAGTATCTTTTCCCATTTCCTTTCAGGCAAAAATTAATGACAGATTAAGTAAAGTTAAATTGCCTTGGAAAATCAACTCTCCTCAATTCTACAAATGGATGGGAGTCTGTGGTTGGGTGAAGGCAGTGAAGTACAGTAAACAGTAAAAGGTCTGAGCAGCACCGGCCATCTAAATGGTGAGGCCCTGGGGAAAAGGAAAATGCAAGCTTTTTGTCAAAAAATTGTTAGAAAGTATGAAATGGTGACCACAGCCTCTTAAACCAAACATGCCTTTTGTGACTGCCCCATCACATGCCCAGGGGTTCTGGTGTGTGTGTAGCTCAGTTGTGTCCAACTCGTTGCCACCCTATAGACTATAGCCTACCAGGCTCCTCTGTCCATGGGGTTTCCAAGGTAAGAATATTGGAGAGGGTTGCCATTTCTTTCTCCAGGGCATCTTCCCAACTCAGGGATTGAACCTGCGCCTCCTGCTTCTCCTACATTGGCAGGTGGATTCTTTACCTTTGAGCCACCTAGGAAGACAAGGGATCTGGAATAACACTGAATAGGCTTTGAGTCTAGCTCTGTCTTTTCCCAAATGGGCAACTTTGGACAAATTTCTCATACTCTTTGACTTAAGGATCTTCATCTGCAAAATGATAATAAGCATATCTACTGGAGAAGGAAATGGGATTGCAAAGAGTCAGGCGTGACTGATCGACTAACACACACACACACCTTCTTTATAGAGCATTACATGAAACAAAGGCAAAAAACAAAGTGCATTGTATTGCGCAGGGAGCATTCAATAAACTGATAATAATGCTAAGGACATTAATAATAATGAGACAGGCAAGAAGGGAGTGGCAGGACTCAGGGGTGGGGTTGGCGGCACTGCTTCATCCTGCTCTCAGCTCACCCTCCGGTGCAGACACAACAGGGGTTGGGGAGCCGTGGTCCTTTCTCTCCTCAGGGTCGCACACCCGCCTCAGCTGGCTGCCAGTTGTCAGCTCCACCTGCAGGCCTCAGGAGAGACCATCTGGACCTGGCATTTGACACCACTCACAGCAGAGAAAAGACCAGAACTCAAGGTCGAGCAATAGCTCCAGTGGTCCCCTCCTTGACAAGGGCATGTGTTTCCATTTACAGCAGGCTTGTTTTTCGAGAATCCTTGTCCCTCCCCACGCTTGGAAATTTCCTGAGGGCTTATGCTTGACCTCCACACCTGGGGCTGCTGAGCCGGCTTCCTGCCGTTGCTGCCTGCCCTCTGGCCTGCCCATCAAACCCCTGGTTGACCTCTGGAGGGCCAGACCGCATAGCGTGTGTGCCCTGTGGCCTCCTCGTTTCTACACTCTATCTGACCCAACACCATGACGTCTGTATTTGCCCTCAGGCTCCCTGCTGACTCTTTGTAGCCCTTTGCAGCAGTTGAACACGTTCCAGTTTTGGCGTTTTGCCCAGAACAGTGACCCCTAGGATGCCTGGGGTCTGTCCACCAATGCCTCGTCACTCACTGGCAAAATGGATCCATTGACCCGTCTAGCCTAGCCCTGCTCTCTCAGTGGTCTCATTAGGACACAGAACATAGCCTACTGGAAACTTCTCCAACTGCCTTGATCTGAGTAGCTCCCAAGTGTGTGATCCCTTCAGTCTAACCACGAAGAGCATCAGTCATTCTGCTTTAGTCAAGGACACTGAAGAGAACTGTTCTCCCTCTAATGAGTCCTCCTCCCTTATCCCTGCTTGTGGGAAGGCAAATGGTTGGGGCATTCTTTCCTTTGGGGTCAGCAAGAGTTCTCTATGAACATGCTTCTTTGTTCTTTGTGATTTGATTATATTCTTAAAAAAAAAAAAAAAAGTCAAGTAGGCTTAGTGTCGAGTTAACCCTTTTGGGTTATATATTAGTTGGCAATCCTTAATACCAAACCATTTATTCTTCATTTGGTAGGCATCATGGCAGTGGGCCAACTGCAGTGGAAGGAACAATGTCAATCTACTCAGGCTTTTCTTGGACTGAATATTGTGCTAGAACCATATAAGCTGCTCTTACTCATCAAGAGGGACTTACAACTGAGCTGAGATGACCCAACTGGCTTCAAATGTGTGTCTTCAGATACTGGAAAATGATTCCAAGCCATAGGCTTTTCTAACAAGATAAGTGGTAGTTACAGTGTGGTCTGGGCAATCTGATAGTTCACAGGTATCGCTGAGCCGTCTACAATCTCAAAGGGTCTCAAAATGTGATAATGTTGAAGTAATCTTACTTTACTCATCAGCAGCATTCAACACAGTGATCTCTCCTTATTGAAACATTTTCTTCACCCCACCGCACCACACTGGGACATCATTTTATTGATTTTTCTTCCACCTCACAGGCTCATTCATTTCAGTCTCCTTGCTTCTCCTTCTCATAAGCCAGACTGCCACATTTTGGGATGCTCCTTAGCTTTATGTGGGGGGAAATCTTCCATTCATGTCTTCAGAATCTCACTCCACTCCCGACTAGTAAAGTAATGCTCAAAATTCTTCAATCCAGGGTTCAGAAATATGTGAAACATGAACTTCCAGATGTTCGAGCTGGTTTTAGAAAAGGCAGAGGAACCAGAGATCAAACTGCCAACATCCACTGGATCATGGGAAAAGCAAAAGAGTTCCAGAAAAACATCTATTTCTGCTTTATTGACTATGCCAAAGCCTTTGACTGTGTGGATCACAATACACTGTGGAAAATTCTGAAAGAGAAGGGAATACCAGACCACCTAACCTGCCTCTTGAGAAATCTGTATGCAGGTCAGGAAGCAACAGTTAGAAATGGACATGGAACAACAGACTGGTTCCAAATAGGAAAAGGAGTGCATCAAGGCTGTATATTGTCATCCTGCTTATTTAACTTCTATGCAGAGTACATCATGAGAAACGCTGGACTGGAAGAAACACAAGCTGGAATAAAGATTGCCGGGAGAAATATCAATAACTTCAGATATGCAGATGACACCAACCTTATGGCAGAAAGTGCAGAGGAACTAAAAAGCCTCTTGATGAAAGTGAAAGAGGAGAGTGAAAAAGTTGGCTTAAAGCTCAACATTCAGAAAACGAAGATCATGGCATCCATTCCCATCACTTCATGGGAAATAGATGGAGAAACAGTGTCAGACTTTATTTTTGGGGGCTCCAAAATCACTGCAGATGGTGATTTCAGCCATGAAATTAAAAGACGCTTACTCCTTGGAAGAAAAGTTATGACCAACCTAGATAGCATATTCAAAAGCAGAGACATTACTTTGCCAACAAAGGTCCGTCTAGGCAAGGCTATGGTTATTCCAGTGGTCACGTATGGATGTGAGAGTTGGACTGTGAAGAAAGCTGAGTGCTGAAGAATTGATGCTTTTGAACTGTGGTGTTGGAGAAGACTCTTGAGAGTCCCTTGGACTGCAAGGAGATCCAACCAGTCCATTCTGAAGGACATCAGCCCTGGGATTTCTTTGGAAGGAATGATGCTACAGCTGAGACTCCAGTACTTTGGCCACCTCATGCAAAAAGTTGATTCATTGGAAAAGACTCTGATGCTGGGAGGGATTGGGGGCAGAAGGAGAAGGGGACGACCGAGGATGAGATGTCTGGATGGCATCACGGACTCGATGGACATGAGTCTGAGTGAACTCCGGGAGTTGGTGATGGACAGGGAGGCCTGGTGTGCTGCAATTCATGGGGTCGCAAAGAGTCGGACACGACTGAGCGACTGAACTGAAATGAACTGAACTGAACTGAACTGAATTCTTATAATACTTCTGCCCAAGAGTAATGTGAAAGTCAGCTCTTATAGAAAATTGGGAATTCATCTTTGTGACCCAGAATATCAGTTTGGACAAAGCAAGGACTAGGGTGAATATATTAATATTATTATTATTATTATTTGATCTTATTTATTTGTCACTCTTAGAACATCTCATATCTGGCATTTTTCTTTGGTCTCCTTCACTCTCTTGGCCAAAAGTTTAGCACCCTCTTCCTCTTTTTTCTGAGAATTCTCTCTCTTCAGAGCAATTTGCTGATAAGTAGTTGCAAAACATGTGGAGTAAGAGATGCTGAATCTTAAGTGCTTTGGTCCCAGGTTTCTAACCTTCTTTGTTTAGGGACTTTTTTATAACATACTGGCAGACATCATCTGTTTTAGAAACACTGAAAAGTTTGTGGATTCTGCTAGCCCTTTTGGGCTCCAGGTGAAAAGGCACGGTAGTATCAGTGAGTCCTGGAATATTCTTCTCCCTTTTTTAATGATGACCAAATTGAAAACACTTAGGTTAGCATTTATGATGCAACTTGATACAGATTTGCACTTTCTTTCTCCAGTCCTTCCTGGTCTGTAATAGGAATGTCCCTTATTTTGTAGCAGGCAGACTCATCCATAAGTCAAGACAGTTGGCTTCAAAAGGAAACCCTGCTTGTCCTTCCCACCACTGATTCAGACCACAGCACATAACCCTTATGTTTTTCACCCAGAGAGTCAGCAGCAACTTCTGTGGCCATAGATGCACTTCTCTTAAAAGGTACGAAGTTTTTGCTCATCATCCACTTCAATGAGTTTCTGACCAGTGGCCAGGAAGGAGATGGGTTGGGTTTTATTCTGAAGCAGTCTACCACCTCTGAGGCACTACAAAAAAGATGAGTAAATGTGTATTAAGCCATGAAGCTTCTGATTTTAAAAATGTGACTTGTGTTAAAACACATTATTTTTATTATAGGAAAGATCCCATGTATCTTCTTTCCATTCATATCCACATACACATAATCAAGCAGAAGAGAGAGGCAATGATTGAGTTGTTTTGTGTCCTAGATATTTCACCTGAACTATCCAGTAATGGCAGGGAAAAGGGCATCTCTGTTAAGAAAGAAGTAATATTTCTTCTACATTAGTCAGATAATCCTGATTTTACTCCTCACTTATTTTTTTTATTTTTCTATTTAGACATTTTAAATAGACTTTATTTTTATGCCAATTTTAGATTTACAGGAAAATGAAGAAGATAGTTCAGAGAGTTCTAATCTATGCTATACTCAGTTGCCCCTATTATTAACATCTTATATTAGTATGGTGTACTTCCCACAATTAATGAACAGATGATGCATTGGTTTTAACTAAAGTCCATACTTTATTCAGATTACCTCCTTTTATTCCTAACATCCTGTTCCTTTTCCAGGTTTTCGTCTAGGACACAATGTTGCATTTAGTCATCATGTCTTCTTAGACTCCTCTTGGCTACAAGAGCTTCTCAGACTTTTCCTTGCTATTGATAACCTTGACAGTTTGAGGGAGTATTGGCCAAGAATACTGTAGGATGCCCCTCTGCTGGAATTTGTCTGAGGTTTTTCTCATGATTAGACTGGGGTTATGAGATTTAGAGAGGAAGATTGCAGAGAAGTGCCATTTTCACCCTATCATATCAAGGTTACATACTATCTACATAGCTTATGACTACTGATGTTGACCTCAATCACCTGGCTGAAGTAGTGTGGGTCAGGTTTCTCTACTGTAAAGTTACACTATTTTCCCCCCCTCCCTTTCCATGCTCTGCTTTTGGGGAGAAAGTCTCTATACACAACCCACACTTAAAGAATGATGGGTTATGCCATCCTACTCCTTTAGGTACATGCATAAATTAGTGTGCTCAGGACATTTGTCTCTTCTCTCCCAGTTATCATTTCATTTATGCATTTATTTATATCAGTAGAGACTCATAGATATTTGTCTCTTTTTTTGAATTACTATCTACTACTACCTTAATAGTGTTTTGGTCAAATTATTCCAGTTTTTGGCAATTGGGAATTTTAATTTGTTTTTGTGCCCTTCTTATTGTGTGTGTATGTGTTTTAACACTTCCTTATTTTAGGACTGACAAGAAGCTTTAGGCTTATCTTGTAACTTTCTTGCCCCAATCCTAGAATCAGTCATTTTTTCCAAGAATCTGTGGTTCCTTTAATTAGAGAAAAATATTAGAAACCAACATCTGGATGATAGATGTGCTCATTGATACTAGGCTGCCCTTTCTTTATGTCTGCTTATTTAAGATAGCAAAGAAATATATATGTATACATTAATCTGTGTATATATGCATATCTATAAATATTTTTATAGAGGACCACCTGTAATCACATTTGCTTTTTCTATACTCATATACACAATGAAAGAGATTCACATAGCCACTCCCATCCCAACACTAAGCTTCTGTGTGTGTGTGTGTGTGTGTGTGTTCAGTTGTGTCCAACTCTTTGTGATCCCAGGTACTGTAGCCCTCCAGGCTCCTCTGTCCATGGGATTTCCCAAGCAAGAATACTGGAGTGAGTTGCCATTTCCTTCTCCAGTGGATCTTCCTGACCCAGGGATTGAACCTGTGTCTCTTGTGTCTCCTGCCTTGGCAGGCATATTCTTTACCACTGTACCATGTGGGGACTAACACCAAGCTTAAACCACCTTAAAATCAGATTTGGGGCAAGCACCTCTTAGTATCAGACACTGATATGAACATCTCTGCCCTTGGATAGTTTCTAATCTAGTGGGAAAAATAGATATATAGGCACACAATTTCAATGAAATGCAGCAATTTGATGATCTCATGGGAAATATACAGATTGCTGAAAAAAGTACACAGTAAATGAGGTCAAGTATGAGGATGTATAAATGTGTTAAGTGAAACTAAGGAAACTGGACTTCATTCTATAAGTGAATGGAGATGATTGCAACATTTAATGCAAGATCAAGTATGCATGAACCCAAGCCAGGTAGACCATTTACAATTTCCTGGGTATTAAAGTGTCAAGATCTAATGGAAGAGAGACATCAAGGCTAAAAATCGTGAAATCTCCTTCCTTGCATACTGTTGGTTTTCATGTTGGTAGGAATGCAAAGATGCTGCTCATGTGTGAAAGCAATTATTTATTTAGCACTTACTATGTGACAAGTGTTATTTAACTCTAGGAGACAGGCATTATGATGCATGCCATTTAGCAGATGAAGAACTGAGTCTCAGAAGGTAATGTCTATCATTTAATAACATTAATAATTATTAACATTATATGTTAAGATAGACTATATATTAATATTATGCTTATAGATAAATGTTAATAATTATTAATATTTTATAGAATGTAATAGTATCACACAGCTGGGAAGTAGCTGAAAAACCTTTAGAACACATCTGCCTGATATCTCACCATTATTCACTTTAACCATCACTTGGTATCAGGAAAGGTTGAGCTTCCTGCATACATGTTTCTTTTCAAGAATAGAAGGGCTTAGCCAATTCCAGTGTTTCACTTTTTATTTCTAAGAACAAAAAAGGGTCTGTTGGTGGAGGCCTGGTAGTGACCTCTCTAGATTAAAGAACAATGGCTTTTGGAGGATAATAAATGGAATGAAAACAATCGTCTCTTTTTGAAATAGGTGCACCCTGACCAAATGTTTCTGTAAAATGTTGGAGCTAAACCATTTCCATCTTTTATAATGAGTAGAAATGGGCAGATAAATCAGCTGGGAGTCTGTAGCCCAGTCCACAGAGGTGATGTGTCAACCTGGTCTCCCTCCTCTATTTGCTGGGATTTATGGCAGGAGAGCAGGTCTCATCATTCGTCACGTGTGTCTTCAGAGGAATTCTGGGTAAGATCAAGTACAGCCTCTAAGGGTTCAGAACCGCAGTCCTACTACTTTGTCTGCACACTGTTAAGACAAACCAAGGAAATGCCCAGTAGAGGAGGGAAAAATCCAATGAGTCTAATCAACACTTTGTGGTATAAGAGGGTCAGATCTTCAGAAAGCATTTGCTGTTTTGGTGTTTGCTTGGAGGTATGTGGCATCCCACAGACCCATTCAGAGAGATTAGCATCACTCTCCTCTTTAGCTAATTGGGTTATTTGGTGAATTCACAAAGATTAGACTTGTGCTCAGCCCAGGTAGAAGAGAGAATATGAAACACTTTAAGAATGCAAACTGCAAGCCTAAGCACAAAGAATGTATAAGTAAGTAAGTAAATGCTAGTCACTCAGTCATGTCCGACTCTTCGTGACGCCATGGGCTGTAGCCCACCATACTCTTCTCTCCATGGAATTCTCCAGGCATGAATACTTGAGGAGGTTGCCATTTCCTTCTCCAGGGGATCTTCCCAACCCAGGGGTCGAACCCAGGTTGCTTACATTGCAGGCAGGTTCCTTACCATCTGAGCCACCCAGAAAGCTAATAAAGTAATAAAGGCATTTTATTGGGCTAAGCATGTACCTCCTTTGTGATTAATAAGAGCAAAAGTGCAATCCCTTTATCTGTGTAGCATAGAGCTCCCTATGTACAAGAAAGGCTCAGCTTTCCAACTTGCTTCCCACTTATTTGTGTGTATATTAAGCCCTATCATGCCCTTCTCTCCCCAGAAAGGAATTTAGGGTGAATATGACTCCTATAATTTCTAAGGCCACCATGATAAAGCAGGCTTGTTCACCTTGGCAGCTAACTGCTACCACACAGGATGGTTATGAGTAATCTATAGGTTAGGCTTTGTGTGCTAATCTTATACAAATGTGAAGGAATCTAAATTAACACTTATTTTAAATGAATATGTTCTTAACCTCAGTCTATTAGGAGAAGAAAGACTCCAAAGAATGGAGAAAAGTGGTATTTCTCTTGATAAGTGAGCTACGGGGTGACCAGAGAAAGTGGACAAATTAAATGTTTCACCATTTGAACACAAACCAAACCAGGGAAACCCAGAAAAATTCTCAGACCCTTCTTTTGTCAAATATTTTGAAGTTTTTTGTTTCTTTTTTTTTTTTTTAATTATACAACCATAATTAATGCAATGAACTGTAATGTGAGTTCAGGTTCAGGAATTTGGGTAAGCAAGTTTGGGGTCACACATAAGTTATGTCACAGCTTCTAACCTGACTGGCCCTGATTTAATAAGACCTCATAGTCACATCCTCCTGTGCACTCAACTTGCAACTGCCTGCTTCAAGAGACAAGGCAATTAGTGACAGAGAAGAGTGAGAGAATTACTGCATTCCAAACACATCTGGGGTAGAGGAAAGGCCTTCCACCCCAGGATGTAGCCAGACAGAGGGGTGCCCACAGGAGGGAAGAATGAAAAATAGTCTTGATTTATGTCTTTGCAGTAACCTGATGTAGAAAGTTAAAGCATGCTATTCACAAAAACCTTTGTATCGCCTCATCTCCCAAGGTAAGATGGGAATTTTAGGAGGGAGTTTTCTGGCAGTTTTTGCTGAACTAAATCATAAGGTGTTTCATAATTCCATGTCAGTTGATTGTGCAACGGAACAGCTTTTACTTTCCTGAAACACAAGCGGCACCTAACTCTGCCCTCTGAAACATTTATCTGCTTTGCAGCCAGCAACAAAAACTAAGTATCCAGCTGGACCCAAGAACCCCACAATGACTAGTATTTAGACTTCTCAGAGAAGAACTTGGGCCAAGCATCTACTTCATATTGTTGTTATTGTTTAGTTGCTCAGTTGTGTCTGACTCTTGTGACCCCCATGACTGTAGCCGACCAAGCTCCTCTGTCCAAGGGATTTCCCAGCCAAGAATACTGGAGTGAGTTGCCAGTCACTTCTCCAGTGGATCTTCCTGACCCAGGGATCAAACCTGTGTCTCCTGCGTTGGCAGACGGATTCTTTACCACTGAGGCACCAGGCAAGCCCCTACTTCAGATTGCATTTCTATTTTCTGATCTGGGATGATTTTGTCCAAATTCTCTGTTTCATGTAAACATATTCTGAAATATCAGTACTCTAAAGAAATGCCCGTTTTGTCCCTAAAAATATATAGAACTCTCCTTGGCTCTCTCGCAATTTCATATTTGTTAACAAAGTTTAGGGCTATTGGGATCTACTAGCAGTGGGTGAGGCTTGATTCATTTTCCAGGTTTGAGAGGAAGAAGGACTATTGCTTTTTTCTATCATTTCCAAAACCCTAACCAATATTTATTTAGTCCTCCTCTTTTGGGCATTGCTGTGAAGGTGGCCCTGCACTAGAGTCAGTCCTTAAGCATCAGAACCCTGAGGATCCTCACGTTCTCTTCCCACCCTTGGATAAAGCCCTAGGCACTTGAGAATAGACCCCTTATTCCTACCCAGAGGACTTTTTCATAGTGGCTGTCTTCTAATTAGCTTTTTTAAATGGGGTATAGTTGCTTTACAATCTTACATTAGTTTCTATTGTACAGCAAAGTATATCAGCTATACTTATACATACATTCCCTCTTCTTTGAATTTCTTTCCCATTTATGTCACCACAGAACCTTAGTAGAGTTTCCTGTGCTATACAGTTGATCCTCATTACTTATCTACTTTATACATCGTGCTGCTGCTGCTGCTGCTAAGTCACTTCAGTCGTGCATACGTCATATTAGGGTATATATGTCAGCCTCAAACTCCCAGTCCATCCCCCTTCCTTACTTAGTATTCATAAATTTATTCTCTACATCAATGTCTCTATTTCTGCTTTGCAAATGTGTTCATCTGACCATTCTTCTAGATTCCACATTTATGTGTTAGCATATGATATTTGCTTTTCTCTTTCTGATGTACTTCACTCTGTGCAACAGTCCCTAGGTCCATCCACATCTCTGTAACTGGCACAATTTTGTTCCTTTTCTGACTGAGTAATATTCCACTTTACATACGTGCCTCACCTTCTTTATCCATTCCCGTTAATGGACATTTAGTGGTTGTTCAGTTCAGTTCGATTCAGTAGCTCAGTCGTGTCCAGCTCTTTGCAATTCCGTGAGTCGCAGCATGCCAGGCCTCCCTGTCCATCACCAACTCTGGGAGTTCACCCAAAGTCATGTCCATCAAGTCGGTGATGTCATCCAGCCATCTCATCCTCTGTCATCCCCTTCTCCTTCTGCCCTCAATCCCTCCAGCATCAGGGTCTTTCCCAGTGAGTCAACTCTTCACGTGAGGTGGCCAAAGACCTGGAGTTTCAGCTTTAGCATCAGTCCTTCCAATGAACACCCAGGACTGATCTCTTTTAGGACGGACTGGTTGGATCTCCTTGCAGTCCAAGGGACTCTCAAGAAACTTCTCCAACACCACAGTTCAAAAGCATCAATTCTTTGGTGCTCAGCTTTCTTCATAGTCCAGCTATCACATCCACACATGACTACTAGAAAAACGATAGCCTTGACTAGAAGGACCTTTGTTGGCAAAGTAATAGCTCTGCTTTTTAATATGCTGTCTAGGTTGGTCATAACTTTTCTTCCAAGGAGTAAGCGTCTTTTAATTTCATGGCTGCAATCACCATCTGCAGTGATTTTGGAGCCCCAAAATATAAAGTCTGACACTGTTTCCACTGTTTCCCCATCTATTTGCCATGAAGTGATGGGACCAGATGCCATGATCTTAGTTTTCTGAATGTTGAGCTTTAAGCCAACTTTTCCACTCTCCTCTTTCACTTTCATCAAGAGGCTTTTAGTTCCTCTTCACTTTCTGCCATAAGGGTGGTGTCATCTGCATATCTGATGTTATTGATATTTCTCCCAGCAATCTTGATTCCAGCTTGTGCTTCGTCTAGCCCAGCATTTTTCGTGATGTACTCTGCATATAAGTTAAATAAGCAGGGTGACAATATACAGCCTTGATGTTCTCCTTTTCCTATTTGGAACCTGTCTGTTGTTCCATGTGCAGTTCAGTTCTAACTATTACTTCCTGACCTGCATATAGGTTTCTCAAGAGGCAGGTCAGGTGGTCTGGTATTCCCATCTCTTTCAGAATTTTCCAGAGTTTATTGTGATCCACACAGTCAAAGGCTTTGGCATAGTCAATAAAGCAGAAGTAGATGTTTTTCTGGAACTCTCATTCTTTTTCCATGATCCAGTGGATGTTGGCAATTTGATCTCTCGTTCCTCTGCCTTTTCTAAAACCACCTTGAATATCTGGAAGTTCACGGTTCACATATTACTGAAGCCTGGTTTGGAGAATTTTGAGCATTGCTTTACTAGCAATGAGTGCAATTGTGCGGTAGTTTGAGCATTCTTTGACATTGCCTTTCTTTAGGACTGGAATGAAAACTGACATTTTCCAGTTAATGGTTGTATCAATTTATATTCCCACCAAAAGTGTAAGAGGTTTCCCCTTTCTGCACACCCTCTACAGCATTTATTATTTGTGGATTTTTTTCCATGATCACTATTCTGACCAGTGTGAAGTGATACTTCATTGAGTTTTGATTTGCGTTTCTCTAATAATTAGTGATGTTGAGCCTGTTTTCTTATGTTTGTTGGCCATCTGTATGCCTTCTTTGAAGAAATGCTTATTTAGGTTTTTAATCTTATTTTTTTTTAAATCAGATTGTTTGTTTTTTTGATATTGAGCTATACCAGCTGTTTGTATATTTTGGAGATTAATCTGAGGACTATTGGAACATTTGAGATCCTTTGCTTCAGGTCAGGTATTTTTCTTTCACCTGGTCTCCCTCTTTCAAGCTTAAGCAGGGCCACCAATTTTCATTTCCTCCATATCCCAAGGCTCTCATCTAGTCTTTCCCCATTCATATACCTTCAGCTTCCTGACTCTCAAAATAAGTCAGAGAGTTTATAGAGGTTTGGCCACAACTTACAAGAACACTCTCCAACATGTTCCAGTAGAAAGGAATGATAATGACTTGCAAAATCCAAAGTTAGCACCCCAAGCAGCTGGAAAGACAAAGATGTCTCTGCACCCAACATCAGTGGTGACCTGGTATGTTAAGGCCACCTCTTTTCCATCTCTTCTTTCTGATTGTTCTGGATGTCAAGATCATGCTGTCTCACAATATTTCTCCATTTCATAAGAATGTAGAAGTCCACAGCACATGAGTTTTATATCTTTCAGCCTCTGCCATCAAATGGGATTTTTGTTTCAACTCCATAGACTCCAGATTTAGAAATTCTTGTGAAATGATTCTTTGATATAGCCAGAATCCACAATAGATATGAAGTTTGGTTTTGCAGAAGAGTACCCAGGATAAAAGGGAAATGTTGTAAGACATATCATAAATATCTTTTCCCTCTACAATGAAGCTTAGATATTAAAGACTAGTGTTTTATTCCTAGAAAAAAAAAATGGAGATTCTGCTTCAACCAGCCAAGCTTACATAGCATTTGAGGAATGTTTCTATTATTTGGAGAAAAAGTCTTCACTTTCTAACACTTGTTTTATACAAAAAAATAATTATTAGGATGCATGTATCATTGAAAGAAAGTGAAAGTCACTCAGTCATGTACAGCTCTTTGCAACCCCATGGACTATACCATCCATGGAATTCTCCAGACCAGAATACTGGAATGGATAGCTGTTCCCTTCTACAGGGAATCTTCCCAACTCAACAATCAAACCCAGGTCTCCCACATTGCAGGTGGGTTCTTTACCAGCTGAGCCACCAGGAAAGCCCGGGAATATTGGAGTAGGTAGCCTATCCCTTCTCTAATGGAGATCCCTTCTCTATCCCTTCCTTACCTGGGGATTGAACCAAGATCTCCTGCATTGCAGGGGGATTCTTTACTAGCTGAACTACCAGGGAAGCCTACATGTATCATTGGAATGCCTCAATGTCCATTGCAGCACTATTTATAATAGCAAAGACATGGAAACAATCTAAATGTCCAACAGATGAATGGATAAAGAAGATATGGTACATATATACAATGGAATATTATTCAGTCATAAAAAAGAATGAAATAATGCCACTTGCAATAACACATGTATCCAGAGATGTATCTAGAAATTATCTAGAGATTCTCTAGATGTATCTAGAGATTATCATACTAAGTGAAGTAAGTCAGACAAAGACAAACATCATATGATATCACTTGCATGTGAAATCTAAAAATGATACAAATGAACTTAATTAAAAAGTAGAAATAGATTTACATACTTAGAAAACAATTTTATGTGTATCAAAAGAGAAAGTTAGGGGGAGGGAGAAATTAAGAGATTGGGGTTAGCATATACACACTACTATGCGTAAGAAAGATAGTCAACAAGGACCTTCAGTATAGCACAGGAAACTCTACTCAATACTCCATAACAAACTAAATGGGAAAAGAATCTAAAAAATAATAGACATTTGTTTATGTAAACTTAATCACTTTTCTGTACACCTGAAACTAACCACAACATTGCAAATCAGCTATGTCAGTCACTCAGTCCGGAGAAGGCAATGGCACCCCACTCCAGTACTCTTGTCTGGAAAATCCCACGGATGGAGGAGCCTGGTAGGCTGCAGTCCATGGGGTCGCTAAGAGTCGGACACGACTGAGCAACTTCACTTTCATTTTTCACTTTCATGCATTGGAGAAGGAAATGGCAACCCACTCCAGTGTTCTTGCCTGGAGAATCCCAGGGACGGGGGAGCCTGGCAGGCTGCCGTCTATGGGGTCGCACAGAGTCAGACACAACTGAAGCGACTTAGCAGCAGCAGCAGCAGCGGTCACTCAGTTGTATTTGACTGTTTGCAACTCTATGGACTGTAGCCCACCAGGTTCCTCTGTTCATGGGATTCTTTTGGCAGGAATACTAGAGCAGGTTTTCATTCCCTTCTCCGGGAATTCTTCCTGACCCAGGGATCAAACATAGGTCTCCTGGATTGCAGGAACCAATATATATTTTTTAATTTAAAAAATACTTAAAAAAAATCATCAACCTATAGCTAGGATGCTTAGAAGTCTACTACAAGTTGTAAATCATTATTATATGTAAAATATTAACTTGACGGGTTTTTTTTAATGGTATGTAGAATTTTTTTTTAGCTCAGGATAATCATATATAAGCAAGAAAGCTGTGGTAAATTAAATTTGCTTTAACTCTTTGGGTAGAAAAAGACCAAAACACAACTGAAAAACTAAGTTTAAAGAAAGAAGGGATTTCCTTGTATTTAAATAATAGAGCTTATTATATGCCTCGAAACCAAGACTGTCTGTGTGTACCCCCTTGGAACGTGGTGGCTCCCACTGTGGAAGGTGGATGAGCAAGAGGGGAAACACCGCACAGACGGTCTCATGGGTCCCCTCTCTACCAGTTCAAGTTAGCCTTCACTTATTAAGCACCATTTTTACGTGTGCAGCATTTCATCACTCAAATTTTCCTGCTTGTCAACCTACATGTCCTATCGTCACCCTTAAATGAATTAACTCTTTCAAAATTAGATTTGACATAGCACTAAAAAATCATACTGATACATATTAAGTTTGATTCGCAGCTCACTCTGCCATCATCAAACAGAATGGCGAGTAAGGAAAATGTTGAATGAGCACATCTCTTCCTTAAATTTTTAGTAACTGTCAATTACACTGAGTAAAGGGAGCGGTCTATAGTTCACAAAAATATGTAGTATTCAATAATGCAGTTGTCCCCACATAATATTAAGAAAGCAATTCTATCACATTAATTCAGCTTAGATCATATTGAGAAGAAAAACTCATCCCAGGGGAATGTACTTATGAGGGTCACCATCATAACATTTAGATAAGTTCATGGATAACAAGTCCAAATGAGACCAGTCTGGGCACTGCTTCCTGAAGACAGCACTGATTTAAATATTAAATACAATCTTGATTTAAATATTAGTGCTCAACTTTCTGAATAATGGAAGGGACTCTAGTTTTTCCTCTCTGTACAGTGGCCTTCTTGGTTATATGACTATGGAAATTCTTCCTCCTAGGAAAAGATAGGCTGATAAAATGTCACCGCTATTCTTTAAATTTGGTACAGCAAGTCCTGTGCAATTCCAGTCCCAGAAGATAATTAATAAAAGGCATAAGAATGGACAAATGCATGAAGTGGTCTTCAAACCCTTTAAATCTTGCTCTATGTTATGAGAAATGATGCATGCTTGCAATTCTGTGCTATTATCCATTAGAACAGGAAGCCCAGCTCTCAACGCCACAGTTAAGAATGGAAAAATTAAAACTTTATTTCACCTTGTCAATCATTTTATTGCCTTAGGAGGGAGGCAGGTCTTCTTGACCCTGGAGAAGCAGTAGTCAACTTAGGTCCACAATGCTGACAGTGCATCCCTCCTAAAGGAGACAATACTTCCCAGAACTAAGTATCTTTGATTCCAAGCTACAGTTTCTTCTACCTTGCCTTCCAAGTTCAACTAAAATTTAACCTCCCCTAAGAAGTCCTGCTGCTGCTACTGCTACTGCCTTCAAATTTCCCAGTCAGAATGAAGCATTCCTCAGCTTACACTTGATTAAAAGATGTTTTTACAAGAGTTTTTGTTTGTTTTCCTTTTTTTCTTTTTTTTACTGAAGGATAATTGCTTTATAGAATTTTGTTGTTTTCTGTCAAACCTCATCGTGAATCAGCCAGAGGTATACATATATCCCCTTCCTTTCGAACCTCCCTCCCATCTCCTTCCCCATCCCACCCCTCTAGGTTGATACAGAGCCTCTGTTTGAGTTTCCTGAGCCACACAGCAAATTCCCATTGGCTATCTATTTTACACATGGTAATATATGTTTCCATGTTACTCTCTCCATACATCTTACCCTCTCCTTCCCTCGCCCCATGTCCATAAGTCTATTCTCTGTTCTGTTTCTCCATTTCTGCCCCGTGAATAAGTTCTTCAGTACCATTCTTCTAGAGTCTGTATATATGTGTTAGGATATGATGTTTCTTTCTCTTTCTGACTCATTTCACTCTGTATAATAGGTTTGTGGTTTGTCCACCTCATCAGAACTGACTCAAATGTGCTCCTTTTTGTGGCTGAGTAATATGCCATTGTGCATATGTACCACAATTTCTTTATTCATTCATCTGTTGATGGACATCTAGGTTGCTTCTGTGTTCTAGCTATTGTAAACAGTGCTGCAATAAACAATGGGATACATGTGTCTTTTTCAATTTTGGTTTCCCCAGGCTATATACCTAAGAGTGGGATTGCTGGGTCATATAGTGGTGTTATTCCTAATTTTTAAAGGAATCTCCATACCATCTTCCATAGTAGCTGTATCAATTTACATTCCCACCAACAGTGTAAGAGCATTCCCTTTTCTTCACACCCTCTCCAGAATTTATTGTTTGTAGATTTTTTGATGATGGCCATTCTGACTGGTGTGAGGTGATATCTCATTGTAGTTTTGATTTGCATTTCTCTAATAATGAGCAATGTTGAGCATCTTTTCATGTGTTTGTTAGCCATCTGTATGTCTTCTTTGGAGAAATGTCTGTTTATGTCTTCACTCACTTTTTGATTGAGTAGTTTGTTTTTCTGGTACTGATTTGTATGAGCTCCTTGTATATTTTGGAAATTAATCATTTGTCAGTTGTTTTGTTTGCTATTATTTTCTCCTATTGTGAGGGTGGTCTTTTCACTTTGCTTATAGTTTCCTTTGCTGTGCAAAAGATTTTAAGTTTAATCAGGTCCCACTTGATTTACTTTTGCTTTTAATTCCATTACTCTAAGAGGTGGGTCCTAGAGGATCTTGCTTTGATTTATGTCATCAAGTGTTCTGCCTATGTTTTCCTCTAAGAGTTTTATAGTTTCTGGTCCTACATTTAGGTCTTTAATCCATTTTGAGTCTATCTTTGTGTACTTATCTTTGTGTATGGTGTTAGGAAGTGTTATAAATTCATTCTTTTACATGTAGCTGTCCAGTTTCCCAGCCCCATTTATTGAAGAGGATCTCTTTGCCCCGTTGTGTATTCTTGTTTCTTTTGTCAAAAATAAGGTACCTATAGGTGCATGAGTTTATTTCTGTGCTATCTATCTTGTTCCATTGGTCCATATTTCTGTTTTTGTGCCAGTACCATATAGTCTTGGTGATTGTAGCTTTGTAGTATCATCTGAAGTCAGGAAGGTTGATTCCTCCTGCTCCGATTTTCTTTCTCAAGACTGCTTTGGCTATTCGAGGTCTTTCGTGTTTCCATATGAATTGTGAAATTTTTTGTTCTACTTCTGTGAAAAATGTCATTGCTAATTTGATAGTGATCACATTGAATCTGTAGATTGTGTTTGGTAGTATAGTCATTTTCGCAATATTGTTTTTCCTACCCAGGAACATGGAATGTTTCTCCTTCTGTTTATGTCATCTTTGATTTCTTTCATTAGTGACTCCTTAGGTAAGTTTATTCCTAGATATTTAATACTTTTAATACTTTGTTGCAATGATGAATGGGATTGATTCCTTAATTTCTCTTTCTGATTTTTCACTGTTAGTATATAGAAATGCAAGTGATTTCTGTGTATCGATTTTGTATCCTGCAACTTTGCTAAATTCCCTGATCAGCTCTAGTAATTTTCTGATACTGTCTTTTTAGGGTTTTCTATGTACAGCATTTTGTCATCTGCAAACAACGAGAGCTTTACTTCTTCTTTTCCTATCTGGATTCCTTTTATTTCTTCCTCTTCTCTTATTGCTGTAGCTAGGACTTCCAAAATTATGCTGAATAACAGTGGTGAAAGTGAACACCCTTGTCTTGTTCCTGATCTTAGGGGGAATGCTTTCTGTTTTTCACCACTGAGAATAATGTTTGCTGTAGGCTTATCATATATGGCCTTTACTATGTTGAGGTAGGTTCCTTCTATGTCCATTTTTTAAATAATTTTAATTATAAATGGGTGCTGAATTTTGTCAAAGGCCTTTTCTGCATCTATTGAGACTATCATATCATTTTTATCTTTCAATGTGTTTATATGGTGTATCACATTGATTGATTTGCACATATTGAAGAATCCTTGCATTCCGGGAATATACCAAACTTGATCATGGTGTGTGAGCTTTTTGATCTGTTGCTGAATTCTGTTTGCTAAAATTTTGTTGAGAATTTTTGCATCTATGTTCATCAGTGATATTGGTCTGTAGTTTTCTTTTTGTGTGTTGTCTTTATCTGGTTTTGACATTAGGGTGATGGTGGTCTCATAGAATGAGTTTAGAAGTGTTCCTTCCTCTGCAATTTTTTGAAAGAGTTTTAGAAGGATAGGCATTAGCTCTACTTTAAATGTTTGACAGAATTCTCCTGTGAAGCCATCTGGTCCTGGGCTTTTGTTTTGGGGGAGATTTTTGATCACAGATTCAGTTTCAGTGTTTGTAATTGGGTTGTTCATAATTCCTATTTCTTCCTGGTTCAGTCTTGGAAGAGTGAACTTTTCTAAGAATCTGTCCATTTCTTCCAGGTTATCCATTTTATTGCCATATAGTTGTTCATAATAGTCTCTTATAATCCTTTGTATTTCTTCATTGTCTGTTGTAACCTCTCCTTTTTCATTTCTAATTTTGTTAATTTGAGCCTTCTCTTTTTTTTTTTTTTTTTCTTGATGAGTCTGGCTAAAGGTTTGTCAATTTTGTTTCTCTTCTCAAAGAACCAGCTTTTAATTTTATTAATCTTTACTTTTGTTTCTTTCTTTTCTTTTTCATTTATTTCTGCTCAGATTTTTATGATTCTTTCCTTCTACTAATTTGTAGGGTTTTTGTTCTTTTTCCAGTTGTTTTAGGTGTCAATTAGGTTGTCTATTTGAAGTTTTTCTTGTTTCTTGAGGTAGGATTGTATTGCTATAAACTTCCCTCTTAGAACTGGTTTTGCTATAGCCCATAGGTTTTGAGTTGTTGTGTTTTCACTGTTATTTGTTTCTAGAATTTTTTTTATTTCCCTTTTGATTTCTTCAGTAACCTGTTTGTTATTTAGAAACATGTTGTTTAATCTCCATGCATTTTTGTTTCTTACAGTTTTTTTTCTTTTAATGGATATCTAGTCTCATAACATTGTGGTTGGAGAAGATGCTTGATATGATTTCAATTTTCTTAAATTTACTGACGTTTGACTTATGACCTAAAATGTGGTCTTTCCTGGAGAATGTTCCATGTGCACTTGAGAAGAAGGTGTATTCTTCTGCATTTAGGTGGAATGTCCTGAAGATATCAATGAGCTCCATTTCCTCTAATGTATCATTTAAGACTTGTGTTTCCTTTTTAATTTCCTGTTTTGATGATCTGTCCATTGGTGGAGCAGAGTGTTAAAGTCTCTTACTATTATTGTGTTACTATCAATTTCTCCTTTTTTCTGCGTTGGTGTTTGTTATATGTATTGAGGTGCTCCTATGTTGGGTGCATAGATATTTACACTCGTTGTCTTTCTCTTGGATTGATCCCTTGATCATTGTGTAGTGTCCTTCCTTATCACTTGTAATCTTCTTTATTTTAAGGTCTATTTTGTCTAATATGAGGATTACTACTCCAGCCTTCTTTTCCTTCCATTTTCATGGAATATATATATATTTTCATCCTCTTACTTTCAGTCTATCTGTGTCTTTAGGTCTGAAGTGGGTTTCTTGTAGACAGCATATATATGGGTCTTGTTTTTTTTTTATCCATTCAGCCAGTCTGTGTCTTTTGGTTGGAGCATTTAATCCATTTACACTTAAAGTAATATTGATATATATGTTACTATTGCCATTTTCTTAATTGTTTGGGGATTGATTTTGTAGATCTTTTTCTTCTCTTGTATTTCTTGACTATAAAAGCCCCTTTAACGTTTGTTGCAAAGCTGGTTTGGTGGTACTGAATTCTCTTAACTTTTGCTTGTCTGAAAAGCTTTTTACTTTTCCATCAATTTTGAGTGAGATCCTTGCTGGTACAGTAATCTTGGTTGTTGTTTTTTCCCTTTCAGTACTTTAAATATATCCTGCCATTCATTTCTGGCTTGCAGAGTTTCTGCTGAAAGATCAACTGATAAGAGTATGGAGTTTCCCTTGTATGTTACTTGTTGCTTCTCCCTTGCTACTTTTAATATTCTCTTTGTGTTTAGTCTTTGTTAGTTTGATTAGTATGTGTCTTTGCATGTTTCCCTTTGGCTTTATCCTCTATGGGATTCTTGTGCCTCTTGGACTTGATTGACTATTTCCTTTTCCATGTTGAAGAAATTTTCAACTATAATCTCTTCAAATTTTTTCTCATATGCTTTCTTTTTCTCTTCTTCTTCTGGGACCCTTATAAATTGCATGTTGGTGCATTTGATATTGTCCCTGGTGGCTCAGATGGTAAAGCATCTGCCTACAATGCATGGGTTTGATCCCTGGGTCGGGAAGATCCCCTGGAGAAGGAAATGGCAACCAATTCCAGTATTCTTGCCTGGAAAATCCCATGGACTGAGGATCCTGGTAGGCTACAGTCCATGGGGTCACAAAGAGTGGACATGACTGAGTGACTTCACTTTCACTTTCAGAGGTCTCTGAGACTATCCTCAGTTCTTTTCATTCTTTTTACTTTATTCTGCTCTTTAGAAGTTATTTCCACCATTTTAACTTCCAACTCAGTGATTTGTTCTTCTGCTTCAGATATTCTACTATTGATTTCTTCTAGAGTATTCTTAATTTCAGTAATTATGTTGTTTGCCTCTGTATGTTTAATTCTTCTAGGTCATTGTTAATTGATTCTTGCATTTTTTCCATTTTGCTTTCAAGGTTTTTGATCATCTTTACTATCATTTTTATGAATTATTTTTCAAGTAGTTCATCTATTTCCTCTTCATTTATTTGGACTTTTGTGTTTCTAGTTTTTGCCTTCATTTGTGTAGTATTTCTCTGCCTTTTCATTATTTTTTATTTAACTTATTGTGTTTGAGGTCTCCTTTTCCAAGGTTTCAAGATTGAAGTCTTTCTTCCTTTTGGTTTCTTCCTTCCTAAGTTTGGTCCAGTGGCTTGTGTAAGCTTGGTAGATGGTGAGATTTGTGTTGGGTTTTTGTTTGTTTGTTTTTCCTCTGATGGGCAAGGCTGAGTGAAGTGGTAATCCTGTCTGCTGATGATTGGGTTTGTATTTTTGTTTTGTTTGTTGTTTAGATGAGGCGTCCTGCACAAGGTGCTACTGGCGATTGGGTGATGCTGGGTCTTGTATTCAAGTGGTTCCCTTTGTGTGAGTTCTCACTATTTGATATTCCCTAGGGTTAGTTCTCTGGCAGTTTAGGGTCCTGGAATCAGTGCTCCCACTCCAAAGGCTCAGGGCTTGATCTCTGCTTAGGAAAGAAGATTCCACAAGTGGTTTGTTATGGAAGTAAGTGAGATTGAAATAAATATCCAAAAATGAGAAACCAAAGATGAACCCCAGACAAATGGCAGTTACAAAATCGGGAAAATAATAATTAAAATAATGGAATATACATATATACCCATGAGCAAAGTAAAAACAGTCCAAAAGAAATAGAGTACAGTAGATTGATCCAGCAAACAAAGGAAATCAAAACTTATATTTACCGTTTAAGAACAAAACTAACTAAAGCACAAACTGGAAAACAAAACTAAAGCAAGGTGCCAACTGGGGAATAAAGCAATGAAAATAAAACCAATATATATGTTAAGAGGAAAGAAAAGAAAAAGTAAATATGCAAAGTTAAATAGAGGTAGATAAAAAAGATTTATATACATTAAAAATTAACTGCAAGGGGAAAAGAACAGTAGGAAAAGCAAACAAAAGAATAAATGTAGAAAAAATAAAAATAGGTTTAAAAATTAAAATTAAAAAGAGAGAGAGAAAAAAAGAAAACTCCACAGAACTGCAAAAGCCCAGTGTAGAGGCAGAGGTTTATAACAATAAAAAACGTCACTGAGGGGGAAAAAAGCTCAAAAGCTTAATTAGATTTCATAGTGCCAATAAAATCAACAACTACAACAGAGGGGAAATAAAAGAAAAAAAGAAAAGAAAAAATACCCCAAAGAATCTACAGAACAAGTCAAAACATAAGAATAATGAATGTTTTTCTTGAGTCTCTGCTGTCAGAGTCCTTTCTTGTGGTGGGAGTGACAGTTCACCTCACCTCCCCAGGATGCCCTCCAACACTGCTGATTTCTGGGCCTGCTGTTGGGGCAGCTCAGATTCTAATCTGGTCCTACTCCTGTGTATTTTTGCCTTCAATGTCCACAGCTATCAGAACTAGAGCGTGTGTGTGTGTGTGTGTGTGTGTGTGTGTGTGTGTGTGAGCTCTCAATTACCTTTTATATATTCCATAGACAGAGTCTTCCTAGGTGATCATATGGATTTAATCTGCAGCTTGTACAGCTGGTGGGAAGGTTTTGGGTCTTCTTCCTTAGCCACACTGCCCCTGGATTCAACTGTGGTTTTATTTCCACCTCTCCATGTGGGTCATCCACAGGGATTTGCTCCTGGGGCTGCCCTGGAGGACTTGGGTTTGCTCCTGTGAGGGCCAGGTGTGGAGGTGGTGCAGCTGCTTGAGTCGCAGGGGTTGTGGCAGCACCAGGTACTCAGGGGAGTTGGCAGCTAGGGCAGCAGGAAATATAGTGCTCTAGAAGGGTATGGCAACCAATACTGGCCAATATGCTCCAGTCTTCTTGCCTGGAGAACTCCCCTCCCTGACAGAGAAGCCTGGCAGGCTACAGTCCACAAGGTCGCAAAGAGTCGGACACTACCGAAGTGACCCTGCATGCACAGATGCAAGACATCTTTTCCCTGTGGCAGCTCTGCCCCAGTCAGAGTTGAGCATGAAGGTAGTGCAGCTGCTTGGCTTGCAAGGACCCTGGCAGCGCCAAGTGTGCAGGAACACGGACTGCCTCCACTGCAGGAGTTCTGGCCCCATCAGAGTCTTTTCTCAAGCCTCTTGCGGGTGGCGATCAGAAAACCTCTTTGGCCGGTCTTTCTTCCTAGCTCCGCCTGTTCTGGTACTTAGAGGGCTCCCTTGCTTGGGGTCCTTCTCTGTTGTGCCACACAGCAGGCACTTAGAGGGACCCCCCACCCAGCTGGGGTCCTACTCTGTATATTGGTACATCAGGCACTTAAAGGGGTACCATGGGTGGGGTCCTGCTCTGTAGTTCAGCACATCAGTCACTTAAAGGAGCACCCTGGGTGGGGTCCTACTCTGTAGTGCAGTATGTCAGGCGTTTGATGGTCCAGCCTCTCTATTGTCCTCTCTATTGCCTCTATTGTATGTATGTGTGATGCTGGCATGTGGGGAGAGAGAGGCTATGGTGATGGCTCCACCCCCTATGCATAACTCAGCAGTATCACCTTGCTTACAAGGTTGACCAGCTTTCCTCCACAGGCATTTCCCACCACAGTCTCCTCCCTCATATCCTCTTGATTCCTCTCTCCACAGTCAACAGCAGCCTTCGCCCTGGGATTGTTCCACAATCCCTAAACTCCAGCTCCCAGCTTCTGCACCTTTCAGGGGACGTGTATTCCTGTCCAGGGTAAGTATGGCTGCAGCAAGGACTGTCTGATTCTCGTTCCATTTAGGCTGCCACAGATCAGCTGTTTCAGTCTCAGCCCTCAGTGTTTCTCCTCTCACTCAGACAATTGCCCTGATGTGGGGGTCAGACCCCTGCTTCAATTCCCCCTCTAGCCAAGGGCAGGTCCAGTCCTACTAACACTCCTTTTTGTCCCCTACTAGTTCCTTCATCCTACCAAGTTTTGTGTGGTTCTATACATTATTTTCCACCGGTCAAGTACTCCCGTCTGCTCTCAGCTGGTGTTCTGTATGCACTTCTGTGTCTGAAGGTGTATTCCTGATGTATCCATGGAGAGGATGTACTCCACATCCACCTACTCTTCTGCCATCTTGTTCTCACAAATTGCTTGTTTGTTTGTTTGTTTTACCTTTTTTGAGTCATCTTTGTGTATTAGGTTGTGTGTATGTGTGTAGTTAAATAGGTAGATAGCTAATCTTCAGTAGTTACGAACTCTTGAAGGATAAATGCCATGACTCTTTTTTCCCATTTATTCATTCAATCATTAAATAAGTAGTTTTGAGTGTTCATATTCACTATGTTAGGCATTATGGAGACACTGTGATAAATCAGACTATATTTTATTCTCCAAGAATTTACAGTGTAGGAAATAAAAGAGCAGCAGAAAATAAATATGATACAAGATTAACATAAGTGATGTAAGAGAGGTAAAGATGGAGATCACTTCAATAGTGAGAGAGGGAGTGGGCAGAGGGGAAGAAGAGAAAACTGGGGAAGACTTCATGGAAAAAGACAGGTTTTGAAATTGCCCACTGAAGATAGGTGGGATTTGGTTGTAGAATGGGTAGGTACATTCCCCCAAGTAAAGAAAACAGCCCAAGTAAAGACATTACAGGAAGAGCAGAAAGGTAGGTACAAGGGAATCATGTTATGCATAAAGAGAAAACGTAAAAGCCCGTTGGAGTGGCAGCTTGGAAACCAATGCTATTCCGAGGAATTTGAACAGTATCTTATTGTTAATTTGCACCCAGAGCCGAGATAGACAGAACAGGTGGGGCTCATGTGTGTTGGGGGTGTTCATCAGGCTACATCAAGAGTGTAAGCAAAGGAAAATGAGGACCAAGACAGAGACAGTGACAGTGGGCAGAGGCCCTATGCAGAAACTTGACAAGGCTTAGCTGTTGGCTGCATGTGGAGCGCAGAAAAGAGGAAGGTCAAGGTTTTGAAGAACCAGGGACATGGTGGTACATTAACTAGAGTGAGGAACATATAAGTGTTAAACACTGGATAGGAGCAAAATAGGAATCCCAGTAGGGATGTCAAATAACTGTTTTCCTCCTTTTATCTGCCTCCTAATTCAGTACCTGAGAGAGTAATACACAAAATAAGTTAATAAAGGTTTATTACATTGATATGAATCTATAGCAAACATTAAAAGTATATGGTAACAGTGGTGGAAAGAGAATATCCTAGAGCCAACACTAAAATCTGAAGTTGCTTTCAGTGAAGACAACTGTGTCATTTTATAGACTATCTCCTGGAGTCAAGTTCAGCTATCATCACGGAAAATTCTCATCAGTTGGAAATCAACTATCATTCTCTGGATGGCTACTCCAAATAAAACATTTAGGCATTTTATAAACTACATCTCATAACATCATTTCAATTCTGTTTCACTGAAGAGGTAATGGGTTTGGTTATCTAAGAGCTTTCAAATAGCAGGTAACAGCAAATCCCGCCCTGGGCAATGTTTCAAGCTCTTTACAAATATTAAACCTTTTACTTCTCATAGCTGCAGTGACACGTATTATTATCATCTTCATTTGAGGAATGAGGAAACCCTGGTATAGAAAGTTAAGTCATTGGAGTAAGGTTATACAGCAAACAAGAGTCAGAACCAGGACTTGAACCCAATCAGGCTGGTTCTGGAGTCTGCGAGCTTAACTGTGATCTTATGTAGTCTTTGCAGACTTTAGGGGCATAGTGTGGTTGAAACACAAATCCACCTGCTTCCAGAGCTCATGTTTTCCTCCCACTTTTGCCCAGAAGAAACTTTGCTGGAGCTTCCCTCTGAGAAGCAAAGAAAAATGATTATCAAATGATTGCTCCAGGGTTGAAGGGAAATTAACCACAATGAGTATAACACAAGATTGCTAACACCTAATTTACCCTTGCATTTGCCCTTCTACTGAAGGGTTAACACTGAACAGATTATAATAGCTAGGTACTCTTTATTTTTAAAGTGTCTTTCAAAAATTATATGCATTTTAGTTGTTTATTTTTACAAAAGGAAAACATTACACTTAAAAATCTCTGGAATGGAGGTGACTACTTCATAAACATTGTCATTTCCTCTAACCTTCCCAAATCAAAATTTTATGATAAATTTCTGAAAAATGATATTGTTGCTTAACCACATTCAGACTTCTAGGTACAGTATATCATCAAGAATCCCCAATCATCCTTTAGAAACACTACAATATAGGGTTTTACAGTAGCTGTCTTTTAAGGTTGCAAATTGTTAACATCTGTCTCTTAGCATTTTTTTTTACAATACTCTAAATACTCTAATCTCTGGTTATCCTGCTAATAACTGTAATTTTCTAGTCAGCTGCTATCTCTCAAGGTAGTTTAAAGGTCATTTTTTGCAATACATAAAGAAGCGTGTGAAGAAAGTGGACGTGATTTATTTTTTAGCAAGTTGAACTCATGTTTGGATTTGGTTTTGTATCCAAGAAGAAAGAGTCTCTGCCTAGCTCTTTTGCTTCAGTCTTTTATTTGGTCCCAGCATGATTAATTTCATTCTCTTTCATTAGGTTTTACTTCCGCTACCTGATGTTATTCCTAATAGACAGGGAACACAGACATTATTTTCAGAAGCATAATTAAAGGATACGTTTATATTGTACTTTTTATATTCAAAGTATTGGTTAATCCATATGTTATTCCTGCAAGATAAAAGCATACTGCACTTTGCCCCAGAGAGGTGTGTTCTTGAAAACTCTCTTAATCAAGATACAGAGATTTACATCCACTTGATTTTCTACAGCACTGCAGAAATTATGAAACTCAGATACATTTGTGTAAATGCATACATATTCATTTATTAAAAGTGCCAATCAAAATATGAGAAGCAAAAACATAAGCTATAGTGAACATATGGTGAGTTATTTGGTTTTTGTTTGTTTGTTTTGTATCATCAGCATTCATTAATTTCTTGTGAAGAAAAAAAAATCCTGGATTTCCTTTGAATAAGATGGGCTTCCCTTGTGACTGAGCTAGTAAAGAATCCTCCTGCAATGCAGGAGAAATGGGTTTGATTCCTGGGTTGGGAAGATCCCCTGGAGGAGAAAAAGTTACCCACTCCAGTAATCTGGCAAGGAGAATTCCATGAACTGTATTGTCCATGGAATCGTAGAGTCAGACACCACTGAGCAACTTTCACTTCACTTCACTCCTCACTCCAAGCTTTGCCTGCAGCTCCAGAGCATCACCAACTACACTGTTGCAGTTATCACTTCCAAAGATTAAATTGCCAACATCCGTGGGATCATCGAGAAAGCTAGAGAGTTCCAGAAAAACATCTCCTTCTGCTTTATTGACTACGCCAAAGCCTTTGACTGTGGGATCACAATAAACTGTGGAAAATTCTGAAAGAGATGGGAATACCAGATCCCCTAACCTGGCTCCTGAGAAATCTACATGCAGGTCAAGAAGCAACAGTTAGAACTGGGCGTGGAACAACAGACTGGTTCCAAATAGGAAAAGGAGTGCATCAAGGCTGTATATTGTCACTCTGCTTATTTAACTTATATGCAGAGTACATCATGAGAAACACTGGGCTGGAAGAAGCACAAACTGGAATCAAAATTGCTGGGAGAAATATCAACAACCTCAGATATGCAGATGACCCCACCCTTATGGCAGAAAGTGAAGAGGAACTAAAGAGCCTCTTGATGAAAGTGAAAGAGTAGGGTGAAAAAGCTGGCTTAAAACTCAACATTCAGAAAACTAAGATCATGGCATCTGGTCCCATCATTTCATGGCAAATAGATGGGGGAAAAATGGAAATAGTGACAGACTTTATTTTTTTGGACTCCAAAGTCCCTGAAGATCACTGGAACCATGAGATTAAGAGACACTTGCTCCTTGGAAGAAAAGCTATGACCAACCTAGACAGCATATTAAAAAAGCAGAGATATTACTTTGCCAGCAAAGGTCTCTTTAGTCAAAGTTTTGGTTTCACCAGTAGTCATGTATGGATGTGGGAGTTGGACTATAAAGAAAGCTGAGTGCTGAAGAATTGATGCTTTTGAACTGTGATGCTAGAGAAGACTCTTGAGAGTCCTTTGGACTGCAAGGAGATCCAACCATTCCATCCTAAAGGAAATCAGTCCTGAATATTCATTGGAGGAACTGATGTTGAAGCTGAAACTCTAATAATTTTGCCATGTGATGCAAAGAACTGACTCATTGGGAAAGATTGAAGGCAGGAGCAAAAGGGGACTTAGTGGATGAAATGATTGGATGGCATCACCAACTCAGCTGGCATGTGTTGGAGTATGCTCCAGGAGTTGGCAATGGACAGGGAAGCCTGGCATGCTGCTGTTCATGGGGTCACAAAGAGTCAGACACAACTGAGCGATTGAACTGAACTGAACTGAGTTATCAGTTCAGGGACAAATATATGACCCAGCTTTGGTCAATGAGATGCATAATCAGTAGTCTGCAAGAGATCTTTTGGAAAAGAATATGCATTTTATTTCCAGTTGGTTTGCTCAGTTGATAGGCTATCAGTGTGGACCTGGCAATGTCAAAATGGTTACCAAGGGGAAAAATTTAGTCTGAAAATGTAGTCAAAGCAGGAGAAAGTTAAATGCAAGAAACCCAGACAATATCCTCATGCTCTATTTTGTGCCCCTAGATTCAGCCCCAACACTGATTATATGAAATGGGTTCCTTTCACTTGATGACAAATGGTACCCAATTGGTACATAAACACAATCAGTGTTTATAGACATTAGTAAAGATCTGATTTTACCATAGCAGATGGTAAGTGTAAAGGAAATTTTAATGGAATATTCTACAAGAAAATAACTGGATTAGAATTAAGTAAGAAAGGCTTCAGGCAAGACATTATAAATGATGCTTTCACTAGATCAAATATTTATAAAGCAATAGTTCATGTCCTGGCATATAGGAGTGTATATAAAGATTTGTTTTGAACTAACTTGTGTCCCAACAGAGTTCATATGTTGACATCTTAACCCTCAATACCTCAGAATGTGACCTTGTATGGAAGTAGGGCTGTTGCAGATTTAATCACTTTTAAGATGTGGTCATAGTGGAATATGATGGGATCCTAACCCAATATGACTAGTGTCCTTATAAAAAGAAGGAAAATTTGGAGGCAGACACATGCAGGAAGAATGCCATGTGAATATGAAGGCAGAGACGGGGCAATGCTTCTACAAACCAAGGATACAAGGATTCCAGCAAAGCATCAAAGTTAGGGGAGAGACACAAAACAGGTTCAATCATACTGACACTTTGATGTCAGACTTCTAGCCTCCAAGCTCTGAGACAATAAATTTCTGTTATTCAAGTCCCCAGTGCATAGTTACAGAGGCCCAATAAACGAATACAGGATCCAAAGATAATTAACAAATAAATATCAAAAAACCCTATGAATATTTAAAAAAACAGTGAAATATTAATAGGAAAACATTGCTCAAAATCTAAATAATACAGAATAGATTGTCTTTTGGATCAACAGTTAAAATTTTAGTTGGAGGTAGTCGGTGAAATTGATGACTACCATTAAATCTCATAATTAAAATTTTAGTCTTATTTGAAAACTTTCATATCAACTAAAGAGAAAAAAATGACAAATCAATTTCTTATAACTACTATGTTAACAGCTAAAATACTTTTTAAAAAGTCAACTTTATTATCGAATAGGTCCAGAATGGAAATAGAAAAATCTGACTATAATACAAAAGAGCTGACTATAACATCTGTTCCAAGAGTTCATGGAACAAAATTTTAAGAACTAAATTAGGTTGCATATTGGAGATAAGGGAATATATCTGAGAAACAGCATAAAGGAAGAAACTTGAAAATTGGCAAGAGAACGGATCGTCAATATGTAGATTTGTATGAACAGTTTTGTTTCTATTTGCTGACTTCAAAACTATATGACTAGAGAATTAGAAATTGACAAAGACATTGTCAGTGAGAGCTTGGCAAGAACTGTGGTGTAGAACAAGACAGTTGTAAGACAGCTTAAGTCATATGATACTTTCAGGGTATCATAATCTGGTGAACATCTCAACCAAGTGATGAAACAATACCACCAATAGTGGGATGGCTGACCTTGTATGTCTCCTGCTAAGATACTCTGACAAAACAAAATATCACCTATTTGTATTTTCCGTAGTTATTTAACTGGCATCAGATTGTAAGGAAACAGTCAGACAAATAGAAACAGTGGGATCTTTTATAAAATTTAGACTCTAAAAGTATTAATTTCATAAAAGTCAAAAAAGTTGGTGGAACTAGCCTAATTGTCAAGAGGTGACAATTATAGGAATGTGTGATCCTTCCGTAGACCCTGAACCAAAAAAAAAAAAAAAAAATCAAATAATTGGGCTTCCCAGGTGGCTCAGATAGTAAAGAATCCACCTGCAATGCAGGAGACCTGGGTTCGATCCTTGGGTTAGGAAGATCCCCTAGAGAAGGGAATGGCTACCCTCTCCAGTGTTAGATTAGAGGGGTCTAAAGAGATGACAATTATAGGAATGTGAGATCCTTTGATAAGATTCTGAATCAGGGAAAAAGTCAAACAATTTAAAAACCATTATTAGGGCAATTTGAGTGAGGAATCTATATTAGATTAACATTAGATTAGCGCTAACATTTTTGAATGTATTAATGGTATTATGGTTATGTTATTTAGGAGATAAGAGCTGAAGTGTTTGCAAGTGAAGTGTCAAAGATGCTTACAACTTTCTTTCAAGTGATTCACCAAAAGATATATGTATGAAGGGCTATGTGTACACACACACACAAACACACACACTGTTTGTGAGATTGGTTATTCTTCCAGATCCCTTTTTTTTTTTATTTCTGTGTGTCCATGCACCAATTTTTCTTTTTCCATCTAACATCCCACACTTAAGGCTTCGTGGTTTCAAGAAATCTACATAGGATTAGAGTGAAACTTGACTTTAGCCTGAAATCACACCCTTTTCTTAATGTCTTCCTGCTCTCCCCAACTTTCTTTCCTTTTTCCCAGGTGAGCACATTTTTAATAAATCACTTTCACAGAAATCCTCATCTTAGGATCAGTTTTAGGGACATCCAATCTAAGATACACGGACACCAGAGAGAGCGAAAGGAAGAAATAGATAACATAAAATGTTATCTGTAGTGAATCTAGATGAGTTTATTTTACTATTCTTTCAACTTTTCTGTAGGGCTGATACTAGGGAAGAAGGACGTAGAACAGCTGGCCCACAGTCGGTTTCTCTTTTCATTACTAAGGGATATAATCCCAAGGAAAGAGAAAAAGTGGGAGGGCTGGTAACTGTCATATTTTCATGGTGATAGCTGTAGTTCTTCATAAATATGTTACCAATATCTCCTAGGAAGAGCATCCATAACTATGGAATGTTCTTAGCAGAATGTGACTGTTTTAGGGCTATTTAAGGTAGACCTACCTAGGATCTGTGGATTTATGAGACCTGGATGCCTAGAAAAAGTCATATAATTTAGGTGACCATCTGGGGTACAAAACTGAGATATTTCACAACCCAGATGTTCTCTGCTGTGTGAGGTGACCTGTGTCCTTTGGCTAGACTTCATCTAATGGGGATCAGATTATGTGGATGCAGGGGGAAGGAAGGAACCAAGGGGGCTGCACTCTTCTGTTCTTGACCTGTGACTTCAGTGGCTTGTCTGAAAAATTATTTAGTAAAGATACGTTCTGGGAAAGTCTAACCTGTGAAAATCTAATTTGACAATTTGATCTTATGTGTCAGCTCAGCTATTTTTCCAGCTAAAATGTTCTCAGATAGCACAAAGTGTCAGTTTCTTTATTTTTCAAATATAGGATTTGGACTAGATCTGTAAGTTCCTCTTCAAAGTTTGTACAACAAATTACACATATGCCAGAGGTTGGCCTTAAAAAAAATAAAAATAAAAAAGAAGAAGAAGAAGACCAGTTTTAGAGCAGTTTTAGTTTCATAGCAAAATTAAGCAGAAGATGCAAAGATTTCCTGTGTCTGCCATGCCTCCACTGGGCATAACCTCCCCTTGTTTTCAGTATCATTCATCACAGTGGTATATTTGCTGCAGTTGATGGCTATATTTGGTATAGTGGTATATTTGATATAGTGGTATATATGCTACATTGATGCATGCATCATTATCACCCAGTCTGTAGTTTATGGTAGGATTTACTCTTGGTTGCACGTTCTCTGTGGACAAATATATTATGACATGTATTCAGCTTTTATAGCATTACACAGCATAATTTCAATGCCCTCCCCAAAACCTCTATGATCCTACTATTCATCCTACCCTTTCCTCCCTAGTCTTGGAAATCACCATCTTCTCAGTCCATAATGTTGCTTTACCCACAGTGTAGCCTAGTTGGAATCATACAGTATGTAGTCTGCAGACTGGCTCTTTTCTCTTAGTAGTATGCATTCAAGGTTCCTCCATGTCTTTTCATGGCCCAATAGCTCATTTCTTTTAAGCTCTGGTAACTATTCCACCGTCTGAATTACTACAGTTTACTTGTCTATCACCTACTGAAGGACACCTTGGTTAGTTTGGACTGTTGATGGGTATATTGTGTTGACTCTATAGTTAAGGCTGTATTATTATTGCTGTCTGGCCCATCAAATGACAGGACAAGGGAAATGTCAGTGATAAGGGACGCATTCCACTGTTGGATCACCAGCATCTGGGTGTCTGGAGTCAATGGTTTCAGCTGGGCTTCCCAGCTGGCTCAGTGGTACAGAATCTGCCTGCCATTGCAGGAGATGCTGGTTCCATCCCTGGGTCTGCAAGATCGCCTGAAATAGGAAATGGGAACCCACTCTAATATTCTTACCTGGAAAGTCCTATGGACAGGAGAGCCTGGAGAGCTACAGTCCATGGGTCTCAAAGTGTCAGACACAACTGAGTGACTGAGCATGCACACACACAGCAGCCACAGCAGCATCTTGGTCCATGAGCTGCCTGTTCTGTAGCCACAGAGGTGGCCCTTCACATCCACAGTGCCAGCCTTCACAACAATCTTCTAAGCCCTTAATGTCCTGTATTAGGTCCCTTTCTGCTTATATGTCTAAAGTAGTTTCTGTTTCACATACTGAACTCTGAGTGATACAGAGTGTTACTAACACATATTCTTTATTTTGGTTCAGAGAGATTTTTTTCTCAGCTTCTTGATTTGTGCACACCAATATTTTGCATATCTTTAAGATGTTTAAAGTTTAGAATAAAGCAATAGATAATAATAGACATATCTCTCATGCAGGCAAGAAATAGAGGGGACAATCTGCCATATTTCACAGTCTGTGATCTTTATTTAGTGTATGCATTTTTTTTAGATAACTGTTTACACAATTGCTTTTTTTCCCTTCTGCGTGCAAATTTAAATAACTAAATTTTTATTAAGCAATACAACAAATGCCCTGGGAATTTTACTGGAAAAAAAATGGTTTGAAGATTATTTAAATCTATTTTTCTTTTGATCAACAGCTATCACTGCAAACTAATCCAGAATCTAAAATTTCTTAATGCCATATGTGTCATTGATTTCCATCTTGCCCATTAAATAAAGGTTACTGCCTGGGTGCTTCAAAGATTGCTTCTCTCCCTAGGCACCATCACAGTGATTCACTCAGCCAGGGCAGTTTGGCTGGCAGTCCTCAGATTCCCTCTGCAGGGGATAAACGGCAGAATGCCTTTTGAGAAAAACTTCAGTTAGGGAGTGGTAAAGCTGGCACTAACTAGAATTCCTCTTAATGACCCCTCATTGCTTATCGTCAAGGTTCATATTTTCTGTTTCCCCAAAGAAACCAAGAATTAATTCAACAAGCATTTATTGAACTACTATCCCCTTTCCAGTAGTCGTGTATGGAAGTGACACTTGGACTATAAAGAAAGCTGAGCACCAAAGAATTGATGCTTTTGAACTGTGGTGTTGGAAAAGACTCTTGAGAGTCCCTTGGACTGCAAGGAGATCCAACCAGTCCATTCTAAAGGAGATCAGTCCTGGGTGTTCATTGGAAGGACTGATATTGAAGCTGAAACTCCAATACTTTGGTCACCTGATGTGAAGAGCTGACTCATTTGAAAAGACCCTGATGCTGAAAAAGATTGGGGGCAGGAGGAGAAGGGGACAACAGAGGATGAGATGGTTGGATGGCATCACTGACTCAATGGACATGAGTTTGGTTAAACTCTGGGAGTTGGTGATGGACAGGGAGGCCTGGCATGCTGCAGTTCATGGGGTCGCAAAGAGTTGGACATGACTGAGCGACTGAACTGAACTGAACTGAACGTGCCAGGCACCGGATCAGTCACTCAAACTCCTAGAAAAATAAGATGGGAAGCTTTGTTCCTGTCCTCCATAAGGTCTAACTTTGACTGGATGCTGCCCATCCAGTTGTAACACTAGGTGATCATTTCTGTGAAGTGAGTGCTGTCTGGTGGTACAGGGCATGACAAGCCCAATCTCACTGTGAAACAGGAATTGAATTGCCAAGTAGAAAAGGAGGTGACATTTGAACACATTTGTGAAAAATACAAAGAACTTTTCCAGGCCAGAGAAAAGGAGGGACATAGAAGAAGCATAAAGGACCATCTAAGAAAACAAACAGAAAGTATGAGGTGATTTCTCAGGAAATCACCAAATATTTGCTGAGCTGGCACAGACAGTACTTAGGAAAGTGTGATGGTTAATGTTGTGTCAATTTCACTGGGCCATGAGGAACCCAGATATTTGCTGTTCAGTCACTCAGTCATGTCTGGCTCTTTGTGAGCGCATGGACTGAAGCACCCCAGGCTTCCCTGTCCATCACCAACTCCCAGAGCTTGCTCAAACTCATGTCCATTGAGTCAGTGATGCCATCCAAAGATCTCATCCTCTGTCTTCCCCTTCTCCTCCTGCCTTCAATCTTTCCCTGCATCAAGATCTTTTCCAGTTGGGTAAAATATTATTCGGAGTGTTTCTGTGAGATTGGAAGAGCTAGACATTTCAGTTGGTAGACTGAGTAAAGCAGATTGTCCTCTCTAACCTGGTGAGGGGCTCATCTAATTGGCTGTAGGCCTGAGTAAACAATAGGGCTGACCTGCTTTTGAGTGAGAGAGAACTTCTCCTGCCTCATTGCCTTTGAGCTGGGACGTTGGTCTTTTCTTGCCTCTGGCTTTGAGCTGAAACATTGGTTCTTACTGAACCTCAAGCCTGCCAGTATTCAGACTAGAGTTATATCATCAGCTCTCTTGAGTCTCCAGGGCTTACCAATTGCAGACCTGCAGACTTGTCAACCTCCACAATCATATGAGCTAAGTTCTTATAATAAATCTCTTTCTATATCTGTATCTTTATCTATCTATAGCTGAAGCTCCAGTTCTTCGGCCACCTGAAGTGATGAGCCAGCTCATTGGAAAAGACCCTGATGCTGGGAAAAATTGAAGGAAGGAGGACAAGGGGGTGACAGAAGATGAAATGATTGGATGGCATCATCGACTCAATGGATATGAGTTCAAGAAATCTCCAAGACATAGTGAAGGACAGAGAAGCCTGGTATGCTACAGTCCATGGGATCACAAAGAGTCGGACGTGACTTAGGGACTGAACAACAACCTCAACAACAAATTTATAGATAGCTGTTCTATAGCTATATCTATCAATATCTATATTTATGTCTATCTGTAACTATATAGGTGTACTATAGCTATGCCTTTCTATACCTATCTATATCTATCTATATGTCTGTATCTATTCATAACACACACACAGAGACATATTCTGTTGCTTCTGTTCTCTGCTGCTGCTGCTGCTGCTAAGTCGCTTCAGTCGTGTCCGCCAGCCCACCAGGCTCCGCCATCCCTGGGATTCTCCAGGCAAGAACACTGGAGTGGGTTGCCATTTCCTTCTCCAATGCATGAAAATGAAAAGTGAAAGTGAGGTCGCTCAGGCGTGTCTGACTCTTCGCAACCCCATGGACTGTAGCCTACCAGGCTTTTCAGTCCATGGGATTTTCCAGGCAAGAGTACTGGAGTGGGATGCCATCGCCTTCTCCGTCTGTTCTCTAGAGAACCCTAACTAATAAAAAGTGTGGCAGAAGATGAGATTGTAGCGGGAGACATGATAAGAATGTAAAGAATTTGATGGTTGTTCTGCACATATTAAAAACAGCTAATACTTCTTTTAAATATTATAGTTGTTATTACTGACAAGCCATAGTTTTCCTGCTTAATTCTTGGGTGGCCGAGATATTCTTCTGTCTGCTTTACAGGTCTTAACTCATTTATCCCTGATGACCCCTTTTTGAGGGAGGCATTATTACTATCCTCAATATCGAGAAGCTGAAATGAGGCCCTGAGAAGTAACCAGCCTACATTCACATAGTAAGTGGCACAGCCCTGAGTGAAACCCCACATTCTGTCACTACTTTAGTGAACTTAAATTTATAGATAGTTTTAAGCACATGAATATGTGTCAAATGTGCCATTTTTGAAAGGCAATTCTGTTGGTGGAATAGGGAGTGAATAAGGGAGTGTAGAGAACATGGCAGAAATCTTAAGATGATAAAATTCTGGGAATGGAGAGTGAGTGAACATCCAAGAAGCCTGTTTTCAAGATAACGTCATAAGGATCTGGTAATTAATTAGATGTTGGGAATGAGAACAAAGAAGGTAGAATCTAGCACGGTTAGGAGTGGGTGACAGATTGCCTGAGCTCAGAAGCATGCTGAGGGGAGAGGAGAAGACAGCAAGGGAGAGCACGGAAATTGAAATAAAATGTATTTTGAAGTCATTTTAGTTTGCTGTGGCTGCCCTAACAAAGTACCACAAGTGTGGTGGCTTAAAACAACAGCAATTTATTCTCTGACAGATCTTAATGCCAAAATGTGGGACTTCTCTGGCAGCCCAGTGGTTAAGACCTGGAACTTCCATTGCAGGAGGCATGATTTGATCCCTGGTCAGAGAACTAAGGAATAAAGATTCCCACAGATCACATGGTGAAGCAAAAAATAAAAAAAGTGCAGCCATAAATGCCCAAATCAAGCACAGAATAGCCTCCCTCTGGAGGCACTAAGGAAGAGTTACGTGTTCAGCTTCTGGGGACTTCTGCCTTTCCTTGGCTTGTGGCTGCATCACTGCAACCTCCGTCTTTTCATCTCCTCCTCTATGCGTATGTTGAGTCTCCCTGTATTTCTTCTTATAAGAATACCTGTGATGACATCTGTGGCTCATTCACATAATCACTATTACCTTCTCATCATAATATTTTTAACTTAATCACATCTACAGAGACTTTTTTTTTTCCACATAAACTAGGCTTTTGTAGTTTCCAGGAATTAGAACCTAATACATTCATATGGCCATTAGTCAGATTCAGCCTGCTATAGGAGTCATGAGGCTATGAAAGATTAGGAAGGAAGGAGATGCATTGCCCTTGGTGAGTGATGGCAGGAGGGCACCTTGGTGTAGAGGAAAGAGTCCCATGCATTCAAAATCCATGCTATCACTGCTTATATGAACCTAACCAAGTATATTCAGCACACTGAACCTCATTTCCTTCTCTGTCAAATGATAGAGCCTGACCACATGCTTCTTCTCTTGAGTCAGAAAAGTTAAGCATAAGTTTCATCTAAATAACTGTGCAGAGTCATGTGGAAGATGTAATTGCTTCAAACTTATATTATTTAACATAAAGAACAATATTAAACTGAAAAGGTAAATCTGAATCAGAATTGCCCGCAATCCTATTTAGCCAAATCAGTGTTTTCATTCATATGGCATTTCTAGTCCTTGAGCAAGTGTGCATTCAATGTTTATATACTGGCCACAGTTTCATAGGTAGGATATTATAATCTCTATTGTCATTTAAAATATCACTCTGATTATTTTCCCATTCTGCTACAATCCTTTCTTTTGATCTCTCTCACTCCCCATCCTCCCAAGCTGCCATGTTGTGGAGGTAAAGGAGATGCATTCTGTGAGTGGTACCCAATGGACAGCCATCAGAAGAGCAGTGGGGATCTGCCTCCTGAAAGGATGCATGCTTGTATCTGTCAGTCTGCCTCCAAAAGCACCGATGCTGAAAGGTTTCAATTAAACTCATTTCCCATTCTAAATTTAGATTCTAATCCCCACCAAGGTGAAAATACATTTGCATGCAGACACTTAAAGTAACTTCTCATAGAGCTTTTATTTTAGAGAAAGCTTGAAATAATGCTTTAGAGAGTTAGTGTGTTCTGCTGTGAACTTGTTTAGATTTTCACTTGGGTGACACCACAACTATCACTGCCCTAAGGACTAAATCTCATTTGAACACACCTCCTGGAAGCTGCACTGACATCACTTTCCATGACATAAAGTAAGTGCTATGATTAAGTCCTGATGTCAGTCGTCTCTACTCTGCATGGAAATGCTGAGCATAATACGATACTGCCCCACTTTTCTGCAATAAATAGCAATCCTAATATAACTACAAAACTTTTGAGACATTCTTGGAAATCTATTTATTCTATTTGGTCTTTGCATTTTTTTTTCAAGGGGACTTTCCCTTAAATAACCTCACAGTTACATAGGCACATGCTTATACCCATCCAATTCTCTCTCTTTCTCTCTCTCACACACACATTCCTCTTAGGGAAAGATGGTTGAACTACCAAAGTGTGCTGTAATCAATTTCTGTTCAGGATGTATTAAATTTTGAAATGGCACCAAAGGGCATGAAACTAAAAGAATCAATCGTCTTTTATCATGTCCCTTTAGGATGAAATTAACTTGGAATGGTCATACTTGTTTCTTTCCTATGGAAGGAAAAAAAAAGAGCTCATAAGTGCTGGCTGAAATCTTGTGTGTTGAACACCTGCTATGGAGGAGTATAATGTTCTCTGTGCAGGGATGTCAGGATATTGAAAGTGTTATGATTCACACAGGTGTATAGACAGTGGAGGGAATACTGTGGGTAGCTAAGTATGCATAACACTGTAGTTTGGTTCATATCTGCAATTAGCTGCTATTCTGCCTCTTTGTGCATGTTGGAAATTGCACAGATGTGTGTGGCTTTGGATAAGTTATTTAACCTCTCAACACCTTAGTCCCTTCATTTGTTTATGAGAATGGAGCTAACCATGCCTTTTTTAAAGAAAAGTTGAGAGGACCAAATCAAATGATGTGTGTAATAACCAGAATAATTTCTGACACATAGTAAGTGCTTAATAAATCTTAGCTACACTATCCAGCTCTTCATTTTATAGAATACTTTTGTTTTGCATCCTAATCATGTCATTTTACTAGGAATTCCTAGAGAACAGTTTAACAGGGAATCTTCATTGGTCTATAAAAACATTCCTATCCCCTTGATCTAATTTCCAGCTACTCTGCTTCACGATATAGTAGCAGTGTGAAAATTCTGTAGTCACCCAGTGCAGCGATGTTATGATACACAAGCCTCTGGGGCTGGATGACCAGTTACAACCCAGAGTCAGTTGGTGAAGCTGGCTTTGATCACTTCAGTATTAAGCATGAAATCCTGGATGACACAGAAGAACCAGTTTAGGAAACAGTGGTAGGTACCAGCCTCCCACTGAGTTAAATGAAACCAATGCATTTGAACCCCCAGATCGCCTGTAATTGAGAGCTGGTTGGCACCATGCTGTCTGCCAGCTTCCCAAATGACACTCTGACCTTTATGTTTTCACTTTCTATTTATCTGTTTGTTTTTGAGTATCTTTGACACTGTGATGCCAACACAACAGATCTCAGTGGCAGATTTTTATTCTATTGCAAAAAGGATCAAATGACAGGAATTAAAACTGTGGAAAAATGTCTTACTTTAAAATGACTTAATAACTTTTGAAAAAATGGTTTCTATCATCATAGAAGTCAGTGTTGGGAAAGACCTTAAATCTTAAAATGCAGTGATTTCTTTTCTCAAATGAGGAAACAGTCTAGAAAGGTAAAATATATTTTATCCAGGGGAACCCTTAATTACCCAACTCTGGGTAATTGTTTGAGGATTTGATTATATGGCTTGCTATCTACATTGATTCAATTAGCTGCAGAATTGATCAAGTTAACTATGTAATCTATGCAATTGGCCAATCTTTACTAAATTATAATCAGCCCTTACATTACATAATGCTCCACAATTTTGATATCCTATCTAAATTATTCTTCACAGCAGTCCTTTGATACAGGTATTATAGTAGAGCTCTATTAAGATGAGAAATTCAGCCTCAGAAAGTGTGGTTTATTTACCAGCAGTTTTATGGCTGGCAAGTGGTAGGGTTGAATCTTGAAACCAAGCCTTCTAATTCCCTATTCCCTTCTCCTCCTAAAGAAATTTCTCTGGGAGTAAAGCATATCTTGCCATTGGGAATTATTCTAATTACCTAAGAACTAGACTAACTGGGAATGGAACATGTGTTGGGAACACTAGGGATAAAGAACAGATTCAGATTGATTCAGTCATAAAATATAAGATTTAACTACTTATCAACATTTTCATGAGCCAGGCCTACTTATATACACAAATGTATAAGAAAAAGACATTAATTTTGTTTTCTGGGATTCAATCACATTATCCCAAACTAATTTATGTAGACTGAAACAGCTGAAGATCAAATTAATCATAAAATACCCCCCACCCAGACAAAATACATTTTGAGTGGTTCCAGGAAGTTTTTTCTTTACTTTTCCTGAAGTATTACTCTTTTTTGCAAAAGCCAAAAATACATGCCTTAAAGAAGGAAGACCTTTTTAAGAGAAGAGCTAAACACTGGTGGTCATTTCCTCAAATGATGTGTGTATTAATCACTCATTTGTGTCCAACTGTTTGTGACCTCATGGATTATAGCCCGCCAGGCTTCTCTGTCCATGAAATTCTCCAGGCAAGAACACTGGAGTAGGTTGCCATTTCCTCTTGCAGGGGATCTTTCCCGACCCAGGGATCCAACCTTTGTTTCCTGCATTGTGGGCACATTCTTTACCATCTGAGCCACCAGGAAAGACTTTCTGAAATGATACTTACCTCCTCAAATGATACTTACCTTTTAATAAGAGCACCATAAAAAGATTTCAAGCAGGTTGTTTGTTAGAGGTATTAAGTTCCAGTTCAGAATTAATTTACTGTGCCTAGAAAATTGGCATGACACTTTCCATCTTTGGTATTGACATATCTTTTTAGACATTGTTTTTAAAAGATATCTAATCATAAACAGTTGTAAATCTGCAATCGACATAATGAAAGTGAAAGTGAAATTTGATTAGTTGTGTCCGACTCTTTGTGACCCCATGGACTATACGTACAGTCCTTGGAATTCTCCAGGCCAGAATACTGACGTGAGTAGCCTTTCCCTTCTCCAGGGGATCTTTCCAACCCAAGGATTGAACCCAGGTCTCCCGCATTGCAAGCAGATTCTTTACCAGCTGAGCTATTAGGGAAGCCCGTCTACCTGATAATCTTGCCTATATCCCAGCACTTTGTTTTTAAATCTGGAAAGATGTTTACTCTTTTATGTTTTAATTAAGTTCGTTAGTTTAGTTGTAAATTAAAAAGGTAAGAGACAAGGACTTTACAGCAAAGCCAACTCTGTTCTACAGTAGCAGACTCTAAACACCCTGCTCTGTAGAGCTGTAGTTTGCCACAGGGGAACAGATGAGAAAGTCGAGACGACCCTCAGCCCCCCACTATTGTAAACCTTTGTAGAATAATTTCCAGTTCATATCCACAAGGCCTGTTCTTCTTTCTGGATTATGTATTTAGTCCCTAGAAAGTATTCTTGTAATATCATCTTGATTCTTAGGAGGCACAGAAGCATGGCCAAGAATGCAAAGAGGATGAGGACACAGCCCCCTTTTATTATCAACTGTTATATGTGAAAGTAGAAAACTGAGCTTGGTGGAAGCAGTTAGGCTCACGTGTGTATGTATATAGCCTTCTGTGTCTGTGCATTTTCTAATTATTTTACCTTTAAGGGAAAACCCAACACAGAGATTATCTCTTGGTTCCATGTGTTTGTCAAACAGGGGTTGCGTGCATGTGTGCTGAGTCACTTCAGTCGTGTCTAACCCTGTGACCCCACGGACTGTAGCCCGCCAAGCTCCTCTGTCCCCGGGATTCTCCAGGCAAGAATACTAGGGTGGGCTACCATGCCCTCCCCCTGGGGATCTGCCCAACCCAGGGACTGAATCTGCATCTCCCTCGTCTTCTCTTTCACAGGCAGACTCTTTACCTCTGGGCCGCAGGGGAAACCCCAAAGAGGGGTCATCACTCTCAAAAGATGATGTAGACTCCTTGAGCAGACATGAACTAAAACCCAGACCTAGGGATGGAAGCTTAAAATCCTAAACTCCCTCCTTAACTATTTCAGGACTTGGTTCCTTTTCCTTACACAGGGCTCCTGTCTCAAGGTGTCACTGTGTGACTAGTACCCATAACAACAGCAGGTTTCCTAATGGGTAGGTTTTCAATCAGGGCACATGGAGATGAGTCTGTGAAGTGAAAATATCTCTTGCTATATCAATAAACAAAAAATGTCACAGCCATCAGCAATTTCTGGCCACTAAATGTGAATGAGGGCTCCCAAAGCTGTGATCAGTGGATGCTGCCACCCATCAGAATGACTACTAAGGAGCTGGGGGAATGCATGAGGCAAGGTGAACAAGGAAACAGGATTAGCCCCAGAGAGCTGGGTTGCATATGAAAGGAATGAATTCAGTGAGTTCACAGGCTTGCATCTGCCCATACATAGAATGCTAAATTCCTTAACTTGATACCTGATCTTCCAGGCATAGACTGCCTGCTTCCTTTGTTGCAAACTTGTATATAGCCTAACTTCCCCTCCTGCCTCCTTGGAGCAGTTTTCTCAGAGTTACTGATATGCTGTCTCCTGGGATTAGAGTCCTAAACATTCCCACCAAATAAAATAACTACTTTCAGGATGTGACTATATTTTTTTAGTCGACAGAGCTTAGAAAGACCAAAAGTCCACGCCTGCTCTCAAACTTCAAGGAACAGTAACAATAAATAACAACTGACAGAGGGTCTACTCTGTGCTGGAAGTATGTCAAAATCTTAACATTGTCTCTCTTCCTCAAACTAGTCCTACAATTCAGGTTTTGCCCCAGTGGTTAGGTGATTTAGTTGGGGTTACACAGAACTGACTGAGGAATGGAGCAGGGGTCTCTCCAGGTACAAAGCCTGTGCCATATTCCTTAGGCAGGATGGCCAGTTTGTACCATCATCTCTGGGCTTCCCTGGTGGCTCAGACGGTAAAGCATCCACCTACAATGCAAGAGACCAAGGCTCAATCCCTGGGTCAGGAAGATCTCCTGGAGAAGGAAATGGCAACCCACTCCAGTATTCTTGCCTGGTAAATCCCGTGGATGGAGGAACCTGGTAGGCTAAAGTCCATGGGGTCACAAAGAATCAGACAAGACTGAACAACATCACTTCACTTCACTTTACTTCATTTCACTTTACCAAAATCCCAAAGGGATACTCTCTATCCATTTATTATTATTCATTTTCAATTTCACAAGAAATACATGGTAATGGTAGAAAAATTAGACAATGCAGATTAACAAAGACAACAAGAGAGAAAGCAAAATAATTATCCAATTCCCAGTAAATTACTACCATGAACATACTGGGATAGACTACTTCAGATTTTCCTTATCTCTTTATCTATGTAGTGATATGTAGATGAAGCTGTAATATCTACACTATACTACAGATACTATCACCCTGCTTATTTAACTTCTATGCAGAGTACATCATGAGAAACACTGGGATGGAAGAAGCACAAGCTGGAATCAAGATTGCCAGGACAAATATCAACAACCTCAGATATGCAGATGACACCACCCTTATGACAGAAGGTGAAGAGGAACCAAAAAGCCTCTTGATGAAAGTGAAAAGAGGAGAGTGAAAAAGTTGGCTTAAAGCTCAACATTCAGAAAACTAAGATCATGGCATCTGATCCCATCACTTCATGGGAAATAAATGGGGAAACAGTGGAAACAGTGTCAGACTTTGTTTTTCTGGGCTCCAAAATCACTGCAGATGGTGATTGCAGCCATGAAATTAAAAGACACTTACTCCTTGGAAGGAAAGTTATGACCATCCTAGATAGCATATTCAAAAGCAGAGACGTTACTTTGCCAACAAAGGTCCTTCTAGTCAAGGCTATGGTTTTTCCTGTGCTCATGTATGGATGTGAGAGTTGGACTGTGAAGAAAGCTGAGTGCTGAAGAATTGATGCTTTTGAACTGTGGTGTTGGAGAAGACTCTTGAGAGTCCCTTGGACTGCAAGGAGAGCCAACCAGTCCATTCTAAAGGAGATCAGTCCTGGGGGGGTGTTCTTTGGAAGGACTGATGCTAAAGCTGAAACTCCAGTACTTTGGCCACCTCATGTGAAGAGTTGACTCACTGGAAAAGACTCTGATGCTGGGAGGGATTGGAGGCAGGAGGAGAAGGGAACGACCGAGGATGAGATGGCTGGATGGCATCACCGACTTGATGGACGTGAGTTTGAGTGAACTCCGAGAGTTGGTGATGGACAGGGAGGCCTGGCGTGCTGCAATTCATGGGGTCGCAGAGTCAGACACAACTGAGCAACTGAACAGACTGACTGACTGACAGATACTAGAGAGCACAGATGCTCTGTACTTAGTGCCATCTGATCTCATGTATTCCATACAGGTATGTGTTTTTCAAACAAAAATATGAAAGTATAAATACTGTTTTGTTGAGGGGGTCGTTCTTTTTTATGCTCAATAATTTCTGAATGGAATGTGGTCTTTTGGTAGCTAGACCACCTTTGCTATAACAATTTGGTGAATAAATATCAATCTTTATCACTCCTGTGTGTTATTATAATGTGCAAAGTCCCTTTTATCAGGTGCTGCATAGACAGGATAACCTAGCGTGGATGCAACGTAATGTCTTTAGTGATTCTCTGTTTCTGAACATTTTGAGCAACTCTCATTTTTTAATTATTATTAAAAATGGTATGATGAACATAAGTATAACTTTGTGCATTCATAAAGTAATTTTTTACAATAAAATTTACAGGAGGAATTACTCAGCAAAACACTCTTAAATATATTTTAAAAGTTTGTGTAATATATGTAATATTTTATCCATTTATCCTGTTACAGGTCAATGTGAATGAAACCATTTTCCAGGCTAGAGAGAGTGACCTGTAGAATAATTGGACTCCAGGGCTGTTCACTCACAGCATTCATATCTGTTAAGGAAACATTATTTGTCTTCATTTTGGAAGTTCAGAGAAACAACAATACAATATGTTAAATTTGTATGTCTTTGATTATTAGACAAGCTGAAGATTTTTTATATTCATATACACGTTTTAGTAAGTGTGTGTGAAATGACTCAGTTCAGTTCAGTCGCTCAGTCATATCTGACTCTGCAACCCCATGAACCACAGCACACCAGGCCTCCCTGTCCATACCAACTCCTGGAGTCCACCCAAACCCATGTCCATTGTGTCGATGATGCCATCCAACCATCTCATCCTCTGTCATCCCCTTCTCCTCCTGCCCTCAAACTTTCCCAGCATCAGGGCCTTTTCAAATGAGTCAGTTCTTCTCATCAGGTGGCCAAAGTATTGGAGTTTCAGCTTCAACATCAATCCTTCCAATGAACACCCAGGACTGATCTCCTTTAGGATGGACTGGTTAAATCTCCTTGCAGTTCAAAAGACTCTCAAGAGTCTTCTCCAACACCACACTTCAAAAGCATCAATTCTTCGGCTCTCAGCTTCCTTTAAAGTCCAACTCTCACATCCATACAGACCTATTTTAAATAGGTAAGTTCTCAAAAATCAATTTAAAAGTATATATTCAGCACTTATGTGGAAACAGTGCATTTCATTAAGTCATTCAACCAACATTCATTGAGAGTTTATCAAGATTGATGGTCATCCTAGTATACTGATTGTTTTTACATCTTTGGATTGGTTGCTACCGGTACTGAATCGATAATTAAATAAATATTCTGAATATTACGCTAGTACTTACCATGTGCTAGGTTCCATTCTGACACTAGGATATAGAAGCAAACAAAACCACAAGTATCTGTATTTATGGTACTTATATACTTACCTACAAGTGTTTAATGCATGTATTAATCATATAGTACCTATAGTGAGTGTAACAACAGAAAAAGAAGGCTTAAGGGAAAAGAAGCCTGAATGACCTTATAGCTCACTTAAGGACACAGCGCTTCAACATATGCAACAGTTACAAGCAAAAATTATACTCAGGTTTGGGACATATTCATCTTATTACAAAAATATGGACTCACTGATTTATCTACACCCTGCCCCAGATCCACCACACTTCCCATGTGTTCCTCTATCCTTTACCTGGGGGCTGAAATGCCACATTTTCCTTCCTTGGAAACAAGCCTTTCCTGATGAGTTTTGGGTGGCATATTATGCCACCCCCAGCCCTGCTGGCGGCGGAGGAGGACATGGCACCTCCAATCTGCTCGTTTCTTCCAGGCGCCCTAATTGGAAGTCCTGCCTAGAACACATGGCCAGAGCGAGGAGCCAAGACAAGAACAAAGGACAACTGCTCACACGTGTTCCTTCCCAATCTGGTCCAGGCTTCCTAGCTCGGCAAGGAGGCGACAGTGCAAAGTGCTAAATGCTGTAGGTCCACAGGCAGAGAGCGTGGTTGCATCCCCTGCAAGCCCTGGGCATGCGAGAAGAAAGGGTGGCTAGATGAAATTGTAAAAGGAGCTAAAATAGAAGCTTAGGAATAAAATAAAATGGAAGAGAGAAAATTATGGGAGAAGAAAGCCTCCATCTCTGGACAGGCTTGCTTTTTGTCTTTCTAAAATGAAAGATGCTGTGAGAAGGTAAGGCTTTTCTTCCTTTAAAAATTAAATATATATATATATATTTATTGAGGACACATTGCACTGACGTTATGGGAAGAACATTGAGGGAGAAATGGCTCAACTTGTGTTTTAAGTGTTAGTCACTCAGTCATGTCTGACTCTTTGTGATCCCGTGGACTTTAGTCTGCCAGGCTCCTCTGACCATGGAATTCTCCAGGCAAGAACACTGGAGTGGGTAGCCATGCCCTTCTCCAGGGGATCTTCCTGACCCAGGGATCAAACCTGGTTCTCCCGCATTGTAGTCAGATTCTTTACCATCTGAGCCACAAGAGAAGCCCTTTGAGGTTTAAACTAAGCTCTAATTCAAGCTCACGTCCTGAATCATAAACTCATATATGTAGTACATATCCTACCCCACATCTGATATGCCATTTCCTAACTCTTCCAAGACCAGAATAACAGGAGTTGAGACACAATGTAAGATTTGATGTGGGAATATTGTTACCTAATTGGTTAGAAGTGATCAAACATGTCTCCTGTAGATAATCCACATGAGAAAAGACTGATAGGCTGGGAGGAGAAATAGAAACCCACTTGCAAATGTTTTCTGAAAAGGCACACTTTTTCCAACATGATAGATCTTCAGGTGTTTGTATTCTATATTGTTTTCTAGTTAGGACTCAAAACCCTGTGTGGTTCTCAAGGAAAACCCATCCTTCCATCACCACTATTCAAAGCACATGTGCAAGCCCTAGTCATACATAACATGAAAATAGAGTGCTGTTATTTTAATGTGAGATTTGGAGGTGGGGGAAGGGTAGTTCGTTGCTTCTCTAGTTTCCATTCTTCCACTGCTTTTTTTCCCCCGGTGACCCTCCTTGTCTTCCTCTTCCTCTTCTTCACCCTCTATTCTTCAGCTCTGTTATCATTTCCTTGGAGTAGTCTTCCTTGCCTGCCCTGACCAGGTACACTTGTCCTATCAAAAGTTCCCATGTACATCTCCTGCAATGAAAATATATAATTATTTGTGAGATTTTTAAAAATTAGTATCTTATTCCTCATTAGACTCCAAGTTCTCTGAGGAGGAGACTGTGTCTGAGTTTTAATCCCACCATTATTTTTCCAGTAAATAGCTAAGTATAAGGCATAGAGTGGGCACCTAGTAAAATACATTAAATGGATGGACGAATGGGTGAGTGATTTAGTGTATAGCGATCACTAGGGTTAGGCTGAGGTTAAAGTGAAAATAAGGCTTAGTCTCCTCTTGCACAAAGTAGAAATAGGAGAAGAAATATATTTAGAAGGGAGATTCTAACACGTTTACAGCAAGTAGCTGTATCTAGTACCATGGATCAGGTCTCCAGATGTACATATATTAATAATTTGGAAATCTTAACCTCTAGTTTGATACAAACTAGTTCTGCTGCTGCTGCTGCTGCTAAGTCACTTCAGTCATGTCCGACTCTGTGTGACCCCAGAGATGGCAGTCCACCAGGCTCCCCCGTCCCTGGGATTCTCCAGGCAAGAACACTGGAGAGGGTTGCCATTTCCTTCTCCAATGCATAAAAGTGAAAAGTAAGTGAAGTCACTCAGTCATGTCCAACTCTTTGCAACCCCATGGATTGCAGCCCTCCGTCTGTAGGATTTTCCAGGCAAGAATACTGGAGTGGGGTGCCATTGCCTGCTCCAACGAACTAGTTCAGGAACTGTTAAAAAGAAGAGGATCCAAAAATAGATCAAACTTTAAAATAAAAATAGGATTAATACAGAAAGACCCTTTTTTGTCTTGGGCACATTCTAAACTTTATGAAAATTTTAGGAAACTAAGTTCAAGAAGAATTTATTTGCAAGTGATGATGTGCGAAGGTATAATTCAGATGAATTCATTCAGCAGCTCTAAAAGGTGGTTATTATTTTTAAAAAAAAGGAAGAAAAATAATCTTTTGAAAAAGATTTTTCTTTTCTTTCTCTCCTGGCCAATATCTCAAAAATAATTAATTGCATGCAAGGAAGAAAAAGAAGCCAATGAACTTCTAATAGGAACCATCCTGAGAGTATGAAAGAAAAAAAAAAAAAAAAAAACAGGGAAGAGGAGGAGATGGAATCCATTAAACTCTCCAAGTATCTGAAACCTGCCAGCAATAGCAAAAACCAAAATGAAACCTCACCTATTTGAAGTTCCTCCATTACTAATTGAAAGGTAAGAAGGCTGGTTCTATATGCCTTAGGAAATAAAGACTTAACAGATGTCTTTATTGAAGACTCGGCTGTTCTAAAGGGAAGGAAGATGGATAGCCGTTCCTAAGCCCTTTTGTCATGTCATGTCCAAGTTCTGTCACCTACACCTGATACGCAATTAAACAATTGGCTAGGGTGTTGTCTTGACAGATTATTTGCCATGCTGGAAATGAAGAGATATTTGCTGCACCATTCACCTCTCTTGCTGGAAATGTTCCTAATGAGCAACATTACCAGCAGGAATTAGTCTTGTGTTTGAGAACATCTCTCTAAATGGGAAAGGGAAAGTCAAGTTTAAAGCAAAACTATACAAACTAAAGGAAGAAAAAAGGTAGGCTAAAATCAAAGAATAGCATTTTAAGGAGATTAAATGGTCTTGTCCTTCATCTGAAAATCATTTCAAATTAATCAGATCACTATAAAATCCATGAGTGAGTAATATTTGTAACAATAGTTGAATGTGTGTGCTCATTTAGTAAATTTAAGAAAATTTACTTTGTACCCATGTTTAAACCTTTTATTCAAAGCAACTGTCTCTAAAAGATGGTACTTCTTTGATGTGATGAAGGACCTCATCAACATATATTAATGAGGCTTGAAGCCTGGAGCAAATAACATTTGCTTCCCCTACCTCCAACTTCAGCAGAGGTGATAGTGTTATACGATCATTTCTACTCCATCCTATGTCAAAGCATGTATATGGTATGGAACCAATTATTTTTCTCAAATAAACATTTGGGTTTTCATCACTGTCTTAAATAGCTGCAAAACAAGATTTTGTACATGTTGTATTGCATGAGCAGGTACCAGTGCCTCCATAATCATACATGTTCATAGATAGAAATTTGGGATGTCATACATATGTCATTAGTACACACATGTGTGTACCTAGATGGATATTATCCAAACATGAATGTGTAGATGTGTCCAAATATATTTATATGTGTAGTTTTGTCTCAGCCTTTAGAATTGTCTGGTGTTCAAATTTTCTTTCCTCATAAGCAAAGAGGGGGAATCAGAGAAAAGGCTACTTAAATTCTACATATATTGTTTTTTAAAGTTATTTTACATAGGGTTGATCTGGAGTACTTGTTCCATATACTGATTTCTGAGGCTCAGGATTCTGCATTGTGATAGCTCTTCAGTAACCCCAGTGCATAGTGACCCACCATAAACTCTGGTCTAGTGACCAAGTCAAGTTTAGACAAACATAACCAGGGATGTTTGCTTCTAGAAAAGAGATTGGCAAGCTCCAGTCTGCTGCCTGTTTTTGTTCAGCCTGAAAGCTAAGAATGGTTTTTACATTTTTAAATGGCTGGAAAAAATCAATAAATATTTTGTGGCACATGAAAATGATATGAATTTCAATGTTCAGTGTCAATAAATAATGTTCTATTGGAATGGATCCACTTTCTTTCATTTATATATTGTGGATGGCTGTTTTCATGGTACTACTATACCAGAGCTGAGTAGTTGCAATAGTGAACATATGACCCACAAGGCCTAAAATATGTGTTCTCTCACCCCTCACAGGGAAAGTGTGCTGACATCTGCCCTCGAGCCCCACCTCTATTCTTTCAGTGGCCTGTATGTCTGTCCAAAGGACATTCTCCACTTCCTCAGATCTCCCCATGTTCTTGAAGGAGGACCTGACATCTTGTCATCTTCATCAGTTTTCTCATTATTAAGTCTCGGATCTTCTTAAGATTTTCAAATATTATTCCCACTACTAAAAATAAATAAACCTCAGTGAAGGAATTAGAGAAAATAGAGAAACCCCACTGGTGTCGTTGAAATAACACTGTGAAAAAATGGATGGCTTTGTGGTATAGAGACCTCATTCCTATGGTTATTCACAGAAGGTTTAATGTTCTGCTGTTGCCATCTTGAAATTCTTAATAATATTTGAGCAGAGGCTCCATATTTTCATTGTATATTCAGGCCTCAGAAATTGTGTATCCAGTTGTACCTGCTATAAAGGCGGTTGCCTCTCATCATGAACCTGGAGCTGGAGATACAAGATCCAGAAGGAGACGTGGAGGGTCCAGCTGTTGCCCAACGCCAAGCAGGTGAGCCGTCAGGTAAATGACAACAGGTGCAGATGGCAATGATGCCTCATGATTACCACAGACCTCTCCAGTAAAAAGGAATATGATCACTCCATATGCACGGTCTACATGTCCCCGAAACTGTCTCTGAGAGTCCTTGCTAAATCAAAACTGTTCAGGAAAAGAAGTTGTTGGAAATGCAACACAAGCTTAGCTAAGTTGCTACATTACAAATCCACCACATATGCCACTGTATGCGTATTGTGGCTCTTTTATATCCCATTTGAAGTCACTCAGTCGTGTCCGACTCTTTGCGACCCCATGGACTATAGCCCGCCAGGCTCCTCTGTCCATGGGATTCTCCAGGTAAGAATACTGGAGTGGGTTGCCATTTCCTTCTCCAGGGGATCTTCCCAACCCAGGGATCGAACCCGGGTCTCCTGCATTGCAGGCAGACGTTTTATCCTCTGAGCCACCAGGGAAGCCCATAGCCAGTAGCAGCACCTGTCAAAATATCCCCTGGAGTAGAATACTCCAAGTGTCAGAAGAAAGTGAATAGACTCCATCAGAGGCTTTCTGCTACAAGTACAAAATTATGTGAAGTCTTATTTTACTTTGAGAAATCCATATGACTTGCATTCTGTTCTGCAATAGAGCTACATTTGTTTCAAATGTACAAATGATACTTTCAATTATTTATGAGTAAAGTCAGTTAATTCTTTTCCTTAAATTCTCAAGCACAATTGATGTTCCAAAAAGATACCCTCTAGCACTTGGCACCTTGACAAAGATGATGATGATGCTGATAAAGAATATTCAACTCAACTGAAGAATTACTATCAGTGAAAGTGTTAGTCGGTCAGACGTGTCCAACTCTTCATGACCCCATGGACTGTAGCCCTCCAGGCTCCTCTGTCCATGGAATTCTCCAGGCAAGAATACTGAAGTGGGTAGCCATTCAATTCTCCAGGGGATCTTCCCGAGCCAGGGACTGAACCCAAGTTTCCTACATTGAAGGTAGATCCCTTACCATCTGAGCCACCACGGAAGCCCCCAAGAAACTACATTAAGGATTTTAAGTGGATTATCTTATTTCACCTCTGTCACATCTTCATTTTGTGAAATGGAACCAAGGCAACTAAGATTTGAAGCTGTTAGGTGCTCTGAGGTAAAAAAAAACTGAGGTCATAAGTGGCACAAAGGTGATCACAAAGCTGGAGTCACAAGAGTCTAAATTTATAGTCACTATTCAATACTGTCTCCCAGAAAGGATTTCAGTGCTAAGTTTAAGAGTACAGGAAGATCCAACTAAAATGGAATCTGTACTTTTTATGTGACAGAAAGCTGATCCACAAACAATTCCTTTTAAAAGATATATATAGCAAACACAGTATTTAAACTTAGTGAATGGGTAGGTACTCTCCAAAGCATCCTGAAAATGATAGGGGGCAGGTGAGAAATGAAATAAAAGACAAGGAAGTTTAGATGAAGAAAAAGAGAGAAAAGGAGAGATGAGAGGAATTCATTATGCTTTTAGAGCAGGTGTGCTAAATTTGCCGTGTCTGTGTGCCTTCCTTCAGTTGCAAAGTATAGGTCTGGCTGATAAGTACTTGCTTCAAAATCGAGATATTTTAAGTATGTATTGTTAGAATAAGCAACCACTCCAGTGTACCCAGGAAATAAAAAGTACTGAAATTCTGGAAATTTGGGGGCAAACTTTTCCTCCCAACAAAGTAAAGGGTAAGGTAAATAAACTACTTTGAACATAACATCCCAGCTTCCCTGGCTCAGATGGTGAAGTGTCTGCCTACAATGCCTATCATGTGGGAGACACAGGCTCAATCCCTGGGTCGGGAAGATCTCCTGGAGAAGGAAATGGCAACCCACTCCAGTATTCCTGCCTGGAAAACTCCATGGATGGTGGAACCTCGTAGGCTAGAGTCCATGGGGTCACAAAAAGTTGGACATGACTGAGCGACTTCACTTTCCAGAGAAGCACTTGAGCACCAAATAATTGATGCTTTTGAACTGCGGTGTTGGAGAAGACTCTTGAGAGTCCCTTGGACAACCAGGAGATCCAGCCAGTCCATCCTAAAGGAAATCAGTCCTGAATATTCATTGGAAGGACTGATGTTGAAGCTGAAACTCCAATACTTTGGTCACCTGATGCGAAGAGCTGACTCATTTGAAAAGACCCTGATGCTGGGAAAGATTGAAGACGGGAGGAGAAGGGGATGATAGAGGATGAGACTGTTGGATAGCATCACCGACTCAATGGACATGGGTTTGAGTAAGGAAATTTGGAAGTTGGTGATGGACAGGGAGGACTGGCGTGCTGCAGTCCGTGGGGTCACAAAGGGTCGGACACTACTGACTGACTTAACTGAACTGAACTGAACTGAACTGAAGGAAGCATTCTTTAGATCCCTGGAGCCAGAACCAAGGAAACCTGACCTCCCGACCTCATAGCATTTGTTACATCAGCTTGCTTCAGCATAGTTTGTGCACAAACTACTCACTTTCCTAAAGCAAAGAAGATCCAGCAGCACTAGAAGGCTGGAGGAGTTATTTTTAAAGTAAAATAAATTATTGTAATGCTCTTAACACCCAAAGCAATTATAGAAAGCATTTCTATAAACATTGCTTGTAGAAAGCATTTCAATAAATATGTGTTTATCATCAGGCTTCCCAGATGGCGCTGATAGTAAAGAACTGGACTACCAGCACAGAAGACATAAAGTGATACAGGTTCAATCCCTGAGTGGGGAAGATCCCCTGGAGAAGGGCACAGCAACCCACTCCAGTATTCTTGCCTGGAGAATCCCTTGGACAGAGGAGCCTGGAGGGCTACAGGCCATGGAGTCGCAAAGAGTTGGACATGACTGAAGCCACTTAGCATGCACGCACATGTTAATCACCAGATAGTTACACTTCTCACCATGAACAATTGTGGAGGCAAAAATTACCCCAAACCAAAACCATGCTTAAAAACATTTCAAATTTTACGAGTGAAAAGTGGTTAAAAGCCTTTTCATGACAAGAAAACATGCTTCTCTTGTAAAAGATAATTTTCCAAGTTTATTTTAACTCGAAAACAGAATTAGCCAGTGAAATACACGATTTTTGTTTCCTCCACCATGCTGATCATCCCCAGGGGTAGAAACTGTTTAGGTGTCATCTTCCTGTCTCTCTGTTCAGCATGTTTTATCAGCGTGACTCAGACAGAGAATGTCCTCTTAGAGACGGATTTACTTTGGTCTAAAAAGAGAAAATCTGCAAGACTGTGACGTTTCTGGCTGACTCATGAGGATTTTTTCTTTTTTTTTTTTTAAGTTAACAATCAGTGATTGCATGTGTATTGTTTTAGCATACTTTTCCCCAACTGACTTACTATGGTGAACTCACCAAACCTTTATGATTTTGTTATTTGTACTGATAACCTCCAGTCTATAGTATAATTAACAACTATTTTTTCTTGTATATCATATTAGCAATGATACTGTCTGTACCAATTGAGCCCTAGAGTAAAGTGTAAATATGGATAAATCCTGTAAGTACTATAAAACACTCCTTTTTACTAAAGTTTTTCCTAAGTAAAAGAGCTTCCTTGCCACATTGGTCAATGAATGCAGAGTTCCAAAGAATAGCAAGGAGAGATAAGAAAGCCTTCCTCAGTGATCAGTGCAAAGAAATAGAGGAAAATAATAGAATAGGAAAGACTAGAGATCTCTTCAAGAATATTAGAGATACCAAGGGAATATTTCATACAAAGATGGGCTCAATAAAGTACACAAATCGTACGGACCTAACAGAAGCAGAAGATATGAAGAAGAGGGAGCAAGAGTACACAGAAGAACTGTACAAAAAAGATCATCATGACCCAGATAATTACGATGGAGTGATCATTCACCTAGAGCCAGACATCCTGGAATGTGAAGTCAAGTGGGCCTTAGAAAGCATCACTACAAACAAAGCTAGTGGACGTGATAGAATTCCAGTTGAGCTATTTCAAATCCTAAAAGATGATGCTGTGAAAGTGCTGCACTCAATATGCCAGCAAATTTGGAAACTGAGCAGTGGCCACAGGACTGAAAAAGGTCAATTTTCATTCCAATCCCAAAGAAAGGCAATACCAAAGAATGCACAAACTACTGCACAATTGCATTCATCTCACACGCTAGTAAGGTAATGCTCAAAATTTCCAAGCCAGGTTTCAGCAATACATGAACCATGAACTTCTAGATGTTCAAGCTGGTTTTAGAAAAGGCAGAGGAACCAGAGATCAAATTGCCAACATTCTATGGATCATCAAAAAAGCAAGAGAGTTCCAGAAAAACATCTATTTCTGCTTTATTGACTATACCAAAACCTTTGACTGTATGAATCACAATAAACTGTGGAAAATTCTGAAAGAAATGGGAATACCAGACTACCTGACCTGCCTCTTGAGAAATCTATATGCAGGTCAGGAAGCAACAGTTAGAACTGGACATGGAATAACAGACTGGTTCCGAACAGGAAAAGGAGTACATCAAGGCTGTATATTGTCACTCTGCTTGTTTAACTTATATGCAGAGTACATCATAAGAAGTGCTGGGCTGGATGAAGTACAAGCTACAATCAAGATTGCTGGGAGAAATATCAATAACATCAATATTAGAGATACCAAGGGAATATTTCATACAAAGATGGGCTCAATAAAGGACACAAATGGTATGGACCTAACAGAAGCAGAAGATATGCAGATGACACCCCCCTTATGGCAGAAAGTGAAGCAGAACTAAAGAGCTCTTGATGAAAATGAAAGAGGAGAGTGAAAAAGTTGGCTTAAAGCTCAATATTCAGGAAACTAAAATCATGGCATCCGGTCCCATCACTTCATGGCAAATAGATGGGGAAACAGTGGAAACTTTATTTTTCTGGGCTCCAAAATCACTGCAGATGGTGACTGCAGCCATGAAATTAAAAGACACTTACTCTTTGGAAGGAAATCTAGACAGCATATTAAAAATCAGAGACATTGCTTTGCCAACACAGGTCTGTCTAGTCAAGGCTATAGTTTTTCCAGTAGGCATATTGGATGTGAGAGTTGGACTATACAGAAAGCTGAGCATCTAGGAACTGATGCTTTTGAACTGTGGTGTTGAAGGAGACACTTGAGATCCCCTTACTGCAAGGACATCCAACCAGTCCATCCTAAAGGAGACTATTCCTGGGTGTTCATTGGAAGGACTGATGTTGAAGCTGAAACTCCAATACTTTGGCCACCTGATGGGAAGAGCTGACTCATTTGAAAAGACCCTAATGCTGGGAAAGATTGAGGGTGGGAGGCGAAGTGGATGACAGAGGATGAGATGGTTGGATGGCATCACTGACTCAATGAACATGAGTTTGTGTAAACTCCGGGAGTTGGTGAAGGACAGTGAAGCCTGGCGTGATGCAGTCCATGGGATCACAAAGAGTCAGGCACAATTGAGTGACTGAACTGAACTAGATGATGTCTGCAACTTGTAAATCAAATACTCCCCAGAAGCATTTCTTCTTTATACACAGTGCATTCTTTCTTGAATGTTCTTATTCTGTCTCCTAGTTTTCAAATTTTGCTCTTTGATTTCCCAGCTCACAGCCACCAGTTCTATGATATCTTCCTGGACATCTATTGAACAGAACTAAGAAATACGTTAATACCAAGAGTTAGTGTTACTTATAGTATCGTTATCCATGTGGACCTCTGGTTTGACTACCCTAAAGCAGAATTCTAAAACTATTCAAGGTACTTGGGATCTTCCCACTTCCTCCTCCTGGATGCCTATCCCTATTTCACCATCTCCTGTCACTCATATTTGGGGTGCCCTCTGACCCCCCACAGTACCAAGTAGAACATGAGATGTAAATGTAAAAATAGAAAACATGAGATGCTAAAACAATGGTGCATTGCAATTGTTTGAATTTATTTCTTTGAATTTATGTTTGAATTTATTTATCATGTGAATTTATTGCCCAGATTAGAAATCTTAGCAATGAATAACATTTTATTAATTCCATTTCTCTCTGGCTTTTCAGTCACCAGTTTCATTCTTGTGTTGTTGGTTCAGTCATGTCCAATTCTTTGCAATTCTGTGGACAATAGCCTGCCAGGCTCCTCTGTCCATGAGATTCTCCAGGCAAGGATACTGGGGTGGGTTGCCATTTTCTACTCCAAGGGACCTTCCCAACTTAGGGATTCAACCTGCGTCTCTTTAGCAGGCAAGTTCCTTACCACTAGGGCCACCTGGGAAGTTCGTTTTTCAGTTCAAGGCAAAGCTAAAAACTTAGATTTGCTAACTGACCAAATGAACTCTCAGAAGAAAATCCATAACTAATGCTTGGATCTCAGGTTAATAAATCCTCAAAGGATTATTTTTATATTCCATCAAGAGGATGCAAGCTTGCTAACTAGAACCAATTTGTATTATAATATTTATATATTTTCATAATATTCCATTGTCATTAAGCCCCTCTCTGAAAGATTAACCCATGACTGTTTCATATTAAAAACACTGAGTGAAAATGTTAAGGCGCTTATTTCAGCTTTTTATTAACAATAATAAGGTTACATCATGAAGTGTTCTTAATGATAAAGTTACCATGACAAAATTGTATATTATGAAACTCTCTTTTAAGAAATTAGACTGTTTTCTATAACAAAATGTATTTTTTTGAACAATATTCTTCTATAAAAGTGAATTTTAAAGAGAAAAAGTCACAGATGAGTTACATGATAACCCAAGTCTTGAGGGAGGTAGGGAGAAGTGGTAGGAAAGATGGGAGAAAGGAAAACGAAACACATAAGAAACATTAGTTCTAAAATCTAAGCACATGGACCTGCAGCCGTTTTATCTTGATTGTCTTCCCCACCTTCTATGTGGCCCTCAGTGTAAAATCACCACAGAATTCATTTTGTGCCACAAGTCGTAAACAGTTTACTCAAAATATTTCTAATCAATATGTTTCCAGGTACGCTTTTGAACTTTTTTCACTTAAAAATGCATTAGCTGGGTCATAAGGTAGTTCTATTTGCAATTTTTTAAGGAATCTCCACACTGTTCTCCATAGTGGCTGTACTAGTTTGCATTCCCACCAACAGTGTAGGAGGGTTCCCTTTTCTCCACACCCTCTCCAGCATTTATTGCTTGCAGATTTTTGGATCGCAGCCATTCTGACTGGTGTGAAGTGGTACCTCATTGTGGTTTTGATTTGCATTTCTCTAATAATGAGTGATGTTGAGCATCTTTTCATGTGTTTGTTAGCCATCCGTATGTCTTCTTTGGAGAAATGTCTATTTAGTTCTTTGGCCCATTTTTTGATTGGGTCGTTTATTTTTCTGGAATTGAGCTGCATAAGTTGCTTGTATATTTTTGAGATTAGTTGTTTGTCAGTTGTTTCATTTGCTATTATTTTCTCCCATTCAGAAGGCAAATAGAACTACCTTATGACCCAGCAATCCCACTTCTGGGCATACACACCGAGGAAACCAGAATTGAAAGAGACACATGTACCCCAATGTTCATCGCAGCACTGTTTATAATAGCCAGGACATGGAAACAACCTAGATGTCCATCAGCAGATGAATGGATAAGAAAGCTGTGGTACATATACACAATGGAGTATTACTCAGCCGTTAAAAAGAATTCATTTGAATCAGTTCTGATGAGATGGATGAAACTGGAGCCAATTATACAGAGTGAAGTAAGCCAGAAAGAAAAACACCAATACAGTATACTAACACATACATATGGAATTTAGGAAGATGGCAATGACGACCCTGTATGCAAGACAGGAAAAAAGACACAGATGTGTATAACGGACTTTTGGACTCAGAGGGAGAGGGAGAGGGTGGGATGATTTGGGAGAATGGGAATTCTAACTTGTATACTGTCATGTAAGAATTGAATCGCCAGTCCATGTCTGACGTAGGGTGCAGCTTGCTTGGGGCAGGTGCATGGGGATGACCCAGAGAGATGTTGTGGGGAGGGAGGTGGGAGGGGGGTTCATGTTTGGGAACGCATGTAAGAATTAAAGATTTTAAAATTTAAAAAAAAATAAAAAAATTAAAATTAAAAAAAAAATGCATTAGCTGTTGAAAAATGTATTAGCTCAATTTAAACTATATTTATAAATACAATATGTGGATATTTTTAAACTTTGATTTCAGTGTTTCTATATCTTCTATTAGGTTTTAAAGTCCTTGACAATAAGGATTCTTCATGTGTCTTTACATCCTAAGAAATTGCACTGAAGCTATTATGTGTTTAAAATCATTTACATATTCCCTGGCTTATTTGGGGAAACTTTAAACTATAATCCTAAATTGGTCATCAAACAAAGCAAACATCTTTAAATACTTGTGGATACACTGACTAGCTTCATTATATCACCAATAGAAATGTATCTTCCCAAACTATAATCTGAATATTATTTTTAGGTATACCTTTAAGAGTAGGCTTTTTAAATTATTATTTCCCCTTTTTCTTAACATTATCAAGAAAAATCTTTATTTAGATTCCAGGAAGTACACGTCTGATATTCTCAATACCTAGTGTTCTTCTTCACCATACAGAAGGTGTCAATAAATGTTCTTAGTTAGAAATAAAGATTTACTGCATATTGTGTGTATGTTGACTAAGATGAAAGTCACCATACAGGATTGTAAATTTGTATTATTCCTGAGACAATCTGGTGCTTTCTACTTTTATCTTTAGCGAAGACCTATATGTGTGACAGAAACCTGAGTTTTTACTTGCAACACAGTTCACAATTGTGATGCTTATGGGCAGGTGGATAAAACATGAGAGAGGCTAAGCATATTGGAAATCAACATCCGTTAAGAAAATAATACAGTGATGTATAAATTCATATATTCAGCCAGCCAACTCAAATTCCTTCAAATCTAACACTCATACAAGAAAATCCTGATTGAAAAGTCTGGAGGAGGCTATGAATTCTGTCCCCTGGCATCAAATGTAAAGGCATTCCCCTTTGCATATTTTCAGCTGGTCACCTTCAAAAAGAAAGAGTCCAGGAGGGAGGAAGGGAGGGAAGCAGAAGGAGGAGAGGATGATAACCTAAAGTCTTGCTTTGGCAAGAAAAATTCCTTTCTGCAAACATGAGAGTTAGAACATTCTCCCTGCATAACAGGCATGGTTACATAACATTCCTGAAACAGACGAACCATGAATTCCAATGAAAACTCCATTCTTTCAGAATGCCATAACTACTAGAAGTTAATTTATGGACTTGCCTGAAGTGCAGATGCTCTATCTGGGTCCTCTGACAGCCTTGCAATTTTAAAAGTAAGATGTTATGGGGAGGGAGGTGAGAGGGGGGTTCATGTTTGGGAACGCATGTAAGAATTAAAGATTTTAAAATTAAAAAAATAAAAAAATAAAAAAAAAAAAGTAAGTTGGATCCCAGTGCTCTTGAAGATGGAGAGGCAGCAGAGACCCACCTTCCCTGATTGTCTGATCAAGACCCCACTTGAGTGGAGGTACCAGCTTACTGGTTATTGTGTCTAATGAGTAAATTGTTGAGCTTCTAGCTTTAAATGGGTTGTATTCATTTATTTTCTACCAATGAAGGAATGGGGTAAAAGATTTTCCAATTTAACCTCATGTTGTACACATTTTTAGATAAAGCAGTGAAAAACAACTTTTAAAATCTGGCTAATGAGTTCTATTTTTTTTTTTTTTTTTTTTTTTTTTCTGTTCTTGGCAGGGAGGTTAGTAGAATAGTGCACCGGGGTTCTTTGTGTGGTTTCTCTGCCCATTAACAGTTATTTAACAAAAATACTCCAATCTGCATTTGATATCTTTATGCTATTGACATTCAAACTCCTAGGAGCTGTCTAGCTCTTTGAGACTGGCTTTTATCTTTTCCTGGTATTTGGAGACTAAAATGGACAATGACAGCAGTCCCAGCCTTACTGAAGCTCATCAAACTGTCTCATTCAAAGTGATGCCTGAGTTGGATTAAACCCAAGGACTCGGCTACCGGTATTAACCCATCAGATGTTGCAGCCCATCAGCCTCTTTAATCATTAGGGTGGGATTAATAGGCATGGTCTGCCACAGCCTCCGTGCCTAGGAAATCATGCCAGGAGGATGCGGCCGCTTCGTCAGGCCCGGCTTTAATCACACCAGGCAAAACATGACAGTTTGGAAATGAACTCAGGAGGATAAACTTGGAAAGGAGATTAAAATAGTCTGGGTGTTTATCAACAGACTCTACAATATTAGGCAAGCAGATTTCCCAAACTCCTAGTGAGAACCCCCGTGGCCGGAGCCCTCCATGTTCTTTCTTTGGAAATGAACAATGAAGAGTTTACACATGAAAAGTAAGGCAGGTAAGTAGCTAATAGGTTTACAGGTAACAATCATCCGTATTTCAGGGAGAACAAACACTCTGATAAAGAAAGTATTGGCAGATGCCCCAACAGAATTTAAAATGCTTTTCTGCTCCAAGTCTCCACATGTCCAAATAAATCACGATGCACTTGAGCTCCACTGGGCTATTTTTTTTTTTTTTTCCCTTCCTGGCTGGTAATAAAGCGTGCTTGATTGTCAGGCCCTGCTGTTCTTAGGGCCAAATCAAAAATACGATATTAACTTCTTTCAAAGATGCAGCCACCAAAGCAATAGAAGAATGCAAATAAATCAATTCTGCATGCTTAAGCCCATCTCCCTTTCATGCAAGCCTGGTGATAGAGATTCTTTTCCCCCAACTCGGCCTTATCATTTTGAGGTATGAAAAATAGATTGTGTCACAGTAATGAAGCGCAGGAAAAGGGAGCTTGTTATAAGCTGATTACAGTTTAGATTGAAGGACTGGTTCTCATTAGCTCTTTTAGATTGGACAGCATCCTTGAGCTGGAGTAATTACTGAAAGTAATTTTTGAAAGGGAGGGTGGGGCAGCTGGTGCAAGGAGAGACTCAAACAGTTGCATGGGGATTGAAAAGAGGGGTGGGAGGAGAGACCCACAGCCGGCTAGGTTGTTATTACCCTCAAGACTAGGGCTACTTGAAGCAGCTGGCCACTTTCTTGTTAGGCTCTCCAGCAATGAGGAGAGAGCTCTTTGCATGGTGGAATGAATACAGCATAAACGGTAAGAGGTCTATTTAAAGTTCAAGTGGGCAGGGTAAGTCCCCAGATCTGTGCCATCAACACACAGAAGCTCAGTTTTCATCCCATAATAAGTGTGATGAAGTCAGGTTTCATTGCTAGTTACAGAAACAGACTTAAGAAACATGATAAATGATGGGCAAGATACAATGACCTACTTTTTGGCTTCGTTAAGTGGATTTGAGAGCTTGACCATTTCCCTGGTCCAAATGGGATGAAATATGCCACCTTACCAGTCCTGGAGGTTTCTTGAGCAATTCTTTACGTGTGTTGTTCCAAAGGTGGAGTTTTGATTCAGCATTTTCTTTGGTATAGGATAGAAGTTTCAGGGGAGGAAATGTGCTATTTGCTTTCTGACTTGCAGAGACTGGGAATTTGGAGGCTTGCTTTCAGCTCTCCATCTGCTGCTAACTAGACCTCTGATGACCCTAAATAAACCAGTTAGGCTCTCCTTGCGTTTGAGATGTAAATGAAGCAGGTTCTTACTTTCTAATGTCTCTTGTGTTTTTGACTTCTCTGATTTCAGTGATTGTCCCCTTGAAGAATGAGATGGAGAAGAGAAAAAGACAAAAAAGTTTTTTTTTTAAGATTTTTTTTAATGTGAACCATTTTAAAGTCTATTGAATCTGTTCCAAAATTGTTTCTGCTTTATGTTTTGAATTTTTTTTTCTGCTGGGTATGTGGGATCTTAGCTCCCCTACCAGGGGTCAAACCCACACCCCTTGCACTAGAAGGTGAAGTCTTAACCACTGGACCACAAAGAAGGTCCCCCCAAAAGCTTTATCTTCTAAATCAGTGAACCTGTTGTGCATGAGACAAAGATGAAAATTTCTTATCCCATATGTAAGAGGTCTGCATTGCACTTTGATGGGACAATAAGGAACATTTACTGAGACCTTTATATGCAGAAAACTAAGCTGATTTCCTCTTATCACTGCAATGGACAGATAGAGTCTGAGCCACAGAAATGTCATGTCACATGTTCATGGTCATTTGGCTTATAAGTAGAAGGGACACAGCCTAACATACGAAGCTGCCTACTCATCTGAGCAAAGTGGCATGAAATAGTGAAGTGGCAAGACCAAGAGGAATGGATTGCCATTTTTACAGAGATGTGAGCCGCACCCAGAAGCTTTTCTTACTCTAGATGCCTCTTAAATTCTCTGAATATGGCCTGCATTCCCCCCGATGAAGTCCTTCCTCTGGGTTAACTAGCACACCATCGTCCTGAAAGCCCTGATTAGAATGCAAATGTGTTACCTGGGAGGAATAAATTCATTAAGCTATTAGTAAAAATTAACAGTCTTTATAAAATTAAAAACCTTAATGTATCTGATTATCCAGCTGTCACTCAGTAGGAAGCAGATACTGAGGAGAGTACCTGAAATTTCTCCCTCAGAGATGAGATCCAGAAAAGCCTGGAACTGCAGATGCTGGGGCAAAGGTCAAGTGCATGCCCTGGGTAGGGTTCCTGGGCAGCTAGATGGCAGCAGGGACTGGGGATCTCAGACTGACTTACAGGGGTGACAAGAAACACTTGGGGAACAGAAGATGAAAACAAATAAAGGAAGGTTTTGCCAGCAGGGGAGCGGGGATGGGATGGGGGAAGGTGGCAAGTCACATTGTTTAACTTGACTATTTTTCTAAAGTCTATAAGGAGTTCTCAAGAGTCAAGATATAAATTCTAGACTAGACCACCAGGTTCCTCCGTCCATAGAGATTCTCTAGGCAAGAACATTGGAGTAGGTTGCCATGCCCTATTCCAGGGGATCTTCCCAAACCAGGGATTAAACCCAGGTGATGAAAACCAAGTCTCCTGAGCCCAGGTCTCCTCCATTGCAGGTGGATTCTTCACCATCTGAACCACCAGAGAAACCCAATAATACTGGAGTGGGTAGCCTATCCCTTCTCCAGGGGATCTTCCCAACCCAGGAATTGAACCTGGGTTTCCTGAATTGCCAAAAGATTATTTCCCAGCTGAGCTACCAAGGAAGCCACGATTCAGTTTAGTGATTTTCAAATTGAAGTAACTGAAAACTATCCCCACAGCCACATCTTTGAAATAGATGAGTCCCATTTTTGTCTTGTATAAGGCTTTTATTAATATATAATATATTGTTGGTAGAAAGAGTCAGACGTGAAGAAGGAGAGAAAGAAATAGAAGAAAGAAGGAGTTGGGGTAGAGGGGACGAAGAAAACACGAAAGAGGAAGAAAGGGAAGGCTGAGACCAAGGATCTATCTTAGCAGTTGGCAAACTTTGTCAGTGAAGCACCAGATAATAAATATTTGAGGGTTTACAGTCCACTGGCAACTATTTAGTCTCTGTGGCAACTATTCAGCACTAAGTAAATGAATGGATGTGGCTGTGTTCCAATCAGACTTTATCTGCAAACCAGGCAGGGGTTGACCCTGATTCTAACCCTGAGTTCCCTGGGTCCTGAGGGCTAAAGGAAACAAGGCCCAAGAGACTTGAGTCCTTGCCCAAAGCTACCTGGGCCTCCTCCCAAGTCGGTGTTTTTCCTATAGAATCTCCGAATAGACCTACTTGAGTTTAAATTATTAGCTACACATTGAAAGAAAGGTGCTCATACACATTTGAAAAAGCAGGTCTGAGTTCAGTCTTTCACTCCTGAAGCGGTTCTCCTTGGAGTTAAATTAGGGAGCCATTGCCTGAAGGCAACAAGAGAAGGTGTAGGCCTGGACCACATCACCAAGGAAGAGGGAGGGGTTCACACTGATGGTGGGGAGTGCCTGCTGTGCCATGTCCAGGAGAAGGGGAAGCCAGTTTACGCACACACACACATATGCATAGACATGCACACAGTCACACATACACACGTTATTATTGCTGTTCAGTCACTAAGCCGTGTCTGACTCTTTGCAACCCCATAGACAGTAGCCCACCAGTCTCCTCTGTCCTCCACTACCCTCCACACATACACATACAAGCACAAAAACACACACAGACACACACGTGTTATGTGCTTTGACTGGTTGTTCAACTCTCAAGGAACACTGTTAGCACTAGGTAACAGAAATGAAGAAACTAAGGCCCAAAGCGTTAAGAAACTGCTCAAAGTCACACGGTTGGAACATGGCAGAGCTAAATTTAGCTTTTGGTTTTGTTATTCTTGTATGAAAAGTGGTAGAAAAATATATAAACCATTGTAGCTGAAGCTTATCATTGTAATTCTCTTTGTGGGTTGCTCTATTAACCACCTTGATATCACAGAGCGAGGACCCAGTTTAAATTTTATAACTGTCTCAGAATGGTATCCCCAGCTTTGACTTTAAAACCCAAGCCCCTCAAGCTTTGAACTCATCTCTCTCTCTCTTTCACACACACACACACACACACACACACACACACACACACACACACACACGTGTCTGCAGGTCTCTCTCTCTCTCTTTCACACACACACATGCACATACACACTTGTCTGCAGGTCTCTCTCTCTTTCACACACACACACACATACACATGTGTCTGCAGGTCTCTGTCTCTCTTTTACACACACATACGCACACATACACATTTCTGCAGGTCTCTCTCTCTTTCACACACACACGTACATACACACATGTCTGCATATCTCTTGCTTTCGCTCTCTCTCCTCACCACTATGGGTATGTAGTATGTTTTATAAAATTACTCTCACCTGGACTGCCTTGGGCTCCCAGTTCCTCTTCTCTCCTTGTTTACTCTGCAACCAAAGTGTTCTTATTCAAATACTTCATCGGTTTCCCTTTGCCTTCAGCATAACCTCAGAGCAAGGCCTATCCCTTCAGCTCCTCCTTACACTCCAGGCATCCTCTTTTCCCACCTGCCCATTCTCTCTACCCTCTGGGGACAGGTGACAGGGCTTTCTGTCCCCCAACCCTAACCCAGCCTCACAACAAGGGCTTTAAAGGTGTTGCCACCTTTCAGGTACAGATTTTCACACTTACTGCTCATCCACCCCTTCTGGCCCATCTAAAATCCTGTTGACTCTTCACATTTCAAGACGAAAGCGGTATCCTACTCTCCTGATTCCCAGGCCAGGTCATTCCTCACGGTGACATATGGTACAGCCACCCACAGCACTTCCACTATTGAAATCACATACGCATTAGCATGGTTATTTATTTTTGAGCCTCAGGAGCCTGAGAGTTCCAGAAAGGCAAAGACGATCTTTGTTTTTCCTAACCCTGCATTCAATTCAAGCTCTGACATCAAGGAGGCGAACAGAAACTATTTGTTAATTAAATAACTGAAACTCCCTCTCACCCTGAAATGCTCACCACCACTGTCAAGATTCTCTTCACCAAATTCTGAGCTAAGTACAAAATATTTTTTTAAATGTTTCCTCTCTTAATAGAAAGGTGGTTAATACATAGAAGTAAATGAATATCTGTGCCCATCAGAACTTTCTGCAGAGATAACTGGACAGAACTATTGTTTAGCATTGCTAAACATGTGGCTTCACTTTATAAGTTTACATATCTCATCTTGACACAATTAATTTTAGTAACTCCCTTTTCCAAACACCTACACCTGAAATTAAAATACTAAAGAGAAGGCATACCCAAGTGATTCTCCAATGAGCAGATGGGCCAAATCGTATCCAGTCATGGACTACGAAGTAACAGATTGTGCATCTTTTCGCAAATCCTCAAATTAGAAATTTCATAGCTTCATGAATTGCAAGATGGAGTCTGTTTTCCTGAGAAGGAGATTTCATGCTGACCTGATGCCAGCCTCTAAGACTCCATTTCTCTGATGGGCTTTTTGCAAATAATAATAATAAAATGCTTTGTAATCTATTTAATTAGTGATTCCTCACAACCATTCTAGCAATTCAGATGATAGTTATTTGTGTCTTATGATTGCATTAACTTGCTCAAAACATGCCCTGAATGATGTCTTGGTGTCTGATTTCCCACAAGCTCAACTGGAGGCAGTGATTAAGGGTAGGAGCCCATTTGCAGCAGTGCACCCCCACTTCTTGGAGGTGTTAGCAGTGGGCACCTTTGTACCCAGTGACATTTGCAAGACATGGGTGCATAAAATCTCTGCTTTGACTGCCTGCTAATCCCATCAATTAATAAGGAAGAGATGGCCATCTGAGGGCATCTGTCCAGGTACCTCTGTTCTGGCAAGGGAGGAGAAACATCTGGTCCAGCAGAGAATGGAGAACTTGCTGAAAGGACTAGAAATCTTAGTTTAAAGGAGGAGCCTTTCTTATAGTCCATGATTCAGACATCCTTCTGTAGGCTTCTTAAGTTGAGAGACACCTGGAGGCTCTGGAAAACTTGCCAATACAGAAAATATGGCATTTTATTCACTGGAATGGTATTCAGAAGTTAAAAGTGATGAATAAAGTTTACATGAATCAACATGGAAAAAAGCTCCAAAACAAATATTTGCATGAAAATACAACTTGCAAAACCGCACATATGGTATGATACCATAGGTGCCTCATTAGCACAGTAGGTAGCATGTCAGTCTCATTGAGTATGATGCCAATTGTGTAAAAAAAAAAAAATCATGTGTACACACATGAAGACCAAGAGCCAGGATTGAGAGCTGTGCAGACAGCTTCAGTCCTGTGTTTTATCCTCATGATCTGAATGACCCCTAAAGCTCTGATCTGACCTTCCAAAAGCCCCATCAACTCTCTTGGGAGACAGACTATCCCATCACCTGAGTGCAAAGGCATGAGAATGAATGCATCATGAAACTTTACTTCTGATGAAAGACAGTGGGCTGTTCATAGAAAACTGCTCTCAACCTGATTCACTGTCACAGAAGAAGTCAGAATCAGCACAAAGGCAGAGAAAGTGCAGCCTACCAACATGCAGTTGGTGAGGGGAGGGGCTAGCTCCTCCTAAAATAATGGATCAATTTACATGAATTATTGAATGCTTTTGAGACAAAAAATTAAACTAGCACTTTCTTTTTTCTTTCAATGCATTTCAAAATTGACTCAATAAGATACTGACCTGGCTTATGTATTTGTTTTTTGTTTGTTTTTTTTTTCTCAAGGGTAAGGTTGAAACTTATAAGATGCAGAGGCATAAGTTTGATTGATAACTCAAAATGTAGTTTTTATCTATCTCAACAATGTATCCAAAATAGGATTTGATTTTATTTTTTTGTGGATAGGTTTTAGATCAAAAGTCAATTAATTGCATGGCAAGCATGGATCTATTTTCTGCCCCTTCCAAACTCTGAAAAAACAGACATAAACTTTTTTTAAAATGCAATCAAATCCAAGAAAAGACAAAGAGAACAGGAAAGATGACAACAAGGGATGAGAGAATGTATTAAAAATTTGGAGGAACAAAAGCAGACCCAGTAAATGTAACTGCTGCTTGCAAAAGAGAATACAGAAGAAAAGCAAGTCCATTAAGCCTGCTGGGGGCTTGGGATTTCATCCAGGGGCTCATAGTAGGGAGATGGGTGGAAAGTCTGTGTGTTAGTTTGGAACTATAGAACTCCCCTCTTGGTCCATGAAGCCAGGTCCCTACCACATCCATGTAATTGAATTATGGTAGGAAAAAAAAAAAAAACCCTGAGAAACTCAGGATTAGGTGCACCAAGCACAGTGAGAGTAGGCTGGAGTGGAGGTCAGATTCCGATTAAAACAGGGAAACAAAATGAAAATGTACACTGGATGGTGGGAAGCTAGCCCCTATCCTCCAGTCCAATATCTCTTAGACAGAAGTTTTCTCTGAAGAATTGGAAGAACCCCTTGAAAAAGAGGTAGGCAAGGGTGGGATGAGGTATCTCACTGCAAAGCCATCCTCCAGTAGAAGACAAGTTCAAGAGGCTTAGGGAGCTCTCCACAAACTTTCAGCCTCATATTTTGATATGACTAGAAAACCAAGCATCACTGGACGTTTATGAAAAGCCTCCATCCTGACACAGAGAGACTAAATCAAATCAACAAATATATGCCCCCAAAGTTTAGGGCACTACTGAAAGAAGCCAGAATGGTGCCGGAAGCCAAAGGACCAGCAAAAATAAATAAGCATCCCCAGAGAAATAAGGCAAAATATTGCACCAATGAAACACAAACAAACTGCTAAGAAAAGAGGCCAATCAGAGGAGAAGTAACAGTTCTTGAGAGAAAAATAAAAATTTTAAAAATAAAGCCAAAATACAATGTTTGAGAAAAGAGTTAGAAGTTAAGATTTTTTTTTCCAGAAATTAGAGCAGAAGATAGAACACAAAATAAAAAGAGAGAAAAACCCAATAAAAGATGTTCACAAGGAAAAAAAGAAAAAATTCTGAGGGAGAGAATGAATATGAATTTCCCAGACAGACACGTTTGAGTCTCCAAATTGTAGGGACAAAATGCAATGATCCAAAAATGTTGGCACTGAGGTTCTTGACATTTTAGAAAACTAGGGACAAGAAGTCTTTACAAAAGTGGATCAGATAACATATATTAAGAATGAAAATGATTTCTCAACAACAGTGGACTCTGAGATCTGAAAGATATTGGGAAAGGCTTTCAAAATTCATAACAATATTTCTTTTTTCTCAACATGAGTTTCTATAGCCACTCTTCTCCCCGGTAAAACCATTATGATGATAAAGTCAGTAACTATTTACAACCTACCTAGAACCGTGCCTGGCACCTAATGTGTTCACTGTGTTTGTTAACTATATAAATACATGGCAAACCCTAGGAGTGAAATCTCTAGTGGAGACTGGAAGTGACATGTTGAAGAATTTTAAACTTATTTTGCTGTGCAAATGGTGGAGATGTTGAAGGATCTGACAGTCTGTACCCGGCACAGCCTCTCACCAAATCCCCCACTCTTCTGCCTTCTTCACATCCCCACTTAAGAGCAAGGCAACCATAACAATCAGACTAACATGCTTTTGAGAGGGAAAGGAAGCTGCTGCTAATTCCATCATGACAACAGATAAACTAAAACTGTCCTAGACCATGTTGTTCCCTCTTGAATTTGCTTTTTATAAAAGCTCACCCAGTGTTGTTAGCAGAAATTCCATTCTTCAGTTCCTAAAGCCAAAAAACTTGGCATCATCCTTGACTGTCTTCTTCCCAGCACCCCCCACATGCAATGTATAAGCTCATTCAACTCAATGTATCAGCTAATCCAACCAACTCTACCTCCAAAATATGCCCCAAGCTCCCCCATTCCTCACCCTCTAGGCCATGTGGCTACAGTAGCCTGGTTACTGCTTCCTTCCAGCTCAGCCCCTCTTCCATTTCATCTTACACCAGCAACCAAAAAGGCTCTTGCTAAGCCTGTCTGGTCTGGATCTTGTCACTTTTCTACTCAAAATCCTCCCATGGCTCCCATCTTTCAGAGTGAGAGCTGAAGGCTTTGGTGGGCTCAAGACTCTCCATCACCCTTCCTTGCACTTTGCTTGTCCTCCCCAGCCACATCCACAGGACCACCCCTGCTCACTCCACTTCCTCACCACTCTTGTTTCTAAAGCACGTCTTAAGCACCCCCACCTAAGGGGCTTTGTATTTGTGTTTTCTGTCCCTGCAATCTTCATCCTCAGATGTCCTTACGAGCCACTCCCTTGCTTAATTCCAGGTTTAGGGGTGTGCTTTTTAATTCAGATATCACATTCTCATATGACATGGTTTCACAGTAGCACTATTACATCTCACACAATTTACCTATTCATTTTGCTCCTTGCTCTCCTCCCCCAAGGAAATATCAGCTCCATGGGGACAGTGAATTTGGACTATTTTATTCACTGCTGGGTACCTGCAACTAGTTCTGAACCTTATTAAATATTCATTGAGTGAATAGAATAAGAATATAAACATATTATTTAAAAGATGAACTTAATAGTAGAGGACACAGCCAGAAGAGTTGAAGGTGGTTGCTACTGGGAGGAAGGGTGAGGGTGAGCAGAGGATGGCTGCTTTCATCACAAGCATTCTCCTGTTATGCTCTTAAAAACAATTATTAGTTGCCTTTTTTAAAGTAAATTAACCTTGTCAATGAAGGAAGATTAAGCCCTGGCAGCCTAAACATCTGGACTTTGTGTCAGCAATGCCCAGGCCTTCTTGTTTTCAGTTCCTCACGCTGCCCTGAACCCACATGGCACACAGTCCCCACACCCTCTCCCCCAATGCCTATAGAGGCAACATTGTGTGTATCTTCCCCCACCTGCTGACCCACCTTAGTGTTTCCATCACCAAGGAAGCTCTCTGCATCTCAACCACCAGTGTAGCTGCCCAGAGTGCCTCAGTTTCCTGGGGCTGCAATAATGAAGTGCCACAGACTAGATGGCCTGAACATGGAAATGTATTTTCTTCACAGTCCAGAGGCTGGAAGTCTGAGGCCATAGTATCAACAGTGTTGGTTTCTCCTGAGGCCTCTCAGCTTGGCTTGAAGAAGGCCACCTTCTTCCTGGGTTTTCACATGGCCTTTCCTCTGTGTTCAGGTCCTAATCTCTTCTTCTTACAAAGACACGGGCCATACTGGATTAGGGCCCACCCACTTAGGCTCTCATTTTGTCTCAGTTAGGTCCTTAAAGGTACTGTCTCCAAATATAGTCTGAGGTTCTGAGGCTTAGGACTTCAGTATATGAATTTCCACCCCATAACAAAGCAAACCATTGAATGCTGCAAGGTCATAGCAGTGAGAAAGAGCAAGGAGAAAGAGTGGAGAATCAAGATATTGTAAGCTCTTAAAATGGCAATCCACTCCAGCACTCTTGCCTGGAAAATCCCATGGACGGAGGAGCCTGATAGGCTACAGTCCATGGGGTCGCAAAGAGTCAGACACACTGAGCAACTTCACTTTCCTTTCACTTTCTTTTTAACAGAAATGCACTTAACTTAGCAGAACCTCTTAAAGAGACAGAGAAAGAATTCACTGTATAATTTAGGCAATGCTCCCTCCAGATACCTGGAAACACCCTTTTGTTAAGAACTGTGGTGGAGGGATGGATTGGGACTTTGGGATTAACAGATGCAAGCTATTATATATAGAATGGATAGACAACAAGGTAATGCTATGTAGCCTAGGGAATTATGTTCAATATCCTGCAATAAACCCTAAGGGAAAAGAATATGAAAAAGAATGTATATGTATGTATAAATGAGTCACTTGGCTGTACAGCACTGACTAACATTATAATTCAACTATACTCCATGAAAGCAAATTTTTAAAAAAGAGTTTCTAATCTAGAGAAGAATAAAGGAAACGTTATCTGTATAGGATTTCTTACAATATTATAGACCTAATTTGGGTGTTAAAATGATCACCTCTCTTCACCGCTATGGGTGATCAGGAAAGAACTGGTCTGAAGAGGAGCTAAGTCTGTCACCAGATGAAAGTAACCAACTTGATGCCACCTCACTGAATGACTTTTATTTTTATTTATTTACTTATTTTTTGCAACTAACTACTGACATAACAACAGCAGGTCTTCAAAGCAAGATTTCACAGGAGCCCAGGCATTTAATTTTCTCCCTACCATTATATTCTGTTCATGGGGTTCTCAAGGCAAGAATACTGAAGTGGCTTGCCATTCCCTTCTCCAGTGGGCCACATTCTGTCAGACCTCTCCACCATGACCCGCCCGTCTAGGGTTGCCCAGCAGGCATGGCTTGGTTTCATTGAGTTAGACAAGGCTGTGGCCCTAGGGTGATTAGGTTGACTAGTTTTCTGTGAGTATGGTTTCAGTGTGTCTGCCCTCTGATGCCCTCTTGCAACACCTACCATCTTACTTGGGTTTCTCTTACCTTGGGCGTGGGGTATCTCTTCACGGCTGCTCCAGCAAGGCACAGCCGCTGCTCCTTACCTCTGAATCTTCCCCTCAGGCCACTTGGTTGGGTGCAGAATTAGGCCCAGTGAGAAGGCAATCCGTTGAAGAACATTGACATACCTACAGTTGGGGAATAATGAAAATCAAACTTAGCTTAAAAAAAAAATGACTTTTCAGTATATTGAAAAGAGGATTGAATGCACCACGGACCAAGAAATCCCCTCATCAAATCCAATCTTGATTTTTTACCTACCAACTGATTAGTCCCACCTGTCACTCAGCTGTTTTATCTCCCAGGTTCAGTGTATGAGCAATTTTACTGTGGTTTGCCAATTTGGTATCAGTCCACCGAGACCAGAATACTGTTCAAGGTGGTAAGAAGAAAAAAAAAAAAAAAAAGGATCTTATTATTGCTATTAGCAAATATTTAAATCACATTTTAAAAGCCTTGACTTCTTGAAGAAATTATAGTTTGCGCTACAGCAACAATGCAAAGATAATTATGAAACACTAGCACTTAAGAAAACAATTTTATTTATATAGACCTCAAGGTAAAACTTGATTCAAAAATACAAGTAATTTTATGACTCCAAAGCCAAAATACTAATACATCTCTGTAGTCCTTGAATATCCTGAGAGTGAAACAAATTTGGAAAGATTCATCATGAGCAGATAAATCATTCTGGAAAAAAAATAGTGGTTTTATGTTTTTCATTAGTATTGTACCTTTGAAAATATTCTTTCATGTCTCACTTGTGTTTTGTCATAATATTTTCCTCTTGTTTTTTTCTGCTGATACTGATTATCTTGATTTATGAACACTGCTAGAGAAGTTGGACAAGCCAAATACCTTTCCATATTAAAGACACTATGCTTGTAAAACCACTGGGTGAGGAAAATAGATTTTTCCGACCAAAGCACTGATTATAGTCTTGGTTTCATAGAACAGTAAGGAGTATAATGACCTCTCAGTTTGTTGACAAGATATAATCAACATTTTCTTTTTTTTTTTTTTTGATCTCCAGCTGAACATTTGTAAATGGTCACCCTATTTTAAATAAGTTATTATGAAATGAGAAATATTTATAGAACATTCCATTAGGAGAGAAAGTTATACCCATAACATTAAGGTTTGTTTTTCTGTACACTGCATAGGGCTATCTCAAGCTCAATCTCTTCCTTATGTTTTGAAAATATGGTATGCAGTTCATACACAGATCTCTATGTAATACTTCTGCTAAACTTATTTGTCAATGCAATAAAATATATCCATCCAAAAATATTATTACTTAGCATTCACTAATAGCACTGATTATTCAGGCTTGAATTTAGAAAAGCGTAATCTATATACATGGTTTATTCTCCTTCTTGAAAACCCCATGCAAAGGAAGAGATGTATCTTATTTTTAATTTGAGGACTAGTAAAATTATTCAGTATTAATCACCAACATTTAAGTGGCTGTAATATGCTAAGCACCTTTGTTGTACATACTGAACTTCGTTGTGGCCCCAGTTTACAGATGACAAGCTGAGGAATGGGAAACGTTAGGAATGCTTTGTTTAAAAATGAGAACATAACTAATATGGCTAACAAATACATTTTATTTTTCTTCGCATTAAAAAACAGTGAAAGTATAAAGCAGTTTGGAGCTGGTCCATTGGCTCAATATCATCAAGAATGTACTATCTTTCTGTGTCAGCCTCTCAGCTGGTTGGAATATTGCTGCAGGGTTGTTTAAGAGATGGAAGGTACAGGGTTTAGCATCACATTTTCTGTTTGTATCAGTCAAGGCCATTGGGAACAGAAACTTCTGTAGCTATTTTAAATGAAAAGGGGATTTCAGTGTTTATGGAATTATCGGGATGGTGGTCTGGAAGAATGGAGGTCTGCAAAAGTCATTGCTGATTCAGAGTTTGCAACTAGCTTTGGGGATTAGGAAGCTGCAGAAACTACAGAAACAACTGATCATGATTGCCCTGCTCAGCATCAAAACTGGTGACACTAAAGAGAATGACCAGCATGCATACATGTTTAGTCACTCGGTCGTGTCCCACTCTGTGCAACCCCATGGACTGGAGCCTGTCAGGCTCCTCTGTCCATGAGATTCTCCAGGCAAGAATACTAGAGTGGGTTGCCAGTTCCATCTCCTGGGGAAAAAGACCAGAAACCATTGCAAATATCTCTCCTCTGCTGAAGTCTATGGATCTGCTCACTGCTGTCCAAGGATCAATGAAATGGCTTTTGCTTCTCTTCTGCATTCCAGATCTCATATAAGTGCTGGCTTTATATGGAAACTCTGCTGGCAAGAAATCTGAGAAAAGTAGTTCTCAAGCTTCTGGCCCTATAGCTCAGGAAGAACATCAAAGGGAGAAAATGGTATTGAGTTGCCAATAGACAATCATGCATCAGGCTCCAAGGAGCAAGGAGGCAAGGAGGATCCAATGACAAACTCCATCCCTTTACTGGAAAAGCAAATGCTTTTGCTTACATTTCAAGGTCCAGAACTATGTCACCTTTTTCCCCTTGACTGAAAGGGAATGAAGAAGAACCTACTGTGCCAGAGTTCCCTTTGTTGGTGTATTAAGACTATACAGATTGTGTCCTGCAGAGTGAGGTGGTGCAAATCATACTCACAGGGTTGGTTGATCTTTCTCAGTATCTGAACTCATACTCTGGGGAGGTGAAAACTCCTGGACTGTTTTGACTGAAGGTACAGTTTCAATACACTCATGCAAAGAAAGTGAAATCACCAATGTGTTACTTACCAATCCCAAAAATAATGAGGGGGAGACAGGGGCCCAGTGAACTGAGGAAAGGGCACTGCTTACACTCCTTCATCCCAGGTCACAAGTGAGCAGGAGATACAGAGCAGGATAGAAGGCACCTGTTACTTATGGGGGCGATTGGGCCTGTGCTCACCGAGTTTTTCTGGGCTCAACTCAAAGTAGTTATTTAAAAATGTCCCCCAAGAAGAGCAAAGCAAGAACTTGTGGCTGGAATCCCAAGCTCAAGTTCTTAATCTAAATATCCAGACTCTGGGTGTGAGCAGTGGTGCCATACTGTAAAACACCTAGGCAGCAATTCAGAATGACTGTTTCTTCATCACAGAGCGCATTTAACTTTACCTGCTAATGAAGGCAAGAAAGAACCTCACAAATAACCTTGAAAGATGGATGGCAGATTGAGATGACATGCATATGATTTTTAAAAATAACAAAGAACTTCTACAAATATAGACCAAAAAAATCAAATATCCATAGTCATAATAGAAAAAGAGGAAAATTTACAAATGTCAGATTACAGGACAAGAAGTCCATAGAAGAGCACCATGAATCATTAGAAAACTATGCATCCAAACTAAGCTATATTGTACTGGAAGTATAGACACATGAAGCAATTCTAGTTGCTAATCTGACAGTGCTTGATTAAATTAACCTTAGATTTACTTTTTGATATGCCAGTTCTGTCCCCAACAATATATTTTAAGAAAATTATCAAACAAGAATTGATGCTTTTGAACTGTGGTGTTGGAAAAGACTTGAGAGTCCCTTGAACTGCAAGGAGATCAAACTACTCAATCCTAAAAGAAATCAACCTTGAATATTCGTTGGAAGGACTGATGCTGAAGCTGAAGCTCCAATACTTTGGCTACCAGATGTGAAGAGCCAACACTTTGGAAAAGACCCTGATGCTGGGAAAGATTGAAAGCAGGAGGAGAAGGGGACATCAGAGGACAAAATGGTAGGATAGCATCATTGATTTGATGGACATGAGTTTGAGCAGGCTCCAAGAGATGGTGAAGGACAGGGAAGCCTGGTGTGCTGTAGTCCATGGGGTCACAAAGAGTCAGATACGATTGATAATAGACTGAGTAACAAAAACTCAAACAAGTACACACATGAACAAGTACAGATATGGTTATTACAACTCTGTTTATGGTGGTGAAATTTGGAGGCAATAGATAGGTAAAATGTGGTGGATGAATACCATGGCAGACTAGGAAGCATTTGGAAGTAACATAAATGGTTCCAACAAATACAGTATAGGTGAAAAAATAAGAGAAAAACAGGTTGAGATCTATAATCCAAAGCCATTTGTAAAAATCAAAAATATAAGTAAAACCCAATATATATTTGGGCTTCCCATGTGACAGTAGTAGTAAGGAATCTGCCTGTCAGCACAGAAGATGCAAGAGACTCAGGTGTGATCCCTGGGTCAGGAAGATCTCCCGGAACAGGAAATGGCAACCCACTCCAGTACTCATGCCTGGAAAATTTCCTGGACAGAGGAGCCTGGCAGGCTATATACTCCATGGGGTCACAAAGAGTTGGACACGACTGAGCAACTACTCACATCACAGCAACAACAACAGTATGTGTTTGATGATAACACATTAGAATGAGTGGTTTGATGAGGTAAATAGCCAAGAGGGTGAAGAGAAAAATAAGTAAATAAACAAGAAAAGAGTCTTACTTAGACCAAGGATGAAAATGAGCCATGAACTGAGGATGATTTGATTGATTTAACTCCGCACAAGTGAGGTTAACAAAAGAGATTAAAAAATCAACTGATTTAGAAAACAAGATTTGTGTGTGTGTTGGTTACAAACACAAGCACCCAGCCATGCCCTCATAGAAATGTGTCAACCAAAGTGTTCTAATGTTAATGATAGGTTCTGAGAGATATCTATACACAAAACTGTCTTGGTGAATATGGTTTCATTCAAAGATGAGCCCATCCACAATGCCATGCCAGAAACCAGGGGGAGCTGGTTACAATCCACCATGCAATTCTCCAAGGGTCTATGGGAGACAGAAGAGCACAAGGAAAGCCCAGTGGATCAGAAGACAACAACACTTCATGGGCAATATCCTCCTTTCTGTAGAAAAAAGTGGCCCTTCTTATCAGGTCATGAGTGAAGTATTCAAAACTCTAGTGGGCAGCCATCAGACTCAAGGATTTTTCTCCAAAATCCTTTTAATTTTCTAAGAGGGTGTTAAGAAATAATCAGATAGTATCTACTTAGGTTTCTCAGCCCTCTGGTTTGTGAGGTTTCCTTCTTTTTGTTCCAAAGTGATAGTGAAGCTCTCCCTTGCCCTCAATTAAGAGAAAGAGAAACTTGTCAAGCTCTGTGGACCAGCCTGTTCATCAGTTCCCTGGGGTCCTGTAGAAATGGACTCCCTCTTTTATTTCAGGGTTGATTGGCAGTGATGACATCTAAGAACAACGGTTCTTTTCTCAATTTAGATGCTAAGAGGTGGGTGTCCTCTCTTCTCAACCAGAAATATTCCAGGCAGCCAGCATGCATAATTTATCAGAAAACAGGACATGAGAGATACATTTTGCTGAACATGCCCTGCCTTTATCTGCTCCCCTTGCTGATACTTACAGGATATCCCTAGAGAATCAGAGGCCAATCCCCGTGGCACACGCTCTCCCAGGAGCAATTTATCAAGCTCGTCTCTTTTACAGGTGAAGGAAAGATGGCCACCTGGCAGAAGGACAGAAGAAGATTTTCTAAGGATTTCCCAGAAAATCCTTAAAATGTAGTGGCTGTGTGACTTTAGATGAGCTACTTAACTTCCTTATATCTTAACATCCTTAAATATTCACTTACCTAACATTTTTTGAAATATTTCTCAAGCACACAGAGTCGCAGTGAGATGCACTAAGGCACAGAGGAGTAGCAGTCAAGCAGACTAGAGTATTTGAACCATCTGAAGCCCTTGCTTCTGAGCAGGGCCAACCTCCACATCCCTTAGTTACACCATTCATTAGACTGAAGTGAAAGGTGCATTTCCTTGGGGAAAAGAGGTCATAAACTCACTCAAATGCTGTGTTTATAACCTATATATTGCATTGCCTCTTTAGAATAGAGAAATCTACATCCAGTATCATCATATTACTATCTTCATATTACACTGAAGTCATGTTACTCAGGGCTTCCCCAGTGGCTCAGAGGTAAAGAATCACCTGCAATGCAGGAGCCACAGGAGACACAGGTTCAATTTCTGGGTCAGAAAGATCCGCTGGAGGAGGGCAAGGCAATCCACTCCAGTAGTCTTACCTGGAGAATCCCATGGACAGAGGAACCTGGCAGGCTACAGCCTATAGGGTAGCAAAGAGTCAGACATGACTGAAGCAACTTAGCACACACATGCACACAAGTTACACATCCATGCTATACATGCAAATGCAACTGTTTATGTTCACTGTGTGTTTTGCATCTTAAAATTAATCTAAAATTGCATCTTACTACTATGTTCTTCTATTTAATAAATATTCCTTATAAGCAATGCAGGGAAGTTCTACCCACATGTGCATATATCTGAAGTTGCTTCAGTTGTGTCCAACTCTCTGCAAGAGAGAAGCAGACTGTAATCCACCAGGCTCCTCTGTCCATGGGGATGCTTCAGGCAAGAACACTGAAGTGCTCCTCCCCACTACTTCCTAGCCCATCCTACGCATGTAGGTTGTCACAAAGCCCCTGTTAGACTTCCCTGGGTCATATAGCAAATTCCCACTGGCTATTTATTTTACGTATGTTACTGTATATATTTCCATCCTACTCTTTCCAGGAATGAAGGGACATATATATATTTATGACTGATCCATGTTGATATATGGCAAAACCCAGCACAACATTGTAATTATCCTTCAATTAAAAATAGATGAACTAAGGAAAGAAAGAATACTGGAGTGGCTTGCCGTGCCCTCATCCAGGTGAACGTACACATCCAGTAATTTAAAGGTATGTCGTATCTTATGACCAATTTAATAGTACTCGAGGGTAATTTTGACTATTATGATGTTTGCCCCCTCTACTGAATTCAGACTCTGCACTCTATTTTAAGGTATGTCTCCACTAAACTGTTAGTAATCACCATAGTGGGCTCCAAGTCCAATGATCTGGGTTAGAATCCTGACTCCATGCCATACTGCATAACATTAGGCAAGTTATTTAACCTCTACAAGCCTCCAGTCTATCATATATAGAAGCGGTTGACATAGTGTCTGACAACTTGCAAGCAATGAATATTAGCTGCTCCTGCTGTCACTGCAATTACTGCTACTATTATTGTTCTCATTACTGCTACTTTCTTATTACTCATGAATACCTAGCCGTGTGTAAATTACTCCAGACTTCCCCTTGGAATCTCCAATCATGTTTCCTTATAAGCATGATACTTTTCTGTTCCAGTTCATCATCCATAGCTATTTTTTCCAAGTTCTGTAAGTAGGAGGCATATTAAAATCAGAAGCATTGTTCTCTAAGTACCCTGGCCTAGGCATTGAACGGGAAGACATTGCTGTCACTTAAGAAGAGAATAACAAAGAGTAAAACCCTCCTCGTGTCCTCGTTTTCACTTTGATGTACCACAAATAAAAAATGAGCTGACACTCCGAAAATATGAAGACACCATATTGTTGTCACTCTGCATTCTGGCACATCTGATTTCCCTCATGCTGCTCGGGCTGCTGAAGCCTTTGAAGTTAGAAAATACCAGTGCCTGATCTTCGAGCACTGATAATTAAGACATAGTGTGGCAAATCAAAAGAGACACGCCACCTAGTATCTACATTCTCTTCCCAGGGGTAGAGGGAGGGGAAAAGAGGAAGAAGGAAAGCAAGTTTAGAGTTGTGATTCAGAAATCAATTGGTTCTGCCCTTCGGTAGTAAAAGACCAGCCACTTCTATATTATGACTCAATCCCATCCTACATCCCAAAGTCAATTTTTCTTCTGCTTTTATGGCTTATGATCATTGAGTTTCTTTTTCTTAAGGCTAATTTTTCTTCTAAGAAGAGAGAGAAATGCCATTTCTTAAAAAAAATATATCTTATCATTTGTCTTCTTATGGGGGGAAAATGGATGCACATTTATGTCATTCTTCTTTGTCATAAGCAATTGCTGTTGTGTCATAAATTTAAAGCAGGTTGTGCTTCTGAGGCCCTGTTCAAATCTGAGCTGGGGACATGTGGGATATAAAGGTTTATTAGTATAAATGGATAAATAATGAATGTTGAGTCTCAGGAACCTTGTGTTCCAGCTAGTTGGCTCCAATAACATGTCATAATATATTAAAAAAAATTCAACCAGGCAATATCTTCACAAAGATAAATTGATCTAAACTCTAATTGGAAAAGCATAGAAAGCATATTGCCATGTTCATTTCTTTACGATAAATAATTTGGGTCTATGAATTCAACTGTGATTTATTTGTAAGTATATCATAATCATCAAAGTGGGAGACAGACATTTTTTTGGAAAACTCACTGTTGAATTTATTCAGAATTAAAACCTGTTAACTCTATAGAAGATCTGTCTGAATATCATCTTAAGTGATATTTCCCTGTTGTTCTCCTTCTGGTCTCTGACATTTCTCTGTTTACTGCAATATTATTTAAATGAAAAGATGCCCCACAGATTGCCCAGGGCTGCAAAAAAAAAAAAAAAAAAAAAGACCCAGAGTGACCTTAAAGTCAAAGGAAAATCTAACTTGATGAATAAAATGAGACCCCGCCTCCTATTTTCCAAAGAAAGTTTTCAACAATGTCAAGATAACAGTTTTCAAATTTATAGTAGCTTTGAAAACTGTTGGAACTACCAAGCAGTGATCAAAATCATAAAGGAGGAGTAAATTTTTAAAATAAGTATAAAGCATTCATTGGATAAGGTTAAAAATGATCCACTGGCTTTCATAATTTTTGTGTGTAAAGATTAGCAAAAGGGAAGGAATTCCAAGGAAATAAAATGTGGACTAATTTATAGTCTTGAGATGTTATTTTGACTCAGGAGAAGGGAGAATAATGATTGGTGTGGGTGGGACAAGAGGAAGAAAAGGAAAGCCGTGTAGGAGTTAATAAGCTCCTAGGAGTCAACAGGAACAAAAGCTGTGATTGAACACGTGGTATTACTACTTTCTGTGTCATGTAATACTTGAATGTGTTTAATCATGTGTCGGAGATGATTGAAGAATTCCAGACCTTAAAAGGGATTCCAGACCATCATTGTCTATATTTCTTCATATTTGGTTGGGAGGGTAAGATATGGCTGCAGGGACACCCTGACCCAGAAGAGTTGGACAGTGGTGGTGGGAATGGCCTCCCTACAATGTGGCAGTTATTTGAGTGATTTGAAGACTAGGTCAGCTGTATAAGCTACATTTATAGCTATTGCTATCATTGTTCTTCATTTAACATTGTTTTAGTCTCTTACAGATTATAATTCATGTGTATATATACACGAATATATAATATGAATATTTTCATTAGACCTTCCCATGGTCTTTAAAGACAGTAATACTTATGTCAACCCCATTGTGAATGACCTGGGTACTTGAGGAGTTAATGATATGCTAAAGATGATGCAGGCACCGGTAGCAGACTCTGAAATAGATCCCAGTCCTTCTGGTATCTAATTCCATATTTTCAGACAACCCTATAACCTCTGGAAAAGAAAACACTACTCCTGAGAGAAGCTGTGAGAAGAAACACTTGGTTGGCAGAACGAAGATGGAGAAATTAGAAAGAAGTGCACAATACAATTTCTTTAACAATCACTTACATAGCACTTGGCATGTTTCAGGAGGTCTCAGCTATGTTACAATATTGACTCACCCATGTGCATAACAAATATAGAGGTAAATGCTATTAGCAATCCTGTTTTAGAGATGTGAAAGCTGAGGCCTATAGAGGTTAAATAACTTGCTCCAAGACCTGGTAAGCTGGTTAGAGTTCATGGCTTTAATCAGAGAGGTTTGATACAACTGTGGGTAATGGTCTGGTTACTGGAAAGATTGAATGAGATCATAACAACCCAAGTGTTCAGTACAGCGCTTGGAAAATGGTGTTTAAAAGAACATAAGTACATCGCCTAGGGCATGAAGAAGACAGCTGGCAGACTTAATTGGGTTCAAGAACTTGTACTTGATGCTATTCAATGAGATGAAAGCTGAGCAAAGTCTGATGGGATGTTCAAGAGCATCCCTTACACAGAATCCCCTTCAGTAGAGCTTGACACATTTTAACTAAAATCAAATGACCTGAGTGTTCTTCCTCTTAGTCTCCAGTTCATCTTAATTTAATCCAAATCTAGAATAAGTTTTCCCAGTGTCCTGAAATGATTCTATAGCTTGAATTTTATCACCTTTCTAAGCTATGATGATAGAAAGATGAAAAAGCTGCAACTTCACCCCTCAAGCAACAGATATCATAGAAAGTGATTTTGTTTTTGGTCACTAAGTGGTGTCTGACTCTGTGACCTCATGGGCTGCAGCACACCAAGCTTTCCTGTCCTTCACTATCTCCTGGAGTTTGCTCAAATTAATGTCCAATGAGTAAAGGTATGTTAAGTTCCTTCAGTCATATCTGACCCTTTGTGACTCCATGAACTGTAGCCCACCAGGCTCCTCTGTCCATGGGATTCTCCAGGCAATAATACTAGAGCGGGTTGCCATTTCCTCCTCCAGGGGAATCTTCCTGACCTGGGGATTGAACTCACGTCTTTTATGTCATCTGCACTGGCAGGTGGGTTCTTAACTATTAGCAAGCACCACCTGGGCAGATGTATAAAACCATAATAATAACCATGTCATATACTAAGCAGAAAGTAAAATTTGTCAAAGGAGAAGAAGGAGCACATAAGAGAAATTTTGCTTTTGTCTTGGGTCAGATTTCTTCAAGGAGTAAACTTCACAGAGCTTGGAAAGGAAAGCAGATGACTGTGGCAATGACTGCAGAAGATAGACAGGTCAAGAAAATGACACAGGCTTGCGGAAATGTGATGTGACTGGGGAAACATGCATGACTTGTTATTGCTTGAAAATAAATTTGAGGAGGAAGCATAAAGAAACAGGGAGAGCAGGAAGGCATGAGGAAACTAGCCAGGTATCCTGTCATAAAGACTGCATGCACCATATGAACCTCATAGGAGAAGGATGAAAAAGGGTAAGACCAGATCTGTATTTTAGAACATAACTCTCCTCAAAGCGTGGTTGAACAATTCAAGGAGGAAAAATTAGAGTCCATCTCCAGGTGAGGAATGTTGAGAGCTTGAGCTGAGACAGCATTAGTAGGGGATGGGAAAAACACAAGATGGGTTCACAAATTATTCAGTTCAGTTCAGTTCAGTTCATTCGCTCAGTCATGTCCGTATACAGGAAGACAAATTGAAAGGAATATTGGATCTTGGAATGGCTCTTAGAATTCTGACAAACAACTAATCTCAAAAATATACAAGCAACTTATGCAGCTCAATTCCAGAAAAATAAACGACCCAATCAAAAAATGGGCCAAAGAACTAAGTAGACATTTCTCCAAAGAAGACATATGGATGGCTAATGAACACATGAAAAGATGCTCAACATCACTCATTATTAGAGAAATGCAAATCAAGACCACAATGAGGTACCACTTCACACCAGTCAGAATGGCTGAGATCCGAAAGTCTGCAAACAATAAATGCTGGAGATGGTGTGGAGAAAAGGGAACCCTCTTATACTGTTGGTGGGAATGCAAACTAGTACAGCCACTATGGAGAACAGTGTGGAGATTCCTTAAAAAATTGCAAATAGAACTGCCTTATGACCCAACAATCCCACTGCTGGGCATACACACTGAGGAAAACAGAATTGAAAGAGACACATGTACCCCAATGTTCATTGCAGCACTGTTTATGATAGCCAGGACATGGAAACAACCTAGATGTCCATCAGCAGATGAATGGATAAGAAAGCTGTGGTACATATACACAATGGAGTATTACTCAGCCATTAAAAAGAATACATTTGAATCAGTTCTAATGAGATGGGTGAAACTGGAGCCGATTATACAGAGTGAAGTAAGCCAGAAAGAAAAACACCAATACAGTATACTAACACATATACATGGAATTTAGAAAGATGGTAATGGTGACCCTGTATGCAAGACAGCAAAAGAGACACAGATGCGTAGAGCAGACTTTTGGACTCTGAGGGAGAGGGAGAGGGTGGGATGATTTGGGAGAATGGCATTGAAACATGTATACTATCATGTAAGAAATGAATCGCCAGTCTATGTTCAATGCAGGATACAGGATGCTTGGGCTGGTGCACTGGGATGACGCAGAGAGATGGTATGGGGAGGGAGGTGGGAGGGCAGTTCATGTTTGGGAACTCATGTACACCCGTGGTGGATTCATGTCAATGTATGGCAAAACCAATACAGTATTGTAAAGTAAAATAAAGTAAAAATTAAAATTAAAAAAAAAAAGAATTCTACTTTGCTAGTGGGGTCACTGATGCAGGTGGCAAGTATAGGAAGGAAAAGAGGTTTGAGGATGAAGGGAAGGTGATAAAAAGACTTTAGAAGAGATTGCATTTAAAGTACCCATGAGACACTTTATTAGAGAAATCTAGTAGATAGTGGATCATCTGAGCACATAAGAGGTATTCAACACTAGTTGCCTTAATGTAATTATCTCCCTTGGTATGCCAGTTGTTTTGGATGTATTCATCATGCTGAAATCCATAGGACCCTGGCGATTCTTTTCTGTCTATATCACTGCTCATCCCACATTTCTTAGCGAGTCACTAGTCTCCCTCTGAATGTCATAAAATTTATCACTAGTCAGAGCACCATCCTCCCACTTCCCTCTTAAAGCATCTAGTGATTCATCCTATGTTTACTCTCTCTACTCCCAATCCCATGTCAGGGTCTACTGGTATTCTCTGTCTTTATATATCCATGCTTCTTCCCAGACCAGTGGCAGCATCAACTTCACCCTGGAACTTGTTAGAAATGGAAATTCTTGGTCTTCACCCCAGTTCTCCTGAATCAGAGACCCTGGGAATGTTACCAAGAAATCTGTGGTTTAATAAGCCCCTAGGTGATCCTGATGCCTGCTCAAGTTTGTGAAACTCTGCTATAGAGCTTTTTCTGTAGCCTAATACATTTAGCTTTTTCCAATTATACTTGCTCATGTCACTCATCCACTCAACTATGAAAGAGAAATTATTATTTTAAAATGTAGAGATATTAGGTCTACTTGCCATCCATATATAATTTTTGGATACTGATGCTTTTTCTCTGTATTCTAAGTTGGTATGAGTTTTGTGTTTTCAGTTGTGTCCAACTCTGCAAGCCCGTGAACAGTAGCCTGTAAGGCTCTTCTATCCATGGCATTATCTAGGCTAAAAAAAAAAAATGTGTAAGTGGCATTTAAACACTATTTTGTTTTTAAGCTGTTCTTAGAAGCTTCCATGCACCAACTCGAGTCATTAAACAAGGGGTAAAGACTAGAGTGCATAGGACTGAATGAAAAGAAGAGAGAAAGAAATAGAAGGGTAATGAAAATACAAAAGAGAGGAAAAAAGAAAAAGAGGGAAGTGAATAAAATGAAAAATGAAATGCTAAGTGGAATGTGTAGGGAAGAAGAAAGTAAAAAAGATGGAAGAAAGAGAGAAGGCACACAAGGACAATGATTCAAAATCTCCAGATTCGGCCATCTGGTGTCTCTTGTTAAGCATCTTTCAATTAGGATATAAGTTAAAAAAAAAAAAAAGAAAAAAAAACTTGCAGGCAGATTCTGTTTCACATCATCCTCATTTATAATCCTGCTAACAGCTTTCTTCACTTGGCAAGCTGGTTATCTTGCATGTCCCCTCCAGATTCACACCTTATCACCTCCATTCTGCACTATGCCCTGGGAGGTGGATGCATAGACTAAGGCAACAGGTCCCTTCTGGAAGGATTTGGCTTCTGTATGAATTCAGCCAATGTCAGAACATTGGAAGATAGGAGAAAAGAGAGGTTGGATTATCAGTTTCCTTGTTTGTTTCCTGCACCATAGACTGCTATCCTTCAACCTAAAGCCTCAAATCCTATCGGGTGATTCCTCCAAGTTCTCTCTGTCTATCTCTGTCTCTATCTCTTGGTCTCTATCACCCTCTTTCTCAATTTCTTGCTCTCACTCTTGTTTTCTTTCTCTTCTTGTCCCTTCAGACCTAGCAGTGGTAACATCAAGACTACTCTTTGGATAACTAAATTATTTCCTTGGGCTCCCTCTACCTTCTCATCACACCATTGTGAAATGTCCCATTATTAAACTCTTCAAATATCCTATTTGAGTGCACTATATTTTCCTAGCCAAAAATGACTGCTAAACTTTGCTTTAAGACTTCACACTCTCATAGTTTTCCTCCTCCTTTACTGTTCAGTCCATCTTTACTATTCATTGCTGACTTCATCTCTTCTTCATAACATTAAATCTTAGAGTGCCCTTGGACTCATTTCTCAAACTCATTCTTTTTCCTGTGTACCCTCAGTCCCTGAGTGATCTCTGAATGTATGTAATGTACATAAAATATTACATTCATTCAGTGATCTCTTCAGATGACTTTAAATATGTACCACTAAATAGATGTCTCCAGTCCTAACCGTTCCCATTGCATTCCAAATTCAGCTGTCCACTCCAAAGCCTAAATGCACAAGTCTCAATTAAAGTGTCCATATTATGCCCTCCCTCCAATTCCCTCCTACCTTGGTCACAGCCATCTCAACAGCAGCACCACCATTCATAGTGTTGGTGATGGTGGTGGTTTAGTCTCTAAGTCGTGTCTGACTCTTGCAACCCTACGGACTATAGCCTGCCAGGCTCTACTGTCCATGGAATTCTCCAGGCAAGAATACTGGAGTGGGCTGCCATTTTGCTCAAGTCCAAATCCGAGAAATCACCCTAGACTCCTCTTTGCTGCCTACCCTGCAAACAATCCAGTAGCAACTACTATCAACTCAAACTTCAGGATATACCCTGAAACCAACAACTTCTCCCTCCTGCACTGGACCAAGCCACCTTCATCCCTTACCTACCTACCTAATGATCTCCTACTGGGTCTCCATGTTTCTACTCTCTCTCCTACTAAAGCCAGAGTGGATCTACTTAGGCACACATCAGACTGTGTCATTCACCTACTCACACACTTTCAAAGACTTCCAAGCACAAGCCAAATGAAATCCAAACATTTCCCCACCAAGACTCCTAAGCTTTCTGTCTCCTGGCCTTTGTCTAACTCTCCAAATACTCTGGTCTTTTTCAGCCAGTTTGACCTTCTTAGTTTCATTATAGTAGCCATTAGCCATATGTTCCTTTTGAGTAATTGAAATGTTTGCTAGGAGACTGAAGAACTGAATTTCTTATTTTAATTCTCAGTAAATTTAAATTTAAAATGAGTACCAATTTAATGATCAGAAAACCTTGAGGTATGTCCAGACAACATGGATATATGAACCTGTTGTTCAGTCACTCAGTCATGTCTGATTGTTTGCAACTCCATGGACTGGAGCATGCCAGGCTTCCTAGTCCTTCAGAGAAGGACAGGGAACCTATTTTATCAATTACAAATTTTATGGAATCCAAATTCAGATCAATTACATTCAATAAACATTTCACTTCTGAGTTGAGATATGCTTCATATATAAAATACCCACCAGATTTGGAAAAACAGTTATATAAAAAAATGTAAAATATTATTCATAATGCTGACCTTGATTTTACATTTAAATGGTAAAACATATAGTTAAATCAATTTCACTTTTTGTTCTTACTTTTGAAAGCATATTTCCTTTTTTATTGTGCTTGCTAAAATTTTTAAAATTGCATGTGTGGCTGTCATTACATTCCTATTGTAGAACACTGCTCTAAGACCCCAAACTCAGTCCTGCCTCCAGGGTCTTTGTACCTGTGGTTCCCTCCATCTAGAACACTCTTCCAGACCCACAACTATATATGGTTCATCATTGCTCATTCTTAATTTTTATTCAGATATCTGCTCAAATATCAGCTATTCAATAGCTTTTCTTTACTTTTTTCCCCATTCTTTTTTTCAGTTGAAATACTATTAATTTACAATGTTGTGTTTCATTTCAGTGTTCAACAAAGTGATTTATATATATATATAGACACACAGTTTATTAGGTTCTTTCCCATTATAGGCTATTACCAGATAGTGAGTATAGTTCCTTGCACCATAGTTCCTTTACCGCTTAACCATTTTATAAATAGTATTATGTATCTGTTAATTCCCAACTCCTAATTTATCTCTCCTCCTTCCCCAGATACCCCCTTTGGTAAACATAAATTTGTTTTGTTTGTTTATGGATAGACATATTTCTGTTTTGTAAAAATACATATTTCTATTTTGTAAAATAAGTTCATTTGTACATTTTTTTTTTTTAGATTCCACATATACAGCTTCCCTGGTGGCTCAGTTGTAAAGAATCCACCTGCCAATGCAGGAGACATGGGTTCAATCCCTGGATCAGGAAGATCCCCTGGAGGAGGAAATGGAAACCCACTCCAATATTCTTGCCTGGGAAATCCCATGGACAGAGAAGCATGATGGGCTGTAGTTCATAGGGTCACAAAGAGTTGGACACAACTTAGCGACTAAACAGCAATAGCAAACATACAATCCTGCAATCTCTCGCCTAGGCATATATCCAGAGAGAATTGTCACTCAGAAAGATACATACACCCCAATATTCGTGTGTGTGTGCTCAGTGGCTTCAGTCACGTCTGACTCTTTGTGACTCTATGAACCATAGCCCACCAGGCTTCTCTGTCTTGGATTCTCCAGGCAAGAATACTGGAGTGGGTTGCCATTCCTTCCTCCAGGAGATCGTCTTGACTCAGGAACTGAGCCCCCATCTCTTATGTCTCCTGAATTGGCAGGCAGGCTCTTCACTACTAGCACCATCTGAGAAGCCTTCACTGTTCATAGCAGAACCATTTACAATAGCCAAGCCATGGGAGCAACCTAAATACCCACTGACAGATAAACGAATAGAAAAGATATGGTATATATATATATACACACACACATATACTATTCAGCCAGTAATAATGAAATAATGTCACTTGCCACAATCTGGATGGATCTAGAGACTGGCATATTTGAAGTAAGTCAGACAGAGAAAGACAAACCACATGTGATATCAAGGAGGCTTTTTTTTTAACCACACTATCTAAAATAGTTTTCATCCTCTCTCTCTTACTTTGCTTTAATTTTTCCACATCAGTACTTCTAATTCTTATTCTCTGATTACCATATGAGAAAGTAAGCCTCATGAGAACAGGGATTATTTTTCTTGTTCAGTGCCCTAGTCTCAAAGCTTAGAAAAAAGAATATATATGGATCCATGGGTACTCAATATTTGCTGAAGAATGAATGAATGAGTGAAATAAGCCACTGATGCTCAACTATGGCATGGCACAAATATATATGTATATTGTATATGTATACTCTATGACTACTACCTGAATACTTTATTTAAACATTTACGCCATGTTGTAACCAGAGATCATATTGCCAACATCCATTGGATCATAGAAAAACAAGAGAATTTGAGAAAACACCTACTTCTGCTTCACTGACTACACTAAAGCCTTTGATTGTGTGGATTACAACAAACTGTGGCAAGTTCTTAAAGAGACAGGAATACCAGACCACTTTACCTGTCTCCTGAGAAATCTGTAACCAGATCAAGAAGCAACAGTTAAAACCAGACTTGGAGCAACAGACTAGCTCAAGATTGGACAAGGAGTTCGTCAAGGATGTATATTGTCATCCTGCTTATTTAACTTATAAGCAAAGTACATCATGAGAAATGCCAAGGTAGACGAAACACAAGCTGGAATCAAGATCCCTGGGAGAAATGTGAATAACCTCAGATATGTACATGACACCACTCTTATGGCAGAAAGAGGAATTAAAGAGGCTGTTGATGAAAGTGAAAGAGGAGAGTGAAAAAGTTGGCTTAAGACTCAACATTCAAAAAGCTAAGGTCATGGCATCTGGTCCCATCACTTCATGGCAAATAGATGGGAAAACAGTGGAAACAGTGAGAGACTTTGTTTTCTTGGGGTCCAAAATCACTGTAGATGGTGACTGCAGCCATGAAATTCAAAGATGCTTGCTCCTTGGAAGAAAAGCTATGACCAACCTAGACAGCACATTAAAAAGCAGAGAGATTGTTTTGCCAACAAAGCTTTGTTTTTAGTCATAGTCAAAGCTGTGGTTTTTCCAGGAGTTGTGTATGAATGTGAGTGTTGGACCATAAAGAAAGTTGAGCGCAGAAGAACTGTTTTTGAACTGTAGTGTTGGTGAATACTCTTGAGAGTACCTTGGACTGGAAGGAGATCAAACCACTCAATCTTAAAAGAAATCAACCCTGAATATTCATTGGAAGGAGTGATGCTAAAGCTGAAGCTCCATAACTGTGATCACCTGATGCAAAGAGCCTACTCATTTGAAAAGACCCTCATGCTGGGAAAGATTGAAGGCAGGAGGAGAAGGGGACAACAGAGGATGAGGTGGCTGGATGGCATCACTGATTCAATGGACATAAGTTTGAGTAGTCTCTGGGAGATGTTGAAGGAAGCCTGGCATGCTATAGTTCATGGGGTCACAAGAGTTGGACACAACTGACTTAACTGAACCTGAAATATTTCTCTCACAGGAACCTTGAGATGCTAGTATAAATGTAGCACTTGCTCAGAACCAACATTAGAACTTGAGTAAAGGAAAAGCTGGTGGGAGGGACATGAAACACTCTTCAAATATCCCTTTTATAGATACACCCAAGAGCCAAAATCCTATGCTTAACATCAATGAATCATTCATATTTAAGAATGCTATCATCTTTCATTTATTCTCTTTCAAGGAAGAGATTTCAAAGTGTATGAAAGTCTTCAAAAGGAGAAATGATATATGAAAGATACAAACCAAAGCCTTCCAAAATGCATTTTGCTTGAGATGCCTCAAAAGTACACCTGAACTGTTTGCAAAGCAGCCATGATTCTTAGCACATATTTTTTTCTTCAATTTTCAAGAGTAATTCCTAAGAAGGAAGGTAATTAGAATAGCATAAAAGTATTCTAGGCTACCTTAATGTAAATATATAGAACACATCATTTGTATGCTACTGGGAATTACTGTGAATTTTTGACTTAGATTTCAATAAAAATATCCTTTCTGTTACTAAAGTACTAAGACAATCCTCTTTCTTTGAATGTGAAGTTGTATATATAAATATAAATGTATATATATATATATTATATAGCATAGAAGCCAGGAAATTTTAAATTTTCCTCTCAAATTGCATCACTTTGCACCTCCTAAACAGTACAGACTGAGTTAATAATAACATCACCACAAATGTCAAAGAACATTCTTTTGCTCACTGTTGAGGAATTTCAAAATTGAAAGTAAGGTAAATGCATCAACATGGCAAAGTGGAAATAAGATGCATTTTTATCTTGCCTTCCAGAAGTTGTATCACTTTCTGTAATTGTAAAGTTATCATCATAGATAACTGCTAGAGAATTTTAGCAGACTCAGGCAATTACTCTTCAGAGGTGGGAGTAAAGGATGGGGAGGGAGTGGAAGGTCCCCCTCCAAAAGGTCACAAAAGTGAGAATGTGTGTGAGGACAACTGTCAGCCTAGCTGATGGCCAGAGTCTAGAACTATTTCTGAATGATTATGACCTTCCTCTTCATGGACAAGTGAGGAATTTTCCATGAGTGGATGAGGGTGAGGGTCACATCAGCCATTCTTTCTTTTTCTTTTTTTAATTTTTTTTCTTTACAATATTGTATTGGTTTTGCCATACATCAACATGTATCCGCCACAGGTATACACGTGTTCCCCATCCTGAACCGCCCTCCCTCCTCCCTCCCCGTACCATCCCTCTGGGTCGTCTCAGTGCACCAGCCATCATTTCTTGTCCCCCTTCTGCCAGGCACGATGTTATTGGGTTTTCATTTTCCTCATCTACTTCCTAATTAATTATGAGTTACTGACATTAGGTAAACTTGTGTGTGACTAAAGAAATATTTTGGCAAGTTTGGAGGGATGTTTTTTCTGCATATTTCTGAACGTTAAAGCCTCATATTTGTGACCTTTGTCCGAAGGCATTAGTCATATTCAGATTCTCCTCTGTATCAGAGATAGAAGCAATAGGTTCAGTGAATTTTGGAGGGAAGGTGGCTTTAATTTTGCCATTCATCCTAATTTTTAGGCATGTAGAGTTAGAAGAATCATAGAAGATGAGTTTCAGGAACTCAACTTGCTGAGGCTTGCTGTAATATTGAGCAAAACACTGATTCTAGGTTCAAATTATGGTGGGCAGAGGCTGCCGATCTGTGGACCATCCCTGGCTTGTCTCATAACTTCTTAAATAATATACATTCTAAAGGTCTCCTCTCAGTTGGCAGAAACACTCAGGAACATAAAATAAATTCAATCTCAAATCACGGATACATTCAAGAATGTGCAGGACTGACACAGCTCCATTACAATCCCTTCTCGAGAGTCTTTCATATGAAAACGATGTTTATTTGGAACTGAAAAAAAAAAGATAGAAAAATATTCAAGAGTGTTTTTTTTTTTTTTTCCTCAAGATTCATTTTCGTTCTTTATTCTTACCTACCTGGAAATTCCTTTAACACCCATTTTTCACGATTACTCAGCACTTATCTTTTAAAACCCTAAGCTGGAACGTGTCCCTTATACATGAACTGATATGATAGAGGTTACATCTGACAACACTTTCTCTCTGCAAGAAAATATTCATCACCGTTTCCTATGCCAGTGATTCATTTCAATTCTG